>NC_053436.1:91198238-92398238 GCF_007990345.1 Gossypium hirsutum
TCTTCAAATGGTCCTAATTGGATGGCATTAACCTTCTGGTCAAGAGAAGCTTCTAACTTGTCCAATTTAGTATATAGAATGTTGAGTGGATCTATTTTTGGGTTGTGTTGCCTTGACATGGGCGCGTATCTTTCATTCAGCCATTGAAAATTGTTTAAAGCCATCTATTCGAGCAATGTTTCACTTTTGTTGTAGTTTTTGGACATTAAGGCTCCTCCCAAAGCAACGTTTAGAGTACATCTACATTAACCCACTGTAGAATGTCTACACTTACATCCAATTCACCATTCATCATGAGGGCATCATCTAATGATATCCTTGAACCATTCCCAAGCCTTGTACAAGGACTCGTTTTCAAATTGCTTTCATTTTTTTTATATCAATCTAAACTTTGCATTTTTTTCAATGGAAAACAATTGAGTAAGAACTGGGTTGCTAATTAATTCTAAGTGGTGACGGATTCTGGTGACAATGAGTTTAACCATGGCTTGTCTTTGTCCTTGAGAGATAATAGAAATAAAGTTAGTCTAATCAAATCATCTGATATTCTAAGGGGCTTGCAAGTATGACAAACATCTAAGAGATCTATTAAATGTAACTTTGGATCCTTATTGGGTAAACCATGAAATTGAGTATTATTCTAGAGCATAATAAGAGTAATAGTTCATCTCAAAGTTTTTAGTATTTTCAAGTAACCTAATACTTCCCTAAATTTCAAGTAATGCCATGGTTTATGAACTAGAAGCTTCTAAAATTCTACTTACTCTTTGTTTTCAAAGGTTTCGAAGGGTTTTCTCTATCCTAGGATCAAAGGATAGTTCAACTCTATCACTTCTAAGCATGAACAATGAAAAATTAAAAAGAAAAATATTAAAATAAATCTAGCTAACTATTAAAATTTATAAAAGTAAGTTTGCTTCCTATGTTGATTTAGACCTACTCTATCGTTCAAAAAATTTGTCGATATACATTGCAACTGCGCAAAAAACTTAATTACAAGAAAAGTGTATATAAATAACAATAGATTTCAACCCCAAATTTTTTTGCCACTTTTCTCTACGACTTGCAAGTATACAACATTTTTGTCAAGTAATAAATTAAAACAAAATATTTTCATTGAAGGAAGTATTCTGAGGATTGAAACCATAGAAAGATTTGCAATTCTAAAATAATAAAATAAAACTTCAACACAAAAATATAATTAAACTAATATAGATCTGATAATTAACTAAGAGGAAATAAAATAATTATCAATAAAATAAAAATAAATAATTAAAACAAAAAAAATAACTAATTTAGTAATTGAACTTACGATACAATTGAACCTGCGATACAAAATAAGTCGTAGTGGTGAAGTTTACGTAGTGGTGAAGTTTATCTTTAGTTAATGGAATTTACTCATCTAGTTCAGTTATTGATAAGTCTAAGGTTCATGACTAAGATTAATATCAAGATGTAGATACCTGTGTTGGTGTATATTTTAGCAGGTTTAGGTAACTATTCAACTAGATTGCTAAAGTTAAACCAACACTCTTGATCTTAAATCTCCCCTAAATTATTCCTTAATTTAACTGTGATTTAAATTAATTATGAAGAATGAATTTAACAATTAATCTTGCCACTAACTTAAATTGAAAATATATTAATAGAAAGAAAGTCTTATTGAAGAATTGCAGCTCAAATCTCAATCTAACTGTTGCTTTGACAAGCATTAGTTCGACAACTACAATTACTTTGAAAGAAAACTACAAAGAAACCTTAATAAAAATAAAAACTAATTTTGATTCTTTTTTAGCCATCCTATCTAAGACCTAAAGATTGCTATTTATAGTCTTGTGTTAACCTAATTAGGGTTTCAATTTACTTGGGTGCAAAGAAATGAAATCGAGTGCAAAAAACAACAAATGACATAGCCTCTTTTTGCTACATGATCTAACATGCGATGTTGTGCACATTACTTCACAAACCCTTCAAATTCTCACCTTTATTGGACCTTCATCTTGCTTCCGCTTGCATTCAAACTAGCTCATCATGCCAAATTAGACCTAATTCAAGCCAAAACACTTATTAAAATATTTACTACTTAAAATAACTCAAATTTAACTAAAAACTTGTAAAAATAACATAAAATGTGCATATGATGCAATGCCTAAAATCTACACAAATTATGAACTAATTGCAACATTTTACATAAAAACTCACATAAATCTAAGTGAAAATAGTACTACTACAACTATATGATGAGGACTCATCAAAGGCCTAGCCTTATCTTAACATCCCCAAATGTGCAAATGATTTAAGCTAGGCTTTCTAAATGCCCAAAGCTTATACAAGGTATTTTTAGTTGCTTTAGTTGGAACTTTGTTAAGTATATATATGTTACAACCTTAAGTGCTTCTCCCCAATGTAATTCAAGTAAGGTATAATGCCTAGTTATACTCCTTACCATGTCTTTAAGTATTCTATTTCGTCTTATAACAACAACATTCATAGTGTGCGAACCCAACATAAAGTATTACGGGACGATGTAACACCCTATACCTGACCCGTTCACTAGGTTCAGGCATTGAATGTCACAATTATCTCGAATAATTTAGCGACGTCTCTAATTATATTAAAATTGCATACTTAAATTCTTAAATTACACATCAACTATATTAAGAAATATTACTCTTCAAAGTTACGGCCTTTCAAACTTAGTAGATTTTACAACCCTAAAATTTAAACTAAAGGTCGTTACATTTAACTTAATCCCCGAGACATGGCCTTTGAGGGAGACCCTCTATACTTATAAATGAAATCCACGTCTATCCCTCAAACTAGTGGTGTCTAGATTGGCCTCTCCACTCGATTCACAAGTTAAACCTTTGTCTTGCAAATAAGTAATAAATTTGTAAGTTCAAAAGAACTTAGTGAGTTTCTATAAAATAGTGCACAACAATATTGCATAATCTTTAGGAAATAAAATTTTAAATGGAATTTTTAACTCTCTATTTATCTTTGACCTTCCGTATATTTCCATCGGCCTTGTCAATGTCTGGCCTCTATTTTAAATTTTTCTACAACTTACCACTAGCGAACTTATTTTCTATTTTAAACGTAAGCACATCCTTTACGAAAATGGTTCTCTATGGTACTATTCGATTTTCGCTTCATTCCAGTTCCCTTTATACCTTAACACTTCTTCGCGTACAAACTTTATAGTACTAAACATGTTGACAAGCTACCGGAATGGATGCCTCACCAATCTTGGTGGGTTGGTACTTCATAATCTAGGTCGAAGCTACTAATTCGCCTTATTCTGAATCTTCTAAAGAATTGGGTTTAATTGACAGTTTCTATCAATCTTTACCCTCTGCTACTTTCTGACGGGCTATCCACCCAAGGTAGTCATTGGCGGACTTCTTCATCTGGATGTACATGTGGTCTATCTGGCATTACTTAATCCTAGTCAAACATTCTTCCTATTTTTAGATTCTTGATAGTCTCTACCAACCAAACCGTTCGAGTGATTATCTCTAAGCGAACCTCGACGGACTTACTCGTCTCTAGCTGCCTTTTTTCCCCATGAACCCTTAGGCTTAGGTTTTGCCTGATCATCTTATTGTTACCTCTACCCCAATTCAAGTTTACTCGCCAACGAATACGTCATTTCTCAACATAGTTATCATTTTTGTGACAATTTGGCAAGGTCCCTCGTTAATAGGCTTACTGATGTTCCCAAATACTTCTACCTGCTTTTCTTATCTTCGTAATCTGAAAGATCTTTAAACTATCCCTCTTACCCAAATTCTCAGACGCGTTATTTTCGTCCGATCATGCTACTCTCCAAGTGGGTTATACAACGATCTTCCTTACCTTGTCCTATATGATTCCCAGCTCAACATTTTGGTAGACTTCACCTGATACCATAGCTAAGCTATGGTCTTAAACAATATGGTCCCATGTTTAATGTCCTGGCGAACTCCCTTTATTACCATATCCGAGTAATGGTCTTACATATTATGGTCCCATATTGAACGTCCTGACGGACTTCCTTTGTTACCATAGTCGAGCTCTGGTTTTACATATGAAACCTCTTTTGAGGTGTCACCGTAAAAGATCTAATAACAATTTCCACAGTGTCACCCGGAAGGACCTTACCGCTATCGTGGTATCGTTTTATAAAGTTGAGGGACTGTAACCACAATGTCACTCTAGCGAGCCAGTCAATAACTGTCATCACGGTGTCACTCTATAGAGTCAGTAGACCATCGTCATAATGTTGGTCTAGCGAGCTAGTCTATAACGCTCCACATTGTCGCCCAAACTTCCTTGGATCCCCTTAGCAATCCACCCATTCCTCCAAATCCACCACTTTTTTCCTAACTTCATCTACCTCGTCAAGGTATATTACCTCTGTACTTCACATATAATATACTCATATTTTCCAACACCATGTAATATCCATTTAACATTCAAAGATCATATATAAGAATTATTCACATACTTGTTCAAGATTATGCATTCACAGCATGCCATTTTTACACACAACTACAGACTCAAACAACCCAGAATAGTCACAACACAAATCATTTAACAATGAAATCTCATCAACCACCCAAGGTAGAATGTAGAAACTCACCTTGCTTCCTTTATCCTCAATCACTTGGCTTGTCCATGCTAGAGACTTAAAACCCAGAATCCATAATTATACATAAACTTTTTAAGAATTCTTACTTCTCTTTCCTCTAATCCATGAGCAGAGGAAGGCTTAGGGCTTACCAGCTTATCGAATTCTCGGCTTCCCAAACCTTAAACCTCACATTTACCACTCTATGCAAAGCTTTCTTGAACCTCATTTTCTTCTTCAGAGCAACCGAAGAAGACGTTTTAGAGGAGGAGATTACAAGTTAAATTTTAGAGAATTCTTTTCTCTTTACCACATATATATAGCCAATGTCACATGGTCTCCTAGCCTATTTTAGCTAATTGCTGCTAATTATTTGGTCTCTCACTATGGGACCAGTTAGTTACATCCTAACAAAACTAGAATTAAGACCCAACCAATCACAATTTAGCCCCTAAAATTTTTAAATTTCCCGGTGGAGCCCAACGCTTCTCTAATCCATTCAATTTAGTCCTAACTTTCCTTAAATTTCGGGTTAATAATGATAAAATAATGTTACAGACAATATCTCTTTTCTCTAGTAATTTCACAGATGATCTCAGATATAGGTCATGTAAATCATCAAATTTGTTGTAATATTCACCACCATGGTCAGATCTAATGCTTTTAATCCATTTTCCAAATTGGTCTTCAACTTCGTCCATATATTTTTTTAACACATCTAGTGATTGCAATTTCTTATGAATGAGATAAGGGTGGTCATATTGCGAAAAATCATTTATGAATATTATGAAATATTGTTGACCAATCTAAGAAGCCTAGGGAATGGTCCACAAATATTTGTGTATATTAGTTTTAAGACGTCTAGCTTCCCGTTAGGTCCAAATCCTCTAATATTTGTTCTTTTCTCCTTAATACAATTTACACACGTATCAAGATTTGGAAAATCAAAGGGATTGAGAATATAGTCAAAAAAAGTCACTCAATTCTCCTTTTAAAGATATAAGCTTATCTTTTGTGCCACAAGAAAGCTAAATTCTAAGTTGTCAATTTGTGTTTCTTACCTATTATGGTATTATGCAATGATTCACTAAATGAAGCAATAGTATCAAGTAAATATAGATTATCATAACCTGATAAAGAATTAAAACCAACCAAATTTGAATTATGAAAAGACTAAATTTTCCTTTTTTCCAAATGAATAAGAATAACGAAAATTATCCAACGGTGAAATGGAAGTCAAATTCCCCTAAAAGACAATACAACAAAAGTCTCATTCAAATAAAATCTAGTTCTTAATAATAGCTTAAAAGTTCCAATTACTTGAACTTCTATTGAATAATAGTTTCCTACATAGATGTATCTTTCACCATCATTAGGCTTTTGATAGTTCTGAAAATCTAGCATGGACACAATGATGTAAGTTGTTACCAAAATCTATTCACCAAGTGTGTTTAGGTACCGAAGTCAAATTAACCTCAGAATAAACAACATTAAGAAGTACACCTTTCTTTTCTCACCAAGCATGACAATTAGTACAATTCTTCTTTTCATGACCTATCAAACCACAACAGAAACAACCATCTTTATTTGGTTCCTTTTGTTGTTTCTTTTGAGGTGTTGCATCTGTAGCCTCATTTTTTTATACCACATTGAAGTTAGATTTCTCATAAATGTATCAATTTTAACTTTTTCGTTCTTGAAAAACCTCTATTTAGTCTCAACCATTAAATATTTAGTCATAATCTTGACATAATTCCCTTGAAAGATCTTGGAATACCCTTTCTTCATGATCATCGTATACATACAATTTGATCTCTCTCACCTTTCCATATATTTCTTTCCAGAAGAGGTATTCTCATGTATAAGTGTGGAGAATTAGTCCTTAACGCAAGGTCGAGATCCATGACTTTGAAAAAAACCATAAGATCATTTGTCATGATTTGAAGTTGGTGTCATTTAACAAAGGAATATAGTTAACGCATGTAGTTATGTTAGTAGGTGTGACAGTAGCTAAATCAAACAAAACAAACTCACATAAGACTTCAAATAGAAATTATAATAATAAATTCGAATAAAGGTAAACCCTATCACAAGATATCTGGAGGTACATTAATATTTCATATTTGGACAAAATATTAACTGCTAGGTGATATCTCGGTTAGCAATTATACACTAGCAATAAGAACATGTTAAAAAATAAATATTCCTTTGGCCTTATTTACTACTCACATGTAAAATCAAATAATCACTACATGTTTATTACCACAATTACACATGCAATTTTATTAAATATTAACCTTCCTTTGGGCCGATCAATATTAACATAACTAAGATTACATGCACAAAACCTTTTATATTTTAAAACAAAATAATTTCCACAACACAAGCCACTTTAATGACTTATTGCTTCAATTAAATTATTTTAAAAAATATATAAATATCTCAATATCCAAATATAAAATTTCGCAAAACTGAAATTTTTTATTGTGCTACAATTTTTGAAATAACCCAAAGTAAAATTGTCTAAATGGCGCTATCAAACAATGAAAAATTTATTGACTTTTTTTAAAATAAATTGCATCAAGTTGAAATGAAAATTAGTTAAAATTATTAAACTAAATGCAATCAATCCTATGATAATATAACCGTAGAAAAACACGAAGTAATTCTATTTACCAATTCATAGCATAAACTTCAATATCAATCGGTTACAATATACTTCCTCAAATTATCACAAATATATGTGATCATGTAGGTTCTATTGCACATATCAAGGGCTTATTAAAACATGAATCTTCCATAAACGTAAAACCAAGTAATTGGTCGAGATTCCAATAACAATGAATCTTCATTTAAGAGTATAGTCAAAAGATGGATCCCAATAAGTTGAAAAAAAACTGTTCACAAAGATGTCAACTTGCAAGGCTTCACTTCTAAATAAAAGCACTGAAATTGTGATGATTCAATTTTGATAACCACATATTAAAGCCTTAATTTAATAAATCAAAATATATAATTCCACCATTATGCCAAGAGAAATCATAAATCCACAATATATATATCAAATAATCAAAACCAGAAAAAATTTCATGAACCTCAAATATTCTCAAAGGTTAAATCAAAATTAATTGAAAACCCAATTAAAATATTAAATTCCATAAAAATTTAACAAAAAATCATTAAAAATAATAAAAAAAATCAATGCATTCTCAATTATTCAAAATGATGAGGCTTTAATAGCACTTGTTAGAACTATAAAACTTTGATATGAACCTTAATAAATTAAGATTTGTCATATCAAATCAATCAGAACAAAAATTAGATGCGGAAGCGTACTTGAATACATTGATATGTTGAAATCTTCAAACCCTTATAGTTTTGATCTTCCAAATTTAACACACAAGTATTTTAAATAAGGCAACTCTCTCTTTTCTGAAGATGGGATGTCAACAAAGTTATGTATCTGTAAATTGAAAACCATAACCCTAATATATAACTTTTCCACATTAACTTTAATTTCAAATCAATTCATCATTAGTCTGATTTGAAATTAGTTATTAAAATATCTACACATATTTGATCTATTCTTTATTTAATAATTGAAGCTCGATAAATTTTAAGCATATTAAACCATTTTAATTTAGAATAACATTTTATGATCATAAATATATATATGGCGTCCATATCATCCAACACTAACATGAAGCGATAGATATAAAATATGTAAACTAGTTAAAAGGCATTATATGTATTCCAACAAATTATTGAAATCAATTTCTTCAACATTTGAACCATCTGCTGAAAACGTTAATTTAAATGTACCAAGTTCAACATTTCATATTTTTCTTGTTTAGTTTCTATTTCAATTCTAACCATGATTTCTTGAGAAATGTTTCGGCAGAATCCTTATGTTACTAATATTAAAGAAAAAAGGCAATCTAACAAAAAAATAGAAGCATTGAATTATTAGCATAAATTAATAGATTTTTAAATAAATAAAATTTTATCATTTTCTATCATATTGATCACAGTGAAAGAAAAGTAGTCTAATCAAATAAAGTTTGAAATCAAGTTGAGAGACTTCAAAGCAGCAAGAGTTAAAAGGATGAAATTGCTTCTTTGAGGACAAAGGACATGGTGTAGAATGTATTGGTTGATGGGAATAAATGCCACTTGACCAAATCTATCAACACCATGATATCATTTGGAAGAGCAAGAAGTCAATACCATTTGTTTTGGAATGTCAAGCTCATTAAAGAAAGATAGGAAGAGACTGTTTTTGTGGATTCTTACTTTTCCTTTAGCTTAGAAAAAGTAATACTATTTTGGAATGATATTTTCAAATAGAGAATGCAATAAATTGTACAAAAATATTAAAACTTTTGAGCATTAACTTCAAATTGTGGTAAGACTTTATATAATGAAAACTAATGATAGATATAATAAAGTAATGGAAAAGCAATTATGACACTAATGAAACAAAAAAAATGAAAAGAAAATATTTAATGAGAGAAATAATGAAAGACATTGAATGAAAAAATTATGATGCACATTAGTATACAACTTTTGAAAGGAAAATGGAAAGATTTTAAAAATGAAACTTCAATCTAGTAAAGAAAAATATAAAGTTTATGTTGATTAGTGAATTAAATGTTAAGTTATTAATAGATAACTAAAAGCATATATAATTTTAAACATTAATGGGTAGACTAAAGTTTTGAAAGAAAAATAAATATATAAAAAAAAACAAAAATAAAACATCTAGTTTTGAATAATAATAAAAAATGTTACATTGTTAGTAGAATTCAAAGATTACATATTCAATTATTATGGAGCAATTAGATTATAGAGAATAGATAAATTAAATTAAATTATTTTACAATTTTTGATAAAATTTAATGAAATTATTATTTAATGTGTTTGATACACTGTAAATTTAATTATTCAATTCATTCCTAAATTTCAATTCTTAATTTATATTAAAAGTTTATTTGGTAAATTAGTAAATATAAGCACGGAATATAATTATATAATTATGTTGTTTGATAAAAAAATATTTATTTTAAATTTATTTTTTAAAAATTTTATTCTATAGTTATATTATTTTGGATCATTTTGGATAAAAGATATTTATAATAATTTGAATATCTCATTTTTTATATAAAAAAAAGATAATTTATTTTAATTTTTTAATAGAATAAAATCAATTTAATATTTTCTACATTAAGTGATAAGTAGCTATGACCGTCATCAGACGTGCAAACATCTGAACTGGAAATACCGCAACAAAAAGATAAATAATAAAGCAACGGTGTCCACAAGTATATAGGATTATAATAATATATTTTCATAAATTTTATGAATTCAACTTATCTAATTAGGATGAGATTATAATAATATATTTTTAAATTTTATAATAATTTATTTTCATAAATGAAACAACTATTGAAATTTTATAATAATTTATTTTCAAAAATAAAACAACTATATAATTATATTATAAAAAATAATTAAAGACAAATTAAAAAATCCAAGTTTCTAAAAAATTAAAATATAATATAGTTTAAAAATTAATACTAATAATATTATAAATATATTTATATTTTTTTATTTTAATCTTCTGCTTCAGTCTTATCCTTCTCGTCTTCATTTTCTATCTTGATATTTTTCTTTAATCTATCATCTTCGTCATCATCTTCGATCAACATTGGACTTCTATATAATTAATTACTTTGCAGTTGTGTATCACCTAAACAATTATAAAATTATAATAATAGATAATAAGAATTTATTATTGTGAATTAGAGATTTTATAAAATTATAATTATAATAGTAATAGTAATTAGAAAAATAGCATAAAGAAAAATAAAATTAATAAAAATGTGTAATTATAAAGTGAAACTTTCACATTAAGCAATATATTGAAAGGGAAAAGTGAATAAGGGAGAGTTTACAATAAATTTAGTGTAATATGTATAATAGATAAGTGTGATTAAAGAATAATATAATTTTACCTCATCATCGATTAAAATAATCTTTCATTTCTCTTTGGTGATATTGTTATTTGAATACTGAGTTGAAATTTCCTTTTCGAAAAACTATTACTTTAATATTCCATAATTTTTTAGATGCTTCAAATTTACCAATGCTAATAATCTCATTTTTGTAATTGTTTGAATGTTGTTATAATGATAAATGTTAATTTTAACTAATATATAACAACAACACTAATTAAATGGTAATTAATTTAATAGTAAGTATTTGGTATATTGGCAGCGTATTTTTTTTTATTCCACGAGCAACCTTAAAAAATTGACATATGTTTTTTTTAATATTTAGTTTTTTTAATATTTTACTATATTCTTATAGGACATTTGTCAACCCTCTGACTTTGCTTGTGAGATCTAAAAACTCCATTGTCAATGTACCAAATAATTTCCTTTAATTTAAAAAAATATCTACTATTAATAATTAATATACTCAATTTTGTAGTTCAAACCAATAAAAATTCTATCCAAAATATAAAAATTATTTTTGATATGATTTTTTCTATTATTAATAATTAATTACTACATATTTAATTTCAATTCAATTATATAGTTCAAATGAATAAAAACCCTATTATTTAAAAAATAAAAACTTATTTTTAGTAATCTCAACTTAATAATATAATAAATAATAAAAAATATTATCACCCATTCAAAAATTTCTCCAAACTTATACTTATATATATAGATTATAGATAATACATATATAAATAAATTTTCAAACTTAATTAATATTTTAAATGTGTTCAAAAGTTTTTAGGGCAAATTAGGCAAATATGCAAATTATTTTTTTAATTAGGCTTTTAAGCCGTTTTTTAAAATTTAGGGAAATATGTTGTTTTTGAAGAGGAAAACGAAAAGCACACCCAGCTGAATGCACTTTTCCTCAACGTTCATATAACCGTTGCCCTTGCAACGGTAAAAGCTTTTAAAAAGTCCAACGGTCATATTTTTTTACCTATAAATACCCCCCAAAATAATTTTTTCACTCACACCCTATTCTCTCAATTCTTTCTAATCTACCAACTCTCGCAATTTTGTCAAGTTTTTATTTAAAAATTTACGATATTCTCATTTTAAAATATTAGTTTTTTTTTAATTATTCCATATTTGATTCATTCAGATTAAGTTTTCACGAATAGCAACCTCTCTAATTCGTTTTGACGATAAGCACATTTCTGCCACTCAAGCAATAATGGTAAGAAGAAAATTTAATCTTCGCTATTTACGATTAAGTTAAATGTAAATTTTTTTTATAAATTAAAATAATTTTTTTTGTCTTTATAAATAGGTAGACGGTTGTCTTTTGGAGGCATTTATACATAATTTGACAAAGCCTTCGATCCTCGCCATTCGTGATTACTTATAAGAGGCAAGATTTTTGCATGCGTCTTGTAACACCCCAAACTCGGCCTAAGACGTTATGGTCGAATTTGGCGGCATCACATGAGAGTGTTTTTAAAAAATCTTAGAAAGTTAAAAATCATTCAGTTCATTGTCGTTACTTAAGTCTTGAAATCTCCAAACCGATTATTAGGTGAACACATTTCATTATCACGGAAGCTAAAACATCATTAATTCATTAATCAACATCTTAATAGTTTAAAATCCCGAAATAAACTTAAAAATAGTTCAAGTTCAAAGACATTTTAGTCCCAAAAATAAATATTTAAAATAAAGCAGACAAATAGAATGTTATTCAAAAATCCATAAATGTCCAACAGTAGTCACCATCGAGCCCTCTGTCGCACCGATCCATCTACTAATGAGGATTACTTGATAGACAAATAAACAAAGGGGTGAGTTTTCGCAAACTCAGTATGTACATCCCCACAAACAGCATGCATACAAACAGATAACAGAATACAGATAGTTCGGCCTTAGCCATATAGGTATCGCATGCATAACAAATCAGATATCAGAAAACATGCCCACCAACCCTGCACACCATCTCCGACCAGCCCAACACATCATGTGGGGATAGAATCGACCCACCCAACCCTACACACCAAGTATGGGGATATAATCAACCCATCCAACCCTACACACCAAAAGGTACCGTAAAATAGTACATAACAGATATATGCAGCGTAGCTGCCAGATAACAGGCTAATCGCCTCTCAGACTTCCTTCTCTTCACAACAATCCCAACCCAATGCAATGCAACATACATACCATGACATGCTTATATGCAGATATCAGATCTTATCAAAATTATGGCAGAACGGATATACGGAGTCAGACAGATACACATGCTTATAATAACATGCTTTTGCACACAATTCAGTAATCAATCAGAGTATGGGTCTAAGTAACGCTTACCGCCCCTACAATCAGGTCACAGTCGACTTAGGCAACCCGTGCAACCTTACAGAACATTTCAAATTAATTGGGCTCACAAGCCCGTGTGCCTTACCCGTGTAGGCCCACACGCCCGTGTAGCCCACACGGCCCAACTTGTCTTTGCCCGTGTGGATCACACGGTTTGGACCAAAGTCCCACACGCCCGTGTGGCTTACCCACACGCCCGTGCAGCCTACACGGCCCAATTGGTCGAGCCTGTGCCTAGCACACGGCCTCGTGTGGGCCCACACGGCCGAACTTGTCTTTGCCCGTGTGGATTACACGTCTGGACCAAAGTCCCACACGCCCGTGTAGCTTACCCACATGCCCGTACGGCCTACATGGCCCAATTGGTAGAGCCTGTGCCTAGCACACGGCCTCGCCAGCCACACACGGCCATGTCTGTCGCGCCCGTGTGGCTAGCGTACGGCCTGGCTAGTCAATCACACGCCCGTGTCTCGCGTCACAGGCTACCACACGGGCAGACCACACGCCCGTGTGGCGTCGACAGGCTACTTTTCGGCTTTCATCGAAACTCATTTTCAACGCCATTGAAGTACACACCTGATTCGTTTTCGCTACTAATCTAACTACGAGCACTCCAAAGCCTAAGATTGACAATACCGAGCCCAAATTAGTCACTTAAATCGACTTACATAAGAATGGACAAATCCCAAAACGCGAGATCTACTTACCTTCGACGAAGAACAGTGTTTCCTCACTGCTAAGAATTCGATTACTGATCTACCAAACCTTGATTAATCTCTAAACAACAACCAATATCCTTTTAAATAATCTCCAACCAAAATTTCATAACTTAGTTTAAATGTTACTTACCGAATCGTTAGAACCATTAGCAAATGTCACAGCTAAACGGAAGAGAACGGGAAATCGAGGGAGAAGAAAAACGGAGAAGAAGGGAAAAGAAAGAAAAGAAAAGAATTTCAGCAGCAAGGGTTTGGAAGAGGAAGAAATGGCAGAGAAACTATTTTGTCAACCAAAAGAAAATAAGAAAACCCTAATTCTTCCCTAAAGCCACAACTCAGAATTTTAATAAAACCCAACTCTTAATTGCAACTTGCAGCAAAAATAATCCCATCGCCACTGCAGGGAATCGAACCCCTGACCCTAAGTGTATTCCCTTGCCACTTAACCACTATACCAGCAGGCTCATTTTGTTAAGTTTTTGCCCGTAATTCATTATAAGCCTACTGACCTCAAGTCAGGATTTATTCACTAATAATAAAAAAAACAAAAAATAACTTGAAACACAGATTCAGACACTTCCAAGCCCAACACTTACAAAAGCCGAAACTACAGAAATTTAGAGGGTTACAACTCTACCCCCTTAAAGAAAATTCGTCCTCGAATTTTACCTGATTAGAAAAGGTGAGGATACTACTGACGCATCGAATCCTCTAGCTCCCAAGTAGCCTCCTCAGTGCTATGATTCCGCCACAACACTTTCACCAAGGGAATAGGTTTCTTACGTAGAATCTTAACGCCGCAATCTAAAATATGAACTGGCTCCTCCTCAAATGTCAAATCCGGTCTAACCTCAATCTCCTCCACAAGCATAATGTGAGTAGGATCGGAGCGATAGCGTCTCAACATCGACACATGAAATACGTCAAGTATACGTTCCAACTCTGGAAGAAGCTCCAACAGATATGCAACTGGTCCCACTCGCTTCAGAATCCGATACAGCCTAATAAATAGAGGACTCAACTTGCCCTTACGACCGAACCTCAGAACCTTCTTCCATGGCGAGACCTTAAGAAAAACCATGTCTCCTACAGGATACCCAATGTCCTTCTTTTTCAAATCTACATAGGACTTTTGTCTATCAGAAGCTGCTTTCAGTCGATCACGAATCATGTGGACCTTATCCTCAGTCTCTGATACTAGCTCCGGACCTAGAATACATCGCTCACCTAACTCAGTCCAATACAAAGGAATGCGACACTTACGACCATAAAGTGCCTCGTACGGTGCCATCTGAATACTAGATTGATGGTTGTTATTGTAAGCGAACTCTGCCAAGGGCATGTACTCCTCCCAACTACCACAAAAATCCATGACACAACTCCTCAAGATATCCTCCAATATCTGAATCACCCTCTCTAACTGACCATCTATCTAAGGATGAAAAGCAGTACTGAAATCCAGACAAGAACCCAAAGCTCCATGAAGTTTCTGCCAAAATTGAGACGTAAAATGAGGATCTCTATCGGAGATGATCAAAACAGGAACCCCATGCAACCTCACTATCTTGGAGATGTAGAGCTTAGCCAGCTTTTGCAAGGAGAAGTCCGTCTTAACAGGAATAAAACATGCAGACTTGGTCAATCAATCCACGACGACCCACATAGAATCTTTCTTAATGGGTGTTAGAGGCAACCCACTAATGAAGGCCATCGTTACTCGCTCCCATTTCCACATTGGTATCCTTACTGGCTGAAGCAAACCCGAATGTAACTGATGCTCAGCCTTAAGTTGCTGGCAAGTCAAACAAAGAGCAACAAAGTCTGTCACCTCACGTTTTAACCCTGGCCACCAGTACAACTCTCGAAGATCCCTATACATTTTGTTGCCCCCAGGATGCATAGCGTAAGGGTTACTATGTGCCTCCTTCAAAATTGACAACCTCAAATCCTCATCATTAGATACACAGATCCTATCTCGGAAACACAACACCCCATCACTGTCAATCCTAAAATCAGGGGTTGTTCCAGTCTCAACATGACGGAATCGCAACTCAAGAGACTTATCTCCCAACTGCTTGTCCTGAATCTGATCCAACCATGTCGGTTTAACCTGTAACTCAGCCAGAAGTCTCTCATTGTCATAAAGACTCAGTCGAGCGAACATCGCCCTCAAGTCGGTCATCACCCTACGACTTAACACATCCGCCATCACATTGGCTTTACCCGGATGCTACTCGATAACGCAGTCATAATCCTTAAGCAGCTCCACCCAGCGACGCTATTTAAGATTAACTCCTTCTGAGTGAGAAGATACTTGAGGCTCTTGTGATTAGTGTAAATGATACACTTTTCACCGTACAAGTAATGCCTCCAAATCTTAAGAGCAAAAACCATCGCTGCCAACTCCAAATCATGCGTCGGATAATTAACCTCATGAGTCTTGAGCTGACGAGATGCATACGTGACCACTTTACGATCCTGCATCAAGACACAACCCAAACCCACATGTGACGCATCATTGTAAACCACGAAATCCTTGTCAGACTCAGGTTGTATCATAAATAGAGCCTGAGTCAAGACTGTCTTGAGCTTCTCAAAGCTCTCCTACTGAGCGTCCTTCCATATAAAGAGAACTCCCTTACGCAGCAACTTAGTCAATGGTGCTGCGATTAATGAGAACCCTTCTATGAAGCGTCGATAATAACCTGCCAGACCCAGAAAACTACGAACCTCTGACACACTCTTCAGCTGTTTCCAATCCAACACAGCCTCAACCTTACGAGGATCCACTCTAATCCCCTTTGCAGAAACTACATGTCTCAGAAATGTCACTTCTCGAAGCCAGAATTCACACTTACTAAACTTCGCACATAGCTGTTTCTCCAGAAGAATCTGCAGAACTACCTGCAGATGCCTATCGTGCTCATCCCCCGTCCTAGAATATTCTAAGATGTCATTGATGAACACTACCACAAACTGATCTAAGTAGGGCTAGAACACTCGATTCATCAGATCCATGAACACCGCTGGTGCATTAGTCAACTCAAAAAGCATAACTAGGAACTTGTAATGTCTATACCGAGTCTTAAATGTCGTCTTATGCACATCGCCCTCCTTTACTCTCAACTGATGATATCCTGATAGCAGGTCGATTTTAGAGAACATAGAAGCCCCTCTGTACTGATTGAATAAATAGACTATCCTCAAAAGTGGGTATTTATTCTTAATTGAACTTATTCAACTGACAATAGTCGATGCACATCCTCATCGTACCGTCCTTCTTCTTTACGAACAAACCGATGCTCCCCATGGAAACATACTAGGACGAATAAACCCACGATCTAACAGCTCCTGAACTTGAGCCTTCAATTCTGTCAGCTCCTTCGGTTCCATTCGATAAGAGGCAATTGACACCAGAGCTGTACCGGGAATCAACTCTATCCCAAAATCTACCTCATGACTCGGAGGCAATCCTGGTAATTCATCTGGAAAAACACTTGGAAAATCCTTCACAGTACGGATGTCCTTAACCGAAGAGTTCACAGAATCAGAAACACTGATGTAGGCTAAGTATGCCTCACATCCTTTCCTCACCAGCTTCTCTGCTACCGACGCAGATACCACATTGCTTAGATAATTTTGTCGTTCTCCAATAACGACTACCTCATTATCCTCCTTGGTCCTCAGAACCACCCTCTTTTCAGCATAATCCAGACTTACACGATGCTTCACCAACCAGTCTATACCAAGAATTAACTCGAACTCCCCAAACGGAAGTTCCATCAGATCAGTCAAAAATATTGTCCCTTGGACTTCCAACGGAACGTCCCTGAATAGCTTACTAACCTTAATGGTCTGACCTAACGGACTCACCATAGAAATCTCACTAGAAGTACTCTCATGCGAAATCCCCAAGGTCTCAGACACAGAACATGCAACATAAGAATGTGTAGAGCCTACGTCTATCAGTGCGACATAAGGTACATTAAGAATAAAAAATAGACCCGTAATGACGTCTAGAGTATCTCCATCCTCACGGCGACGTGCAGCATAGACAAGTGTAGGCTACCTCGCCTCAGTCGGCCCAGCACCCCTACCAGGTGCTCTTTGACCTAGACCCATACCGTTACCACCCTAAGCCTGTCCTCAGCCCTTAGGTGGCTACTGTACTCCTCTTGGCGGCTGTACAGTCTCAACAACCAGAGCTTGCACCTGATTACCCCTCAATGGACAATCCTTAACTCGATGCTCAGTCGATCCACACCTCAAACAAGCGCAAGTAGATCTCCAACACTCACTTGGATGGCGTCTATTACATAGCTGACAGATCGCCACCCCAGCAGGTGTAACATTAGGCCCAACTCTAATGGACTCGTTAGCTCTGACCTTTTTCTTAGGCCCCATCCCAGAACTAGTAGACTCAAAATCCCTCTTAACTTTCCCTTTCTCACGGTTTTGGCGCTCAAAGCGCTTTACCTCTTCGGCTATGACTATCTTAGCCTTTTCAACTAAGATTGAGAAATCTCGCTCCCTCTAAGGAGCTATCAGAACTTGCAGACTATCACGAAGACCATCTTCAAATCGAACATAACGCTTATACTCATTCGTCACCATGCCCCTCGCATAGCGACTCAGCCTCAAAAATTCGGCCTCATACTTGGCCACTGAACGATCTCCCTGAGTGAGATTCAGAAACTCACGCCTAGTGTCAGTGTAGTTAGCTCCCACATACTTATTTTGATAGGTGATCTTAAACAAATCCCAAGTCAACCTATCAGGCTGAGTACCCTCCTTAACCGTCAACCACAACTGGTATGCCTCATCGTGAAGCAGAGACACAGTCCCCTTGAGCTTCTGCTCATCAATAAAATCCAAATCATCCATTACGCGCTCTGTGGCCTCCATCCAATACTCGGTCACACTAAAAGCAACTCCAGCGATGCCCCTAAATATCTCATCCCCATTCGACCAGTCATTTCGTAATCGACCTACGGCCTCCAGATCCAACATTAGCCCTAGCGACCCTCTCCAAAATTCACAGTATGGCCTGGGACAGTACGTCGTCCCTAACTGCACGGTCTTGAAACTTAGCACTAGTCTTAGTAACAGGTGACACCAGTGTCACGCTAGTGTCCAGATTAGGGATCGTATCAGATGCGAATGACTCAGCTCGAATTCCTCTACGGCTTCTACCTTGGCCTTTAGTACCCCTTCCACGAGTACTACACGTGCTCATTGCAACTATTGAATTAATCTGTATTTAGAAATTTTATGCACATCAATTTACAGTTCTGATAATTATTAGCAGATATTTTATGCAAAACCGTATCAGAGTTTCAAAATCAGTTATCACGAGTAATAGACTCATTATGGTTTCCAGTTTACACTACCTAAAGTGTTTCAGTAAAATACTACTTATAGAGGTCTCACAATACATACATAGTATTTCAAAAAGATACAGATAAATTTTAGTATAAGCATGCTTTCAAACAGTACATATCAGAGTTTCAGAAAACTTGCAGGATCAGTGTTGAAGACTCGGTGAACCACTTATTTATCAAAAATATTTCAAATTACTTTACCACTTACTTTCTAAAACCCATTCTTTTTACTGCCCAAATCCACAGCTCAGTTTTTGCAAACGTAGCTCTGATACCACTAAATGTAACACCCCAAACTCGGCCAAGACGTTATGGTCGAACCTGGTCACGTCACATGAGAGTGTTTTTAGAAAATCTTAGCAAGTTAAAAGTCGTTCAGTTCATTTTCGTTACTTAAGTCGTCGAATCTCCAAATCGATTATTAGGTGGACATTTTTCATTATCGCGGAAGCTAAAACATCATTAATTTCATTAATCAATAGCTTAATAGTTCACAATCCCGAAATAAACTTAAAAATAGTTCAAGTTCAAAGACATTTTAATCCCAAAAATAAATATTTAAAATAAAGCAAACAAATAAAATGTTATTCAAAAATCCATAAATGTCCAACAGTAGTCACCATCGAGTCCTTCGTCGCACCGGTCCATCTACTGTTGAGGATTACCTGACAGACAAATAAACAAAGGGGTGAGTTTTCGCAAAACATCCCCACAAATAGCATGCATACAAACAAATAACAGAATACAGATAGTTTGGCCTTAGCCTTACAAGTATCGCATGCATAACAAATCAGATATCAGAAAACATGCCCACCAACCTACACACCATCTTCGACCAACCCAACACACCATGTAGGGATAGAATCGACCCACCCAACCCTACACACCAAGTATGGAGATATAATCAACCCATCTAACCCCACACACCAAAAGGTACCGTAAAACAGTACAAAATATATATATGCAGCGTAGTTGCCAGATAACAGGCTAATCGCCTCTCAGACTTCCTTCTATTGACAACAATCCCAACCTAATGCAATGCAACATATATACCATGACATGCTTATATGCAGATATTAGATCTTATCAAAATCATGGCAGAATGGATATACGGGGTCAGACAGATACACATGCTTATAATAACATGCTTTTGCACACAATTTAGTAATCAATCAGAGTATGGGGTCTAAGTAACACTTACTGCCCCTACAATCAGGTCACAAAAGACTTAGGAAACCCGTGCAATCTTTTAGAACATTTCAAATTAATTGGGCTCAAACACCATGTACCCTGCCCGTGTGGGTCCACACACCCGTGTGGCACACACGGCCCAACTAGACTTTGCTCGTGTGGGTTACACGGCCTGACCCAAAGTCACACACACCCGTATGGCTAACCCACACGCTCATGCGGCTCACCCACACGCTCATACGACCTACACAGCCTAATTGGTCGAGCCCGTGCCTCGCACACGGCCTTGCCAGCCTCACACACCAATGTCTGTCGCGCTTGTGTGGCGTGCACACGGCCTGGCTAGTCAGTCACAAGCTCGTGTCTCATATCGCAAGCTACCACACGGGTAGACCACACGTCCGTGTGGCGTCGACAGACCACTTTTCGGCTTTCGTCAAAACTCATTTTCTACGGGATTGGAGTACACACCTAATTTGTTTTTACTGCTAATCCAAGCATGAGCACTCCAAAGCCTAAGATTGACAATACCAAGCCCAAATCAGTCACTTAAATCGACTTACATAAGAATGGAAAAATCCCAAAACGCAAGATCTACTTACCTTCGACGAAGAACGGTGTTTTCTCGCTGCTAAGAATTCAATTACTGATCTTACGAACCTTGATTAATCCCTAAATAGCAACCAAAATCCTTTTAAATAATCTCCAACCAAAATCTCGTAACTTAGTTTAAACGTTACTTATCGAATCGTCAGAACCACTAGTAAATATCACAACGAAACGGAAGAAAAGTAGAAATCGAATGAGAAGAAAAACACAAAAGAAGGAAAAATAAAGAAAAGAAAAGAATTTCGACAGCAAGGGTTTAGAATAGGAAGAAACGACAAAGAAACTATTTTGTCAACCAGAAGAAAATAAGAAAACCCTAATTCTTCCCTAAAGCCCACAACTCAGAATTTTAATAAAACCCAACTATTAATTGCAACTTGCAGCAAAATTAATCCTATCACCACTACAGAGAACTGAACCCCTGACCCTAAGCGTATTCCCTTGCCACTTAACCACTAGCCCAGTAGGCCTATTCTATTAAATTTTTACCCATAATTCATTATAAGCCCACTGACCTGAAGTCAGGCTTTATTCAATAATAATAACCAAAAATAACTCGAAACACAGATTCAAACACTTCCAAGCCCAATACTTACAAAAGTCAAAATTATAGAAATTTGGGGTGTTACACGTCTCGTGTACTCAGGGTTTGCAAATTTGATCCTATAATCATCAGCACATTGGTGGAAAGTGTAACACCCCTTAACCGAGACCGTTTCTGGAGTCGAGCACGAGGCATTACTTAGCTTATCTTACCAGTTCGGAGCATAAAAACTAGGTTTGAAAATTTATTTCATTATTCGCAGCAAATCTGTCTAATCGCGCAGCAGTTACTAAATTAATTATAACTTGAGCTAAAGAACTCGAAATTTAATCCCGTAAATTTTCCCTGAAACTAGACTCATATATCTACTCACCATAAAATTTTTTAGAATTTTTGGTTCAGCAAATTAGTACAGTTTATTAGTTAAAGTCTCCCCTGTGTCACCACCAGACTGCCCTGACCTCTAGTCACTAAAAATAAGTTTTCTTGCTATAGGATTTTCATATGAAGTTCTTACTTGTTTCTATAGAAAATAGACTCATTAAGGAATCTAAGCATGTAAATTTCAACTCATAACCATTTTTGTACAATTTGTAATTATTTTCTAAACTCAGAATAGGGGACTCCAAAAATAGTTCTGACCCTATCTTACTAAAATTCACATATCTTAAAATATAAATTTCTTTTTTCTACACCGTTATTTTTCCATGAAAATAGACTCAACAAGCTTTAATTCCATATATCATTCACCCTCTAATTCATTTTATACTATCTTGGGTGATTTTTCAAATTCACGTCACTGTGCTGCCTGAATTCTGTTTCTTTGCAAAATTTTATCCTTTCATGATTTCCATGCATAATTTATCACCTAATCTTTCATAACAACAAACACCTTCATCCTTAATCATTTTAATAACCATACATCATCAACTACTTACACATCACTCATTGTTCATATTATACCAAAAGTAGCTAAGTTTCTATACATGCCATACCCAAAACAAAACGTCTAGTTATACCGAGTTATTTCTTTGATAGTGTGATCGGCCTCCGACGTTTCCTTCGATCCCCGAGTGACTAGATAAGTACTATAAGAAGAAGAAAATAAAGAGATTAAGCACTAGGCTTAGTAAGCTTACAAGCAAATAAATCACAACATTCAACATAATGGATAATTATGCATAATATCATCTAACATCATAAATTTCTTTACTTCTCAATTTGTATCTTCTTCTTTATTCCCTTACCTTCTTTCTTACCTGACCTCTCCTTTTTCATAAGTATAATCTACTTTTCCTTTGCTGTTAATTCACTGTAATTTAACTCGTATCCTGACCCGTTGAACCACTCGGAATACTAAGGATACTAGGGTCGTTCCTGTCTATCAATATCCTGCCAATGCCATGTCTTTGACATGGACTTACATGAATTATTCCTGTCTCCAATGCCATATATAATATGGACTTACATGGCTCAATCCTGTCTCCAAAGCCATATTTCTAATATGGACTTACATGGCTCATTTCTGTTCTGTCCTGTCAACTCTAATATCCTAACATTCCTAGGGTTCAACCGGGGCTTTCTAACACTTTTCCTCTGTCACTCCACCTTAAATTCGACTTTACATATTTTCATAACATAAGTATATAAATGCTGGAAATTGACAATAATAATGTAAAATAAAAGAATATTGCATTTATTTACTGTAACTTACCTTGATACAAAATGTGACTAAACTTTACAATTTAGTCCTTTACTTTTTCTTTTCCCCGATCTACTCCCGAATTTCGTTCTTCTTGATCTATAATAGCAAATTTAACTTATTTAATATTCAAATTTATTAAAACTGTCCTTGACCCAAACTTTTGCAAAATTATATTTTTACCCCTAAACTTTCTCATATTTGCACTTTTGCCCCAAGGCTCGTAAATTAAACTTCATCCTATTTTCTTATGTTTTATGACATGCTGATCATTTTTCCCTTCTATGGCAATATCAAAATCACACTCTAACATATACTTATGAATATTGGTATTTTTTTCCAATTTAAGCCCTATCAATTCAAAACTTATATTTTATTTTACAAATCAATCTTTTACTAACTTCTAACTTAAAATTCAATCATTTTAACCTCTAGTTCATCAATTAATTCAACATAACTCATGTCTAACAATCTACTAACTTTCAAAATATCAACATAAATCAAGTAGTATTATCTCTAGGATTCCAAAAACTCAAAAATTATAAGAAAAAGACTTAATTTGACTTACCAATTGAGCTTGGAACCTTAAAACCTTAAATTTCCCTTTTTCTTTTTCTTTCTTTCTTTCTTTCTTTCCTTCCTTCTCTGCCCGTTTTGCTCTCTGTTTCTTTCTCTGTTTCGTCTCTTCTATTCTGTTTCTTTTCTTTCTTTTTTTTCTATTCTTTCTTTTGTTTTATGTATATATATAATATAATATAATATATTAATAATAATATAATATAAAAACATAATCATTACTATAATATAATATTTTTTTAACACATAAAAATCTCAGATTTTTATACTTATGCCGCCTCAACTTTGGAAAAAGGCATAATTGCCTATTTGGTCCTTTTAACTTTTCTTTAATCTATAATTAAACTTTTATCCCTATTGCAATTTAATCCTTTTTCATAATTAACTATCGAAACATTAAAATTTCTTAACGAAACTTTAATATTATCCTATTGACACTCCGTAAATATTTATAAAAATATTTACGGCTCAGTTTATAATATCGAGGTCTCGATACCTCGTTTTCGACCCAATTTACCTAATAATTTCTTTTAAATCACAAAATTCACTAATTCAAAAATATTTCTAACTTCTTCATCGAATTTAGTGATCTCAAATCACTGTTCTGACACTACTGAAAATTGGGCTGTTACAACTCTCCCTCCCTTAAAAAAAATTTCGTCCTCGAAATTTCTCACCTGATACAAGCTATTAAGTCAAATCTTTCTTCACCCCTTTCAATCGAAGTCCATAAAAATTAATCATAACTCATATCACTTCCGAACTCATACCAAAACTCATTTTAGAAATTGATACTATGCCTGAACTTAACTGAGCAGCTCTGATGTTTTCTTGCCATCACTTTTTCACTAGTAGTATGACTACCAAGAAATGTCCAGTAATTGTCTGTCAAAACATAACTGAGAAACCCGAATTATCTTATTTAATACCTTTGAACGAAGATCTTGGAAACCCATCCAGCGATAAGAAAACAGATAATTTAAACCCATTGTGGAGACCCAAGATGTACTGATTCCATCACTGATTATAACTCAATTAACTTTTCAATGAATAACCCACTCTGATTAAAACAACTGAGTCGATTTTATCTATCAGATAATAACATTTCAGAATAATCCAATCTTCTTGTTGTCAAAACAATCCAGATATACCATATATCATAATCCTCTCGGAACACCAATCGAAAATTTCCACAAATAGCATTTAACTCAAACGAATTTTGACATTCCATTATTGACTTGTTGACATAATTTCAGAATTACCTGAGAAGTGAAAACCAAAATACAAGTTTGAGCTCAATCTTCCTCCATCTACACTTTTGCCGATGTCAACCCCTTTCACGAAAACTAGAAAGGAATTATATATAATAAAAATATATCAATCATTAACATCGAAGCTTTAAACTATACCGAAGCCACAACCATCAGATAGATTAAAAACCATAATGCCATAATAGAACTGACGTTCCAACCATATAGATAGAACAATACTTCAACATCAATAATGCACTCCATGTAGTCTAACTATCTCTGAAATGTATAACTCGGCCAACTTGTCAAGTGAATAATCCATACGGATTGGGATAAAATGAGCCGACTTAGTTAGCTTATCAATCACAACCCATACTGCATCTTTCTTTTTCAGTGTTAACGGCAATCCTGTCACAAAATCCATAGTAACTCTGTCCCATTTCCATTCCGGAACTAGCACAGGTTGCAATAATCCTGGGGGTACCTGATGTTCGGCCTTTACCTATTGACAAATCAAGCATCTAGAAACAAACTCTGAAATATCTCTTTTCATTCCTACCCACCCATACAATTTCTTCAAATCATTATACATTTTTGTACTGCCTGGATGAATAGATAAAGAACTGTTATGTGCTTCCTGTAAAATCTTTCGAATAAGCTCATCATTCTTTGGTACACAAATTCTGTCTCTAAACATCAAACAACCATCAGAACCAATCCAGAAATCTGATTCTATGCCTGACTCACATTGAACTCTTTTAGCTTGTAACTCATTATCATCTTTCTGAGCTTCACAAATCTCTTCAAGAAATACCGGTTTAGCTCTAAATTCAGCTAAAATAGAACTATCATCTAACATGGCTAAATTGGTATTCAAAGCTTGCAATGTAAATAAAAGTTTCCTGCTTAAAGCGTCAGCAACTACATTTGCCTTACCTGGGTGATAATCAACCACTAACTCATAATCTTTAAGCAATTCTAACCATCTTCTTTGCCTCAAATTCAAGTCTTTTTGAGTCATCAAGTATTTCAAGCTTTTATGATCGGTAAATATCCGGCACCTTTCACCATACCAAGAATCACATCAAACTCATCAAATGGCAATAGCATGAGATCGGCCGGAAAACAGTAGCCTCTAATCATTAAAGGACAATTTCTACATACTTTATCTACTAATACATGCTTGCCTAATGGATTCGATACTTTAATCACAAATTTTGTAGATTCTATAGGCATACTTATACTAGGCATCAATTTCATACAAACATAAGAATGAGTCGAACCCGGATCAATCAGAGCAATGACATTAATATCATGTAGAGAAAATATACCCGTAATCACATCGGGGAAGGATGCCTCTTCGCGTGCACGAATAGCATAAGTCCTTGCAGGGGCTCTAACATCTGGTCTCACAATTGAATCTCCAGAGGTACCTCTGTTACTTGCTCCTACTCCTAGTTGCCTCGGTGATCTGCCTCTAGTAGGAGCATTTCCGAATCTAGCACTCTGTGTTACCTCTCGGTTAGCCATTTCTGGACATTCTCGTACAAAATGATCTGGAGCACCACATTTATAGCAAACATTTTCGCCTGCCCGACAAGGACCATAATGAAGTCTACCACACCGTGGACATCCTGATCTACCCTGTCTGACATTACCTACACTCGTAGTCGATGTGGTCTGAGCCTTCGGATCCTTAAATTTGCTACCTCTATTCTGACTAGATTGCCCTGCCGAAAAGCTAAATCTGGTAGAAAACTCTTTGGGCCTCTTGGATGTAGCCTAAAATGATCTGCTCATCTGTCTCTTCTTTGTATCTTGTGTCTCTGTCTCAACTTTGCCTTTTCTTTTTAATAGCTCCTCTGCCTTACAGGCTCTCTCAACTAAAATAACGAACTCTTTTATTTCTAGGACACCCACTGACAGTCGGATATCATCATTTAACCCATCCTCAAACCTTTTACACATGATAGTCTCTGTGGACACACATTCTTGAGCATATTTACTGAGCCTGACAAATTCACGCTCATAATCGGTCACCGTCATATTGCCTTGTTTCAATTCCAGGAATTCCTTTCTTTCTAGTCAATAAACCTCTGACTGATGTACTTTTTACGAAATTCTTCCTGAAAGAAATCCCAAGTGACCCTCTCTTTCGGTACAACTGATACAAGTGTCCTCCACCAGTAGTAGGCTGAGTCTCTAAGAAGTGATACTACACATTTCATACACTCCTCGGGTGTACAAGATAATTCGTCGAAGACTCTGATAGTATTTTCTAACCAAAATTCTGCTCTTTCTGCATCATCATCTTTTGTTGCTCAGAACTCTTCTGCCCCTTGTTTCCTGATTCTATCAACTGGTGGCTTTTCTCTTACCATTGTACCTGTGACTAGGGAAGCTTGAGCTGCATGGGTAGCCTGAGAATCATGAGGGGGTGGAGGTCTAACTGCCGGATTCGTACGAACGAACTCGGCAAACAAATCATTCAAAGCTCGGAAGAGAGCTTCTCGAGTCACTCCTCCCTGATCAACTATTACTGGCCTATTCTCAGATGGCGCTGCCCCTTCTGTGGAAGCAGGCGCATTACTTTCTACATCATCATCACCAGCTCGCCCGGGATCCATTACTATAAAATAAAATGTTTATTAAAAAAAATTGTCAGGAGTCGTCACACTATCAAAATACAAGTATGGCATGTATAGCTAGACTTTTTCTCACACTAACTGTTCCGAGAACCGACTAAACCTGGCTCTGATACCAATAAAATGTAACACCCCTTACCCGAGACCGTTTCTGGAGTCGAGCACGAGGCATTACTTAGCTTATCTTACCAGTTCGGAGCATAAAAACTAGGTTTGAAAATTTATTTCATTATTCGCAGCAAATCTGTCTAATCGCGCAGCAGTTACTAAATTAATTATAACTTGAGCTAAAGAACTCGAAATTTAATCCCGTAAATTTTCCCTGAAACTAGACTCATATATCTACTCACCATAAAATTTTTTAGAATTTTTGGTTCAGCAAATTAGTACAGTTTATTAGTTAAAGTCTCCCCTGTGTCACCACCAGACTGCCCTGACCTCTAGTCACTAAAAATAAGTTTTCTTGCTATAGGATTTTCATATGAAGTTCTTACTTGTTTCTATAGAAAATAGACTCATTAAGGAATCTAAGCATGTAAATTTCAACTCATAACCATTTTTGTACAATTTGTAATTATTTTCTAAACTCAGAATAGGGGACTCCAAAAATAGTTCTGACCCTATCTTACTAAAATTCACATATCTTAAAATATAAATTTCTTTTTTCTACACCGTTATTTTTCCATGAAAATAGACTCAACAAGCTTTAATTCCATATATCATTCACCCTCTAATTCATTTTATACTATCTTGGGTGATTTTTCAAATTCACGTCACTGTGCTGCCTGAATTCTGTTTCTTTGCAAAATTTTATCCTTTCATGATTTCCATGCATAATTTATCACCTAATCTTTCATAACAACAAACACCTTCATCCTTAATCATTTTAATAACCATACATCATCAACTACTTACACATCACTCATTGTTCATATTATACCAAAAGTAGCTAAGTTTCTATACATGCCATACCCAAAACAAAACGTCTAGTTATACCGAGTTATTTCTTTGATAGTGTGATCGGCCTCCGACGTTTCCTTCGATCCCCGAGTGACTAGATAAGTACTATAAGAAGAAGAAAATAAAGAGATTAAGCACTAGGCTTAGTAAGCTTACAAGCAAATAAATCACAACATTCAACATAATGGATAATTATGCATAATATCATCTAACATCATAAATTTCTTTACTTCTCAATTTGTATCTTCTTCTTTATTCCCTTACCTTCTTTCTTACCTGACCTCTCCTTTTTCATAAGTATAATCTACTTTTCCTTTGCTGTTAATTCACTGTAATTTAACTCGTATCCTGACCCGTTGAACCACTCGGAATACTAAGGATACTAGGGTCGTTCCTGTCTATCAATATCCTGCCAATGCCATGTCTTTGACATGGACTTACATGAATTATTCCTGTCTCCAATGCCATATATAATATGGACTTACATGGCTCAATCCTGTCTCCAAAGCCATATTTCTAATATGGACTTACATGGCTCATTTCTGTTCTGTCCTGTCAACTCTAATATCCTAACATTCCTAGGGTTCAACCGGGGCTTTCTAACACTTTTCCTCTGTCACTCCACCTTAAATTCGACTTTACATATTTTCATAACATAAGTATATAAATGCTGGAAATTGACAATAATAATGTAAAATAAAAGAATATTGCATTTATTTACTGTAACTTACCTTGATACAAAATGTGACTAAACTTTACAATTTAGTCCTTTACTTTTTCTTTTCCCCGATCTACTCCCGAATTTCGTTCTTCTTGATCTATAATAGCAAATTTAACTTATTTAATATTCAAATTTATTAAAACTGTCCTTGACCCAAACTTTTGCAAAATTATATTTTTACCCCTAAACTTTCTCATATTTGCACTTTTGCCCCAAGGCTCGTAAATTAAACTTCATCCTATTTTCTTATGTTTTATGACATGCTGATCATTTTTCCCTTCTATGGCAATATCAAAATCACACTCTAACATATACTTATGAATATTGGTATTTTTTTCCAATTTAAGCCCTATCAATTCAAAACTTATATTTTATTTTACAAATCAATCTTTTACTAACTTCTAACTTAAAATTCAATCATTTTAACCTCTAGTTCATCAATTAATTCAACATAACTCATGTCTAACAATCTACTAACTTTCAAAATATCAACATAAATCAAGTAGTATTATCTCTAGGATTCCAAAAACTCAAAAATTATAAGAAAAAGACTTAATTTGACTTACCAATTGAGCTTGGAACCTTAAAACCTTAAATTTCCCTTTTTCTTTTTCTTTCTTTCTTTCTTTCTTTCCTTCCTTCTCTGCCCGTTTTGCTCTCTGTTTCTTTCTCTGTTTCGTCTCTTCTATTCTGTTTCTTTTCTTTCTTTTTTTTCTATTCTTTCTTTTGTTTTATGTATATATATAATATAATATAATATATTAATAATAATATAATATAAAAACATAATCATTACTATAATATAATATTTTTTTAACACATAAAAATCTCAGATTTTTATACTTATGCCGCCTCAACTTTGGAAAAAGGCATAATTGCCTATTTGGTCCTTTTAACTTTTCTTTAATCTATAATTAAACTTTTATCCCTATTGCAATTTAATCCTTTTTCATAATTAACTATCGAAACATTAAAATTTCTTAACGAAACTTTAATATTATCCTATTGACACTCCGTAAATATTTATAAAAATATTTACGGCTCAGTTTATAATATCGAGGTCTCGATACCTCGTTTTCGACCCAATTTACCTAATAATTTCTTTTAAATCACAAAATTCACTAATTCAAAAATATTTCTAACTTCTTCATCGAATTTAGTGATCTCAAATCACTGTTCTGACACTACTGAAAATTGGGCTGTTACAGAAAGATAGAGGCCTGAGACACCCACTTCCCATCTTCCATGCGGTGGGTGTACAATCACGATAGAGGACTTGGTGTTACAACTCGATCTGTCGGTGGATGGGTCGATTCTTATGAGAGCATCAATCGTTCTCAGTAAAAAGGATCTTTATACAACATTGTTTGGGAAGGACCTGAACAAATTTGATGATGGTCAAATATCGATGAATTGGTTGGTGAAAAAAGTTGATAAGCTTTCCATGGATTCAATCTAGGTTGTCAAAAAATAATATGCTTGAGCATTCATCCTTCAGTTAATAAATGACATTTTAATTCCTGATAAATCTTGAAATTTGGTACACATAATGTGGCTACTACACTTAATAGACTTCAAAATAAGGAAAACTGAGTTGGGGATCAGCTGTGTTGGCTACGTTATATCGAGAGCTGTGTTAGGCCACGAAATCAAATAAGATGTCAATCGGTGGTTGCCTATTCCTACTGCATTCGTGGACCTAATGGTGGCTACCATTTCTACGTCCCGAGTGAACGAACCATACATGTTTCCATTGGTGAGAAGGTAAAAATCATTTATTAACAAATACATGTTTGTATGGTAAATGTTTTTATTTATCATATGTTTGAACTAACATATCACTTTTACAAGTGGAACCATGGGTTGATTTACGTGTGACTACCCCAGGAGCTGGAAGACATTAAGCTACTGTTAGATCAACACTTGGAAGCCGAGGTTTGTTACTTATTCTTTCGAACCTATATTAATCACACAATGATTTGTAAAATAAAATATGGAATTTACAATTATTCATTTCATTTTGAACGGATGTCATACATCTACACCAAGATCATATCTTGCATCCACTGGAAGTGTTGGACAATCAAAGGATGTGAGAAGCAAAGGTGCTAATGATAGTGTACGTGACGGTGGAAATGCAAGAATCGGACCGGGTGATGCGGCAATTTGGGTGGAGGAAACAAATTTCATCGCCACCACAAGACTTGAAGGAGCTGCATAAGATGGACATGCCCAGGAAGAACAACGAGGATTAGTGAGAGGTGAATAAGGAGTATATCGAGGTTTGGGGTCGTAGGATGGATTTCTTAGCTATCCGCAAACCATTTTTCTTAACAGACACGACGGCTTGTTTGGAATACTTATCATGGTTCAGACACATTAGTAAGTTGTATTTGCTATCGGTACAGGCGATGAGTAGGAAACTTCATTAGAATAGGCAACAACGCCGCCCTAGCAACAGCGTAGGGCCAAACACAATTGCACGGTGGGTATGTGATCAGTTCCGCCCCAAGAAGTATTGCGTATATCCATGCAATATCTTGGTCAATTTAGTCCACTTGTCCTTGTTCATTTCACTAACCCCGTGTTTTTTTCACAAGTACCGCATTATGCACCACTACTGTATGTAGTCGGTTTTTTTGTTCTCACAGGCACATATTTCGGGTCTCCTACGTCCCTTGCATTCTACACCCCGATGCTGATGTCAAATCCACCCAAATGTTGAGCTAGATGCCGACACATGCATGCATCATCATTGTTGACGATACAGATGCAGATTTCGGTGTCACTGTCGATGCTCAGGTCAATGCCAACGTATCTCGACTTTATTACACCTTACGATTACACACTGATAGTAACACAAACACCGCATGCATCATTTTTTTATTATAGTAGGTCACCGGTGCAACCGTCTACTGGTGGAGTGGAGGATACATAATGAAAGGTTAGAATGACACTATATTTGAGCACAGAGGAAGGTGATGGAGATGAAGGCGAAGAATAAGAAGAATAAGAAGACCAAATCCAAGATGAACATGAACACGAAGAGGAAGACCAAGACGAACACGATGATGATGGTGGATGCAGAGATGAGCAAGAGGGTAGGGGTGAAAGCAATGATGATGTGGATGGCGGCAATGAGGAAATTTATAAGTCGTATCTCCTTTCATGGGAAGAAATCCTCCTCACGAGTGTTGTCCACCGCCCAACGGCATACATTCTCCACTATGATGCAATTGATTTGATTTTTTTATTACTACTACGATATAAATATATATAACATAAATAAAGAAAACATAGAGTTTCATTCCAACCTTGTATTTGTTTTCATTACATTCTAATATGATATATGCGTAAGTTAATAATAAATAAAAAATTTTGAACACCAAAACAATAAAAGCATCGTACTTAATATATTATTTTCCCAAAAATAATGCTATCGATGTTAAGGCCCCAAAATAACTCTCAACATAGAACATGTTGCCTTCGTATGCCTCAGGTTTCTACAGTACTCGCATAACCTTTGTTGATCATCCCTTTCTTGAATATCTATATTGTTCCGTATCCAGGTGGTATTCGGGCAACCTCTTGAGACGTGACGCAGGTTCATGTTCGGTGACAAATTGAACAGCGCACTAGACACTGGCAGCCACGTACTCTTATCTAGGACAAGTAGGAATTCAAGATTCCATACTCTATGCATGCATTCTAGACTGTACACATCATTTATATAAGGCATGTACTCAATTCTTAGGTTCCCACATGCCGCAATTACGTGTGCGCATAGGAACCAAAAAGCTTGGAACCTCCCACAATCACAAGTTCCTCTTGTTAGGTCAACACGATATGATGCCTCTGACCTGTCCTGGTCTGACCTAACGTGCTCGTGACTCAAAATTGTAGATTTTGACGCGAGATGCACACTACATACATAGTGTTCGCTCTCATCGTATTTCGTCTGATTTCATTTATTACATCCTCACTCAAAGCATGGCCACCTGCTATCTGTCCAGCGTATACCGCCACCCTCTTTGTAAATAATGTAGCCAGACGAAAGTATGTTTCTTTCACAACTGAGGTTATCGGCAAATACGTATCTCTATTAGTACAGAATTGACCCACTCTACTAAGTTTGACGTCATGCGCCCGTACCGTAAACCCCCGTCATATGATTGCGTCCACTATTCAAAAGGTATGTTGGCAAGGTATACCACACCGTAGCTAGTGATCACACCAAATTTGTTCAACATTTCATGGAAACAATGTTAGACGAATTAGTAACCTATCACGAAAAACATACCTATGAATGCAAACAACGAATGAAATAAGGTACAATATGACTGTACAAGTAGTGCCACTTATATACCCATGTTAATGACTACACCTCTCTCACTTTCTGAAGGTCATTTTGAATGGTAGTTGGATCCGAAATGTCGTATGCAGTACTTGTGATAGGTGAAATCTTAAAGGCTACCGTGACGCTCAATAGCGGATAGGGTTCCAGTTCCCCTGTCTGATATAACACACATGTCGTACTCTGGGCAACTGCAGCAACGTCACCTGCTAAAAAAGAAATCCCAATCATCTTCCTTTTCTCCAGGGGTTATTGCAAATTTAATCAATAGAATCCTCTAATTATTGTCCTGAGTAATAGTAATCAGCAACCAATGCTTGTACCTCCCGTACAACCAGGTGTCATCAATTTGTACCAAAGGCTTGTAGTGCCAAAAACCTTCTCTATATTGCTCAAAAGTCCAAAAGAATTAATGGTATACTCTTTTCTCAAAGACCAATCGATCGTCGAAGTACATTGGGAGTGTTTCCAGATCGGTTATGGAACCTGGAATATACCGATCTAACATTTGACACCATTACCAAAGGTAGTTGTACGAACTATCTCAACTGTGACATCATTTTTCCATAGCCTTTTGTTTTCCAACCCATGCTTTGTAGTATGATGGAGTGTAGCCAAACTGGCTAAGAATGTTCGCAATCAACATCGAGACGAGAATCTTGGAACTCGCCTTGACCATCTGTACAATAATGATCGAAATCAAGTCAAAGTCTAGCTTGGGATGATCCTAACTTACACCTGCCACAACATAGGTATGTGGATCAAAATATTTATTTATTATCCATAACCCGGTCTTCTTCTGTAAAGATGCCATGATTTTTAACTTGCACATTTTGTCGTGAATTGCGCACTTTCCCTTGACTTTCTCAAAACGAGACTTTATGACATGGTAGTTTACGTCATTCTTGAAGCTGTACCACTTTAGTGTAACAAGGAAAACATCTTTTCTTAAGTATTGTATACCAACTTCTAGTACTCATACGTCAGGCGATGTGCTTGCATGGCCAGGTATTTTGTACGGTAGACGCGAAAACTCTAAACCACCCTTGATCGATAGGTCAATGTTGGTCATGTGGGGTGGATGTTCACATGCCTTGTATCACGGATCTGGATCCAGAGCATTGCCTGAGCCATCATCGTCAGACCCGTAAGGTTCTGGCTCCATTAGAACTAGCTTCGATTCAAAAAAATAGTGCTGCCTCCAAACCATCAGGTTCACATTACCGGATTGGATCAGGGTCTGACTCCTTCCCTTCAAATGTATCCGATGTTCCTTGTTCCTTACCCACATCTTCTTCATCGACTGTATCTTATTTCTCATTAGGATCTTCTTCCTTGGCAGTATCTTCTTCCTCATTTACAACTTCATTTTTCCCTTCTAATAAAGGGTTCGATATACCCTCGCCAGTCCCCATGTACCCGCCAAAATTTTCACCGATTTGGTGTCAATATACGTCAATGAACGTCCAATATAAGGTCTTCTGACCCATGATATCGAGATCGTACCAAAGTTGAAATTGAATGCACTGATTGAATGTCGAGCTCGAATGTCGATATTAGGGTTATACTCATACCCTGACTGGTACTGGCTTTCAAAGTTTACATCTGTGTTGGAGATCGACGCATGTCTAACCATATATGTTTTAGGGACATCATAGTAGGAGATTTGTAACAAGCTAGTGAACCCACCATACAACTATGTAGCGGAACTTTTTACTTTGGCTCTAGTTCCAACATCTACCGCAATAGTAGGTGAAGAAAGGCCAGACCCATCAACCTTGGAAAACTTGACGTATAACTCAATTACATCATTTCTACTTAAGATGTGCAATGATATGACCATCTCGAGCTAGAGCTCACCAGTCACATCAAATAGGTCATACCTATACGGGTCAACGAAAGCAAGGTATCTACATTGCAACTTCGAAATTCTTCCCTGGTTGATCCTCTAACTTTCCTCTTGATTCTAGTCCATAGCTCATGCAATTGAATGTCACGATTGAATGTCAATTCCACGGACTTTGCTCCTACAAATATCACCCTAACCTCTTTATTACAGATTTGACTGTTGTAGTAAATAAATGGTTTCACTCATCGACTCATTTCAATATCTATCACAATTTGGATTAACAACGCCAAAAAAAAATAGAGGGTTTTCGGAAGAAGTACACACGAGTTTCACAACTTAACAATTGAATTTTTGATATATTTTTGCTGCGTGCCTAAGTTATGCAAATTACATGCTTTTAATAGGAAAATAAAATCAGCGAGTGAGGGAATACGTGCATCAATATACGTTTAGGATTACACGCATTAGTTGAAAAATGATGATGGAATGCAAAGTATTATTTGAAAGCACATTCTTGTAATTATATAATTTCATCAAAATAGTGCTTCTAATAGTCTTCGACGCCTTGAAATGTGCATCAATTATACAAAAATATTCTCTAGGACCCTCTACTTTTAATTTTCAGTCAAAAAAGGGTTAGAGAAATCACGCCTAGTTGGGCGAGCTTTCTCTAACCATTTTCTTAAAAAGTACATCCCCGTTCAATTTTTTAGCCTTTTTTAGGCACATTTGAATATATTCTTAGAAGAAGCTAATTTTGCAACGCGTTTTCGACTGTGGGAAATTTCCACTTTGCAATCCAACCCTTTCCTCACACCTATAAAAAGGGGTCTTTCACTCCATGCTTCATCGTCCCTCAAGAATCTTCTCTCACAGCCTACCTATCCCTTTTATACAAAACATTTTTCGGTGTTAAAAATTTTTGTCGCTAAAATTTTTTTGTTGATGTTTGAAGTATTATTGAGTCGTCGGTAATGCGATATCGCTCTGAGCCACACACATTTTATATATCATGCCAAGATAGGACCATTACCTCCAAAGCCTAATACTGGGGAATTACATAATCATGGATCAAGGTATAACGAATGAGCTAGTTCACGCTCATTACATGGCCACGAGCTCAAACTTTTTAGATACTTGAAAATGTTGTTTGATAAATAACATATGGAAGTTTGAGGGTATAATCATAGGAAAACTGTAGGCCTTCCTGCTATAATTGGTGTAATTTTTTCTCCATTTCTAAGCAGTATATACCTTTAACCTTCCTTCTTATCCAAAGGTTGGCACTGTCGTGGACGTAGGAGGACTCCTAGGTGGGGAGCAGCTATTTCGATAGAGTAAAGGTGATGTTCCTTTCGGGCTAATAACAATTTTTGTTATTAAATAACCCATTAATCACTACAATCGCTGCAGCACTGATCCGCGTTTGACCTGTATTTCTGTCGAAACATTCGCTCTTCCCCTAAGAGTCCTCTTGTGTCCACCCCGTGTCAACCTTCGGTTAAGAATGAAAGGTTAAAGATACCGACTACTTGGAAATAGAGAAAAAAATACATTGATTACACTAAAAATCCTCCATTTTTACCTATGATTATGGCCTCAATCTTATGTATGGTATATACAAGGAAACATTTGTGGGGTATCCAAAAAGCTTGAACTCGTTACTACGTAATGACTGTCAACTAACCCTCAGTTATACTCAAACCCGTGACTGCATCACGGCCGTCGACTAGGACCCCACTTGGATTTTGAACCCCAATCTTATCAAGCACAATCTCCCAGAAGCCAGATTTCCCAAAAATAGATTTTTAAGGTGATGGTCCTACCCCACCACGACATATAAAATATGTGTTATGAGTCATGTTATCATATCCTCGACTCCTCAAAACTACCTTAGAAATTCTCTGGTTTCAATAAAAAATCTCGAACTCGTTTAAAAAAACCCTAAACCAAAAAATCATAAACCCTAAAAAATTTAAAAACCCTAAACCTAAAAATATTAAAAACCCTAACCTTGGGAGAAAGAAAAAAAACACGCCCATCTGGACGCGCTTTCCGCTTCTCTCTCCAAAAACAATCTATTTCCTAAATTAAAAAATAGCTTAAAAGCCTAATTAAAAAATTTGGCATATTAGGCTAATGTAGCCAAGTTTTTAGATACTCATAGTTTTATATATATTAAATTTAAAAGATTTTATACATTAACCTATAATATTATTTAAGCTCTGATTGAGTTGGTGTTATGAGTCAATTGGGAACAAACTCGGTTAGGAAAATTATAAAAATATCATTTCATAATTAAAATAAGTTATATTGTTCGAGGATACTTCAGACTTTTTATTTTTATTTTTAAAAGCCAATAAAAGAATTCCATATGATTAGATTTGAACCCAAGTTAGTTACAGTTAAACATTAATTTTATCACTCAACCAAAATTTTATTTTAATGTTCTTATACAATATAATTTTATTATGCACAAATTATTATTACCTCCATCAATGGTATCTCTATACTTACTATTACTTTAGCCCCTGACTGAGTTGGTGTTACGAGTCAATTGGACCCCAAGCCAATTAAGGAATTATGAAAATGTCTTTCCATAATTAAAATAGTTCTATTATTCAAGAGTACTTTAGTCTTTTTTTTTGGAAAAGCCAATAAATATTTACATATTATTGGATATGAACTCGTGTTATTTACATTAATAAAACATAAATTTTACTACAAACTAAAACATTATTTTAAATAATATTTACATTTTAATTGTATTATGCATACTTTATTACCTCCATCAATTGTATATTTATCTCAATAATATTATTTAAGCCCCTAACTGAGTTGGTGTCACAAGTCAATCGCACGTAATTGATTTGAACCCATGCTATTTACAATAAAACATTAAATTTTCCACTCAACCAAAATTCAATTGTGATATTTTTTTTACACATTTTAATGTTATTATGCATTCATTATTACCTCCATCAATTATTTATCTATACTATTATTTCTTTTGGTGAAAAACGAAAATACAAATTATATTAACTCAGTTGCCTAAAAGCATCACTCACTTCATCCTATTGTAAGACCTCAAGAATCTCAATCAAGGCCACATTAAAGACTTGTAAGTTCGACTTCCACGTTAGGCTAAATTTGGCCAACTGGTCTGCAACAATGTTGTGTTCTTTATACACATACCTAATTTGCCATTGCCCTTCAATTCTCATAATTCAAAGAAGCCTTCTAAGCAGAGTAGTACCTGTATCTTCCAAACCAATATCAGTTAAATTTTGAATCATATCAAGATTATCAGTCTGAATTGTTGCTCATTTAAATCCTTTATTAAGCAGAAGAAGGAATCCATCCAGGATACCCCAAACTTCAGTCTAAAAAGGTGAGCATTTGCCCAAATACTTATTAAAACCCAGAATCCAATTTCCAAATTGATCCCGCAGAAATCCTCCAGCAGAAGCATTTCCCATGTCTCTTGCAACTGCTCCATCCGTGTATAACTGAACCCACAAGCTTTTGTCTCGAGAGCTATAAATTGAATTTAGAGTGTTGGTCTTGTACACACGTTGATGGAATTCGAATTGTTGAGCCCAACAAATGTAGACTTTAACAACTTCCATGTGACATTCTAGAATATGAAGAGGTTTCTATTCTTCTAGATGCGCCAGACAGTTAATCTAAAAAGGTACAACCAAGTGATACCACGATCCTGCAATCTCAAATGACAACATAGGTTAGAAGAAAACCAAACTTGAAAATTATCAGAAAAGAACCTTTGGTGATGCTCTGTTGGAATCATATGTTGCCACACTTCCTTAGTTGTTAGACAATCCGAAGTACATGAATAATATCCTCAATTCCATGGCCACAAATAGGACAAGAACTGATGTAACCAATCCCTCACCGTGTACGTTCCGAATTTGTAAAGAGCCTTTGTTTAAACACCAACCAAAAGATAAATCTCACTCATTGCAGCCCCTAACAATTCCATGTAGGCTTCCAAAATTTCTCTTTAGGGTTCCCGGTTCATTCTTTTAAGAACCAATAAGCACTGCGCACAGAATAGGTATCTAAAGCTGAATGAGCTTAAATAATTCTATTAGATCCCGAATCCAAATGGGGAGGAGGAATACTAACAATGTGATTAATCACTTCATCAGACAACCATTTACGAAATAGGTCCAAATTCCAAGTACCATAATGCTTGAACAAATCCTTTAAACTGCAATCATGTCAAGATTAGCATAGGAGGGAATATGTGTGTTTAAAAGTTCGATATCTAGAATCTAGGAGTCTTTTCAACATCAAATATTTGCATCGTCTCCAATGGACCAAGCTAATTTCTCCCAAAAAAGAGTCCAAACCTTAAATAGGGCCCGCTATAAATGCGAGACTTTTAGTTATAGAATCAGGTAATTGCTCTTTCCAGCCATATTTTGAGCGAAGGGTACGAACTCACAATGCGTTGTCTTTGGAAACTAAGTTAAACCCAATCTTCATAATAAATGACATATTTTGATCCTACAAGTGTGAAAAACTAAGACCACCTTGATACTTAAGCTGACAGATAGAATCCCACCCTACTAAGGACATTTTCGGTTGACCACCAGAGCACCCCCTATATAAACTGCCTTGCTAAGCACTCAATCTTGTCACAAATTCCTTCCGGTATCAATACAGATTGCATGAAGTAGCTCAGGATGGAAAGCAAGACAGACTACGCCAGGGTTATTCTACCAACTATGGATAACTTTTTAACGTCCCAATTTGGTAGCTTTCATTTCACCTTATCAACTACAAAACTTAGGGTACTATTAGTAACCTTATAATGAATGAGATGTACCCATAAGTACAAACCAAGATTCTAAACTTCTTGAAAACCAAGCATTGAACTAATACAATTGCTCATCTCATTTTCAATTCCTTCGGAAAAGTAAATATTATTTTTCCTTACACTGATTTTGTGTCCAAAAAATTCACAAAAATGATTCAAAACTTTCTCCAATAAAAAAACATGGTTAGGTTCTGCTTTACCAAAAAAACCAAGTCGTCTGCAAAGAATAGATGGGAAAGAGTAGGACCCATTCTTGAAAGGTATATAGGCCTCCACCTAGCAACTTCAATTTTTAATCGATTAATATGACCTAGCCATTTCATGCACAAAACGAACAGATATGGCAAAGGTGGACAACCTTGATGAATCCCCTTCACCGGCTTAAACTTCTAAGTAGGAACTTTATTCCAAAGAATTTACATGGTAGAAGAAGATATGAATGGAATGACATGATCACTTTCCAAAGGAAATCGGGAACCCTGAAAGCTTGTAACGAAGCATCAATAAAAGCCTAACTCACTTTGTCATATGCCTTTTCTAAATCAAGTTTAATTGCCATCCTATTCTTCCTATTTCATTTTCTTCGCATAGTGTAGATCACTTCTTGAACTATAATAATATTATCAAAGATATTGCACCCATCAATGAAACTGGCTTGTTCCTGAGAAATAAAGTTTGGGAATGCCATATTAAATTGGTTTGCGATCACTTTAATCACTAACTTATATAGGACAGAGTAAAGACTAATGGGTCGAAATTGGCTGAAGTTCTCAAGACAGTCTTTTCTTGGAATTAAAACAATCGGAGTATTATTCAATTCTAAATCAATAGGTTTGCCTACAAAAATTCCTTGTACCCACTCACAAACAGTACTATCAACGATATCCCACTGGCTCTGGAAAAAGGGTGTGTAGTATCCATCACTTCCAGGGCTTTTAGCGGAGCCATATCGAATAAAGCCCTCTTAATCTCAACATTTGTTACTGGTTTCCCTAAAAAAGAAATATTCGAAGAACCAAGGCTAGGGAAAACATCGGATGGAAGATCTCTCATGGGTTCTGAGACTTCTCCATACAATCTCTCAAAAAACCCAATGCCTTAGTTTGAAGTTTGCTCTGATCAAAACACCACCCTCCACTATTGAGTCGTAAGGCCATGATGTGATTAAGCTTCCTTCTTTGTATCGTGCGGCTATGAAAGAATTTTGTATTCTTGTCCCCTAAATAAAGCTAGTCACACCTCGCCTTTTGTCTCTACAATAATTTCTCATGGTTAAGCACATTTTCCAACTCATCACAAATCTCCATTTCTTATTGGACTAAATGATTTGAATCAGAGTGATCTAAAGCTGCTTGGACTATAGAAAGCTTTCTCATGAGATACCTCTTACTGGAACCTAGGAATCCATAAACATTCCCATTCCAATCTTTAATAAACGAAGTAAAATCAGTAAGAGTGTCAGCCATATTACCCACACAGTTCCACTTATATTTGACAAAATATGATAAGCTTGTGTGTTTAGTCCACCTCACTAGAAACCTAAAAGGTCTTCCTCCAGCCAAATTTAGATCCGGTCTTATATCTAGAAGAATGGGTCTATGATAAAATTTCATGCAAAAAAGGTGAGAAACTAAACATTGAAGGAAAGTTGTCACCTAAGCATTATTAGCCAATACCCAATCTAGTATTTTAAATGTACCTTCTCCTTGTCAAGTAAATGAAGGACCAATGTATCCTAGATCCTGCAAATCATAAGAATCAACAAAATTTCCAAAAAAAATTTGTATCTCTTTTCGGTCGCACAGTAACTTTTTTACCATCAAGTGAAAGAATAGTATTGAAGTCACCTATTATTAACCAAGGAGAGAAAATATACAGTAACACAAATTTCAAACCATCCCAAAGTAGTCTTCGTTTCTTCGTATCAGGATTACTATAAACAAATAAGATAAAAATGGAATTAGTAGAAAAAATATCATCAGCATGAAGGAGAATGAACTAAGGATGATTGTGGATAATCTGAATCTTAATAGAATCTTTCCAAACCACCCAGATGCCTTCTGAAAAGCCAACAGCTTCAATACGGTCAGAAAATTAGACCCTAATTTACCAATAACATAATTTTATTTTTTACTACTTATTCTCTGTTCCACAAACATCCTATATCTGGATTAAATTATACATTATATTCAGGAAAAACTCAAAGAAATTTACTGTTAGCGCACCCTTGGCAGTTCCATGAAAACAATTTTAATTTTAAATCCATAAAAAATTAAACATTAAAAAAATTAAAAAGAGAATGATACAGTCTTACTATCCATGAGGATCAATTCTAGCCAGATGCTCCTCTAACCTAACAAAATCACCTAAGTTGATTTCCCCTCTGTTATTAGTCAAAATAATCTCAGTCAAGTAGTTCATGGTCTCTCACAACGGAACGCGTGAAGTTACCCAAGTTTTTGAATCTATTATATCAGCCATGATTGATTTTATTAAGTTTTTTTGTTATTTTCCCACCTCTAAGATTATCACCATTCTCTTTTCCAGATTAGCAAACCACTGCCTTCAACACAATTATTCCATTATTCCCCTCATCGTTGAATCATATTTTTAATCTTTTTTCACCTTAAAAATCACAGCCGTGTGTTTTTTGGGGTCAAGGTTGCCGACCATCACCTCTGACGCAATACCTATCATTCCTTCCATTGTTGAGCATGGAGCAAAATTAGATTCCAAAGAATCCCCATCGTTGCCATTAAATGGCTCAAATTCTGAATCAACAGACTCATCATTCTTTATCAGATACTATTTGATGATAGTAGCTTTGGGTGTCTACTATCTTCCAAGTCCTTCTATAACCTTGTTCACCTTAGAAAATGGCATACCTTCAAGTGAGCCATTAAGATTCAACCGCTCATTAGCTTCTTTTATATTCTTCCTAGACTCGCCATTTCCTAAATGATTATCATTAGCCAACGTACTAGTTGCACCAAGCCCAACAGGCAACCCACTAGCAGCTCCATTTGATCTTACCAGGCCAGCAATATTTTTAAAACCCAATTTATTAGGTGAACCTTTGTCCACTAATTTACTTACCGGATGACCGTTGCTTTGCCTTAAGGTTTCTTTTTTGATGGTCCCCATTCATTATTCCTTTCCTTTTATTACGTCGATTGTCAATCACCTCGGTTTGATAACCAAAAAAAAACCCTAGCATTTAGTTCCAACTCCATCAATACTTTAAACTTAAACATTCCCTTGTTCTTCGCTAGATTTTTAGCATTCAACTGCAGGGGATCCCTAGCCTTTCACCTAGATTTCTTTTCCACTAACATCCATGACCCGTAAGTTTTTCTGTTCTCCAACATGTTGTTGATAGCTAAATTTTGGTTTTTTGGTGATAAACCAATCAGCAGTGATTCATCTCCGGTATTGTGTTCATCTGCCTTGAAGGTGCACATTTCTTTAACATGTTCATTTCTTCTACACTAAAAGTAAACCATCAGAAAAAATTCATATTCAAATTTTTTAACTTTGCCATTAATTAAAATTTTAGAAACCAGAGGCCTCTCCAAGTTGATATAGACCGCTATCCAGATAAAACAGCCTCTTACTCTGTTATCAGTTTTCATATGCAATTTGGTACCTTCTCAATCAGTCCTTCTATTTCCCACAAAATCTTTCATTTATACAAGTATCCTGTCAAACCTGGAAGCCTGATCCATGAGATTACTACCTTCGAAAAATTTTGTATTGGACTGAAGAAGGTGGTCCATGGTTGTACTGTCAAGTATTGGCCAAACACAATCCAGGGACCCCTAGAAAAGACCTTCTCACAATCAAGCTTATTCTGGAATTTGACTAGAAAATATCCATTTTCTGTGTCCATCAAATGGAATGGTGATGAGAGCTTTCATAAGCTATAGAATTTATTCTGCAGGATTGAATAACCAATATTACGCCCTAAAAGTTTCAAGATCATTGTGTTTTTCATATCTCTAATAAGGATTTGATGGATCTTATCTAAAAACTCAATGTAAAGGATACCATTCACTATAGACTTTTGGATATCTCCTTCCAATAAATCAAAATCCTCTTTCTCCTCTAATCCATTCCTATTGAATTTGGAAGATTGGCTTACTAGCTTGTCTTTCCAAGAGCTTATCTGTTCAACACTCAGATCCATCACCATATCGTTACCTCTATTTCCATCTTTATCTCTAAAATAAATCTTGTCAGGGATCAAGCCTTCCGTCGAGAATTCTCTAGAACCAATAACAATTATTTCACAGAGAGAAGACATGAGACTCCCTCAATATCAATTTTTTTCCTAAATTCCATCTATACTATTATTTAAGTCTCTAACTGAGTTGGTTTCACAAGTTAACCATGCATCAACTCAGCTAGGGAAATTACCGAAATATCATTCCTTAATTAAAATAAATTATATTATGTGAGGGTATTTTAGTCTTTTTATTTAAAAAACCCAATAAAAATATACATATGGTCGGATTCGAATCCACACTAATTAGATTAGTAAAACCTTAAATTTAGTACTCAAGCAAAGCTTCATTTGACTTTGACATACGTTTTAATTGTAATATGCATAATTTATTACCTTCTTTAGTTGTATATCTATACTATAATTTAATATGATGTATTCATGTGTTTAAATTTAATTTTACTCACAATTTAATCTAATTTTTTAATATCGTACATATTTCATGTGGTATTATGATTATTTAGTTTCAAACCATACGTTTTATTATTTATTGTATGTTATTTTTGTTAGAATTAAGTGACCCGAATCCTTATTTAAATGAAATACAATAGTAAAATAAAATAAAAGTAAAATCCATATAGAACTACATTTCTTTTATTTTATTTTAGAATAAGGTTTTTTAAACCTTATTAAATTCTATCTTTTTTATATTGATTAGAATAAGGTGTTTCAACCTTACTACGCTCTTATTAGAATATGGTTTTACAAGCCTATAAATAGCCATAGTCTACTCCTCTTGTAATTATTCGAATTCAACATAGTGAATTTTCTTCTCTTCTGTCCGTGTTTTTTTCCCTAAAGGATTTCCATATAAAAATTTGTGTGTTCTTTATTTTTATTTATCTTTTATTTGCGATATATTGTCATTAACGGCATTCTATTTTTTACAAATTGGTATCCGAGCTTCTGGTTTGTTTATCTCGATCACGGTAATGGCGTCTTTGAAGTATGAAATTCTGTTGTTGGATTACAACAACAGATTTATGTTGTGGCAGATTAAGATGCAAGCAGTTCTTGTGCAGATGGATTTGAAGCATGCCCTGCTAGGCATAGATAAAATGCCTTCGACATTAATGGATGAAGAGAAGAAGAATAAAGATCGAAAGGCATTAACACAATTACATTTGTATTTGTCTAACGAAATTTTGCAAGATGTGATGAAGGAGAAAACCACTGCTGTATTATGGAAGAGGCTAGAATAAATATGTATGTCGAAAACTCTAACCAACAAGTTATATATTAAGCAGCGTCTTTATGCTCATCGTTTGGAGGAAGGTGCGTCTATGCACGAACATTTAACAGTGTTTAAAGAAATTCTCTCAAACTTGGAGGCCATAGAGGTTCAGTATGATAAGGAAGATCTAGGGTTGATTCTACTTTGTTCATTGCCCCCGTCTTATTCAACCTTTAGAGACACGATTTTATATAGCCGCAAGTCTCTCACAATTGATGAGGTTTATGATTCTTTGACCTCTTATGATAAGATGAAACATCTTGTGGTTAAACCTGACTCTCAGGGAGAGGGTCTTATTGTTCGTGGGAGACAAGATTGAAATGCTGATGATGATCATGGAAGGACACATGAACGAAATCCTCGGGGTAAATTTAAAGGTAGATCAAAGCCTTAAAACAATGATAAAACTTGTAACTTCTGTAAGAAAAAAGGGCACATTAAATCTGAGTGATATAAGTTGCAGAACAAGAACAAAAGGGAGGCTGCGAATCAAAAGGGAAAACAACTAGAAAAATTTGGTGAAACTGATGTTGTAGAAGACTACAGCGATGGTGAAATTCTAGTCACTTCTATCGATAATTCTAAAGTGATCGAGGAGTGGATCCTTGATTCGGGCTGCACCTTCCACATGAGTCCCAATAGGGATTGGTTTACAACTTATGAAACAGTCTCTGAAAGTGTTGTATTGATGGGAAATAATGCTTCGTGTAAAATTACAGGTGTTGGAACGATTAAAGTTAAGATATTTGACGGAGTTGTTAAAACACTTAGTGACGTGCGACATGTTCCAGAATTGAAAAGAAATTTAATTTTGTTGAGTACTCTTGATTCAAAAGGGAACAGATACATAGCTAAAAGTAGGGTTTTGAAGAATTTCAAAGGCTCTCTCATTGCGATGAAAGGGTAAAGAAAGACTGCCAAGTTATATATTTTGCAGAGTTCTACTATTACTGATGATGCAGCTGTCACTTCCTCTTCCTTGTCAGATGATGATATTACTAAACTTTGGCATATGCGCCTAGGGCATATGAGTCAGAATGACATGGCAGAATTGAGCAAAATAGGACTTCTTGATAGGTAAGGAATTCGCAAAATAAAGTTCTGTAAGAACTGTATTTTTGGGAAGCAAAAGAGAGTTCGATCACCAGAGGAATTCATAACACGAAAGAAATGTTGGAGTATTTTCATTCTAATCTGTAAGGGCCATTTAGAGTGCCTTCAAGAAATGGAGCTCATTATATGTTAACTTTCATTGATATTTTTTCAGAAAAGTTTGGGCGTTCTTTCTGAAGTAGAAAAGCAATGTGTTTTTCGCATTTAAGTCTTGGAAAACTATAATTGAAAAACAGACAGGAAAACAAATAAAACACATCCGCATAGAAAATAGCTTAGAGTTCTGTTCTGATGAGTTTAATGAATTATGCAATGCAAGTTAGAAGGGCTCGTGAGACATTTGACAGTTTTTCATACATCACAACAAAACAGTGTTGCAGAATGAATGAACAGAACGATCATGGAGAAAGCTTGATGTATGTTGTCAAATGCTAACTTACCAAAGTTGTTTTGGGCTGAAGCAGCCTCAACTACATGTTTTTTGATCAACCTATCGCCATCCGTTGCCATTGAGAAAAAGACTCCACAAGAGGTATGGTCTGGTAATCCTGCTGACTATTCTGATTTAAATATCTTTACGTGTCCTGCGTATGCTCATGTTGATAATGGAAAACTGGAACCAAGATCCATTAAATGGGTTTTTCTTAGTTATAAAGCTAGTGTAAAAGGGTATAAGTTATAGTGTCCTGGAAATAGAAAAGTTGTGATTAGTACAAATGTTGTTTTTTTATGAAATTGCTATGATACCTAACTTATCGCTTAAAGACTCTTCTAATAAAGAAAATCAAAAGTTGGTGCAGTATCATATTAATCTAGAATCTACAACAGAGTCGACTCCTTAAGCCAGTACAAAAAATCATAATAGAGTTACTTCTTCACCACAATACTCTCTTGCCAAAAACAGAACTAGAAGACAAATTAAACCTCCAAAGAAGTATGAAGAGGTTGATCTAGTTACTTATGCTTTAAATGTGGCTGAAGATATAGATGCAAACCAAGAGCCATCTAATTATTCTGAGGCGGTTAGCTGTGAAGACTCAGAAAAGTGGATGTTTGCTATACAAGAGGAGATGGAATCACTCCACAAAAATAGAACATGGGATCTTGTGAAACTTCCTAATGGTAAAAAGCTTGTTCGTTGTAAATTGGTGTTTAAAAAAAAAGAAGGGACTCCAGGAGTTGAAGAACATAGATATAAAGCAAGGCTTTTTACAAAGGGTTACAGCCAAATTCCAGGAGTGGACTTCACAAATATGTTCTCCCTAGTTGTGAAGCATAGCTCGATTTGAGCTTTACTTGGTATTATGGCCATGCGTGATTTGGAGCTTGAGCAGTTAGATGTAAAAACTGTATTTTTGCATGGAGAACTTGAGGAGAATATTTACATACAAAAACTAGAAGGTTTTATAGTCTCAGAAAAAGAGGACTATGTTTGCTTGCTGAAAAACTCTCATTATAGTTTGAAATAGTCATCAAGATAGTGGTACAAGAGATTTGATTCCTTTATGGATTCTCATGATTTCAAAAGAAGTAGCTTTAACAGTTGTGTTTACTTTAAGAAAAATAGTGATGGTTCTTTTGTGTATCTACTCATTTATGTTGATAACATGTTGATAGTAGTGAAAGATAAAGGAGAGATAAGAAAGGTCAAAGCCTAACTAAATAAAGAATTTTATATGAAAGATTTAGGACCAGCAAAGAAGATACTTGGTAGGGAGATTCTCAGAGATAGAAAAGCAAGTAAATTGTACTTAAGTCAGAAAAGGTACATTGAGAAAGTTCTTTACAGGTTCAATATGCAGAGTGTTAAGCCTGTTAGTACTCCTTTAGCAGCCCATTTAAGACTTTCATCAGCTTTGTCTCCACAATCAGATAATGAGATTGAGTACATGTCACATGTTTTATACTCTAGTGTAGTGGGATCTCTTATGTATGCTATGGTTTGTTCACATCCAGATTTATCATATGCAGTCAGTGCAGTTAGCAGATACATGGTAAATCCCTGTAAAGAACATTGGAAAGCAGTTCAGTAAATTTTAAGATACTTACGAGGTACTACTGATGTTTCCTTACAGTTTGGAAGAACTAGAGATGGAGTCATTAGGTATGTTGATGCTAATTTTGCTAGAGACCTTGATAGAAGAAGACCTCTCATAGGTTATGTCTTTACAATCGGAAGTTGTGCAATCAGTTGGAAAGCCATTTTGCAAACTACAGTCGTTTTGTCTACTACTGAAGCTAAGTACATGGTAATTACTGAAGCTTGTGAACTCAATGAAGACCTTCAAATAAGTACAGTATTTTGTGACAGTCAGAGTGTCATCTTCCTTACAAAATATCAAATGTTTCATGAGAGAACAAAATACATTGATGTTCGGTATCATTTTGTTTGTGATATTATTGCTCATGGTGATATTGTTATGAGCAAAATTAGTACTCAAGAAAATCCTGCATATATGATGACTAAGTCACTTCCTATAACCAAGTTTGAGCATTGCTTAGAATTGATTGGTGTTCATTGTTGAAGTTAAACCCTTAAGGGGTTTTATGAAAGAGGTGGAGAACTTGTTCGTTGAGAGTTCGCAATGAAGAACTTGTTCATTACAATTCGTATCAAAGTGAAGATTGTTAGAATTAAGTGACCTGGATCCTTATTGAAATAAAACACAGTGTTAAAATAAAATAAAAGTAAAACCATATAGAACTACACTTCTTTTATTTTATTTTAGAATAAGGTTTTTTAAACCTTCTTAAACTCCATCTATTTGATATTGATTAGAATAAGATGTTTCAATCTTACAACACTCTTATTGGAATATGGTTTTACCAGCCTATAAATAGACATAGTCTACTTCTTTTGTAATTATTCGAATTCGACATAGTGAATTTTCTTCTCCTCTGTTGATGTTTTTTTCCCAAAAAGGTTTCCATGTAACACATTTTCCCTTATTCGACACCGAAACAGGGTACGAGGCATTACCAGACTTAAAATCAAACAAACATTCAAAATCGAGACATGAAATTCCACTCAAATTTAAAACTTTTCACATACATTCATATCGTCCCTTAAACGAGCCCACGAGGCCCAAAACATGCATTAGAAGTGGTTTGGGACCAAACCGAGAACTTTAGAAAATTTTTCAGCAAAAGAGTTACACGGGTTAGGGATACGGGTGTGTGTAACTCTTTGTTTATGATGTCATCAACAAATTGAAGACACACAGCCAAGTCACACGCCAGTGTGCTTAGGCCATGTGAGCGATTTAATTTTTATGATTTTTCATAAAATAGGTGCAGACTTCACACACCCTGGGCACACGCCCATGTCCTTAGGCCGTGTCTTTCACACGGCCGAGACACATGGTCGTGTCTCTACCCATGTGGCCAATTCAAAGCTAAAATTCAAAATGCAGAGGACACGCGGTCGGATCACACATATATAGGCAAGCCGTGTATCACACACGGTCTAGACACACGCCCGTGTGTCTACCCGTGTGGAAAAATTTAAGGCTATTTACCAACCCATTTTGCTACCCTTACTTGCACCAAACTACACAACAACAAGCAACACAAATCCAAATATATTCATACAACTAATTCAGCCACAAACAAGATATCAATGTATCATTTACATACAACCATCTACCACATACAAACATCACCTACTTATCAACTCAATCCATGCAAATTCACACATCCATGAAAACATCATCATATGCATACATATACTTAAGCCAACATTAACCAATTTTAATGGCCATTTACAAAATGAATTATCAACCATTATAAGCCAACACATTTGGCCAAATCAAGTATGAAACATTGCAAAATAACCAAGTCCCTATACATGCCATACTCAAAATAATGAAATCATAAGTATCCAAAATGATAATTTGATAGTGGGAATGGATCTTCGACCGTCTTCGATCCCCGAGCTGGCTTGTAAGACAAGGGAAAAAGAAAGGGGAGTAAGCTTTAAAGCTTAGTAAGTTCCTATGCAAATAATAGGCATCATAAACACACTTTAACATAGATTTAACATAAAGTAAATTAACATAAATGTCATTATGAATTCATAATCAAGCTTAGCATAGATGTATTTGAAATCTTAACATCATAACTTACTCGATCAAAACCAATCAAAGGTTTCATCACATATCGAACTCATTAAGCATGAGTTTTGTGTACATACCTGTACCAACTTGCAACTCACCATAATCGTTCACAACATACCATATTCTTTGACAACTTAAACATTATCGTTAAGTTTCCCGTTGAACCACTTGGAATACTAAAGGATACTCGGGATATCTCACATACATAGTACTATACTAATGCCATATCCTAGATATGGTCTTACATGGGATCTCATATCGATGCCGATAGCCCAGCAATGGTCTTACATGAAATCTCATATCGATGCCATATCCCAGATATGGTCTTACACGTAATCTCAACTAACCCTAATGTCATGACATTTGTATCCTAACTATTCCTAAGGTTCAACCGGGATATTTCTCACTCGTCATCCATTTACGATTTCATCCCAATAGTCAACCATAAATTCATACAATATTAAAGTATTTAAAACATAAATAAACAATGCATTATTTACATATGAAGTTACCTCGGTACCAAAAATAGTGGATAAGGATTTAATTATCAAACACCTCATTCTTTCCCCGATCAAGGTCCAAACTTCATTTTTCTTGATCTATAATAACAAATTTAGCTTATTTAATATTCACATTACTCAAATTATTCCAAATGTCATATTATGACAAAATTATCTTTTTGCCCCTAAAGTTTTTACATTTTTACAAATTAGTCCTTAGGCTCGTAAAATGAAATGCACTCAATTTCTTTGTTACCCAAGCCTGGCCAAACCATAAACATGCTCATATTAGCCTATACTTTTCATCAAATTAGATTTTTACTATTCATTTTACATCTGTTTTGCAAATAAGTCCTTTTTAGGTATTTTCATGAAAAATCACTTAGTAAAAGTTGTTTATTACACATCAAACTTTCATTTTCTACCATTAAACATCAAAACACATGCATGTCACACATGGGTAAATTTTTAAACATGAACCCTACTTCAAAACAATGGCAGAAATGGAATCGGGTGAATATGACTTCAAAAACGTAAGGAGCATTAAAAATGGGGCTAAGATGTACTTACAATCAAGCCTGAAAGTGGCCAAAACCCTAGCTATGGAGAGCTTGTAAAATTCGGCTATGGTGAAGAAAATGGACAAAAATTTTGATTTGATTTTCCATTTTTATTCTTTTATTTACTAAATGACCAAAATACCCTTAATGCATTTCTTTCAAAATTCACCTATCCATGCCCATTTTTGTCCAAAAAAATAAAAAATGGTCTAATTATCATATAAGGACCTCTAGTTTAAAATCTCATACCAATTGGACACCTCTAGCATGTAGAACTCAACTTTTACACTTTTTACAATTTAGTCCTTTTTACTAAATTGAATCATTCTGTGAAATTGTAGACCATAAAAATATAATAAAAACAAATTTTTCTATGTCAGATCTGTGGTCCCAAAACCACTGTTCCGACTAGCCCCAAAATTGGGCTATTACATTCCACATAAAAATCTGTGTGTTCTTTATTTTCATTTCTCTTTTCTTTGCGATATATTGTCATTACTGAAATTTTATTTTTTACAATTTTTAAACACACATTTGTATTCTAAATTCGTAGTTTCCACGTGCATATGCATTTGATAAGATTTCTAATATTAATAATGTTGTTGATTGATTTGGTGTCATCAGTTAACTCGACACCAACTCAAGATTAATGACAACATCATTATAAAATATTATCTTCATTTAGTATTTTTAATTTGACTTATCTATGCGTTTAAATCTTGTTTTACTCACAATTAATACATTTTTTCATTTTAATATCTATACTATTATTTAAGCCCCTAACTGAGTTGGTGTCACGAGTCAACTGAGCACCGACTCGGTTAGAAAAATTAAAAAAATATTCTTTTGTATTTAAAATAAGTTACATTATTCGAGAGTAATTTACTCTTTTTATTCAAAATAGTAAAAATATATGCATATAGAGGGATTTAAACCCACACCAATTGCAATGATAAAATCTTAAAATTACCACTCAATCAAACTTTATTTTGATTTTTTATACATTTTAATTTATTATGCACACTTTATTACCTCCATATATATTAATAATATTGTTAATTGAGATAATGCCACAAATTAACTTGACATCAACTTAGAATTGATGACAACACCATGATAAATAATAATATTCATTTAGTATTCTTAATCTAATATATTCATGTGTTTAAATTTAGTTTTACTTACAATTTAATCTATTTTTTAATTTTAATATCTTATATATTTCATGTGTTATTATTAATTAGTTTCCTAATTGCATTAATAAAATTAAATTTATCACACAACCAAAGTTTTATTTTAATGTTTTTTATATATTTTAATTTTATTATGCATACTATTATTTAAATCTCTAATCGACTTGGTTTCACAAGTTAATTGAACACCAACTCGGTTAGGGAAATTACTTTAATGTCCTTTCATATTCAAAATAAGTTATATTATTTAAGGGTACTTTAGTCTTTTTATTTAAAAATTTTAAAATTATGTATATGATGGTATTTGAACCCATGCCAATTACATTAATAAAACCTCAAATTTACCACTCAACCTAAGATTTATATTAAAGGCTTTTTTAATACATTACAGTTTTATTATGCACATATTATTACTTCCATCAATTGTGTGTATGTATATATATATACATATTAATAATGTTGTTGATTGAGTTGGTGTTACAATTTAACTCAACACCAACTCAAGATTGATGGTAGCACCATGATAAATATTTATTCATTTATTCTCCTTGTGAAAATATCACTAATTTTTGTCAGTCTTCCCTCTGCAGATCAAGCTTGTACAGTGCTTCAATGTCTTGTGGTGGTGGAGAAATTTTTTGCCTCCACCCGAACTGTCACATCACTCAATTTGATTCGTGCATCTCCACCGTCGCGTAAACTATCAATGGCACCTTTGCATCATACATAATCCGAATGGAAAAAAATTCGGGCGAGATGCATTCTATGATTTCTAGATTGATGTATGACATCCATTCAAACTGTAGTGCGCAATTATAAATTTTGTATTGTACAAAATTTTAAATTTTAAATTATTGTGTAATTATTATAGATTTGAAAAAAAAATTATAGTTGGCCTTGTTTAAATTCTAGCAGTTGAAGGAAAGCGCGTCTAAAAACAACCTATTTCTCTAAAATAAAAAAAAAAGACCAATTAAAAAAATGACATATTTATCTATTTTAACCTAAGAATAAACCCTATATATATTATAGTATAGTATACAAGTAAAAGATTTTATCTAAAAATATATTTATAATAAATTATATATAAATAAGGTTTTAATTAAAATCACAAAAAATGAAATTTTGGAATTTTAATATCCTAGGTTAAAGTTTTATAATTTGTGGAATTATTTTAAGTTTAAATTATTTTTATAATGCTCTAATTTTTTTTACAGATTTATATAAATAAATAATCAGTATCATTATATTTGTTATTTTTTAAATTGAAAAGCTTTTTAGTCATTTCTCAATTGAGTTGTATCTAATTAATTAGTGACACTAATATAATTATGGATTTAAATATAGTACCATAAAATTTATCACACTTGTATGTGTATGGAGACAACATATTTAGAACATAAAGATGTATTTAAAAATAACATACAATAAATAATAAAATGCATGGTTTAAAATTAATTAATAATAATATATGAAATATGTAAGACATTAAAATGAAAAAAAAAGATTAAAGGATGAGTAAAAGAAAATTTAAACACATAAATACATGAGATTAAAAATACTAAGGATATGTTTGGTTCAGTGTATTACCTAATACAATACAGGCCGAATACGCGCGTATTACATGACGCCTCTAATCTGGCGTTTGGTTCGCTGTAATAGGCATTACGGGCGTAAACCAATCCCGACCTAATCCCCTTTTTCGCTGCTTTTGTAATCCCTTCCCAAATCCCTGTAATACCTATTACGTCCGCCTTCCGTCCCCTGCTCTCTGTTTTACCCTCCCTCCCTACCCGACCCTCTCCTATTCTGTCCTCAAAATTTCTCCTTCCATCTCCCACCGTTTTTGTTTATTATTCTGTCCTCATCGTTTCTTCAGTCTCTGTCTCCTCCCATTTCCTCCCAACCCTATCTGCAACTCTCTACTGCTCTTCAATATTTTCACAAAATTGGAAATACCTGATAGCTGAATCCAGTGAATCCTTTGAAAGTGAAGCGTTTTTCGGGTCATCACCTCTAATCCAATATCGGGTGAGTTTTATTTCGGACCGAAATTAATCTGCCAATTCTTTTGTTCGACAATCTTTTATCAAATATTTTTGCATGGTTATGAATCTTTAGTCTTCAGTAGTTTCTGTTGAAATTGCTATTTTATTTTATGAAATTGTTGCTGATTTCATTGGAATTATTGTATAATTGCACTTGTGGCTTTTTATTCTTCAGTAGTTTAATGCTGATTTCATGGTTATGAATCTTTTACTCTTCTGTAGTTTTAGTTAACGAAAGTTTTTCTGGGTTTAATATCCCTTGCTTTCTGATGGTGATTTCATATAAATTATGTGCGGTGTAATTTATAAATCCTGATTTTTGAAAGAGCAACATCAAAAAGTTTAAAGCATATACTTCTTTCAGTAAATCATATTTCCATTTTCGTATGACAAATTTTACATTCATGAGTTGAGTTTCTATTTTCCTCATTGCAGCCAAAGATGGCACATTATTCCGTGCAATATTTTTATGTTTTGTTAAAGTTCCAGTAATTCAGTAATATGATTTAGAGAGAGTAGATATCTTGTTTATATTTGTCAAATTCACAAACACTCTGCAACCAGATATGTGAAAACTGGTGAAGTCCATGAAAATCAAAGAGAAGCTTTTGTTGTATTAGTGAAAATTCTGTGTGGTTTTCTTTGTTGTTTAATTGTTTATGGTGCGTTGTTTTTTTTTTAATTTCTTGTATATCAGTTTAATATTATGGTTAATAGTTTCTGGTTGTGGTAAGGTTGTAAAATAGTAATTAATTTACTCTATAAGTGATTATACATTTTAGTGTCAGCCTTTGTCATTTACTTGGTTTTGAACTGCTCTTTTGATTTTGTTCTTAAATTTTTGGAAGCTTACTTTGTTCGATGCTAAGCTTTGTCTTAACTATGAACCTCTAGAATCTAGATAATTGCATGCTATTGCTCATGCTATGAACTAGAAATTTTTGGTCATGTTTGATGATTGCATATCTAAAGCAAATGATGTTTCTCCTACATTCTTCAGCCAAATCATTGGCTAAATTAGCTTATCAATTGTTGTTGTCTCCTTTTGAAATTAGGTTTGATGGATAAATTATGAGCATCAAATCACTTTTGAAGTTAGTTTGAATCTTTTTGCTCGGTTGATGATACATATGCCTGCATTGTGTTGTTTGCTAATGGGGATGAATGTGGGGGAATTAGAGGCCAGTGGTTTGTTATGTATTAACTGAGTGCAACTTACTACATGTAGGATGTTAGGCACTGAATTTACTTAATATGGTTGGTTTTATGGTTGTGCCATGACTGCTTCCAGCATTCTTGAAAAACAAAAGAAAATTATTATCTAGTCTTCTCATATTGTAATGAAAAGAGGACACTTGTTGGTTCGGGCTTTTATTAGGAAGAAAAGGGAGGTGAGAACTAATTACAAATAATGAGGGAAATGAGGAGGCAGTTCAGTGTAGGTTATTGAACTTGGAATTGGGTTTAATGGTTTGTCGCCTGGTTTCATACAGAACAAAGAAAATCCAGTGAATCCTTTGAAAGCTATGCAATTGGATTTAATAGTTTCATAGTTCCCTCTTTTTGTGTTCTTAATTGCTGCTTTGCTTTTAAATTATACTGCTACAATTAAATTTGGAAGTTATTATTAGAAGCATGTTTCCGATCATCCAATTGTGACATGTAGGATGTTTCTCTTCATTCTCCTTGTTTTCTCTTTTGAACCACAACAGTTTTCCTTATGGACGCAAAAGCTCCTATCCTAACAGCCATTCCCTTTTTTAATGTTTAACAATGTTGCTTCTTTCTCTTTTAATTATCTCTTCGATACTGGCCAAGGAACATTATCTGTCTAGAAAGGATGGATGTCTGTGAATGGAGTTTATGTGTCTGTCCATGAGTTTCTGGGCCTGATGTATGCTGGCATGATGACTATTTGCTAGAGATGGTTGGACTTTTAATTAGGAATTTGGTTGAGGTGTGGGTGGGGTCATCAAGTACTCTGTAAAAGTTAGAATTTTGTGGTTTGTAATTGATGGATTGCTTGTTGACTGTTCTGTGTGTTGTACTCTTGGGATTTGGTGTTTATGTTTTTTGAGGGAATAGTGAGAGGTTTGATATGGCTCATGGATGATGATTGGTGTATGGTTGTGATGTGCTTTGATATACATCATTTAGCTATAGCATAATTATTATTTTTTTTAAAAAGGTTGATCCGAGCAGTTTTCCCATTACAGGTTCTTTGTTCCAACTCTTCCACATCGCAGTCGTCCCTGATTTGCTCATTACAGGTTAGTTTTCCATTGGTATTCATGGTTTTGCTTGTATGTTTTCCCTGATTCCATGTCTGTATTGCTGTAGCAGCTTCTGTTGTTTCCCAAATGAATATGGTTTTGGTTATTGTTGTAGCAGCTTCTGTAGCAGCTTCTGTTTTTTGTATGTTTGTAATGCTCATTAAAGCTTTTTTTTATGGTTATGGTTATTGCTGCATAATTTTATTGTTCTTTTTTGAATTTAAATTAGGTTATATGTTTTTAAATAGCATTATGCCTACAAATAATGGGCTTCAAATCACAGTTATTTGTACATGTAAATACAATACTGTTAATAATAAATTTGTACATGTAAATGAGATTAAAGTTATATATTTTTTACAAAATGAAATTACCATTTAAAATGGTATAAAAGTTTATTAAACTTAAATCTTCAATCTTCATTTTATTTATTTTGAAATTAGAAAACCTTAACTAAACTAATCATAAATTAAAAATTTAATCAATGATTAAACTTAGAACATGCTTTATTAGATCTTAAATTTCATTATACGAAATTGTATTTAAATTTAAATTTAAATGTCCAAACTATAATGTTCAAACATTGAACATGCTTTAAGTAACTAATCAATATATTTACGTCAATTATACATAATATATTAAATTTTAATATAAGTTTTATTAAAATAAAATTTAAATTGTTATAATTAAGATTTTATGCACGCAATACATGTTATTTAAAACAAATGTTAATTGATTCAAAACATGACTTTTCCCCTATAATAGAAATAAGGTTATCTTAATTATAAAACAAATCTTGTATATCATTTTAATATTATGGTTAATATGTTTTTTTTCCATATAATGAAAAGTATGTTGTCTAAATTATAAAAGATTAATTAGGCTGAAATTTATTACCTAATTCTATCTTAAATTTTAAGTTGATTACATAATACATAAAGCTTTTCTCATTCATAATATGATTTCCTTTTAATACATGTAACATGAATGTGAGCTACAACAAATAAGAAAAACCAAGTTAATTTCTTGTGGATACATGAGTGTGAAGCCTTTGAAATAAATGGAATAAGTACAAGCCGGTGAAAAAGATTTTAATATTAACTATGAATTAGTTTAAAGTTATATTTTTTTTTCTTCGTGTGTTCTAAATTTGTGCTGTTTTTTTTTTGATAATGTGTAATTGCAAATTCAATTCTTTGATAGTGTGTTGACCTTATAAAGTGTTGACCTTTTGAATCATGATATTAAAATAGTAATTAATATAATTTGTTTTTTTTTTGTTCTTAAGATCATTATGTCAGGTGTTCCAGAATCAAATGCTCAAGCTTCTCGAGGAAGCAAAAGAAAATGGGTTCCCGAGGAAGATGCAGCATTAGTTTCCAGCATGGTGGACCTGCACAATGTTGGAACATTTAATGCTGATACCGGGTTCAAAGCCGGTTATTTGAACGAGTTGGAAAGAATGCTACAAACGGTTTTACCAAATGCAATGTTGAAGGCAAAACCTAATATTGAATCAAGGATTAGGTTACTTAAAAGGGAGTGGTCAATCGTCTACGACATGCTTAATGGCCAAAACAATAGCGGTTTTGGTTGGGACGAGCATAGGCAGCTCGTTGTTGCTGAAGATGCGGTTTGGGAGTCCTATTTAAAGGTAAGATTATTTCAAGTCTTTATTATATTATTTTTACCAAACTTACGACTAATATGATTTCCTCATTTTTTTAGAGTCACAAAGAAGCCGCCTAATTCAGATTTCGTACTTTCCCTTACTATGACCAGCTTACTACCATATACGCAAGAGATCGAGCAACTGGGAGAGATGCTCAAACAGCTGCTGATGTTCTTGAAGAAATACATGCTGATGATGTACGTACTACAGATATGAATGAAGAGAGAAACACATTCTATGACTGCGAAGCTAACGTCTCTTTAGACGACATGGATGTTTCTGGTACGGATCCGCAAAGAGATCGAGACCAAGGGGGTTCCTCATCTTCAAACAAGAGAAAGAAGAAATCTGATGCTCGTGATAATGTGTTTTCTTCATTTAATGAGGCTGCCACTTTGTTCGGGGAGAAAATCCAGGCCGTTGGCGATGAAATCAGTAGGAGTTTTGCCTCCGAGGTGGTAGTTCAGCAGAAGTCAGAACAACATATGGAAGAGAGAGCTTCAAATTTATATTCAGCCTTATGGTCAATTGAAGGTTTAACCGATGATCAGCGGTATGATGCATTGAGTAAAATTCCCGACCATCCAACTCAAATGATCGTTTTCTTTAGTTTACCTTCAGTTGCCCGATTGGAATGGGTTAGGAGATTTCTTTCTTACCATTAAATATCAATGTTCAAACTTTTTGATGTTGTAAAACTATATAACATATGGATTTTAATGTACAATTTCATTTTCATCTAACCTTTTCTTAATATAAGTTAATTATGTTTATGCATAATATAATTCTCAAGTTATATATTGATTTTAGTAAATTCATATAAGAACATTTTATTATTAAGAATTTTATGAAATTATATATCACTATATAATTATATTTAATATTAATTATTTTAAATTGTATAAATTCATATAAGAAAATTTTTATTATCAAGAATTTTATGAAATTATATATTATTATTAAATTATATGTAATAATTATTATTTTAAATTATACAAATTCATAAACTATAATCATATTAGTTATAATAATTTTAAATTTTATTAAATCATATATTTAATTAAATCATATTAGTTATAATCATATACTATGATTTGAGTAAATTCATATAAGAATATTAATTATTAAGAATTTTATTAAATTATATATTTTAATTATATTATATTTAATAATAATTATGTTATTTTATATTTTACAGTATCATATATTATGGTTTGAGTAAATTCATATAAGAATATTAATTATTAAGAATTTTATTAAATTATATATTTTAATTAAAATATATTTAATAATAATTATGTTTAAATATGATTAAATTATTTATTATTGATATTAATCTTATTAAAATTTAAATAAAATAATTTACCAAAACAAATTTCTGCTAATTATTAAGAATTTTATTAAATTATATATTTTAATTAAAATATATTAAATAATAATTATGTTTAAATATGATTAAATTATTTATTTTTGATAATAAATAATCTTATTAAAATTTAAATAACAATAACAATAATCATTTACCAAAACAAATTTATGCTAAGGGTATTCTGGTCATTTTAGTTTTCTCCATTATGCTATTACACCTCTATTACATTCAACCAAACACAGTTTTACTATTACGCCTCTATTCCATTACATTCAACCAAACAGTTGATTTGCTATTACACCTCTATTCCATTACACCTCTAATCCAATCCAATACACCTCTAATCCAATACAGCGAACCAAACGTGCTCTGACATTTGGGATTGTAGGATGGACTTATTACCCATTCACAAACTTTTTTTCCTCATCAGATATGACAACCTATTTGGAGTACATGTCGTGGTTTAGAGTCACCAGCAAGTCATATCTACTATTGATGGAGGCGAGGAGTTGGCAACTTCGTCCAAAGAGGTTGTGATGACCACCCCAGTATCCTAGGTTCGAGGAAAGTGCTGCGACAGGTTCATCTTCGACTACAACCTAATAAAGGCCATTAATGTCTGCACCACACCTCGACCAGTTCCCTCCATATATTTTTATTCCTTTCTCTAACCCCATGTTTTATTCATAAGCACCACATTATGCACCACTGCATCATCCTGCATCTACACCTCCTGCAGTTATGTATTTTGCGCCACCTCCATCCCCAGTATATTATGCCCCAATGCCAACATTGATTCCGACACAAATACCAACACCTGTACCAACACCAATGCCGTCATATATGCAAATATCAATGCTAACGTATCCGGGTTTTACAACATCGTAAGGTTATTCGTCGATAGTGCTACAAACACCCACTAAATTGTTGTTTTATTAAGATGGCTCATCATCGTAACCACTTTCTTGTAGGATGGAGGATACATGATGGGAGGCTAGGATGGCACCACACTTAAGTACAAAAGAAGGCAATAGAGGTGAAGACGAAGATGAGGGTGGAAATGAAGATAAAGATGAGAGAGATGAAGATGATTACAGGGGTCAATGTGAAGACAAAGAATATGAAGACGATGATCACGACCAAGAGGACAAGTCAACACCCCAACTTGTACGTAGAAATCTTACTTGCAACCATCAGCCACTGCCCTAGGCGTACATTCGACTCGACGATGCCAATGACATATTTTTCACTTATTTTTTGTGATGTAAATATAAATGGTATCAATAAAAAATTGATCAATTTTTTTGTATTTCTATTATAAATCATATTTTTCTTTATTAAATTGTACGTAATTTTCCATATATAATATTTGATATAAAATATGTAACGGTCGAAAAGTCTATAGTGTCGAAAAACGTTGTTTTGAGACTCCATTTCCATAAGCCAAAGTCATAAATATTTTTATTCAATATTTACGAACTTATATAGTAGGCGAATTGAACTCTAGATAGGTACTTTTATCGAACTAGTGATTAATTAAGGTACAAAGACAAAATAGTAAAAATGGTAAAAGTTCAATCGCTAGGGAAATTATAATTGGTACTTGAAGTAGCGCTAAAAGTAGCAACTTTTCCACTATATGAATGTTAGTAGATGGTAGAAAATACAAATGAAAAAAAAAGAACGAACAGATTTTGTACAAAAAAAGAAGCATTGTAATCAATTTCTGTACAAAAAAATATATTAGCGACATTGAGGTCTTAATGTATCCCTCAATATGGAACATGTTGTCTTTCTATGCCCTAGGTTTCTACAGTAGCCGCATAACCTCTGTTTTTTGTCCATCTCCTGAATACCCAAATTGGTGTGTATTTGAGTAGAATTCGAACAAACTTTTGGGACGCGATGCAAGTTCATATTCGGGGCTAACTTGAATGGGGCACTGAACATTGGTGATCACATATTCTCATTTAAGACGAGTGGGAATTTAAATTTGCATACATTGTGCTTGTTTTCTAGTCTGTACACATTGTTAATATAAGGTGTGTACTCTATTTATACAGTCGCACATGCAACAATTACATGTTTGCATGAAATCGAAATGCTTGGAATATCCCATAATCATAAGTCCCTTCTAATAAGTTAACACGGAATGATGCCCCTGACATGTCTTGGTTGGGCCTAGCGTATTCTGTGACCTAAAATCTTAGGTTTGGACGTTAGTGGCACACTACGTACATAGTGTTTTCTCTCTCTACATTTTGTCTAATTTGTTTCATGACATTCTCACACCAAATGTGACCACCCGCTATCTATCCAGTATATACCATAACCTACTTTAGAAATAAAGTTGTCAAGTGAAAGTATGTTTCTTGACAACCGATGTTATCGGCAAATGACACATCTCCTTTAATATGAAACTGATGCATTTCGCTAGGTTTGTTGTCACGTGCCTGTATCATAGACCCCTATTATACGATTGTGTCTATTGTTCGAAAGGTATGTTGGCGAGGTAGCTTGCATTGGTGTTGTTAATGGAGCGCAAGTTATTTAATATTTCATGGAAATGATGTTGGATGAGCTTATACCATGTCAAGAAAGGTATACCCATGAATGCAAACAATGAATGAAATATGGTTTAGCATTATTGTGAAAATAGTGGTAGCTACGTACCATGTCAATACATTGAACTCGCTCACTTTCTAAAGGCTATTTAGTTGGAGCCTACATATGTATACAATACCTATGGTGTTTGTAATCCCAAAGGCTACCATGTCGTTCAATAGTGACCAAGATTTTGAGTCCCCTATTAGATATGACACATATGTCGAGTTGTAGAAAAACTCGATGGTGCAATTAGTTAAGGAAGAAATCTCAATCATCTACCTTTTTGAAGAGAGTTATTGCAAACGCTATCGATAGAATCCTCCAATTACCATCCTGGGCAATGACTATCAACAACCGATGCTCATACCTCTCGTACAGCCAAGTGCCATCAATTTGTATCAAAGGCTTGCACTGTCGAAAAGCTTCCCTGCATTGATCAAAGGTCCAAAAGAATCGATGAAATACTCTTTTCACAGGGACCAGATGGTTGCCGAAGTACGTTGGGTGCATTTCCAAATTAGTTACAAAACTTTGTATGTACGAAGCCAGTAGCTAACATCATTACCACAAATCGTTATATGATCTATCCCAACCGTGATGCAACTTATCCATAACCTTTTGTCTTACAACTCATGCATTGTAATACGATGACTTGTAATCGTACTAGCTATGAATGTTATCAATCAACACCGGGAAAATAATATTGGAACTCGCTTTCACCATAGGTAGAATTATGTTAGATATCATGTTGGAGTCTAGCCTTGGATGATCCTAACTTACATCGGCAAAGTAAGAGTAAAAGTTATGTTATTAGCAAAAGCGAAGACCCTGGTTAGGTCACGTTAAGTCAAAAATTGAGTGATTGCATTGTGCACCTACTACAACACAAGTATGTCGACTGGTATACTTATTTAGTGCCCACAAGCTCATCTTCTAAATGATGTCATGATTTTCCATTTGCACCTCCCGTTGCGCATTGTGCACTTTCCTTCAAATTTCTCTAAACAAGATTTTGTGAACTGATAGTTCACGTCGTTCTTAAAGCTATACCGTTTCAATGCAGCAACAAAAAATCTTTACGGGGATACTCCATGCCAACTTCCAATACCCGAACATTTAACGATGAACTTGTATGGCTAGATGTTCTATGCGGGAATTATCAGAACTCTAAATCACCCTCGGTGGAGAGGTCGATGTTGGTCATGTAGGGCAGAGGTTCATATGCCCTGAATCGTGAATTTGGATTCGAAGCATTGTTCGAACCATCATCGCCTAAACTATAAGGTTCTGGCTTAGTTGGAAATTGCTCTAATTCAGAAAAAAATGCTACTTTTGAACCATTTAGACCGAACTGCCAAATTAGATTGGGGTTTGATTCTAATCCATCAGCGACATCTGTTGTTAATAGCCTCTTGGTATAACTGCTTCCACCTCAAAACATCAAACCACCAAAGTTAAAATTGAATGCATTGACTAAATGTTGTACTCGGGTGTCGAAGTTCGGGTTACGCTCATATCCCAACTAAAAATGGTCATCGAAGTTGAAATCGATGCCTGAAAAAGAAGAATATCTACTCATTGATGCTTCAGGGACATTATAATATGAGCTTTGTAACAAATCAATGAACCCACCGTACAACCATGTAGTGGAACTTTTTACTTCTGTTTTGGTTCCCACATTAGTTGTAACAGTGGTCGGAGATAGAATAGTTCCATCAATCTCGGTAAACTTGACATATAACTACATTATAACATTTCCACTTGATCAGTGCGATGATATGACTGCTTTCAGCTCGAGTTCACCTTTCATATCAAATAACTCATACTTAAAGGGGTTTATCGATGCTAGATACTACATTGCAAGCTCAAAATTCTTCTCTAGCTCAAACGTCCAACTTTTCTCCTGATTCTAGTCCGTAGCTCATGTACTTGAATGGTATGGTTGAAAGCCAATTCCACAGACTGGGCTTCTGTAAATATGACATCAATGTCCTTATTACAAATTTAATTATCGTAATAAACTACGGATTTCACTCATCGACTCATTTCAATTTAAAATGAATTAGATATTTAGAATAAAAAATTCTTCAAATTGTTATCCAAAGAAATGCAAATGGCACTAATAGTGTAACTCTTCAAAAGGGAACGAATTTGTTACATGTCTAAGTCTTGAATACCTCTGTAGTTTAATAGAAAAAAAGAACAAGGAGAGAGGGAATGCGTCTTCAAAATGTGTTTCAAGAAAGTATTTTCATCAAATAATAATAATAAAAGGCTCTTCTGTCTCGAAAACACGTTTCAGAGATCAACTAATTTCATCAAACGCATGCTTTAAAGGGTCTTAGTGTGCTTCAAAACATGCTTGAAATCTTACCCAAGATTCCTAGGGTCAGGACACTTTTAGTAGGCTTTTAATGAAAATAGTAAGAAAGCTCGCTCAGTTGGATGAGCTTTCTTACCACTACCACCACCGCCACCACTCAAAGCCTAAAAAAGTACCATGATCTCGGGAATCCCAAGTAAGATTTGAGACTCCTCTTTTAGATATTCAATGAAAATGCCTCTCCTACAATGTGTTTTCATCCACGATTTTTTTTCTTTCTAATCTCACCTCTCCCCCGCACCTACAAAAGAAGGGCTCTCCCTCTATACTCCATCATCCTTAAACCCATCATCTCTCCCAACCACCATCCCTCCACTTTAGAATATTTCGCTCTCTCAATTTTCTTCTCCACTTTATTGTTAAAAAAATTTTCGCTTATAAAATTTCCTATTTAAGGTATTCTTGAGTCATTGATGATGTGACATCACTTCGAGACACACACATTTCATATATCTTGTTGAGATGAAACCATTACCTTGGAAACTTATATTATGGAAGTCAGGTTTCGAGGTGATTTTGCTTTATATCGTGACGGGTGGAAGCCTACATAAAGGTCTCATTCGATGGTTGTTATGAGGTCATAGATCAGAATATAACAGGGGAGCTAGTTGACAGTCGTTATGCGGACATGAGCTCAAAATTTTGGATACTCGGAGATATTGCCATATAAATACCATACAAAAGTTTGAGGGCATAATCATAAGGAAAAACTATGGGGCTTCTCGCCATAATCGATATAATTCTTTTCTTCATTTCCACATAACCGGTATCTTTAACCTTCCTTCTTATCTGAAGGTCAGCACTGCTGTGGATGTAGGACTATGAGGCAGGGAGAGGCTATTTCGGTGGAGTAAAGGTGATGCTCCTTTCGAGGAGACAACGATTATCGTTATTAAACAACCCATTAATAACTACAACTTCTATTGTGCTGACCCAAGTTTGACCTCTACTTTCACTAAAACATCCACTTTCCTCTTGAGAGCTCTCTTGTCCCCACCTGGGTGTCAACATTCGGATAAGAATGAAAGGTTAAATATATCGGTTGCTTGGAAATAGATAAAATAATTACGTTGATTACACCGAAAGCCCTTTATTTTTCCCTATAAATATGACATCAATATTATGTATGGTATATATATAAGGTATCATTTTCGGTTATCCAAAATGCTTGAACCCGTGACTGCATAACGACTATCAACTAGCCTTCGATTATACTCGAACCTGTGACTGCATAATAGCTGTCGATTGGGACATTTACTTAGACTTTGACCCATGACTGTATCAAGTACTGTCACCTTGAAACTTGACTTTCATAGGATGGGTTTCTAAGGTAATGGTCTTATCCTGGCATGACATATGAAATGTATGTGTTCTAAGACACATTATCGCACCCCAACCCCTCAAATCTACCTATAAACTTTTACAGTTTCACTTCTAAAACTCTAAATACTAAACCCTAACCTTAAAAAACGAGAGGTTGAGGAAACTCTCCAAAATTTATTTATTTCCCTAAATTTTTAAAAAGTACCCTATTTAATCAATTAAAAAATTCAGCATATTTGGCTAATTTAAAGTTATTCTTGTTTTTGAGCAAAAATTTTTATAATTGATACTTGAAAAGAGCTAATTTGATTAAATTATTTTGACAAAGCAATATGAAAAGAAGTACAAACATTTTCTGTAAATTTAATTTTCGCCAAAAAAGAAACCCTAAATCATAGAGAGCTTTAGGTTTCAAAAGTAAAAAAAAGCCTCACTGTTAGTAAATTTTACTAAAAGATTAATACTACATAGCATAGTACTGTACTGTACTGCTTTCAACTTTATTATTGGCTTGCAATTTTTTAGGGAAAAAAATAAAGAAAAGGAAAAAGCTATACTATTAATACAACGTCTCCATAAAATAAAATTTATCATTATCTTTAAAAAAAACTACAAAATTCAAATGAATCAATGATGATTTAAAAGTTATCGTTTTCCCCTTAACAGTTAAACACCAATCCTACCCTCCAAAATCATGAAAAACGGTGAAAATTTTGATATTTTATTTAAAGGGTGGAAAGGATGGATACAGGAAATGGATGGTGAATCATCCATATCATGTATTTTTAATTAATAATGGTGATTGTAAAGACAAAAACAGGGGAATTTTGTCGGCTAGTGGGAGAGGGGCAACATGGGTTTCGATTTTCGACGACTTTCTAATCTAATAATCTATCAAACTCTTGTGTTTGGAATTTGCAGAAGCACAAAAATATTTAAGTGATTGAATTTAAAACCCACATTTCAACCACGGAAATGGGAAAGTATTATTATTGATAAACCAAAAACAAAATATCTACAATAAATATATAATAAACACAAGGGGAAAAATGAAGGGTTGGGTTTGTTTACCATTAGATTTTCTTTTTGAAATAAATGTATTTTTAAAAAAAATCTCTCTCCCTCCTCTTTGTTTTTTTATAGTGTTACTGTTTGAATAGAATGGAATGCTACTGCAGACTTTGTTTGCTTTTTTTTTTTTTTAATATTTAATTTTAATTTAAGGGTGGGAGTGGAAAGAAAAGAAGGGGAACCTGATGCCCCTTTTGATGTGTGAGTGGGTGGCTCTGATCTTTCCTTCACTTTCTCATCTCTCTTTCTTTCTTCCCAAACAAAAACTCTCCTCCCCAAAACTACAGCCTCACTTCAATCAAATTCTCAAAGGTAACTTCTATGCTCTAATCTTCTCTTCTGTTCTTCTACATCTATTCTGCCTGATCTTGTTTCAAACCAAACCAAACCCACCCATCTTTCTTTTCCTGCTTCCTTTCTTTTTTTTCACTCATCAACTTTCCTTCAAAAACTAATTCACTTACTAAATATATGTACATATGATTTCACCGTCTCCTCTTTTTTTCCCCCTCAGCTTCTGAGTTCCTTTCTCGCTTTTTCTGAACCCCAAGGTGAAGAAGAAGGAGAATCTAGTCCATGGGATGTATATACTAGATTTCCTTTCTGGGATCTGTTCTACTATATATTTCAGATTTGGGTTTTTCCTTTTCTTTGATTTCTCTCAACTCTTGACTACATATATCGGTTTCATGAAGCTTGGTTGGCTCGTTCTCAGCTTCAAAATTTCCCATTTATATGTATAACTCTTGCCTTTATTATGTGATTAATTATGGTTAACCCTTTTCTTTTTATGGGATTTGATCATTTGTTGAGAGTTTGGTAGTGGATGGTGTTGGCACAAAGTCTGAAAGAGGAGTACTTTGCTATTCTCTGGGTTCGCTCACATAAAATAACGCTTCCCATGGACACTTTAGGCTTTGGTTGAGCAACATCTTTACTTGCGGGTTATGTTCTTTGGTTTCCTTGATGAACCAAAACGCACATGCTTCAACTACACTCCATCCCTTTCACATAAAATAACGTTCTTTCATTGCCTTGTCTTCATCATCTTCTTGGCTTCTCTTTTATTGCAGGCTATAAATGAATGAAGATAATGAGGTTTTGAGGTTATCAGGGATACAACTAGAAAGAAATAGGATACAGTCCAAGAGGGAAGAGATCAGAGGGGGTGAAGTGTTGTTATGCTGAAGATAAGGGGCTCTACTGCTGGAGAAAGAAGCAGTATAAGTGTGGCTTGTGACTGTTGTCAAAACAGCACAAGAAGAGAGAAGCTTTTCATCAGATGTTATCCATTGAAAACCCTCCACCAGATCCCCCATGTCCCTGCCAAGTTATAGTACAGCTGAAAAGTGGTGGTGATGAGATTCAGAGGCCTCCTCATAAGCTTCCCTTGCCTGAGGTAGATCTGCTAAAGAAGCCGTCTCTTGATAATCATCATCATCGTCATCATCATCAAACCCCACTCCCTAAATTCTCCATAAGGTAATCTAGTTTTGATGTGATTTTGATTTCCTTTCTTTCCATCTACCTTTCTCTTCAGCTTAAGAATGAATAGTAACCCTGATGCTTTTTATCCCCATGGACTCTCACAGCTTATCTTTGATCTCATCTTAAGACTTCTGTTGGGTCAGATCCAGAGTTTGTATATTATCTGGTGACTCAGTTTTTACATGGGAACCTAACTATTGACACACCTCAAATCTTGTCTCTATTTTGGTCTTGGGGAAGGGGGGTGGGGGTTACTTTTGGTCTTAATTTTTTTGATTTCACGTCACTTTGGACATGGGATTTTATTTTCTTGGGGAGCAAACTTCTGGGAAGTTCTTGCTTCTCTTAGCTGCTACCTGGGTACTTGTCCCACTCTTTACCATTTCATGCAGAGAGGGAGTACTTTTTTCATTTTTCCTCTCTCTCCTTTGCTGGGTAATTCAGTTTAATAGATCAATGAATCTTGGGTTTTGTTTTGCTTGGTCGTTTCTTCTCTCTTTTTGAGTATTGTTATGGTCCATGTGTCCCCCTCCTTCCTGACTTAGCATACAATATCAGAGTCTTCTAGATTTCAACCCCCTAAGTAGCTCTTTGGTGTTAAGTTTTCGCTTCTTTTATCTATTGTCCCTTTTAGCATATAATTTTTTTCACGTATTTATCTCATTTACTGACAACAGAGAAATTCTTGTACTGTAGAGATTATGTGTTCACTGCTCGGGGCAAGGATATCAAGAAGAATTGGCCATTTTCTCCCAAGAATTTGCAACTTTGTTTGAAGCATGGCTTGAAGGATCCATTGCCACCATTTCAGCCTCTTGATACTGTAAGAAACCTATCCATAGAGAGATGTGTGGTTGAAACCAATCCATTTGAGAAGCAAAATATAAGGAAATCCGGTGAAGAGCCATCTGGGTCAAACGATCATGTGGTACTAGAGTCATCCAATGATGCTCACTCAAACCATAACCTAGCAGGTACTTGCATAGACAATAGCTCCTGCAGATCCGGAGAACATGGAAGTGGTTTACCCTCTACAACAGCTAGTGTTTCTCAATCTGACATAGACTCGGTTCTCATTAACAAGCAGTCCAGCTTACCATTAGAAACCGATACATCAGTGGAAGCATCAGCTGAAGTTCAAGCTACTGGTAAGATCCGGAAGACTGAAAACACAACTCGACCATCAGGCAAGAAGTGCAGGTTAATTGTGAAATTTGGTGCCCATTCTGATCGTAGCTCGACTGAAGATATTACTTCGAATTGTACCATGTTATCTGAATCCATGGCTTCTAAAGTTTGCCCTGTTTGTAAAACTTTCTCGTCCTCTTCCAATACCACCTTGAATGCTCACATCGACCAATGTCTTTCTGACGAATCGACTCCCAAGTGGACAGTGGATTCTAAGCTTACCCGCCATAGAATTAAGCCAAGGAAGACAAGACTGATGGTGGATGTATATGCTACTGCCAAGCCATGCACTTTGGAAGAACTTGATAGGAGGAATGGTACAAGCTGGGCCACTGCATCTAACATACCTAGACAGGATTCTGGGAAACTTGAGATATCTGATGAAGGGAAAAAGCAAAAGATTTCCTCTACTATTCCCAAGGATACTGGTGATGTAGGTGCTGTTTATTTTGATGCCAATGGTACAAAAATTCGTATTTTATCCAAGCCTAATGATGCTCCACTAGTGTCAAAAGTTGGAGATGATCCTGGACCAAACAAAGCTTTTAAAGGGAGTAAAGGAAGCAAATTCCTTTCAACCAAAAAGAAAAGGCGACATTCCTTGAAACATAACAAGTATCTTAAACTTGCTCCTCAAAGCCGAAAACTTTTTTCACATAAGACCCGTTCTTCTATGGTATGTTCTTGTTGTTTTCTCTATATCTATATGTGCTTCTTCGTAGCTACTTTTGAAGAACTTTACTGCCTGTATTTGTTGTTGCCTAGCTGATTGGTTTATCTTTCTAAATGCCTTGAAAACTTATGTAATTTTGAATTGAAAAAAAAAACAACCTTATATGCCTTTAGCTGTTGAACCGTCTCCATCTTCTTTTTGTAGTTTGTGATTATAAGCTCTGCAGTGACCATGGTATCTACATGCTGCAAAAATAAATAGGGTTTAAAATATAAATGTTTTCTTGACCTAAACAAATTTAACTTCTCATCCTTGTGTGAATTTTGTTATCGAGGAATTTATCATTTGTAATCAATATAGTTGCTATACTGTTTTTCAACAGATAGTTGGAGGCCAAGAAGGGTGCTGTGGAGTATCTGAAAGTTGCAAGAATGAGGGATCGCATGTGCCAAGGCAAGTTAAATCAAGTGATTCTAGAAACTTTAGGGAAAGGGTGTGCTCTAAACAAGCTGGTCTTTCAAGGAAGCCTGATAATCAAGACAGACTTCAACCATCGAATTGCAAACGGTATGTTACCCTGGACTTGCAGGTTCCAAGTGACCAACCACATCAAGGTGATCCTGTTGTGGAGAGAAATTGTGTTCGTAGGTTAAAAAATTTATCTAAAAATCCAATTTCTTCTCCTGAGAAAAGTGAGAAGACAGAGAAGCCAGTTTATGAAGCCCCTTCAGATATGGTTGAGATGGAGCATTCTTTGGGAAGAAAGAGAGTAAGGAGCTCCTTGTCTGGAGCCAGAATCCGTAACAAGGTGGAGCTAAGGCCACTTAAGCAAAATGCGAATCAGTTGAGCAAAGACCATCCCCATCTAGATAGGCATCATATGGTGAGATCTATGAACTCTGGTGGAAATTCTTCATCTTCATTGAGCAAAAAGGTGATTGATATCGATGCAAATAGTAATCCAAATAGTCCTGTCACTGCTACAACACCTATCAGTGATCAATCTTTTGCATTCAAATGCTTCAGATCCTCACCAAAGAAAAATTTGCCGTCTGCTAGCAGCAGGCCTTCTATGGTTAAATCTGGGTCTAATTTGGTTAAGAATCATTTAACAATGGAGAGCCAACTTCATTTTATGGAAGAAATAGATGAGGAAGAATCCTGGGGTCCTGAGTCTGATCAAGAATGTGACTTGGTGCATGATGGTGCTAAAAATCAATGTGGAAGGAAAGAGATTACTAAAGAAATGTCATTTGGTGGAAGCAGCATCCAAGGAGCCCAATCTGGGGAACAAAGAGGAAGAAAAAGTGTTTCCAGGGAGGAATACATGGCTTTGAAGAGTTTACATTCAGAACCTCGTTATTATGATAATGATGAGATGGAGAACACAGATTCTTCTGCAAGAGGTAGTGAGAATATTCTGGATAGAGTTGATGGTTTGGAATCTATTGAGGAGACAGTCACTAGTTTGAGTCAGCCAGTAGAAACCAAGTTTAACGAACTGAGTAATCTTTCCATGAATAGGTCCAATTCTTTACAGACTAATGAAGATTACAGCAGGCCTCTATGTGGGGGTGAAGAACTGGCTAACCTTACTGAGCCAAGTCTTGTTGGTAAACCACACAGGTTTTGTGCTGAAGTTAGCGATGGTATAATTGGGCAAACAGCTAATATGGGAGGAGAATTGGATTCTGACGCAGCACAAGTGAACTCTTTTCCGGAGGTAGATCCAATACCTATTCCTGGTCCTCCAGGATCGTTTTTGCCTAGCCCTAGGGACATGGGTTCTGATGATTTTCAAGGGAATTCATCATTGACCACCAGCCGAATTCAATCCTCTCAAGATCAGCTTGATTTGGTTGATGGGGACTCATCAGATTCACCAATATCTGCAGTATCTACTATCTCTAATTCTGTGGAAGCCAAGTCAGATTTGAAGTATGCGGAACCGTTAGCATTTGTTGATGCTCCTGCAGTGCTAGAAAATTATAGGTCTGGCTACTCTACTACCAAATCTGAACCTTTAGCTGAAAATGGTGCTGCATTTCCCCATTCAAGCGCTGGACTGGATAGAACTTTGGAAGGAGAGAAGCTTAGAGTACATAGAATATCTTTTGGAAAGAGACCTTTGATTTTTAAAAATGACGAACAGCCATGCTGTTGCCAAAGAAAAGATAGATCATCTCAGGGTTTTGCTCTAAATTATCAGGAATCACAACTACTAAGGCAACGGACAATGGGTTCAATGCTGGTCCCTGCCACGGGAATGCAAATTGCTGCCAATCAAAATATCAGTCCCGATAATTTGGATGCAAGACCAGAAACAACTTCTAGGAGCAGTAGTGCGAGTTTAGGATCTGAGCAAATGGTTCTACCTGTCATGAAACTGCCTGCAGATCCCATTCCTTTTAATGGATTCCCTGATGCTAGTGTCAAGCTTTCTGCATCCAATGATCGTGATTCTGCTACTCCGTCATCTTCTAATCCCGTTCTGAGGCTGATGGGAAAGAACTTAATGGTGGTTAACAAGGAGGAAGACAAATCTGTGCCAGTTGGTCAGGCTCAGTCATTTGCCCAGAGTGATCATCCTACTCCTAAGTTTCCAACTCCTTCTGGAATCTCTCCTAGCAATATGGGGAATCAAGCTGGGATGCCATTCCATCACACGATGTCTCAGAGTTCGTTAATCTTTGATCAGCATCCAAAAGATTTGGTGGGGCAATCTTTTGATGTCCAATTTACAAATGGCTATAGGAACCATGCAAATCTTGGAACACCACCTCAATTTCCAGCTGGGATGTTTTTTGATGAGCGTATGGACCGTGGTTTGACAAACTCCATGGAGTTCTACAAATATGAATGTGACTATAATTTGCCAGCTCAACTGAACAGACTGAAGAACAAGCCAGTTCCAGCAGCAACATATGATATGGAGAAAGTTGCAACTCTAGACGGCCGACATAGGAATGGTGATTCTGCTGTTTCCAGTAAACAAGTAATTATCATTGATGATGAGCCGGAAAGTGAAACAACAAAGTTTGCCGACATTGCCAAACATTTCGAAGGCTTGAGGGAAAGCCCGCTAATACCTGCTGGCATTTCAATGCCATTAGTTCCTAATCATAGCATAAGGCGCAGGAATCCATTTTCTCGTTATCATTCTGAAGGAGCTTTAGTAGGTGACCCAAACATGGTACAAAATAAGAACTTCAATGCAATCCCTTCGGGTCGAGGCAATACTGTTCCTGTTAGATGGGATTGCTCTTCAGAAGGTTCTGGGGTGCCGCAGCGGGCTTCTCTTATGGCTGTATCACCCTCGAGGGGCCATCTCAGACCTGCAGTTTCTTATTCTCCGAGTTTGTCTTAGCAGCTTTGCGGGGTATGGGAATTGTTAGATGGACTGTGCTGTGCATCAGCGGGTTCCATATCAAAACTTGTACTGTATCTTGAGCGTCTCCTTGACTACATACTGACAAATTATGGGGCTTCAAATTGATTTGCAAAAGCTAAAATAATTGGTGTTGGGAGTTAATAGATTCGGTGCAAGTTTAGCAATTGAGATCTGAGTTTGTATTTATTTTTAATTTCACAAACTTTTTTGTAGTTTTTTGAGGCTTCTGCTTAGACAATTAGAAAGTTACCCCAAAGACTAGATAATGTATAAGCTATCCTTGAAATAAAGCCTGATAAGAAGTGTTACTATAACCATTTTAATCTTGTTTTTCTGACGTCTATTTATTTTTGTTATTGTCTCGACATTTTCAAATGGCTTGACAATTTCACTGATGAATGGTGCAGGGATCATGAGTTTTCAATGTTTATTTTGAAGAAATATGTTAGTACTTTCATTTATTGAAATTAAACCAAGGAATGTAATGTAACGTGATGAAATATTAGAACTCTGAACTTTGGGATCATTGAATGTGAGAATATGTTACGTGTATAGCCACACAAACAGCATTTGTGTGTGAATTTATGGATACTTGGCAGCTGAGGAATTTTAAAAGTGAGGATGATTGCATGGCGGTGTGAGAATCTGCACGTGTGCGAGTACGAGGCAATCAGTGGTAGTTAAATGTCTGAGGAAAACATATGGTGTCGAGTACATCAAATGTATATGCATGACGTTAATTTTGAGATGCTCATTGCTATCTACAGATATTGGACATGCATGCATCCAAGGGAAGGGAAGCAAGATACCGACTAGAAGAACTAAAGCAAAAAAAAAAAAGAAAAAAAGTTAAAAAAACAAAAATATATATAAGGATGGAGGCATTAGATATAAAAATATAGGTGATGAACATGGGAATTGGCATGAGCAGGGGGGATTTCATGATATTGATAGTACCAAACTGGGATATACTTAATTAGCAGACAAGCGATGAAGAAGAAGATAACTGAAGATAATTGCATGATCTCCCATACTCGATAATGATGATGATGCACAGCCATGGCTACGTACGTGTGTAGTTTTATTTGTTGTTATTATCACTGACTCAACCTCTTAAATATAATTAATCGCAATTGGTTATTATATATCTCTTTTATATGGAGAGAATAGAATAGGGAAGAAAGTCGAGTACAGTCTGTTGTGGTCAAAAAGAAAGAAAGCGGTGGGGTTGGTTGGTTTTTGGCTGAATGGTGGAACATAAGCAGCTCAGCTCAGCTTAAATAAAAGCTTTTTCAAAAACACCAATAATAATATACTAATTTTTAGCTTAAGTAAGTGTATGTGTGTGTGTGCACAACTGGTGTGGATATTTCATTATTTTTCTTCTCTCCTCTCCTATTTATAATATACTAGTTTTTAGGATCACATACTTGCATATAATTTTAAATGTTTTTTTTAATTTATTAAATAATATATTATTTATTTTAAGTAATTAATATATGATTTAAATTATTAAATATAATTATTTATTTTAATAATTAAATTATTATATTATATTCCATGACATGATTGTCCTACATTGCTTTGCTGATCTGTCTGTATTATATTTATTATTAGTAAGTTTGTCGTCAAATCAGTAAAGGTTGAAATATGATGTTAGTCCCTACATTTTGACAAAAAATGAGATTTAATCCAAAAGTTAAAAGTTAAATTCTCCTACTTGTTTTATTTATTTAAAACTCTTAGCCTAATTATTACAACCCTAAGTATTTTCTACTAAAATTTGTTTACTTAGAATTTTGATTAAGTTGTCCTCATATAATTGACATAAAATAAACATGTTAAATTAACAAATTTTGGTAGAAATTACCAAAAGTGATAATGATTGGACTAAGATTTTTAAATTGAAAAAATAGGATTGAATTTTTAACTTTTAAAGTATATGGACTAAATCTTAAATTTTATACAAGTACAAGGATTAACAACATATTTAACCATCCAGAAACTATCAAATTTCTTTTTTTCTACTAAATCCTATATCATGTATGTATGTATGTTGCTTGGTTTTAATTTTCAATTGGATTTATCATTTAGATGCAAAAACTTTCAATGTAATAATTATAATACAAGATAAATTCTAAAATTATATATATATGTGTGAGATGAAAATTTTTAATCTGATGTGATTGTATATATATAAATTTAATTATAATACAAGATCCAACTCGATTGCATCTCCAATCAAACTTATTGAAAAACCAGAAGCCCAAGTCCCTGCCTGCATTCAGGGTTGCACCTCAATCTCATGTCCTTAGCAATTACAATTTGTGATTTGGAGTGTGCTTCCATACATACTGCATTTAAACTCTATCTGCAAAACGTCCTGATGCTTGAAATCTTCTCCCATCCCAAACCTCTCAACCGGCAATTACTATTATCATTTTTATTAAATATATATATAAAAACGAAAAAAATGCATTTATAAAAAAATTTGACTTTTTTTTTATCTTTTTATTTGGGTTTTTTTATAATAAAGACTAAATTGATAGTATCATAGTATGTGCGAAGTTAAGAGTTAAATTTATTGAATTTTTAAAATTAAGACCAATTTGATAGAATCTGTAAACGTTAAAAAGTTAAATTTAAAAAAGTTACATATTAATTGGATTTAAATGTAATTAATCATGTGTGAGATGTAATAGAGATAACTATTTATTTTTCCGAACAAAATCAATTATTATATATAACTATTCGACCACTAAACTAACCTCAAAACAAAATAACTAACTAGAGAAATTTTTGTAAGGTAAAATAATTTATAAGTAGGATCAGGGGTTGACAAGTGTCCTATAAGGCATAATAGATACATAACAATTTTTTAAGACTGTTTGTGGAATAAAAAAATACCTCCTAGTGTACCAAATACTAAACCTTTTTCAATCAAAATAAATTATTATAAGTATTGAATTAAACACCTAAACAAAGTAACTAATTATAACATATAACATTTGTAACTCGTTTGGTTACTAGTATAATAACATGAGAAAAATATTTATTTATTATATATTTATTACAATAGTTAGACATATAATAAATAATAAATAGTACAGTTTTAAACTTGAAATTAGAAAGATTAATAAAAATTATTGTAAAAAATAAGTGAAAAATTTTCTCTTTTTGCTAAAAATAAGGTATGGGAATGACTAAATATTAATTACCAATAGAATTAGATCACTGCTCACTTATATACTAAAACATGTGGTAAAAATAATACTCCTATCAAACATATCATTGTTGTTTTAGATAAACTTTTATTTTTCTAATTAAAATTAATTATTATAAGCAAAGAATTAAATAATTAATTCAATAGCTAATTAAACTCAACCAAACTAACTATAACCAAAATAAATATAAAGGAGAATCGACACATTTACATAATGTGAGGCTTGAACATATAATCTCAAAGTTCTAAGACCTCAACCTTGTCATTGAATATGGTGTCATTAGCTACTTAATTTGATTTTAGTTGCAACAAGATAAAAAGAATTTAAAATTCTACATAAGACACATAATCGTCAGTCAATCACTTAGGGCCTCTTTGGATGGGCGTTTATCTCTAATGCGGTGCGTTTTACTTTCTTCTTGTCTCACGCTATAATATTTAATATCATCGTCACCACTGTTTTTACACTAACAGTAGATAGACACGCAACTCATCCAAATGGGCCTTTAGTATCGGATTGCTTAAGCCTTATTGACCCGAGTATCATATTCAAATTCCAGCAATTCTTTTCTTTAGCAATTGTTAAAAAGTTAAAAATGAGTAAACTCTACCATTAGCCACTTAACTATTTAGCATGTTTCTATTTTGACTCTAAAAAATCTTTATTTAGTCACTAACATTCGACATTTGATATTTTGGCCACTCCTCCGTTAAATTATTAACGAAATGTTGATGTGGTCTAGGTAAAATAACAAATTTAGCTCTCTAATATTTACAAATTCTATCAATTTGGTCATGATACTAAAAAGTTCAACAAATTTAGCCTTCAACTTTACACATTCTATCAACTTAGTTTTGATTCTAAAAAGGTTTAATACATGATTTGGTACTTGAGTTTGACACATTTTTTCTAATGTGGTACTTGTGTTATTTTTTAGTCCAATGTGATACCTGTATTTGACAAAATGTATACATTTTAGTACTTGAAGGTAACAATGTTAACCTTTTAGTATTTAACTCGGGTTTTAAAGTTAATTTGATTCATATTCATAATTAACTAATAATATTAACAATTAGCTTTAATCAAATTAACGCTAAGACCCAAATTAAATCACATCTATCAGGCTGTATATGACAAAATAAATGCAAAATTATCTAAATTCACAATTAACACTAAATTTATTCTATTAACGAAATTGTAAAATTCAAACCCAATAATATTAACAATTAATTTTCATCAAATCAACAACAAAATCTAAATTAAACACCAAAAAGTTAATACCGTTACTTTTGAGTACCAAATTATATAACTTTTGTTACATACATGTACCAAATTGGACTAAAAAATAATACAAATACTAAATCAGGAAAAAAGAATATCAAACCCGAGTACCGAAAGATATATTAAGCCTTCTAAAAAACAATAAATAATAATTAAAAATAAAAATTTGTTTAAAAAATACATAAAAGTTTTAAAAGGTTTTGTGTATTTTTATAAAAAATTAAAAATTTAAAATAATGGTAATGTAAATGATACCTTAAATCAAAGTTGAATTTGATGCCAGTTTAGACATTTTGCTGACTAGCTTCTTCTAAGAGATGCTAAGCATGATATTGAAGCTAGTTAGTTCATTCCACGTTCTAGGTAACACAATCAAAAAGGCATTCATCCTAATTATGAGATAAATGTTGAAGCAAAAGGGAGGGATATTTAGTCAAACCCACACATCAACTCTTCAAGGACCACATCAAGCCCTTTAGCTTTTCAAAATCAACTGGAGACTTTTCTTCCTTTTTCTCAGAATATTATCCATAACTCCCACATTTTTGGGGTTTTTTTCATCTCCATTCACCTAACGACTCTCGGCCTTCAAGTGAATCATCATCAACCACCGAACCCGCATTTGTTTATCAAGTGAAACGAAATCTCTTAATAACAACATAAAGGGTAGTTGACAGTAACTCTTGCTCAAAGATGAGACAATACTTAATCTCACATGTCAAATTTGATAATGCATGAAATGATGTTTGGTAAAACTACCAAAGCCTAATATTTCAACATCCAAAATGTAGATCAGCCTAATCACACAGAAAAATAAAAGGGCTAATCTTGAAAAGTAGAAATTGGAGAATAACAAAACATAGAACGAAATAAGGATTGAGATGCTAACCTTTGAAAGAATGGTTTTTTTTGCTACAACACCTTCATCCGCCCAATATATATATAATTTAGTCCTGTCTACAGCCTTGTTATAAGGGGCTTCACAATGTTCTCAATTTCCCACCAAAAATTTTAAAAGGAGGAACACCAATGGAAATTTTGTTTTTTTTTTATAAAAGTTAAAAGTTAATTTTAAAAAAAAAATAATTTTATAATTCTTTTTAAAACTTTTATTTTTTATAAATTTTTTAATATTTTTATTGATGAATTTTTATTTTTTTTAATTTTTTTATGTATTTTGAAGTGTCTCGAATAAATACTAAATTGAGAAGATGAGTAAAGTTAAGATGACTAAATCAAAAGTTCTTAAAATTAATTAATCAAAACAAAATTAAGTTAATAATTGTCACTATTGATGTGTTTTACCCATAAAAACACATACACATACACATGCACATGCACATGCACATGCACATGCACATGCACATGCACACAACGCACAGCTATAATATAACGAATATATAATTGAAAAGGGGACAATGTAGTAATTAGGAAAGCCTCTCCATCTTCTTCTGTTCTGTCATTTCCAAAAGATGGGCGGCCGACCAGTCCAGCCCTATGTCTCAGTGTGGGCCCATCCACCATGTGTGCCCCTCATCAGTCATCCCCACCGCCCACCTTCTTTCCCCTTTTTATCATTTATTTTGTGGGTTTACCACTAGTAGTGTAGAGAATAATAATTTCGTTTTCAGTTTCCAAAAATATGTCTTTAGGCACCACTGAATAATAGTAAGAAAGTATAACTAAAATGGACCTTTCACGGCCTTTTGGTGATCAAGTGTAAAATTGTTATTGCAACATTTATGGTTTTTTTTTACTTTAATATTATTATTTATTGCACCATTTTATCTTTAAAATAGTAATTGCACCATTTTATAAGTTCTTCTTAACTACATGTTGAAATTATATTTAAACAAATTTTCAGAATAAGTTATATAATGGTTTAATATTTATAAGGGTGTTTAAATAAGGGTTTTTTTATTCCTTTAGTCTAGTTTGTAGTAAAAATTAAATGAATATTGACGTGTTTAGAATAAAACACAATAACTGAATTAGATATTGCTTGTAAATAAAAGAAAAGAAAAAAATATAATTTGAATCCTGACATATGAAATTTGAGAAGCCTTTGTTTAAGTACTTTTGAAAAGGTTTGGCCCTTGTTTGATCATTTTGAAAGGTTTAGCCTTATATGAGCAATCCCTAAAACATTAGGCTCCAATTTGAGCATTTAGACATGTATTTGGAAATGTTTGGAGGATATTGATTTGTATGTGACTTCTAAAATGAAGAATTTGGATGTCATTCTTGAATTGGTTGTTACCTTAGCCAAAAGATGGAGGTCGAAAACATTTACATTCCATTTGACATAAGGAAGAAACCATCACTCTTGAAGATGCCTTGATACGTGATATTCGTGATAGGTCTTAAATATTTATGAAAGGATCGTTCTTAAGACTAACTTATTATCACAATTAAGGCAAGTGTACCTATCGAATAGTAGTATAGTTCAGCAAGACCGGATTGTCGAATCCAAAGGAACTACGAGTACTAGTATTTACTTCCTTTTTATTATCTAGCCTAAAAATTAAGAGGTTTGGTTATCTAAACTAATTACTAACTAAGAATGCACAGAAAGAAAATTTGGGAAAATACTTTTGGGAAAATTCGATTGATTAAGACAATACCTAAGGAAAAATCCACCTAGACTTCACTTGTTATTTGACTTTGAATCAGACGATTTATTCATTTGACTTGATCCGTAGAAATCCCTAAGTTATATTAATATCTCTCTCGAGACTAATAACTTCTAACCCTAGATTGAATAATTGAAATCTCTTTCTAATTAACACCCTAGAATTGCATTAACTCGATCTATGGATTCCCTTATTAGGTTTTACCCTAATCCGGCAAAATCTTATCACCCTATCTCTAAGCGTGCAATCAACTCCACTTAATTATGACAAATTTACTCTTAGACAGGGTCTATTCCTCCTCTAAATAAGAGCTTAACTTGAATCAATATCCTGGAATATCAAAACAAGAATTAAGAGCACATAATTAAGAACAAGTCAAATATTTATCATACAATTCAGAAAATAATAACAAGATCCGTCTTAGGTTTCATTCCCCTTAGGTATTTAGGGGGTTTAGTTCATACTTATGAAAGAAAACATCTCAAAAGCATAAAGATAACAAAACATAAGAAAACCTAAAACTCCTGAAGGAACTTGAAGGGAGATCTTCAGTCTTGATGATGAATTCAGCTTCTAAGATGGATCAATCGATTTTCCTTGAGTAATTCCTTGCTTCCTACTCTACGTCCCCCTTCTAAGTGCCTCTTCAGGTGTTTAAATAGGCTTTTGAATGCCTAAGAGCCCTCAAAATTGGCCTTTTCAAAATAGGGTTATACTTGGACTCGACAGGGACACGCCCGTGTGCGATTACTCCAGCCCGTGGCTAAGGCTGTTGAACAGGCACAGGCGTGTAGTATACCCGTGTAAGTCGTGCTTCAATCCTGCCAAGGGACACGGCCGTGTGACATGCCCGTGTGAGAAAGTCCAAGCCGTGTTGATTTCCCACGTGGGTCTAGTTTCTCTATTTTCAGCCCGTTTCTCGCTCTTTTTACTCTCCTATGCTCACCTAAGTATAAAACATGAAATTAAAGGATTAGGAGCATCGAATTCACCAATTCTAATGAGAAACCATCCATAAATGTGCTAAGCATAGGATAAAAATATGTATAAATTGTGGTTTATCAAATACCCCCACACTTAAGCATTTGCTTGTCCTCAAGCAAAAATCCTCAACTCATAATCAAAATAAATTCTTCTCAATTCATAATCCCTATCATAATATCTCAAAATAATCCATAAGTACTCATACATTGAAAATTCAACTAAAAGTACATCAGAGTTTCAAACATTCCAAGTTGAGCATTTTATCACGAAAACATAGGTGTCTCCCTTCATCTAAGTGATTACCTTTGATCAAAATATCACAGAGTTTAACATCCTCACTAAAGATTCACTCAAATCACTCAAGGTGTTTAAGGACATCAATAAAAGTACTCATTAGTCAATATGAAAAGTTATTACCATAGGCTTGCTTGAAAATCAAATCTCCACCACTATATATTGAGCTGATACATCAATAAAAAAGGTCTTTTATAGGGTTGTAACGTGGCTTTGGTTAGGGGGTGTGGTCATAACCTGAAAGAAAATGTTAGAATCGAGATTGAATTGAAAAATCACTTAGCTAAAAAAATAACTAGTCATCAATTGAATACAAGTGAGCTTCTTCTCAGAATATGAAATTAACATTCAAGTTCAAAAACGACGCGTTGTAACTAATATGTATTGAAGTACATTCGTTTTTTTAAACAAGTGAAATACATAGAAGAGCAAAACATAGTTAAGCAATTAGTTCAAATCAAATCTCGACAAAAATAGGGATCAAATTAGGGGATTTCAACAATAATGGATTATAGGTTAATATTGAGGGTGAATCAATTAATGGCTTGTTAGGCTCAAAGGGGTTCACTAAGGGTTAATTATGAAGGTAGGCTTTTGTGGAGTGATTGGGTTAAATCTAAGTGCCTTTATCATCTTGACATACCAAATCAAATAGTGTGGTCTTGACATGCATAATCAAGCAAGTTTTAGAATAACAAATCAAAACTGACGCACTCATAATGAAAATGAGCATGAAAGGAATAAAATATGCTCTAAAGGCTCAAGATCTCACAAAAATTATGGCTTTTTGATGTTCAAACTTGTGAATTTCAACTCAATATAATACCTAAGTTTAGGGAAACAACTTAAAAGTTTTTAATTCTTCAAAAATCAACTTATCATGCTTGGTTCCCTAATGTCCTAAAGTTTAAACAATCAATGCATAAATACCTATGTTTCAATTCAAGACATATCAATAAAAATAAAAAATTAATTAAAATTCATTCTAATAGTGATATGAGTGATTCACATGAGAATAAAACAAAATTCAGGGATTTTTAATGATGATATGAAAGACCCCCCCACACTTAAGATGTACATTGCCATCAATGTACAAAGAGAGATATATTGACAAAGATAGATATATAATCATAAGATAGGGAGAGAAGTGAAACTTCTTGAATGATGTATGGACTCCTTGAATTAGAGTCATGGAGAATAAACGGCGAAAGCAATGATGAGGGTGGAGGAGGATACTCCGGTGGTGGTAGAGGTTGGGTTCCACAAATGCTGCGCTAAAAGAATATTATATATCAAGTTGGCTGTGGTCGTGCTCGAGCAGGGCATGGCAGTCATGGAGAACCTTTCCTAGTGGAGTTTTAAGTTCTTGAGTAATAGTGAGCTTTGGAGCTCTTTATAACTGTGATAGAATCAGGAACTTTTTTAGGAAATATATAAGGAAGAATAATTACGCATAATGAAATAGTCGAAATTAAAAATTGTAAAATAATAATTATAAAACCTAATAAAAATAAGCTTAAAGAAAAATAAAAAGTAGTCTTAAAATAAAATAAAAATAACAACATAAAATAATAGATAAAAGTTTTTAAACATCTTTATCGCTAAATGGTTCGCGAGGTGGAAGTGGCGATGAGATGTGGAGGTGCTGACAAATCTGCTGTAGAGTAGCGTTAATGTTATCAAAGTGCTGAAAACAATGCTGCTCGAATTGAGTAAGGCACTCAGAGATGTCAGCGTATAAAGCTGCCGCATGAACTAGACGAGAGGGGGTGGTGGCTAAGACGGTAGGTCCTCATGAAGTGGAGGGACATCATCAGTAATCTCCTCTAGATCCTCCTCCTCGGTGAACTGGGCTAGGTAGTACTGAGGAGGGTAGGTGCCCTGTGAGGACATCTGGCCGATAAGAGTGAGGGAGGATGATTGGGCTGCTGTGTTGAGAAGCCCGAAGTGCTGAGCCAGTCGAGTCATATAAGGCCCGATAAAGATGACCCCTCTCTTATGCCGCTCCGTCTGGTGGTGAATGGCGAAGGAAATAAAGTAGGTGAGGTCGATGACGTGCTCATTCACCATACTCCATAAGAAATAGGCGCCGTGGGTGGTGATGACATCGGTGCTCTCTTGTCTCCTTGTCAGAGTATGAGCCAAGATGGCGTGTAGATACCTCAAGGATAGAGGAAGAGCCGATGCCTTGGAGCAGCTAGGATCGTAGGTGGCCGAGGTAGGGATGAGGTCCTTCCAGCATTTCGAGGGGGGTAGTGGATGTGGCGGTAGAGGGTGTTGAGTTCATTGTCGTCCATGAACTCTTCCTATAGCCCTAGTGTAATCCCGAACTCAGGTATGCTTAATTGACGTACTAGACCACCAAGGCAGAACTAGACCATTCCAGGATCATCGAAGTTTGTCATGATGGTCTGAAGATAGAACGTCGAGCAGAGTTCCAATGTAAACTCGAGATACGTGGGCTCGACGATCTCAAAGAAAAGCCCTTACGGGTCAGTCGTTAAGAGGGCTCGGATCATGTCAGCCAATTGAATCTGCTCAAGTGCAGCCTAGTCAATGCAGCGGCCTACACCTAGGGGTCGAGCCCGTAATATCTGATATAATTCCTCCTGGAGTCCCAAGGGAACCTGGAGGAATAGGTGCCTAATCTCCGTGGTAAGACACGAGGATGACGCTGCTCATTTCCACTTCTTCGAGGCGGGAACATCAGTCTTCTTACCACGTGAGGATGATATTGTACATGCGTTGAAAAATCGAAATTCAACCAATACATCCCAAAAATAGCACGGAAGCACAAAATTAAATAGGAAGATTTCATGAGACTTACGTAATGAATGAAGTAAACAAAACTACTAAAAATATCAAGTTATAGTATTATGGGACTAATGTAACGGGAATATGAATGAATGCATATGGGTAAGCATAAATTTCATGGAATTAGGAAAAATGAAAAAGTAGAGCATAATGGAGTAACTAAAATGACAAAATTTTTATAAACTAACATGAGTATTTTAATATTCTAACTATGAATATTCATTCAAAATAGTTCAATAGAGCAGAGAAATCATGAAATAAGTAATATATTTAGAGAAAATAGAGAGAAAAGAGTAAACAAACACAAAAAAGAAGGAGCTTGGGGCGTCGAAATCGGTGTTGTAGACGGCGCACGGGCTTGGGGAGAGGGCATGTAGAGTTGCAGTGGTTAGGGTTAGGGATTTTTGGGGATGATGATGATGAATAGTGAGGGGTTTATATAAATTTTGGGGTACACGGTCGCGGAACACGCCCGTGTGGCCTAATTTTTGCCCTTGTGTTTCGCGAATTTTGAATTTGGGCTCGTCTGACATTCAACCTACGCCCATATTCTTTGGGTGTGTGGGTACACATAGCCATGTCGAACGGTCGTGTCTTGCTTCGTTTGCTTCTCCCACGCTCGTGTACATAGGTCCACGCCCATGTTCATTTTGATAGTGTCGACTATGGGTGGATGGCACGGGCGTGTCGCACACCCGTGTTACATTATCAGTTTCAACCACGATCTCGAGGCACGGGCGTGTCACACGTCGATGTTATTTTGGCAGTTTCGCTCATGGTCTGTCGCACGGCCGTGGCAACTGATCGTATCCCGTGTTTGGGAAAAAATCTTGCCTTATTTTCATACGGCCTAATGCACTCCTGTGTGCCTGGCCGTGTGGTCTTTAGAAAGTCTGCGTGCCATGATTCGGTTAGTATGTTAGATGTTAAAAACTAAAATTTTAAAGAAATTAACACTGTTAATACTCAAGTTGCCTCCCGAGAAGCTCTTATTTATAGTTTAAGCTCGACTTACCTCACTTTTGTATGGTCAAGATGGAGCAAGGAGTTTACACTCCTCATCCCTGCTATAAACTTTATCAACATAAGGTTTAAGACGAGTATTGTTTACCTTATATGCACCGAATTTGGGATGATTTACCTCGACTATACCATATGGGAAAATAGTGAGTACTGTAAGAAGAATTTTTTCATTAGGTTCAGAAGTGGTAATGCGAGGATCTGCTGCATCTAGTAGTACTTTGTCTCCAACCTTCAGTTGATTTGGTGAGGTATTGAGCTCGTCCTGGCTCGATTTCGGCTTATCGGGTGTTCTCGATTTCTGTGTCTGCCATTCATCTAACTCCTCGATTTGTAGCCTCCGTTCTTCATACATAGGTCCCTTGTTTTTATTTGAACACGGCTCATATACGTTCTTCGTAACTGTTTCCTGCACAGAAGGTTTCACCACGTGATCAGTACTAGTAGAATGATTTATACAACCACCTTCAATTTTTCATGTGTTACTCGAATTACGAGCTTGAAGGGTGATTGTTTCATCACCCACGCGAAGTGTGAGTTCACCTGTACCAACGTCAATAATGGTTCTAGAATTCGCTAAAAAGAGTCGTTCTAAAATTAAAGGTGCGTTACTATCCTCTTCCATGTCTAGAACAACAAAGTATACCGGGTATATAAATTTATCGATCTTAACAAGAACATCTTCAATGATACCCCTAGAAAATCTAATGGTTTTATCAGCCAATTGAATGCTCATCCTAGTTTGTTTGGGTTTCCCAAGACCTAGCTGTTTAAACATTTTATAAGGCATAACATTAATGCTTACCCCTTAGTTAGCCAATGCATGATGAACATCTAAATTACCAATTAAATAAGGAATCGTAAAACTCCCTAGATCCTTCAATTTGTTAGGTAGCTTATTCTGTAATATGGCTTAGCAAACTGCATTCAACTCCACATGCGACGCCTCATTCAACTTTTGTTTATTTGTCAAAAGCTCCTTTAAAAACTTGACGGTGTTTGGCATCTGCGAAAGGGCTTCAATAACTGGTAAGTTAATATGTAGTTTCTTTAAAAGTTTAAGAATTTACCAAATTGTTCGTCTAATTGGTCTTTCCTTATCGCATTGGGGTATGACACACGAGGTTTATATTCTGTACTCATCGACTTTGGGTCATTGTGGCCTACATCATTCTTACCTTTCCTTACCACCGTTTTTGGCCTTGGTTTTTCAAATAACCCTTCCTCATCTTGAATTGCAATAGCGTTGAGTTACTCCCTTGGGTTAGATTCAGTGTTGCTTGGCAGGCTACTTTGTGGTCGTTCGAAAATCAGCTTGGTGAGCTGTCCAATCTGAGTTTCGAGCCCCTTGATTGATGCTTGTTGATTTTTGAGTGCTGTCTCGGTATTCTAAAAATGAGTTTCTGACACCAAGATAAATTTGGTTAGCATCTCTTCAAGGTTTGGCTTTTTCTCCTGCTGGTACGGTGGTTGCTAAAAGCCTGAAGGGGATGGTGGTCTCTAATTTCCTTGGCCTCCCCATGAAAAATTTGGGTGGTTCCTCCAACCTGCATTGTAAGTATTGCTATAAGGATTGTTTTAAGATTGAGGATTGTTACCCAAGTAATTTAACTGCTCGTTCTCCATGTTGTGGCCATAAGGTGGGTATTCTGAACTGCTTGTTCCACCTTCACTTGCTTCACACTGCATTACTGGGTGAACCTGTGAAGAAAACCATCAATTTTCTTATTCAAGAGTTCTACCTGATTAGAAAGCATGGTGACCGAATTGACGTTATAAACGCCGGTTGTTTTCGTTGGCTTTGTCCTCCTGACTTGCCATTGATAGTTATTCAGTGACATCTCCTCTATAAATTCATAGGCATCTTTAGGTGTCTTATTATTGATGGTTCTGTCAGCAGCTGCGTCAACCATCTGCCGAGTTGAAGGGTTCAGGTCATTGTGAAATGTTTGGACCTATAGCCAGAGTGGTAACCCATGGTAAGGGCATCTTCGCAAAAGATCCTTGTATCTCTCCCATGCATTGTAGAGTGTTTCTAAATCCATCTGCACAAAAGAAGAGATATCATTACGTAATTTAGCCATTTTAGTTGCGCGAAAAATATTTTAATAAAAACTTTTCGGTCATTTGTTCCCAAGTAGTGATTGACCCCTGTAACAACGAGTTCAACCACTATTTAGCCTTATTCTTCAATGAAAAAGGGAATAACCGAAGGCGAATGGCATCATCAGAAATGCCATTAATTTTAAATGTATCACATAGTTCCAAAAAGTTTGCCAAGTGAGCTTTGGGATATTCGTCCTGCAAACCATCAAACTGAACAAATTGCTGTATCATTTGAATTGTGTTAGGTTTCAGTTCAAAAGTATTGGCAGCTACAGCAGGTCTAACTATGCTCGATTCAGTTCCTGTTAAAGAAGGTGTAACATAATCATACATAGTGCGCGGAGCAGGATTCTGATTAACAGCAATCGTAGGAGGTAGCGAATTTTCTTGGTTTTCAGCCATCTCATCGGTTGTGGTTGAAGTATTGTCCTCATGCTCTTCCTCAGTGTATCGTAAGCTTCACCTTATTTCTCTTCGGGTTCTGTGAACTGTGCGATCGAGCTCACTATCAAACAGTAACGGTCCTAACGGGTTTCTTCTGGTCATAAACTAGAAAAACCTGTCAGAAGAAAATAAATGAAGAATTAGAAAAGAAAATAAAAATTTAAATTGCAATAAAAGTAAAATGGCTAAAGTAATAAAAATCGAGTATTCCTAATATCCTACTTCCCCGGCAACGGCCCCAAAAATTTGATACATGATATTCATGACAGGTTTTAAAGATTTATGAAAGGATCTTTCTTGAGACTAACTTATTATCACGATTAAAGCAAGTGTACCTATCGAACAGTAGTATAGTTCAGCAAGACCGGATTGTCGAACCCAAAGGAACTACGAGTACTAGTATTTACTTCCTTTTTATTATCTAGCCTAAAAATTAAGAGGTTTGGTTATCTAAACTAATTACTAACTAAGAATGCACAGAAAGAAAATTTGGGAAAATACTTTTGGGAAAATTCAATTGATTAAGACAATACTTAAGGAAAAATCCACCTAGACTTCACTTGTTATTTAACTCTGAATCAGACGATTTATTCATTTGACTTGATCTGTAGAAATCCTTAAGTTATATTATTATCTCTCTCGAGACTAATAACGTCTAACCCTAGATTGAATAATTGAAATCTCTTTCTAATTAACACCCTAGAATTGCATTAACTCGCTCTATGGATTCCCTTATTAGGTTTCACCCTAATTCGGTAAAATCTAATCACCCTATCTCTAGGCGTGCAATCAACTCCGCTTAATTATGACAAATTTACTCTTAGACAGGGTCTATTCCTCCTCTGAATAAGAGCTTAACTTGAATCAATATCCTGGAATATCAAAACAAGAATTAAGAATACATAATTAAGAACAAGTTAAATATTTATCATACAATTCAGAAAATAATAACAAGATCCATCTTAGGTTTCATTCCCCTTAGGTATTTAGGGGGTTTAGTTCATACTTATGAAAAAAAACATCTCAAAAGCATAAAGATAACAAAACATAAGAAAACCTAAAACTCCTGAAGGAACTTGAAGGGAGATCTTCAGTCTTGATGATGAATCTGGCTTTTGAGATGGATCAATCAGCTTTCCTTGAGTAACTCCTTGCTTCCTACTCTGCGTCCCCTTCTAAGTTCCTCCTCAGGTGTTTAAATAGGCTTTTGAATGCCTAAGAGCCCCCATAATTGGTCTTTTCCAAATAGGGTTATACTTGGGCTCGGCAGAGACACGCCCATGTGACACGCTTGCATGAGATTAATCCAGCCCGTGGCCAAGGCTGTTGAACAGGCACGGGTGTGTAGTATACCCGCGTAAGTCATGCTTCAATCCTGCCAAGGGACACGGCCATGTGACACGCCCGTGTGGGAAAGTCCAGGCCATGTTTATTTCCCACGTAGGTCCATTTTCTCCGTTTTCAACCTGTTTCTCACTCTTTTTACTATCTTATGCTCACTTAAGAATAAAACATGAAATTAAAGGATTAAGAGTATCGAATTCACCAATTCTAAGGAGAAACCATCCATAAATGTGCTAAGCATGGGATAAAAATATGTATAAATTATGATTTATCATGCCTCTTTAATAATTAACCTTCCAATTAATGGGCATATGATGACAAACCTAGTGGCATCAACATAGAAGGTGAGTGCAAACAATTATTGGATGTTATTCGATCAAAAGATAGGTCAAAAGAATTAGATAGGTGTAATTGTTAGATCTAGTACCCTAAGTGTAGTATTTTTGCCTATATACACTTGTATTTTTCGAAAAATTTGGTTTAATAATAACCATTAATTACGTTAATACCCTTTGTATATTGTCATTAATGGTTCTTGCACATAAAGCAAAATAGTAGCAAATATTGGCTCACTGGATATTTAACGTTTAACTAATACTATGTGGTATTACGTAGGCGAATTGTAATACAGATAGGTAACTTGTATTAGTAGATTAACCTAAACATGTCCTTAGTCTAATAAAAAATGAGCAAACCAATTGAAAGACTAATATATCGTCTATCAAGCCCAATTGGGGAGATGCTTTGTCTTGAGTATTAGAGCAGATGACTCCCAGAAGATAGAGAGACATAAATGTGACTGACTGGATTGACAATACATCGAACAAAACCTAAGTTGAATAGATCCTAGATCTGTTTATGAATTTATTCACTTGTGATATTCACAATGTGACATACTTGAATACTGAGGAGAAGATGAACTATGTATGTGTGACTCATATACTTTAATGTAAGTAAAAACTTAAGTTCATATAGAGAAGGAATTGAAAGCTGGTGCGTTGAGTATACGACTTCTTTAGAATGTAGTATCATTTACAATAGTGAGACTCATAGCCCAATTAATAGGTAAATAATATCCTCTTATTGGCATTACATGATAGATGAAAAGTAAACGTGGCCACGGGCCGTTTGTCTTTGTAATATCACTTGATTACTATTTGATAGTAATTGACTTTTAATGAAGGAAGATGTAATGTTTACCATGAGATAAAATAGGATCATATTGAGAGAAAAAATTTATCCCAAAAAGATTAAGGATATCCTATGAGAGTAACGCACTGATGATATGGTCATTGGATGAGCATTGAGTAAGTAGCTTTCGTAATGGTATGTAATAATAGAGAGTTCAATCATGATACTATAGTGAAATAACTTTGTGACTAAATAAGTTTATAATTAATAGACGAAAAGTTGGAACTTAATTATAAATTTTTTGAGCCTTAATTACATATGTTCAATTGGTCCCTTTACTAGCTTGTTGAAACCAAAAATAAATTGTATGTAGAATCAAATAAACAGAAATTCATAGAAATGATAAAGTTAGAGAAATAAGTCACATTCACAAATGAATGTGTTTTCTCACTGAGTATAGAATGACTTGAGAATTAATTTAAACTTTTTGAATTATTATTTAATTAAATAATTAAAGTTCAAAAATGAAAAAAAATTAATTAGTCATTGTGAATATGTTGGATATGAAAATTAAATAGATTTCCTCTTAGATTCTTTTACGGTAAAATTGTCATGACTTTAATGGGATTAGAAAATTATTTAATTGGAAAAATTAATTTATCTAATTAAATTAATTAATAAATAATATTTATTTTGAGAAATAGAAAAACATGTTTTGGGTTGGATTAAATTATAAAGTGTTAGGTTAAAAGTCTAGAAAGCACATATATTTGGATCCAATATAGAAGAGACCCAAGCCTTAGTATCGTGATGAAGACGGTTTCGTCATAGACAGTGGTGTGGGTTTTAAGAATGAGGTGATGACAGCAGAATGGGTTGAAGTATATACTTTTGAAGAAAGCATAAAGATTGTGTGTTCCCTTAAAATCACAACAGTTGTGTTTGAAACTGACAATACAAGTCTGGTTAATAGAGTGAAGAATCGAGGTACGAATGTCACTGTCATAGGTGCGTGGGTCAATGAAATTCATAAAGCTATGGAAAATTTTATGTCAGCTAGTATTTGTTAGGCCAACTGGTGTTGTAACACTATGGCTGATTTTATTTGTAAAAAAGTGACTGATGATTCTTGTAATTGGTTTTTTGGCATGGATTACCCTTCAGAAATCTATGAACTTGTTTTTAGTGATGCAATTTAATTGAGTTTAACCTTTTTAGGTCTTTTTTTCAAAAAAAAACTAAAAGATTGCTTTTTCTATTAAATAAATATTATTTGTGTTTTATTAATTCAACAAAGATTCTCCTATCTTCCTATAAATATATGGCACCAGTAGAGCTATTTGCATAAGTTTCACATAACTTTTAGTTATTGTTATTCTACCAAAAAGTAGAGAGAATTTATTTTCTAAGTATAAATTATATTTTCTAGGAATTACAATTCTACTGGTTTCTATTAAGAGAGAATTACTTTCTTACTGAAAGTAATATATCGTTTCTGGTTTTGTGATTGATTTGTGATTGTTTGAGCCCATATTCGAAGAAATTTGTAGCATGAGAATAGTGGAGAAGGTCGTTCAATTGAAAGCCATAAATGTCTAGAATTTGTCTTACCCAAAGCACAAAAACTTTTCAGGAAAAGTTTATTACTATGAATATCACAAACTGACTCAATTTTCAAATTTTTAATATTCTACTGTGACAACCATTTTTAAACCAAAATTTTCCAACAGTAACACCTTAGGAACCCAAGGAAGTAATGTATCAATAACATCTTCAGTTGTTCCATACAATTAAAATTTCGAAGACAAAATTTCTTTTAAATATAGGAGAGTTGTAACACTGGTTGACTAAGGATATCATCGATTTAAGTTAGAAGGTGTTACAATAGATACCGATTGAAGTGCAGATGGTTGAAGAATCTTGTCGTACCAACCCTTCCACCTCATGCAACTATTGTTGAGATGTATTGATACACTAAAGCTTAGATGCTTTGGATGATTGAAGGTATGTTCTTCATAAACAAGTCTGGGAATAGGGTGTATACCTATGTTTCTTCCGATGTTAGAGGATGTTAAAGAGGCAGAGATATATAGGTGTAGTTTTTCTTCTCTAGTTTATCTCTATCTGGCACTTTCCAAAACTATCCATGAACCTATCAACTAGATCAACAACTTGCTCCTATAGACCTAGGCATGGATACGCATGTCATGGTTAGTGTTAATCTCCTCGTAGCCATGGTTAATGTTAATCAAAGGTAAAAGTAACACATTGTTTAATAAATCATTAAACATGTTTAAGAACTAATACTTAGTATTTGTTGTTGCATTGAATTTGGGAGTAGATTTAATGGTTGGTTGGACTATACATGTTATAGGAAGTACTTGACACAGATATGTTAAGAAATTGATCAATGAGCTAATGTATAAGTATGTTGATGTTTGATTCACATTCAATAAGATTCATTATTTTATTGTTTTCCTATATAAATAGGAATTATGGGATGACCTAACTACACATGTTGTTAGGCGTCGTTTCTCTGTTTGAAAGTAGTGATAATTTATTTTTAGAATAAATTCTATTTTCTGAAAAAGCTCAAAGTTTCTGGTTCCCATAAAAAGAAATTAACTTTCCCATTGAAAGCTAATAAAAATTTTCATTTTATGTGTTCTGTAACATCTTGCCCAATGAAGTCCTAGTGTTTGAATATTGTTTATTGAAGTATGGTGTTTAGAGCAAGTAATAAGTGGGAAAGGTATTAATTGTGACTAGGTATGTAACTTTGTGAGTGGGCCTTTGCGTGAAGTCTGTGTTAGACGAGCTTGGCTGTTTGGCAGACTCTTTTGTAGAGTATACGCCACCTCAACTATTAGACGAATATGTTAAGTCCTTAGTTTGAAAAGAACTATTTACTAAATCATTATATTATTATTCTGGTTGGACAATATAATTAGATAAATGAGAATTGGTTAGAATACAACTAAGTTACTACAGGCGATAAGACTCACATTTATAATGAGAGAGAAAATGCGTAGTCAGAGGAATCGAGGGAGTTTAGTGGGATAATCAAACTTATCCACTAAACCCAACTTTCGTGTATAGTTGTACAAGGTTGGTATTAGCTTCTTGAGCAAGTTTTACGTTTTCTCTTACACCCATATTTTCTTCTCAAATTTTTCTCTACACCTTTTTCTTGGAAAACCTAAGACTAGAAACTTGCTTAAAGATTTGAGTTCATTGTACTCAGCCAATTTCTTTATTGTTTAGCACATGATAAATAATGATAAACTTTAGGTTATTTCCATAGTTATTTATGTGACCTTAGAGCTATACGTTTAAGCGTTAGTTAAGAATGTAAATAAGGAAACTTCCTAAATTTTGGTTTTTGTACTGACGTTTCTTGCAAGATTGTTTAGTATTCTAGTACAATGATCTGATGAGTTTAACCATTTATATTATGGCTCAAGACACCCCTGAAAGTTATTGTGATAAGGGCAAATGTCCTACAGTTTAATCTTGTTGTGTTTTCTAGTGAGTTCCTTCTTACTCCATATATGTGTAGTACATTATTTATTTTTGGTTTAAGGTAAGTATGTATGTTCTATGAAGATGGATGCTTGTCGTTATTAGTCTGGTTTGTTTTGTCCGTGTTAAAAATGTAAAAACCTTTCTTTGTATGTATGCCACTACCCATTGCTTTTGAAATAGACAATATGATCTGAAACATGGAAATGAATTCATGGCATTGCCTTTAATGAAATGAGCATTGAATTGGCAGATCGAGATACATGAAAAGGGTCGTGTAGCCTCTGGTAGGGCAAGTATTATTACAAACTAGATTGGCAAATCATGACAAAGGAAAATGAATGAAAAAAATGACATGGCTCTAAATATGGATCAGGGTTTATGGCTAACACGAAGAAGGTTATTTTTATGATTGCATAGGCGTAATGTACACGCCAAAGGAATAGTGTCTGATGTATAATCTATCTGTATTTGGTATTCGCAACTGGCGAATTGTGTGACTGTGCTGAGTTGGAAAGGTTCACTTGAATTATATGTTTTCCCTTTGGAACACACTAAGTTCTTTAAACTTACTTAGTTACCTTTCCTTCTTAGGACTGCTGAAGAAGTAAAAAAAATCTCTAAAGACTACGCTAGAGGGCTATCGTCACCGTGAGACTTCTTATATTTTGTATTATGCATGGCATTGGGGTGGTATCAAGACATTTACATTTTGGAGAATGTATTTTGTATCTAAACTCATGATCATGAATCTATGGTTCCAATGAAACTTCAGTAAAGTATTTATGGTTTTCAAAGTGTATTATCTTATTTATCCTTTAATGACAAATAATTTATATTTCATAATAACTTAAAGTGTGGCGTAAAGTGGTTTACACCAGGTACGATCTTAATGATAATAATTTTAAGGCAGTGATGCGCCATCCTTGGATCCTTCGTAAGGATTGGGTTTGGAGAGTTAAATGTTCGGTTCGTTTTGTTTGGGTCTACACTCAAAATAATTTAAGGTTTGAGGATAGAGCAGGAGATCATTTGGTAGAAAGTTGAAAAACAACTTAGACCACCTTGCAAAAAGCACTTGTAATAATTCAGTTAATGGTTTATTACTGTAAATACCACAAGGCTCAATTTAAGAAATATTTTAAACTTTTGTCTCGCCTAAAAACATTCTTTTCTACATCGATTTTTTCAACAAAGGAAAACATTCACTTCTTAATTCATCACTTTACAACCCTTGCATAATGCCTTGTATACCGTAGAGCCTCAACAAAAGGTACATGGCATGGGCTAAGTTTCCAGACTTTATTGGCATCAACACACCTTTGATCATGCTAAAATGTATACTTAAGCATGGAAATCAAGATCATCAAGTGTTGGATTCTATGAGAGATTTTGGAAGTGCTTCTATAACTATTCAATCTTCACTTGCTTTTAGTTGTAATTGAAAGAAGGTCAGTACCTTCCCAACACTGTAAAAAAGGCTTGTTGTAGCTTAAATTCAAAGCTTTCGGTTACAAAATGCTATTCCACTAGAAGCCCCGTTAGCAATGCTACATCTTTTAGCTTTATTGTCATTTCACCGCATAGGAGATGAATCATATGAGTCTTTGTTCTCCATTATTCAATTAGAGCAGATAGAAATGACAGAACAAAAGTAACTCTCCCTATTTGGCTTGCATGATAGAAACCAATTTCCTTTAATTAAGACTGATTCTTTTGTCAAGCCGACTTTTACTCATTGTCATGAAGTTAAGCCATAAGAGAATATTGCAATGTTATTCCTTCCCAAGAAACATGTTCTCTTTCGAAACTCAATAAGTTGCTAGCCATTACAGTACTATTGGATATAATATTTTGGATCTTAGTGTTTAGATCTAGTACCCTTAATGTAATGATTACATCTATGTACTAGTAAATTTTCGAACAAATTTATTTAATAAAACTCCATCATTATTAATATGTTTTGTATATTATCCTCAACGATTTTTACACACAAATAAAAAAGAAAGCAAATATTAACTCACTAATTATCTAACATTTAACTAGTAATAAGCTTAATTGCATGGTTAGATTGTAATGTGAGAAGACAACTTGTTTTAGTAGATAATTTAAACATGTTCGTAGTCTAATAGAAATTGAGCTAGTCGATTAAAAGACTATTATACCGTCTATCAAGTCTAATTTGGGAGACACCTTGTTTTGGGTATCAGAGTGGATGACTCTCAGAAGATAGAGACATATATGTGACTAACTAGGCTAACAGTACATTGCACAGGACCCAAGTAGAATAAATTGTATATCTATTTATATATTTGATCACTTGTGACTTTCATAGTGTGACTTACCTCAATCCTTAATAAATGATAGGCTATGTGTATGTGACTCATATACTTTTATGTATTGATAACCTTAGTTCAATTGGTAATAGAGACGAAAGTTGGTACCTTAGATATACGACTTCTGCATGATGTAGTTTCACTTATGATAGTGGAATTCATAGCCCAATAAAGGGTAAATCATATCCTCTAATCAGTGTTGCATGGTATAATGGAAAAGTAACACGCCCACAAGTCATTTGTCAATAGACGAATGATTTAATTATCATGTGTTGGTAATTGACTTTTTCATGGAAGAAGATGTAATGATTACCATGAGATAAAATAGGATCGTATTGGGAGAATGAAATTATCCTACAGAGATTAAGGATATCTTATGAAGGTAGCACATACATGACAAGGTCATTGGACGAACACTTTGATAGGTAGCTTTCGTAATGGTATATAATAAGGAGAGCTCAGTCATGGTACTTTAGTAGAATGACTCCATGGCTAAATAATGTAGTAATTAATAGACGAAGAGTCATAACTTAATTATCCATAATTCTATATGTCCAGTTAGTTATTCTGCTAGCTTGGTATAACCTTGATGGTTTGCATTAATCGCTAATATGGGAAAATATGAAATGATGAACTAGAGACATAGATCGCTTATATCACTGTCTGCAATAAATGTGTTTCCTCACTATGAACAAGAGATGAGTCAGGAATTAATTAATTAATATCTTTAAATTATTATTTAATTAATTTTTAATTAGATAATTGAATATAGAAGCTGAAATCAAATTATTTAAGTCATAATAGTTTTGTAAGAAAAAGTTAATTAAATTTATTTGCTCATAGGTTCTAATATAGTAAAGTTGTCATGACTTTAATGAAATTAGAATTAATAAATGAATAAATAATTTAATTAATTAAATGAATGGATAAATAATATCTTTGGGAATAAGAAATACATTTATTGGGGTGGATAAATTATATGAGTTCATTTAAAAACCATATACATATATAATTGATCCCATACATGACAAGGATCAATAGGCCCAATTTAGAAGCAATGGGCAACAAACCCTAGCCCTAGAAGGGTGCTACCGCTGCCCTTCCTATACACTCCTTGTGTGGCAGCTGTGTTTCCTGTTAAAATATTATTATTCAATTATATCTTGTTCTACTAAGACTCTTGTTATTTTCTCTATAAATAGAGACTAAGGGATAGGTCCAAAAACAGACTTCTCTAAGCTGATATTCTGTCAAAATATAGGCAAGTTAATTTTTAAATAAATTCTACATTTTGGCAAAATTCATCTTTCAGTTTCTAGCTCTAAAAGTTTCACCAAAATCTTTATTAATTTGTGAATAGAGCTCACACTTTAGCAAACCGAGGTTAAGATTAGCAAAGAAGATCAAGTGGTAGAGTTGAGAACAACAAAGTGGATGTCCATCAAGATCAAGATAAGTTTTGATGTACTTTAAATTCTAATAGTCATTAGAATTAGATCTCTACTTCATTTATATTTATTATGCCTATAAATAGAGACTTTGAAGAAACTTTGTAACTATTTTGATTGACCAATAAAATATGCTCTCTCTTTGCTCTCCCATCCTCATTGTTTTTTATTCTTTGTCTTTTATTTTATAACACGTTATTAGCACGATTCTCTTTTAATTGTTTTTCTCCATAAGTCATTAAATTTTTTTCCCTTTCACCAAGCCTGACCCCTTTCAAGCAACAACCAATGCAATAGCTGATCACTCAAATTTGCTACTCAAACTGTTGTCGATTGCCTTTTAGAGCTACTATTATTTCAGTCTTCAATTGAGGCTTGCACATTATGGGTAATCATTATAGAAAGAAATTTATATAATTCTTACGTGGCATGTTTTTCTCCTTTATTAATTGATTTTTGGTAAAATTATTTTATGAAAAATATTATTACTTTAAGGTTTCTTTTAAACTAAGATTCTTTATTAAATTATAATAAGTATGATATTTGGATGATTAAAATTTTTATCATTAAATTATTGTTATTAAATATGCTTGAAATTATTTCATTATATCTTTTAAAATTGAATTTATAAGTATTTGATTAAAGCATCATAAGATTTTATAATATATATGTGGTATCGAAATTTGGTACAATGTGTATCGGATAACTTTCAAGCATCGTACATGAAAATTTTGATTTTTTTTTTATTAAATGATCTTTTTACTACTGGATTATAAATGCTATTACGAAAACAAAGTTGTTTTTCTACTTGTAATAGTGCTCGCGATACTAGTTAGGATGATAACGATGATGTTAAAGAATCTCAAGTATATTTTATTATGATTTATTTATTATATCATGTTTATTATAATTGGATACTAATCATGACAATATAAATAGATAGATTTTGATTTGAAATCCATGCATGTTTTGCGATTTTATTATGAAATAAAGAATCAATGGAGGCGTTTAGAAGTCTGTCCTACCAGATTTGTTGCATTCCATGAAGTGAATGCAAACATAAAGAAAATAAAGGATATAATCATGGACCACTAAAAGTGAGAACATAGCAATAAATAAGAGAACAATGAGAGTTCTTAAGATAACTCTTCAAAAGGTAAAGATAACCTATGCTATCAATGTGATATGAAAGATTATTGGAAAATATGTGGCGTATGCCCAAATATCTTGTTTTTGTTAATATTCTTTGAGGAAGGATATGAGAATGTAGTAATGAATTCTATCATTACAAATATCAAAATATTTATCTTATTTGGTACTGAAATAAACAAATATTATTCTAATATTTGATAGTACAAAATTAGTTGAAAGCTCCAATATCAATAAATAAAAATCACAAAATTTGTGATGGCTAATGTATTAGTTTTAAAAGATATTCATTATAATGGATATCATATTAGGATTGTGAAAAAAATATTACATTTCATATGAATCAAAAAAGGATTGAGTTATTGGTTTATATTTATTACCCTCGATATAAACTGAGTTGATCGTGACTATCTTTGTGATCTTCTTTTGTCATCATCCCCGTTAAGGGGTTGAAATTGAAATATTTGACTATAAAATATCTAGTTATGAGCAATAGAATATGATTAATCTATCTAAAGCTCGTTATAGTTTGATGCACTTGAAGTTGTAAGTTTTTTTAAAACTGAGTATAACTCTACAATAATCAGAATAAGTTCTCAATTAAAATTAAGTGGAAAAATATTATTGAGAACTTATTCAAATTTTCAAGATTCAAATGTGCCCTTATAGTAGCAATATCATGAAAAAAAATTACTTATGATTGAACAAAAGTTTTTAACCACAAAACCTAATCATTCCCTAAAGAGAATGTAACAATATCTAATAAATTCAAAAGACTTAATCTATAACGTGGATGTAGTAAATTGGACTATAATAATAGTCATGGGGATGGTCGTAATAAATTTTCTCACCACCAGAAGTGGAAAAATGAAGAAAGTAAGAAAATTAAAAGAATTTCCAAGAACCTTTTAAGAAGAGAGACAATTTATTTATGAAGAGTCATTGGTTATGTACGTATTGTACACTTGGAAGATAAGATTCACTCTCAAAGTTTGCTATTAATAGATTTTGATTGGATTGAAAGACAACTAATAAAGTTTAATTTGCTTACTTCTTATCGTCAAGAATCAACCTAGAACAAAAAATGGTACGTCTTTAAATATTAAATCAACTTGATATATGATTTAAATATTTTGATATGGTCTTCTTTTTAAGTTTTGATTACATATGTTACATATTATTTTAAGCATCTCATTTGTTCATGAAAATGAAGATTAATTTATTTATTTATGTCCTTATAATAAGTTTTATAATTAAATAATATTTGATTAAAACATATCTAGCATGCAAAATTATGTTAATAAACCAATGAATTTTATGGTTATTCAGATTTGATTTAGTTCAAAAAATTGTTAAAGGTAATAGTTCATAGGTTTTTTATTATACCGCTCGTTAATTATTTAGAGAAATGACATGAGCAATTGTAAGTGAAATGTTTTATGAGTTTGAATGGTTGGATTTTGAATTAAATTTCATGCATGTTTATGATGATGGTTATGAAAATTTTGCTAGTTTTTCATTATGTCATATTTTTATGTTTGAGATATAACATTTATTAATATATTTGGAATAGGCTTGTTTCTATTCATGACCTAGGCAATTATTCTTGGTAGTTAACTGGTTATAGAAAACTCTTTTTAAAAGGGTTTTAAAAGTATTTTGAATCGAATTTGGGACTTCTCACATCCGAAGCGAGAATCATACCACTAGACCAAATGCCCTGCGTTCGAAGATTTTGACATATTCTCTTAAGCGAATTTTACATATAATTATTTGGAAATTGTATTTATTGACTTAGTGACATTATAGACTTCACATTGATTTAGACATTTCCAGTAATAAATGTCATAATAGTACTTATATGTGGATACGAAGTAAAATGAATGATAGTAAAATTATCAATTTGTTACAATTTAATACAATTGAAACACATGTTAAAGTAAACTAGAAGTTTACTAATACAAATGCATTTACTACTTGGTGTGACCAGTTAGACCACTTGGATCATATATGATGTGAAAATTAATTGAGAATTCATATGGACATTCATTAAAGAACCAGAAGATTCTTTAATTTAAAGAATTCTCATTTGTTGTTTGTTCTCAATGAAAATTGATTATCAGAAACTCACTAGCTAAAGTTGAGATTTAATGTCTTGCATTTTTGAAATGAATATGGGTCCATTCATCCAACATGTGGATGGTTTTGATTTTATATGATTTTGGTAGATGCATCTACAAAATAATCACGTATGTGGTATCAACTTGCAACCTGTCATTTGCAAGATTGATAGTTTGAACAATTAATTTTAGATCATGGAATTAAGACAATTCATCTTACTAATACTAATGAGTTTATATCTCATTCTTTTATTGATTGAGTTTGAAAAACTTTTGTAAAAGTTTGTTATTTATGTGCATAATGATTTAGAGAAATTATTGATTGAACGCCTTTGATTAATGTCTAAACCATTACATATGAGAACTAAACTTCCAATTTCAACATAAGATTATGTTGATTTATGTGTTATACGCATCAAGCCAATAAGTTATAAATACTCCCAATTACAATTGATATTTTATCAAGAGCTAAATATTTCTCGTCTTTGAATTTTTGTATGTGCATATATGTTCCAATTACTCCACCACAACACACAAAAATAAGTGAATTCTCAAAGAAAGTTGGAAATATATATTAATTATAAGTTTCTTTGTATTATTAGATGTTTTGAATGTATTGGAGATTCAATTATGACATGGTTTGTGATTATAATTTTGATTCAATAGTTTTCACGATATTAGGGGGAGATAAATAATAACTTGTAATGAGTTAGAGGGAGAGTAATTTGAACCAGAAGTTTAACAAGGATAACTCATTACAAGTTAACTATTAGATGTACTTACAAAATTAATGAGAATAATCAAGTGCTATATACCATCTAATATTTTAATTTGAATCAAAGTCCCAGTAGGACAATCAGTTAGAGTAAATAATAGATTGATTGGTTCCAAAGATGAAAAATCTTCTAGATGGTCATATAGAGGAGGCAGATGCTCCAGAAGAGATCTAAGACATAACTAATAAGTAAAACTCCAGAAGAGATTCAGGCACCTGAAACTGAAGATTAAAATGATGAAAATAAAAGATCTTGATAAGTTATGTCAATTCGAGAAAATATGGAATCGAATAAAAAAAGAGGTCGATAATGATTTTTGCATGCAATATTATTATTGAAATAATGAAATAAAAGGAAGATCTTGAATAAATCTATTGAGAAATATAGATATTGAATAAATTGATCAAAATAGAAAGACGCAACTCAAGTACAATTAAATTCGTGGAGTTTTCAGACCAGTCATCCAAATATCTAAAGCTATAAAGCTAGTGAGGGTGCAAATGAAGTAGTTTTTGTAACACCCCAAACCCAGCCTAGACGTTATGGCCGAATCTGATGATGTCACATGATAGGGTGTTTGAAAACCATGTCATCGCAATAAAATCATTTCCATTAAATTGCTTTTCCTTTTCTCTTATTAGTTCCAAAATTTGTTTCACTCGTTTAATCAATTATTTAAAACGTGACTCGTTGCAGAAGCTTTAAAAAAACCATTTATTTTATGAAAATCAAATTAATTAAGTAAATCCATCCATTTTAGGAAAACCCCTTCATTTTAGAGAAAACCGTTTGTCCATTGAGTTTTGCAGTTTAAAAACCCATTAAGTGGTCAAAAATCCAACAGAAAGTCAAATAGTCCAAAATGTCCCAAAATTACACAAAATATCCCCAAAAATCATTAAGCAAAAATAACCTTAAATCATACTGAAGCAGAAACAGTTTCTAACAAATGTGTGACCACCGCTGAGTCCTCCATCGTACCGATCCGTCTAAGTCTGAGGATTACCTGTACAAATTAAACAGAAGGGATGAGTTTACATAAACTCAGTGTGTAATCCCCACAGAAAACAAACATACAGTCAATCATAGTAAACACTCAAATGTAGTCTAGGCCTAAGCCCATAACAATCCCAGTAGCAGTTTGGGTCGTAGCCCAACTCAGGTTCAGTATTCAGTATCAACTATGCACTAGAGCCGTAGCTCATCACAGTATAAGTCATGCATATAGTAATCAATAATAAAGCCCTACCCAACCAGCCTCTCCACACTATCTCCGTCCAACCCTACACTTCATGTGGGGATTAAATCAACCCACCTATCCCCACACTCCAGATAGTATCAAATACGGCACAAACAGTAGTTTGCAGGTGAGCTACCAGTATATTAGGCTTAAGAGCCTTTCAGTACACTTCCTCCAAATATTATCATCCCACCCCATGCAATGCAACATGCAATTGAATGTCATACTAACACAGATCTATCATATACGCATACAGTTCAGTGTACATGCTTATTTATATAACATGCTCAGTACATAATTCACATAGCATGTTTTACACAGATAAGGGTCTAAGTAGTGCTTATCGACCCTACGGAAGGTTTACAGTCGACTTGGGCGACCCGTGCAACCTTAACAGTCATTTCAATAAAAATGGGCTCACACGCCCATGTGGCCTGCCCGTGTGGGCCATACCATGTGGACCTACTCGCCCGTGTAGCCCATACAGCCCAAATCAGTCTAGCCCGTGTGTTGCACACGGCCTTCCTGGCCTTCATATAGTCGTGTCATGCGCGCACGGAATTCACAAACCCAAACGTTCAAATCTCTGTAGAAGCACCAATCGCTACTTGATTTTCACCTAATTCGCAAGAACCAAAACAACCCTTTTTCAGAAATGGACTACGGAACAAGAGAGAGTGACAAAATGAATACTTACCAAACTGAGCGAGTTCAATCGTCAAACACGATAGAGGCATAAAAGCAATCAAAAGAAAAGAAGGAGGAAATAATAAAAATTCGACAGAAAAAGGGGTGAATATACGTCAGAACTGTAGAGCCCAAATTTTGCCCGGGCCCAACAAGCAGAGCCCAAAACACCAAATAAATTAACAGTCCAATTAATACCCCACTAAACCAACCAAACCAACCACTAACTCCATCACCCCACTTGCCTGCAAAAAGAAAGAGGCAATCGGTTAGCAAACAAGTTGCAAAATTTAGCTATAAAAGCCATTCAAAACCATTGATTCTTTTTTTTGGAGAAAAAAGGAGAGAGATTCGAATACAAGAAAAAGAGAGACTTTCAATACAAGAAATACACGAGATTAATCAAAAATCAAAGCAAAAGAAGTGTTTTTTCGTCTATTCTCGTTTTAAGTTCCTTGTTTATTTCATTTTATCTTTCAATTTTATTTTGTTTTTTACATACGAAAGTAAAAATAAGGAGAAGAAGTTTACCCATTTTGAAATTGCCGAAAAAATTTTTTTTTTTAGGTCCGGCCGCCGTATACGGTGGTGCCGAGGCGGTGCGTGGAGGTCCGATGACCGAAGCAAGGCCGGATCGATTGCGGGATTTAGAAAGGAGGGGGAGAGTGTTATTTTTAATATAGTTGTTATTATTATTATTATTATTATTATTATTATTATTATTATTATTATTACTATTATTATTTTTATTTTTATTACTCTTACTATTATTCTATCTACTATTACTGTTTTCTTTTTTTTAGTAGTAACGTAATAGTATTTTTATTATTTTATTAATTTTTTTACCTTTTTATTACTATTATTATTAACCTACTATTATTATTTTTATCAATATAGTATTATTTTCTTTTTTTATATTATTATAATTATTAGCACGTATATTATTATTAATGTATCATTGTTATTTTCTATTTTATTATTACTTTTATTACTATTGTTTCTATTATTATTATTTTCATTTCTTCCTCTATTATTATCATTATTTTCTATTATCATTAATATGTCATTTGTTTATTATTATTATTATCTTTAACACAATTATTATCATTATATTTACTTTTTTTAATATTATTACCATTATTTTTTAAAATTATTATTACTATTATTTTTATTATCCGTCCTATTTTTAAACTATTTCATTCAATATTTTGTTGTACATGTGTTTATTTGCCCACTCCCGATTTAAATTAAATTTTCATTCGAATTTTCTTTGTTATTTCATTTTTTATCTCTATATTATTTTATTTAGTATTATTTTTGTCTGGATTTTTCAAGTAAAGGCAATATTCAGTACTTGAAAATTCGAGAAATCGTGTCCTAACGTACTGGGTTTTGATTTTTCGTTTGATCTAAGTAACCGATTATCCTTTTAAATTAAAATACATGAGTTTTAAATTAAATAAAGGCAATATTTCGTACTTAGAAATTCGAGTAGTCGTGCCTTAACGTACTGGGTTTCAATTTTCTGTTTGATCTAAATATCCGAATATCCTTTTTAAAATTTACATACATGAGTTTTAAATGAAATAGAAGGCAAGCTCATACTCGAGGGTCGAGGTGTTGTGTCCTAACGTACTGGATATAACATTTTACCTTGAGATGAAACGCTCCTTGACATACGCTTTAATTCATCCAAATCCTTTAAAAAAACATTAACACTAAGAGGGATCGTATTTTAAACTCTTGTCAAATTTTCAATTTTCGACATTAAGACACTGAATAATCAATTAGGTACCAAATTTGGGCATGACGAGGGTGATAACCCTTCCTCGCACGTAATCGACTCCTGAACCTATTTTTCCAATTTTCGTAGACCAAAATCGTTGTTTTGATAAATCAATCTGTTTATTGAAAAACACCACGTTTTGAGGTGACCCGATCACACCTCATCAAAAAGGATCAGTGGCGACTCCAAACTTTCATTTTAATAAGTCGATTCCCATTTTTTAAAAAAATGGTTTCAACAAGAAAGTGGTTATTGCTCTTTTATTTTCAAAAACTCGTATACACTAAAACCAAAGTCTTATCCATTTGTAGATGGAGCTTCAATAGCAGCTAGGTCTAGAGGGAAGTTATAAGCATTATGTTCATGCATAACTTCCATACCAAGGTTAGCACGGTTAATAAAATCAGCCCAGGTATTAATTACACGACCTTGACTATCAACTACGGATTAGTTAAAATTGAAACCGTTTAGGTTGAAAGCCATAGTGCTAATACGTAAAGCGGTGAACCAGATACCTACTACAAGCCAAGTAGCTAAAAAGAAATGTAAAGAACGAGAATTGTTGAAACTGGCATATTGGAAGATCAATCGGCCAAAATAACCATGAGCATCAATAGAGATTCATCAATAATTAGATGAATATCTGTTCATTGAAGAAAAAATCAAGAGCCTTAACTTAAGTCAATAAAGATTGAGAAGGTTGACTCAAGAAGAAATTTTATTTTTATTTTATTAAATAAATATTAAATTAAATTAAAAAATTAAATTTAAATATTTAAATTAAGGCTCCATTGGAGAATTCAGACCTAAGCATTAATCGAGAGCGATGGGGATGACGGAACCCGTGAATGCAGAGGATTCTATTGAAAACGAATCCTAATGATTTATCGGGAAGAACGATGGAAGAAATTTTTAGAAAGAGAATATAGAATTTTGGATGAACCGAAACTAGTTAAAAGATTTTGATAAAATTCCCAAAATATCTTAATTATCTCACCACTACTCCCACTAACCTTCAACTACTTAGAAACCCAGTTTTACACAACTCTAGTAGAAATTTGAAGCAAAAACATCATCCATGCTCGTGCAAGGATTTGAACACAGGATCTTCAACACACCAACGCTCCACCTAACCACTAGACCAGCAAGCCCACTCTGATAACATTTTACAAACAATCAAATAAAAGCCTATTGAATAAGGTTAAGGCTTTATTTAGAAAAATACCAAAATTTTGCCAAAGACTTAGCTTGAACTTGGGACCTCACACACACACCCAGAACACTTAACCACTGAAACAGATATCCAGTTGTGTCAAAACACCCCAGAATCAAAAACAAAAATTTTGGGCCGTTACAACTCTACCCCATAAACGAAAATTTCGTCCTCAAAATTTAACTGATCAGAAAAGATGAGGATACTGCTAACGCATTGTATCCACAGGCTCTCACGTAGCCTCCTCAGCACTATGATTACGTCATAGAACCTTCACCAAAGGAATAGATTTCTTCCTGAGAACCTTCACATCACGATCCAGAATCTGAACAAGCTCCTCCTCAAAGGTCAAATTTGGCCTAACATCAATCTCCTTAGCAGGGACAATATGAGTAGGATCAGAGCGATAACGTCTCAAGATAGAGATGTGAAACACATCATGGACACGATCCAACTTTGAAGGTAGCTCCAACTGATAAGCGACCGGTCTCACTCGCTTCAGAATACGGTAAGGTCCAATAAACCTAGGGCTCAATTTGCCCTTTCGACCAAACCTCAGTACTTTCTTCGATGGCGAGACCTTGAGAAACACGAAATCCCCCATAGAATACTCGATCTCGCGTCTCTTTAGGTCTACATAAGACTTCTGCATGTCAAAAACCGCTTTCAAACGATCCCGAATCAATCTAAACTTACCTTTTGTCTCAGAAACCAATTCAAGACCCAGAACATGTCGCTCGCCCAACTTAGTCCAACATAAATGAGTGCGACACTTACGACCATATAATACCTCGTAAGGTGCCATCTGGATGCTAGACTGGAAGCTATTATTATAGGCAAACTCCGCTAGTGGCAGAGAATCCTCCCAACTGCCTCAGAAATCAATAACACAGCTCATCAACATGTCCTCTAATATCTGAATCACCCTCTTAGACTGACCATCGGTTTGAGGATGGAACGTCGTACTGAAGTCCAACTTTGAACCTAGAGCCTCATGCAATTTTTTTTAAAACCAAGATGTGACATGAGGATCCCTATCAAAGATGATTGAAACCGGTACCCCATGCAGTCTGACTATCTCTGAGATATAAAGTTTCGCCAGCTTTTGTAGAGCATAATCAGTATGAATCAGTATGAAGTGATAATCAATATGAATCAGTATGAAGTGAGCGGTCTTGGTCAAGTGATCCACGATGACCCATACTGAATCCTTCTTAGTGGGTGTTAGGAGCAACCCACTTACGAAGTCTATAGTTACACGCTCCCACTTCCAGATAGGAATCTTAACCAGTTGTAGCAAAGCCGAAGGTAACTGTTGCTCAGCCTTAACTTGCTGGCATGTCAAACATTTAGCCACAAAATCTGTAATTTCCCGTTTCAGTCCTAGCTACTAGTACAACACACGGAGGTCTCGGTACATCTTAGTCCCACCATGATGCATAGCATAAGGGCTATTATGTGCCTCCCTCAACATGAACTGCCTCAAATCAGTGCCATTTGGTACACAAATTCATCCACGGAAACATAACACACCTTCAGAGTTCAACTCAAAATTTGTAGTGCAACCACACTTAATCTGTCGGAACCGAGGACCCAAAGACTCGTCCTGCAACTGTTTACCCTTAATCTGATCTATCCAAGTCGATTTAACCTGAAGCTTAGCCAATAGTCTACCATCATCAAATAAACTAAGGTGACCAAACATCGCCCTTAAATCGGTCATAGCTCTATGGCTCAGTGCATCGGTCACTATATTGTCCTTGCTAGGGTGGTACTCAATGGTGCAGTCATAGTCCTTGAGCAGCTCAATCCATCTACGCCACCTAAGATTCAGCTTCTTTTGAGTAAGGAGATACTTGAGGCTTTTGTGATCAATGTATATGATACACTTCTCACCATACAAATAATGCCTCTAAATTTTTAGTGTGAAAACTACCACGGCCAACTCCGAGTTATGCGTCGAATAATTCACCTCATGAGTCTTAAGCTGACGAGACGCATATGTAACCATCTTACCATCCTGCACCAACACACATCCCAAACCAACATGTGACACATCACTATAAACGGTAAACTCCTTTTTAGACTCTAACTATATCAGAACAGGGGCCTCAGTTAGTACAGTCTTGAGCTTCTCAAACCTCTCTTGTTGTGCATCAGTCTAGTTAAACGGTGCACTCTTACGTAGCAGCTTAGAAAAGGGTGCTACAATCAATAAGAAGCCTTCTACAAATCACTAATAAAAACCAGTCAGTCTCAGAAAATTACGGATCTCAGACACGTTCCTAGGCTGCTTCCACTCCAGCACAGCCTCAATCTTTTGAGGATCAACTCAAATTCCCTCAGCAGAAACCACATGACCTAGAAATGTCACCTCACGTATGCAGAACTCGCACTTGCTAAACTTAGCATAAAGCTGCTTCTCCCTCAAAGTCTGCAGAACCATCCTAAGATACTCGTCATGCTCACCCTCAGTCCTCAAATAAACCAATATGTCATCGATGAACACCACCACAAACAGATCCAGGTAGGGCTGAAACACTCGGTTCATCAAATCCATGAAAGTTGCTGGTGCATTAGTCAGTCCAAATGGCATTACTAGGAACTTGTAGTGACCATAACAAGTCCTAAACGCCGTCTTATGTACGTCAGCCTTCTTGACCCTCAACTGATAATACCCAGATTGGAGGTCAATCTTAGAGAACACCAAAACCCCTCGAAACTAGTCAAACAGATCATCTATCCTCAGTAAAGGGTACTTATTCTTAATTGTCAACTTGTTCAGTTGTCGATAGTCGATACACATCCGCATGGGTCTATCCTTCTTATTCAAAAACAATACTGGTGCTCCTCATGAAGACATACTAGGGCGGATGAACACACAATCCAATAACTCCTGAATCTGAGCCATTAACTCTGCAAGCTCTTTCCGTGCCATTCGGTAGGGAGCGATGGACACCAGAGTTGTACTAGGTAGGAGCTTAATACCAAACTCCACTTCACGGTATGGATGTAAACTAGGTAGCTCCCTAGGAAAGACATCCAAAAAATCTTTTACTGATCTGATATCCTTAACAGAGGAATCCCTAGAATTCGAAACACTTATATAAGCCAAGAACGCCTCATATCCATTACGTACCAAATTTTTTGCCACTAGTGCAGAAATCATATTATTTAGATAATTTCGGCGCTCTCTAACCATGACTACCTCACCATCCTCTTCTGTCCTTAATATGACCCTCTTAGTCACACGGTCCAAGCTAACACAATGCTTGACCTACCAGTCTATCCCTAAAATTAAATCGAACTCCCCAAAAGGAAGTTCCATTAGATTAGCCAGAAAGATTTCTCTTTGAACCTCTAAAAGAACATTTTTAAACAGCTTGTTAACCCTTAGAGATTGTCTCAACGGACTCAGTACAGTAACTTCACTCTTAATACTCTCAACCAAGACCCTCAAATTTCTAGACACAGTACAAGCTATATAGGAGTGAGATCCTATATCTATCAATACAGTATATGGTACATTAAAAATAAGAAAAGTACCCGTGATGACGTCCAGAGGATCTCCATCCTCTAGGTGACAAATAGCATAAACTAGAGCTGGCTGCCTCGTCTCAATCTGTCTGGCACCTCTGCCAGGTACTCTCTGCCTACAGCCCATACAATTACCACATCTAGCTTGACCATGGCCCATCGGTGGCTGCTGAACTACCCTCTGTGGCTGAATAATACCAGTGCCCAGAGCTTGCCTCTGATCAGCCCTCAGCGGACACTCTCTAATGTGATGTTCGAACGACCCACATCTCAAGCATGCCACAATCCTCTTCTAACACTTGCCCTAGTGGCGTCTACCACAATCAGTACATGGCTGCAGTCCAGTAGTAGCAACAGGGGCCCAACTCTAACTTACCCATCAACTCCGACCTTTTTCCTAAGCCTCTGCACCTCACCCAAGGGCTCCGAATCCCTCTTAGTCCTACCTCTCTCTCTATCCCAGTTTTGGAGCTCAGCGCGCTTAACCTCCCCGGAAATCTTCACATTCTTAACAAGGACAGAAAAATCCCGCTCTCAGCGGAGCTACCAAAACCAGCAAGTTATCTCTAAGGCTATCCTCAAAGCGGACACATTACTTGTACTCAGACGCCACCATACCTTGTACATAGCAACTCAGTCTCAGGAACTCGGCCTCATACTCGGCTACGGATCGATCTCCCTGGGTTAAATTTAGAAAATCCCTCCTACGAGTATCCACGTAACTGACTCCCACATATTTTCCCTAGAAGGCGGTCTTAAAGAACTCCCGGTCAATCGTTCAAGCTAAGTGCCCTTCTTAACAGTAAGCCACCACTGATATGTCTCATTACGCAGTAGCGAGACTGCACCCTTTAATTTTTTCTCTGGGGTGCAATCTAGATCATCCATAATCCTCTCCGTGACCTTAATCTAGTACTCGGCCACATTAGGGGCAACTCTAGGGACACCCCTGAATAACTCAGCCCCATTGGACCAGAGTCGCTTCATAACTGACCCTCAACCCTCAGATCCAGTATTGGGCCCAGCGACCCTCTCTGGTATCCTTAGCATAGACTGGGATGCGATCTTGAGACCCAATCTCGATAATAGGCAACACTGGCGTCTTACTCGTATCCAGATTAGGCAGGTTGCCAGAAGATGAGAACCCAGCTCGAGCCCCTCTACAGCCTCTACCATAGCCTTTAGTACCCCGTCCATGGATACCTCGTGTGCTCATATCTAATTGAAATATTTTAAAATTCAATATTTATTAACAGATGTTTTATGTAGAACATTATCGGTAATTCAGAGTTTGTTTTCGTATATCGCAGTTTCACTTCAGTTTTCAGTATGCACTAACTAAACTGTTTTCAGTAGTATACTACCTATAGTAGTTTCAAAATATACTATCAATAGCAGTTTCAGTTTAAAACAATTCACAATTCAGAATACTTACAGGATCGGCGTCGGAGACTCGGTGTACCACTTACTCAATAAAACATTTCAAATCATTTGAAAATAGTTCTTAAAAACTAAGTTTTAAACCCAAATCCACAGTCTATTTTTGCAACCTGACTCTGATACCACTAAATTTAACACCCTAAACCCGACCTAGACGTTATGGCCAAATCTGACAATGTCACATAATAAGGTGTTTGAAAACTATGCTATTGCGATAAAACTGTTTCCATTAAATTGCTTTTCCTTTTCTCTTATTAGTTCCAAAATTTGTTTCACTCATTTAATCAATTGTTTAAAACGTGACTCGTTGTGGAAGCTTTAAAAATACCATTTATTTTATGAAAATCGAATTAATTAAGTAAATCTGTCTATTTTAGGAAAACTCCTTCATTTTAGAGAAAATCGTTTGTTTATTGAGTTTTATAGTTTAAAAACCCATTAAGCAGTCAAAAATCCAGCAAAAAGTCAAACAATCCAAAATGTCCCAAAATTACACAAAATATCCCCAAAAATCATTAAACAAAAATAACCTTAAATCATACTGAAATAGAAACAGTTTCTAACAAATGTGTGGCCATCGCTAAGTCTTCCGTCGCACCAATCTGTCTAAGTTTGGGGATTACCTGTATAGATAAAACAGAAGGGGTGAGTTTATGTAAACTCAGTGTATAATCCCCACAGAAAACAAACCTACAGTCAATCACAGTAAACAATTAAATACAGTCTGAGCTTAACCCTATAACAGTCCTAGTAGCAGTTTGGGCCGTAGCCCAACTCAGGTTCAGTATTCAGTATCAGTTATGCACTAGAGCCGTAGCCTATCATAGTATAAGTCATACTTACAATAATCAGTATCAAAGTCCTACCCAACCAATCTCTACACACCATCTCCGTCCATCCTACACTCCATGTGGGGATTAAATCAACCCACCCATCCTTACAGTTCAGATAGTACCGAATGTGGCACAAACAGTAGTTTGCAGCTGAGCTGCCAGTATATTAGCCTTAAGAGCCTTTCAGTACACTTCCTCCAAATATCATCATCCCACCTAATGCAATGCAATATGCAATCGAATGTCATACTATCACAGATCTATCAAATACGCATACAGTTCAGTATACATGCTTATATATAAAGTATGCTCAGTACATAATTCACATAGCCAATTTCACACAGATAAGGGTCTAAGTAGTACTTAGCGACCCTACGGAATGTTTACAATCAACTTGGGTGACCCGTGCAACCTTAACAGTCATTTCAGTAAAAATGGGCTCACACGCCCATGTGGCCTGCCCGTGTGGGCCCACACGCCCGTGTGGCCCAAACAACCCTAATTTGCCTTGGCCGTGTGATCAAATCTCACATGCTCATGTGGTTTATCCGTGCGGACCTACACGTCTGTGTTACCCACACAGCCCAAATCAGTCCAACTCGTATGTCGCACACGGCCTGCCTAGCCCTCAGAAGACCGTGTCATGCGCGCACAGCTTGGCCTCATCGATCACACACCCGTGTCCACCACACGGCCTACCACACGAGCGACCACATGCCTGTATGACTTCAACAGTGAGGTTTTCAGCTTTCGTCGAAACCTCATTTTCTGTGCAATCAAGTACACACCTGTTACGATTTTGCTCCTACACGTAATCCCGTATCTCCAGAACCTATAATAGACATTACCAAGGCTGATTTTAGCCGCACAAAAAAAAACTAAACCGGGGATATTTCACAATGAAACCTTAAAACATTGAAAAAGTAAATTCAGTTTCTTATCGATAGCGAGCCGAAAACCCAAACGTTCAGATCTCTACAAAAGTACCAACCGCTACTTGATTTTCACCTAATTCGTAAGAACCAAAACAACCTTTTTTTCAAAAACCGACTATGGAACGAGAGAATATATCAAAATGAATACTTACCGAATCGAGCGACTTCAATCGTCGAACACGATGGAGGCATAAAAGAAATCAACAGAAAAAAGGAGGAAACAATGAAAATTCGGTAGAAGAGGGGTAAATACACGTCAGAACGATGGAAGAAATTTTGGGGAAGAGAAAATAGAATTTTGGATAAACCGAAACCAATTAAAAGATTTTGATAAAATTCCCAAAATCCCATAATTATCTCACCACTACTCCCACTAACCTCCAACTACTCAGAAACCCAGTTTTACATAACTCTAGTCAAAATTTGGAGCAAAAACATCATCCATGCTCACGCAAGGATTTGAACACTGGACCTTCAACATACCAACACTCCACCTAACCACCAGACCAGCAAGCCCATTTTGATAACATTTTACAAACAATCAAATAAAAGCCTATTGAACAAGGTTACGGCTTTATTTAGAAAAATACCAAAATTTTGCCACAGACTTGACTTGAATTTGGGACCTTTCACACACACCCAGAACACTTAACCACTGAAACAGATATCTAGTTGTGTCAAAACACCCAAGAATCAAAAACAAAAATTTTGGGGCGTTACAGTTTTACAAAATAAAAATATGTAAGTTTTTCACTAAGTCTTGGTATTGATTATGAAAAGATATAATATTCTTTTGTGATGGACGCAATAACCTTTAGATATATTATTTTGACAATTCATAAAAGATTTAACTTGTGTCTAATGGTTATTGCTACAACCTTTTATGAACCTCTATATAGTAAAGTTTATATTAATATCCTTGAAGGATTTAGGATGCTAGAAGCGTATTGAAATTCTCAAGAAATTTTTCATTTATATGAATTGAAATAATTTGAACATATGTGATAAATAGTAGTTGAAGGAGGATTATAAGATGATTTAAAATACCTATTTGTATTTTTATAGAAGAATCATAATTAAAGTTTGCTATGATTATTATTGAAACTCCCAAAGAGATCAAAATATATTTCCTAAAAAAATTTCCTTCATTCATGACTTTCAAAAGAATGATGATATAAATGCTTAGCAGATACATTCAAATAGTTATTTGAAAGACTAATATTCAAGATTGAATACGTAGAATATGAGAAAGTATGTTATGTTTTCATGAGGGGGAGTAAATATGTGTTGTACTCTTTTTCCCTTAACCGAGGTTTTGTCCTATTGGGTTTTCCTGGTAAGATTTTTAATGAGGCAGTATATTATGTGTATTATACATATGTGTACTTTTTTTCCTTCACTAGGATTTTTTTTCCCACAGGGTTTTTATCTTAGTAAGGTTTTAACGATGCACATTATCTACTAATGGACATCCAAGGGGGAGTGTTATGAATATCTTATTAAGTGGATGTCCATCAAGATCAAGATAAGTTTTGATGTACTTTAAATTCTAATAGTCATTAGAAGTAGATATCTACTTCATTTATATTTCTTATACCTATAAAAAGAGACTTTGAAGAAGCTTTATAAATATTCTGATTGATCAATAAAATATGTTCTCTCTTTGCTCTTCCATTCTCCTTGTTCTTTATTCTTTGTCTTTTATTTTATAACAATTCAGTTATATCTTATTCTATTGAGACTCTTGTTATTTTCTTTATAAATAGAGATTGAGGGCTAGGTCAAATAACACACTTCTCTACACTGATACTCTGTCAAATATAGGCAAGTTATTTTCCAAATAAATTCTACCTTTTGGCAAAATTCGTCTTTCGGTTTCTAGCTCTAAAAGTTTCACCAAAATTTTCATTGATTTGTGAATAGAGCTCACACTATAGCAAACCGAGGTTAAGATTAGAAGAGAAGATCAAGTGGTTGAAAGTTGAGAACAACAAAGTCTGCCTAATCCGAAAACACAGCTATAATTCATGTAATAGGTTTATTGCTATAAATATAAGAACTGGTCGATTTTTAAAGAATATTTTTAAACTTTCGTTGTGCCTAAAAATACTATTTACAAATCGATTTTTCCAACATGTAACACACTATTAGTTTTAAATTTTTAGTGAAAAACTATGAACTATAATATCATATTTATATGTTTTCGTTATAGGGTTTAATTAGATTTTTTTTGAAGAAGTTGACACCCACGATTATCGAGTTCAATTAAGTTATCCACTTAATTTAAATCAAATTTGGTTATCTATTTTTTTAATTCCTATTCAGAAATCAACCACCATGGATGTCGAGTTTAGTATTATATTTTATTTGTAGTTGTTTTAAATTTAATTTATACTTAGCAGTTCAATTTTCAAATATTCAAATGAACTCGACATCTACGAGTGTTGAGGTGCTTCAATCATATCATAACAATACTTTGGTTCCAAGGGTGTGAGAATGACTTTGTGTCTATTACATGCATATTAAACTCGACACCCATGGGTGTCGAGGTAGTCATAAAAAATAATGTTTTGAAAATTAAGATTTCATTTGATTTTAGGTAACACGACCATTTTTGTTTTTGTTTTATTAGAAAATGGAAAATATTGAAAAAAAACTTGTTTGGTTGAAAATTTTAAAAATATTTTTTGGAAAATGAAAATAAAAATATTTGAGAATTAGAAGACAATAATAAGTTGTCTTTGTTTTCACTTAAAATGCTTTGTAAAAGTGAAAATGACAAAATGAGAGTTTTTAACTTTAAATGAATTGGCTTTAGTTCAAACCCATATAAATACAAAAATATTATTTTTAATAATTTTTTTAATATCAAACCAGATACTTTGGTCCGTATCCATATAAATGCCAATTTTTTTATTTTATTTATCATTTTTCTACTATAAAAAATAATTACCAAACATATTTTCATGTTTTCATTATTGAAAACTGTTATACCTACCACTTGGGCCTAACACGTGGTAGACTCAGAAGACTCTACGTGGAAAACAGAGAGTAACTTGCACCTTTTCAGCTACCCAGACCGTCATCAAATGATCCACCATCCCGGCCTGATGAAGACCACTCGTTAAATGAGGAAAGCACCTCTCTACCTACTTCACTATTTGCTCGCTATAGACCAATATCCACTTTTCAGTGTGAACACACTATTCAACAGTCTATGAAGCACACCTGAGCATAACAACCTCATACTGCCTAAATGAATAACGAAATGGACTCCACTACACACACCCTTCACATACTCCATGATGGCAACTTCTTCCATAATGACATGCTACGTCACGTTAATAGATAAGACTTATCTTATAAATACCCTTTCAAAGGATAAGAAATGGCTCTTTTTAGGGAACCCTTATGCAATCATTTAACATTTATCTTTCTTAGTTTTCTCCTTAGCTTTCTCTTTGTCCTCTTGTCTTGTCCTACTCTCCACCTCTTAAGGTGAACCAACCTTCTCAACTCCACCACATCTTCTTCATTGATCTCTTCCTTATTATAAATTTTATTGACAAAAACAAATTTTTTAATTCTATTTACCAAGTGTGTTTTCAATTTTTTCTAAAAATAAAAACTATTTTTTTTAAAAAATAGAAAATATTTTTAAAAATCAAACAGAGCCTAAAATTTCTCATCTATCTATAAAAAAAATATAATTTTCAAATATTAAAATTAAAAAAAACCTTATAATTATAAAGAATTCTTCATACCTTCTTATAATTACAACGAATTTTAATTTTGATAAAATTAGGAATTTTATTGTTGAAATATAATTATATGGTATTTCTATTATAAATTTTAATTACATACTTAAAAATCAAAATAATCATATACTAAACGAAAAAAAAATGAAAATACTAAATTTGTGAGTAAACTCTGTGATTATTGTTTGATCAAATGGAATACATGGGAAGTGTATATATACACATACAAGAGAAGTAACTGCTACTGACTAATAACAAAGTCGGTTGTAATTGTCTAACTATCTCTAACATTCACCCAACTACTACAATATCGAGACCTGAAGTTACTCTTGGAAATGACAAAAATGAGAAGAAGACAACGGTTTAGTGAAGATATCGACAACTTGATCACATACGGGTACCTCACCAACAACTAGAACGGTATCAGCAACCTTCTCTCAAATAAAGAACAAATCGAGCTCAACATGTTTAAACTTTGAATGAAGGACGAGCTTGGCCACCACAGTCACAACACTAGAGTTATCACACCAAATGGTCGGTGGATCATCAGAAGGTAACTGAAGTTCTCGAAGTAATGACTCAAGCTACATGATGTCGGCAATGGCAACAGCGAGACTGTGATACTCTGCCTCAATCGTTAATCTAGAAACAACCTGCTGCTTCTTGGAGCACTAGGAGATTGGATTTTCACCAAAGTACGCACAATACCCTATAGTGAATCAACAGTTGTCAAAATTCAAACCCTAATTTGCATTAGCATACCCAACTAAAGACAACCTCTCGGAAGGTCAAATATGTAACCCATAGTCAACAATGGCACAAAGGTAGTGCAAGATGTGTTTTATTGCAAAATAGACATCAGTTGGAGCGTGCATAAACTGACAGATACGGTTAACAACATATGCAAATCGGGTCGAGTGAGAACCATAAATTGTAGCACTCCAGCAATACTCTGATATTCATGAGGATTATCAAGCAGAGTTCTCACATGTTTGGATAGAGAACACAAACTAAGCATGGGTGTAGGAATGCCTTTAGCCTTTCTATAGAATAACGATCCAATAAGACAATGATGTATTTTCTTTGACAAAAATGGAGGCCACTGGTTGAAAATGAGTCACCTCAACACCTAAAAAATAATGAAGAGAGCCCATGTCTTTAAGTGAAAACTTAATGTGAAGTTGATGAACAAACGTATCAATATTAACAACGGAGTCACCTATAATAATGATGTCATCAACATAAACAAAGACATATATACGAGACTCATTAATGACACGAATGAATAAATAAGCATTAGACTTAGAAAAGACAAAGCCAACGGAGACAAAGATAGCCTTCAACTTATCAAACCATGCCTTTAGAGCTTGTTGGAGACCATACAACGCATTTTTTAGCTGACATACAAGGGGTTACGCATTTGCATCAGTTTGAACATAACTGGGAGGTTGCTGCATGTATACCTCTTCAGTCAAATCACCATTGAGAAAGGCATTATTAACATCAACTTGCCGTAATGACCACCATCTGGTAACAACAATGGACAGAATGTTGTGAATTGTAGCCGGTTTGACGACAGGACTAAATGTCTCACGAAAGTCACACCCAGGGACTTGCGAACACCTTTTTCCAGCCAACTGTCCTTTTCGTTGGGCTACTGTACAATTAGGATTCCGTTTGATTTTAAAAAGCCATTTGCAACCAATCGCCTTTTGACCCAGAAGTAAGGGAACTAGAGTCCAAGTGTGATTGCGGATCAAAGCATCATACTCTTCCTAAGCAACCATATTCCATTCTTTAATAACAAAGGCTTCTTCAATAGTACACGGCTGTCGTTTATGAAGCTCGATAGTAAGCACCCTCAGTTTAAAATTTTTGGCCTTCGATCGAGTGATCATAAAGTGAGTATTAACACATCGCAATGGATGATCAACAAGAGAAACGGGGACTTCCAGTGTAAAAAAAAAGAAATGTCAGACCCATTCTCCAATGAAGTAATAGCATTTTCGTCTGGACAAGGTAAGTCCAGGGCAAAGTCAGAGAAAGGAACTAGCGAATGGGCCAAATGATCATCTCCCGAGCACATAGTGTATGCCAGAGGGATTTGAACAAGATGAAGAGTAGTGCTAAATCGACTAGATGCCAGAGACATAGTCAGAATACTAGGAGAAAAAAAAAGAAACGATCTTCATTAAACACCACATACCGAGAAACAAACACCCTTCCATCTGGAGCAGGGCATTGATAACCTTTGTGGTGATAACTATAGTAAAGGAAAGTACACAGTTGAGATCAATACTCTAACTTATGCTAATTAAATGGTCAGAGATATGGATAACAACAACATCCAAAAAAATGAAAGTGATCATATGTCGGAAGTGTACCATAGAGCACCAAATACGGAGACTAATTCTGAAGAACCAAAGTGGGTAACCGATTGATCAAGTGAACCGCAAATGTAAAAGCATACCCATAATACTTCATCGATAAATGAGCTTGAGCAAGAAGTGTCAGCCCAATTTCAACTATATGACGGTGCTTTTGTTTGACAATCCCATTTTGTTCGGATGTGTGTGGACATGTGACCCGATGAAGGATACCTTGCTGAGCTAACAAGGAAGTAAACAGACGGTATTCACCACTCAAATCATTCTAGAACTGCTTTATATCTTTTCCAAATTGAACTTTCACTAATTTCTAAAATTTTATAAAATAATCAATAGCTTGAGACTTTTTTTGAATAAAAAATAACCATGTAAACCAGATCCAAACATCAAAAAACGAAACATAATACCAACTAGTCCTACAATTAATAAAAACATGTCCCTATAGGTTAGAAACAACCAAATCAAAAGGATGAGAATACACGATGGTGGAATCTACAAATGGCAACTTGTGTGACTTTCCTAGTTGACAAGCAGAACACGCATGATGCAATTTATTTGTATCAACAATAACATTATAAGTTTTTAAAACCAAACTGATAACATTTGATGACGAATGTCTAAGTCAGTGATGCCACAACTCAAACAAATCATACTTAGTGCCAAATTCTGTATTGTGAAGAGACAGTTCAGCACCACGAACGAATTCCATATTGACTGAAGATGGTATTGGAGAAAATCGATATAAGACCTCATGTGTGTGGCCTCGAAGTAAAATTTCCTGAGTTTGTATATCTTTTACAAGACAATAAAACGGGTGAAATTCGAAAAATAAGTTGTTATCCAAAGCAAATTGAGAAACTCAGAACAAGTTTTTCTTAACCTCAGGTACATGTAACACATTTGTTAAATGCAACAATATATAAGAAGTGGAAATCATGCTATAACCCAAACGTTCAATATGGGCACGTGTACCATCACCCATAAGTAAAGGAATATTACCTGAATATTTATTAGAATTCTTTAATAACGAAGTGGACCGACAAACATCACTAGTGGCACCCGAGTCAGGATACCAAACAAATTTAGTTGAAGTATATAGCAAATTTATAGGCTGACTAGATGGTTCACTAACAAGCCCAGCTGAAACGAGAAGATTCAGCCTAGTAGAGGTATTATTTGGCCTAGTGGAGGTATTATTCGACAAGCTCACATGCTAGAAAGAAGCAGGCACAGCAGATTGAGGCAATCTCATATGCAATCAAGAACCTGATCCAATAGCTGAGTTGTAGCCCAAAGACGATGAAGGAGAAAACCTAGCAAGCAAATAACCCAACAGAGGAGTAGGCCCAGCACCCGAATGAAAAGAGGGCCCCGTGAAAACCATAGTAGTAGGCTCAATAAATCCAGTAACAGCGGGCCCAATGAAGCCAACATTAATGGGTTTACATAGTTGTGATGCGCCTGGAAAACTTACTTGATCCGCGTGGGCCGAGTGGGTCGATGAAGGCGCAGGCCCAATAGAAAAGGCATCCTAGCCATAAGATATCTCAGGTGGATAAAACCCATCAAGGTTAGCGGTAGCCATAGAACTCCCATTATACAACCAAGAAAACCCAACAGACAAGTATCCATCAGAAAACCTAGGAGAGAACAACGGCGAGGATTGAACAAGAAGTCTATCAAAAGTCTGATAAAACCTATAAAAACACATTTGAGCAAGATGGCCAAGACGACCACAAATCTAGCATTGTGGAAGGGCACAGGAACTCCGACCACCACTATAATAGAAGCCCAAAGAATAATCTATCGACTGAGACTCATCCACAAGAACGGACGATGGAGCCATCAATGAAGCATTCGACGTAGACGAGCTTTGGACCAGATTCGCTTTAACATGTATTTCTAAAACAAACCTCTATTTTTGATGTCTACACTTTAGTAGAATATCAACAAGCTATTCCATCATCAAAGGTTTAGACGAAAGAGAAGTAATAGTGAGCATTGAGTCAAACTCGACCGAAAGTCCAGCAAGAACAATATTGACTTGCTCTATAGTGGAAACAAGATGTCTAGATGCTTCAAGAAGATCATAGGTACCTTTGATCTTAGCCACGTTCTTTGAATAGGAGATTCCCTTTCTTTAACGATTGTAAATCATACTTCATCCTAGAGAACTTAGCACTGGATATCGCGGCAAATAGATAACAAGCTTTGTTCTAGACTTCACAAGTAGTGGAGGTACCTGTAAAACACGGCAAGGGATCGGTGCTAATCGTAGACAAAGCCAGGAAACAATAAGCTTATCTTATTGATAATACACAACAAAGTTGGGATTAGAAAGCAAATGCCCTTCGCTATCAAGCACAAATCTGGATGGAATCGGAATAGTACCAAGAATGTAACCGGTAAGGTTGTACCCATTAATAACAAGTTTGATCTGATTGCCATTAAACATACATGTCTTCCTTAAGTTTTACGGTCTCATGTCTAGGAAAGGATTGCACAACACGAACAGGTCTTTCACCATCAAGGGAACAAGGCGAGGAGGAGTTGTGAACCAGAGCTGAATTTCTGGGGAACTCATCAGCGGAAGGAGTAGCCATCAAGCGCGGAATGAAACCTAAGAGCCAACAACTAATACCATGAAAGAATCATATACTAAACGTAAGAAAAGGAAAATACTAAATTTGTGAATAAACTCTGTGATTACTGCTTGACTAAATGGAATACATGAGAAGTGTATATATACACATATAGGAGAAGTAAATGCTACTAACTAATAAAAAAGTCAGTTGTAACAATCTAACTATCTCTAACAAAAATAAATAAAAAGATAATTTTAGAAATCATATATAAGTATCTAGCACAATTTCTTAATTCTCAATTGGACCAATTACATCAATTTAAAACATCAAGAACTTTTTTTTTAAACAATCTCAGTACAAGTTTTGGTCATATTTTTTTTACACAATACCTAGAATTACTCATAACCCCTCTCCAACCTATAAATAAGAGGACATACATCATCCTATATTAACAACAATGCTCATGTCAATAAAAAAATATCACCAACTTTTTTACTTATAAATAAAAATTCTAACAAAAAAAATCATAATCCAACCTAAATAATAATAATAAACTGTTACAATTTAAATAGATTTTGCATTGCCTTGGAAGAAAAAAAAAGAAAGATAATGGAGATTCTCGATATTTTGTACTTACTACACCAATTACATTGCTTCTCGAGAAATTATATTTATATCTATAAAACACTAAATTTAAATGACACTGTTTTTTTACTTAATAAAAAACAAAGTTGAGTAAATTCCTACCCTATATAATCGCAAATCTAACCACTGCTTAGGGTTTCTCATTTCCTTCACCCTTACCTTCTTCATCTTCGATTCTAGGCCTTCACTTCCGTTTCTCACAAACATATATATCTATGACACCATAAAAGGTACGACTTTTAATTGCATAGCTTATTTAATTACATCCTAATTTTTTACTTTTCTCTAACTTCTAATTCTTTAATGTGCTTTCATGATATGTGTATTTATAGAAAAGTTAAGCTCATTTTCCTCTTTGAATTCCTTAATTTGTATTTGAAATTGATAATTAATTGATAATCCAATGATGGGTGAGTTTAGATTTTATTTCAATTCATTGACTTTTTTTTTCCAAATTGAGGATGATAGCTGAGTTGATTTTCTTTTTTTCAAAATTTGGTTGATTTGGACATGGTTTTGTAGGAATGGTAGTTATAGTTCCCGATCCTGATCTGAGTAAATCTTGTACGAAACCCAATTTACAGTTATGGATTTGGGAAGCGAGTGTTCTGCGCTTGAATTGGTTGAGGATAATGAAGCCACTCAAAACACAATACCTCATGTTGGTGATGATAAAATGAAGAATAATCACGGTGATGATTGCAAGAGTAAAGATAATGGATCGTGCACAATTGATAATCTGACTCAGAGGTCGGCCATCGATCAAACTGGCTATTCCGATGCTTTGACAGCTGGTAATCATGTAAAGGGTACTGCCGAGATTGTACTGCCGATGCATTCAACTCCTCTTGTAGCAGGTAAATCCCCTGGTGGGTCATCTCCTCCTACCACCAAAGGGTATGGCTTGAAGAAATGGAGGCGGATCAAGAGAGACTTTGTGAAGGATTCCACCGCCTCAATGGACAGCAGTAAAATATTGAAGCGAGGTTTGACCGGTTCTGCAAATCTGGATCCAAGTAAACCTCAACAGAGGGCATCACCTGAGATCAAGCAGAATAGTGCATCCCCTATTGGACCTGTGAATATGTTGAGCACAAGTGTTGCTCCTGGATCCATGTTTGCTGTTGGAGCTGCTTTTGCTTCTGCCACAGACTCTGAAAATAGTGAGGACCGGAGTAGCAAGTCATCAACAGCAGCCAGTATGCCAAAGGTGAGATATGACCTGCCTGCAGTTTTGGGGTACATGCATGATAAAAACCAGATGAAGAATTTAGGTGGGAACATTGTGGGTAATTCAAGTCATAGAGTTCAACAGGGAAAGGGCCGTGCTGAAAGCAGTAAGAAGGCAAGAGGAGTAAGGGTCAAAATCGAGAAGGAAAATTCTCATTCTAGTGTGGAATCTGACTCAAGAAGCTCCAACTTTATCTTTACACAGCATCCAATTTCTGTGACAAGTAATGGAAAGCAAAGTGGAAACCCCATGAATTATGATGGAGAAAATAGTGATGAAGCTCATGAAGACGACCACCAGATCAGTGAGGAAGTTCAAACTGTTTATAGGAAAGAAAATTCAGGTGATATTGAGGAACTTTCACCTGAAGATTTAGCTGCAGAATTATCTTGGGAGGACAAAGAAGAAAAAAATGGGAATCACCGGCCTTCACCAGATCAAGACCCATTGGTCCAGTCTATTCTTGCTCTCCAATCTGTCCAGGAAGCCCTTGAAAATGGTGAGTGGGTTTTCCTCCTTACAATTTTGATAAACTTTCTCTTGGTTTGTTTATATATTCTTACTACTCATTTGTACTGTATCCTATATTCTGCAAATCTAGCTTGATGATCCTCTTAATTGGTTCATATTTTACTTAGCTTAGTTATTTGAAATTTGAGATATTTCCACTAGTATCCACTTACTGCAGCTGAGATAACAATGTCCTCCTTTGCTTCAGAGTTAGGAGAAATATTGAATTTAGTTGTTAATCATAATTCCTCAGTCAACATAGGGTAAAAAGCTAATGCGAATAGCATAAGGGAGCTTTATATTATTGAGGGAACTTGGAAATTTGCAAAACCAGTCAAAGTGCATGTTCTAGGCTGAACTGGTATCAGGTAGTCTTAGATAAGTCTAGAACAAGCGTCTTAATGGGCAAGTAGGGCAGCAGTCAACATAGGGTAAAAAGCTAATGCGAATAGCATAAGTGAACTTTATATTAAGTTAGTGAGGCATTTATTAATAATTAACAATTGATAGTGATGGTAAGTATCTGGTGAAGTCCGATTGCATCAGGAATAAGGTTGACCTAGAAAAGGAAATTTGGCAAGAAACTGTAGTCAGAGAAGCAGTAAGATTATGTTTAATTCATATTTAGAATCACACCAATGATTTTTGCTGGTTTGTGGTTGATGTTACAATGACATTGCCACATTTATTTTGCTTATCTTCAATGCTTCATGGTTATTTGATGGTTACCATTAATCATGTGGAGTCGTCTTGGACTATAACATAAATGTTCCATTCTTGGTGAAGTAAAATTTTATCGCCTATGAAGTACTGGTCATTTCTTGCTAGCATAATTGCTGACTATGTCCTTTTTTGTTTTCACATGCAGAAGTACAGAAGCTAGTAGAGATAGGCAAGGAACCTGTACGTGATGGTTCAGTTAACATTAACAATGTTCATGTGGATTCTACTTTTGCTGATGAGGAAATCCACGAAACTAGCTCCTCTGACCAATTAGCTTCTGAAAAGATCACAAAAAGTGCTTCAGGTTCCTTGGAAACTCAGGTATTCACCTTAACACACAAAGTAAAATATTTAGAGAGCAAACTGGAGGAAGCAAGGTCCGTACTTCAGGTGAAGGAATCAAAGATTTCTGAACTGAAAACTAGTGTGAAGAGTAGCGGGTCATGGAAGGAAGAATCAAGAAGCATTGCAGAGTCGCAACAAGATGAATATAGAAAAATGGAACTTGACCTTGAGGGCCTGTTTCAAAAGAAAATGGAGGCTGAAATTGAATTTCTAGTTCTAACCTGGGAAATAGAGAAGTTGAAAGTTTCAGTAGGCAATCAAATCACAGTAGTTGAAGAGCAAACATCATTGGTTGTGGAGCAAGAACAGATGTTGAATAAGCTTGGAGAGGTAGAAAGCAAGGCTGTAATGCTAAAGAAACAAGCGGAGGAGTTGGAAAAATATCATGGAAACATCTTAGATGTGGAAGAGGTTTTGCAGATGCGTGGAAGAGTATGCAAGGTTATGTCATGTTTTTTTACACAACTAGTATTACTGGTTTTAGTGTTCTTATTCCTTATTTTGCAGTTTTCAATCCATTCAGGGGTGGTTGTCCCCACCTGAGTTAAGGAAAATAGGCCCTTTCTTTTTGTGAGTGTATGTGTGTATTCTACTGTCTAGGCAATGATCCAAAATGTAAGATTTCATTGGTTAAATACCACGACTTGATTAAAAGTGGAAATCTTTTTCATTTTTTATTTGAGCTTCTTTTCTCGACATCACTATGATCTTATATCACATGCCTTCCAGATTGTGTATTTTTTAACATCACTATATTCTTAGATCATAAAGCACTATGTACTGTTCTAAGCTTCTAGCATTCTGATAGATTAATATAACCACATTTTACAAAGATCTTCCATCTGATCACCCAAAGTCTGAGCAAAGGGGCAGGGTTCAGATAATCTGTTCATACAGAAAGTTTTCAAGGGAAAAGTTGAGCAACAACAACAAACAAACAAACATCGAGGGAGGGTTGACAACCCCATCATTTAGTTCCTAACGACCAACTCATCAGATGCTATTGAGGTGTCGAATCATGGGAAGATCGATATTCCAACATTTCAGTTCCGTATCTCTCATCCTTCATCCCTTTCTCCTGATAAACCTACATCACAATCAAGAAATGTCGTTTTAAGAGAGCTCCAATGGTCAAATGAAACAATGCAGGATTCAAACTGCACACACACACACACACATCCTTCATCCCTTTCTCCTGATAAACCTACATCACAATCAAGAAATGTCGTTTTAAGAGAGCTCCAATGGTCAAATGAAACAATGCAGGATTCAAACTGCACACACACACACACACACATCCTTCATCCCTTTCTCCTGATAAACCTACATCACAATCAAGAAATGTCGTTTTAAGAGAGCTCCAATGGTCAAATGAAACAATGCAGGATTCAAACTGCACACACACACACACACATATACAAACGCAGACACACACATACATACAAACGCAGACAAAGGAATGCTAGTCTACTCCCACCTGTTTCTCGGCCTCTGTCAGATTGCTCCACAAGTTCCCAATTTTCTTGCTGATGACTTTCTCTTCCCCATAGTACATAGGTTTGAGTTGAGCATAATGCTCAGCATAGAAATGATTATAACCACTCCTGTTTGATTTTGGCCTGGAGGGGTCCTGTGCTAACCGGGATCTCTTTCGGCGTCGAGGAGGTACATCTGAAGTATTTGAACTTTGAGACAGTTGATGCATTTGGGGGATATGATATAGAACACCTTTAAATTGATCAGACCCCAACCTAACTGTAACCAGATAGCCATTATCAAATTTTCCATCAATGATCCCCGTCACAGAACTGCCAATCTGCAACTCCTGAGTTCCTGCTTGTATGAGAATGGTAAGAACCCTCATTTACTAAGACAGCTAAATTCACACACTTGCAAACAGATATACAAAATAGACATAAAGGATATGAAAATTTTGGTATAAATCACAACTACAACTACCCCATGAAATCCCTACTTTATCTCAAGTTTTTCTTCTTAACTGCAAACAAAGCATTCATAGTTACACAGACATTCTAGAAGCTCAATCACTCAGCAAATTTACATTGAAAAAATTTGTTAAATCACTAATGCTGAGAAATTCAATTGCAAGATCCATAACTATTTAAGGGAAAAGCCACTGTAATGCATGATTTTCATTTAATATGTATCATAACTTTCTCTTCACTAAAAATTGCAACTATAATGGCTACCAAATATGATTGGATTGTCAAAAACAAGGCTACACAACTCTAATAAGTCTAGAAATATCAAGTAATGAATGTAGACTAGAGATACCGATATCATTCCAGTGAAAATTGAATGAAATAACTTTTTCATTTGAAGGCAAACAAGTCTAAGGAAACAAGTATACCCGCCATGGTAATCGGAGCCCTCATATAAATAGGTAGTTAAACATACCAACAGCTGTTAATTGGTTTGTAGAGGCATCTTCCATTGCGTTTGCAGATCCAGTCACAAGGCTCTCACTGGCAGTGCCTGCCAGAATAGAGTTTTAAAATATATATAAATTACAAGCTATAAATATTTCTTCAGATGCCAAGGATGTTTTCATCAGAGAAAAAAAAGGAGTACAGTTTTCAAATACCTGGGGTTGAGACTGGAGAGAGTTGTTTACGGAAGTAATAGACTTGCTCAAAGTGATAAAGCAATGATAAATAATACTTCCTTAAAACAAAAGACGCACTCGTAATGGTTGTAGGAAATCTAAAGCCCACAATCACTTCCTTCCATTTGCGATCTTTTATTACCTGTAAACCATTTGAAGGAAAACTTAAATAGGAAAGGAAAATAAACTTCCTTTCAGAGGGGGTGTAATAAATGGACTAACATGTTGGACCAACTCAACATGTCGATAACCTGAGAACTTTTAAAAAACTTTTAATACCTTTTCGAGACCTCCACGTGATGTGACTTCCACGAAGAGTTGATGCAGATCCAGAGCCTTTCCTCCAACAACCGGAACCCTATCCAACCAAAACACCAGAAGATAATATAACCTAAGTAGTATTTTCCTTTCCCTATCTGTTTTTATTATTTCCCAACCCCCAGTTTCTCTTTAACAAGTCAAGTGGTACATACTTTAAAAGAGTTAACGAAAAAGAAAAAGGAACCCCAGCCTCTTGTTTGTTCATGCATGAATATTTCTACATCATATCTCAAGTAAATCAAGGTATGAAGTTCGCGGATTACTAAAGGCTAAAACTTCATATCAAAGAAGAGAATAGGTATATTAAGGAATAAGTAACAAGAAAGCAGCAGCATTCACTATAGCCATATAATTGATGCCATAAAAGTGTTAGGATCTATGCATAGTAGAACTAAACACAACTGAATCTAATCTTAGAGTAAATGTGATTGTTAAAATAAAGAAAGAACAAGCAGGACTTGCTGAGCTCCTCCCTCAAAGAGCAAAGTTTTACTTGTTCAGTTGTTTCATTTTTCAATAAAGAAAATGCCAGAAGAAAATGTTGCGATTTGCAGCTATATACAAGCAAAAGACTCGGTGAGTGCTATGTTCATCAAAGCCTTTACATATACAAAAATAGTCAGTCAAAACCCGCATGCAATCTAAGAAAAAGGGAACTGGGGAAAATTACAACAATGGAACTTCAAATTAAACTGTTAAAGTGGAAAACATTTTCTTTAAGCACACAGAATGCTCGTGTTGCAGACAGATGCTGCAGTAATAAATGCAAATAATAGGAACACCGGTTCATCCTCTAACAATTTCCAGAACCCCTAAAGCCAAAGTAGAGGAACTAAAAAATTGCAAAGAAAAACGAAAAAGAGAGAGAGTTGAAACATAAAGTACAAGGATCTGCTAAATCCTACTCTTGCAAAATAAGCAGTTAGAAAGCAAGAAAAAGAAGACACGGGAAAGGAAATCTGGTTGGGAATTGCTAGGAATTGTTATAAAAAATAAAAAGAAAGAGAGAGATACTTGAACTTGAAGCCGAGAGATATGTGAAAAGCTTTGAGCTTTTCCCAGAAAAGGTCAGGACTTTGAAGAACATCCTCATAGGTAGCAGTAGGAGAGGGATAGCGAGACATGCTGGGGTGCCCATTTCTCCTCTCAGTCTGCTCTTGATGCTCAGACATTTTTAGACTCTAAACTCTAAAACAAAGGTAAATCAGTTTGGGGTGATTTTCGATTTTTTTCTTTTTTTTTTTTCTTCTTTTGGCTATTCAAATGGTATGCTTGCTTGCTTGTTACCCAATTAATATATTGATTAATTAAATTAACGCTAAGAACAAAGTAAAGTTGGTATAGAATATTATTATAAGCCACAGCAAGTCTTTATAAATAAAGAAGAAGGATTGGTATTTTGTTCATACAGGAGAGAGGAAAAATAAATGAAAATCTGAAAAACCCTAACCCTTATATGAGAATATACTGCCATAAAATATTTAATTTGGAAGTGGTAGCTTGTAAAAAAAATATAGATTTGATATATCAGTGAATAAATAATTATTTAACATTAAATACAGAATATAATTATATTATTTGATAAAGAATAATATTATCTTAAATAAAATAAAATAAAATAAATAATTGAATTTATTTTTTACATTTTTATTAAAAATAATTAAATTTAGTAGTTTTCGTTATCAAATGTGTTTAATAAGATTAAAAATATTAATTTGTAGTTAATTAAATTTTTTTAACGGTTTATTAAACATGATCTTCCTTCCCGCAATAGAAGTTACAATTTATTTTAAAAATAAGAATTTAGATGAAAATTTTTATGTGGGATTTGAGTTAAAGTAAATTTATATATGAAATACGTAAAACAAGAAAATTAAAGCCTCAAACTGCCAAAAATGTAGGGAAGTTTTTTTATTTAGAAAGAAAATAAATCCAAAGAAATCGTGGTGGTTCAACGCATATGGTTGATTATTGTGTTATAATTTATTTGGTAAATAGTCTTCTACTTCAATAAACTGCTAAATTGGGATATTTAGTTATATAGATGAAATTATCAACCGAGAAAACTAACATACACTCCAAAGTAGCCCAGAAACTTAACTATACAAATTACAAAGGGATAATCTTGTACAACATAAACACATAAACTAAGGACAAGATTGTTCAACTAAAGAACTTGGGATCATAGCCATTGCTGGAGGTGGCCAAGATATAGTAAGCAACAATATGACCCAGGGATCCCCAAGCCAGAACATCCACCAGGTTGAATCCCACCGGATCGTTGGATTTCAGGAGGCTAACATACTCCTTGGCTCGAGTGTCACCCGCTTCGAAATGGGTCAACCCGTTTTGCTCAGGCACTTGCTTCGCCACGTTCTCTCTTTGGAAGTTGAAGAACACGAACCGACCCAAGAAAAGGGAGAGGCCTGTGCTTAGGCTTATCACCACTGGGGCGCTTAGCTCAGCCTTCACACCACCAACCTTTCTACCACAAGACAAGGGGGCGAGCTTGGAGGAGGGGGCCTTGCGTAGGGGCCTGAGGCCTTGGAACGATGGAGTGGCGATGTTGTGGCGGCTGCCATGTTTGTTTTGGAGGGTGGTGGTGAAGATGGGGGTTAACAAAGCTGAGGCTGATGCCATGGCTGCCTGAGTGTGTGGTTGATTAATTGAGATTCAGAGAAAATGGGAAAATTAAGATAAAATTCTGGAGGGGATAAAAATATGAGAGATTGGAGGAAGATTTTTTAGGTCCACTTGGCTTTGGTTCATTGGGTTATTTTGGATCATACATTCTTTTATCTAATCTAAATCTAAATCTATATCAAAGCCCATTTTTAAACCAATTTTCCTATTCAAAATAAATAAATTATTAATAAATTTTAAAAATTTTATAAAATTCAATTCAATTCGCTTATATCAACTAGTTTTATATCTCTTACCATATCAATAATTTGATTGATGCTCGATTCAACTAATTGAATTATCTGATCCAATTCAATTCATTTTTGCAACTTTCGAGATGTACAGATCCAACCTAGTTATGCGGTCGTTTGGGCATACGCAACGTATTCGATCGCCACCCCAGAAGCTCAAGGACCTGTACTAGATTAACTTACAAGGGAGACTCTAGGAAGATTGGCCAACATTTTACAAGAAGTATATCGAGATGTGGGAGTGTAAGTATGATTTCTTGCCAACGCGTAAACCATTTCTCACACTGAAGTTGACAACATCTATAAATTATATGGATTGGTTTAGGCATAACAGCAAGTCGTATCTACTATCGGCTTCAAAAAGGAGTAGAAAATGTCGTTGTAGAAGGTCAAGACAAAGGCCCAACAATCCTAGGTCGGGAGATGAAGACGCGGCGAGATTGACATTTGCCCCATCTACATCAAAAGACTCGATTGTCGTGTAACCTCCCGATCAATGTGGTTCATTTATATTTTCTTTTAACCTAGTTTTTTTGTTACAATCATCACAACACGCACACTCGTTCCTGGAATCATCAGCTTCTATTTCGATTTATTTTACACAACCACCACATTACGCACAATCTTTCCTTACATCAACACATTCAGCACCAGTTTATTTTATGCAAGCATAATAGCACGCCCATCATTCTCTGCATCAACACCTTCTTCATGGATATATTATGCACGATCGTCACTGGCTATGCCTTATTACATGTCTATCCCACCAACAACATCGAAGCATTCGATATCACCTTTAATTTCCACCTTCTATCTGTAACCATATAGTGGCTTGTCAATAGTGTCGCAAACACCCCCAGCATCGTTGTTCTATCGAGGTGGGTCATCCTTGCAACCGTCAACTCAACTCGGGGGGATCCACAATTGTGGCTAAGACATGATTGAAGGAGACGAAGTTAGCAATCAAAAACGATGTACACGTCAAGGTGAAGTCGAAGTCGATGAGCAGCAGCCAAATCAAATAGTTTCTACGGAACCTAGGTGTGCATGACGCCCACTCGATTGTGGCAGACAGTCGAGATGCCCATGATTACATTATTCGTAACTTTGTAATTTTTTATATACTTTGTTTTGCATCCAAAATGTACACTTATTTATAATATACGAAACACATTTATTAAATTAGTTTGATTTGTATGCAATCAAGTTGTAAATTTAAAATTTACAATTCGAATAACTCGAATAATTCGAATAATTAAAAAACAAATTTTATGTGTAAAAATTATAAAAATTTCAAAAAATTTCTAAAAAATATATAAAGAAAGTTTAAAAAATTAAAATCTTTGTAGAATAATAATTTTAGAGACCAAAGTTAATTAGCAATTCAAGTTTATCATACTTAAGTATTTTTTTATTTTGCTTTGAAAAAGTTTTCAAATATATATGGTTTCAAATTTATGTGTTCTAATATGGAGTTGGTTATACTGGCATAAGATTATAATTTGACATGTTTAATCTTTAAATTTAACTCAACCAATTTTACTCAATTCGATTCGACTCGAATTTCATTTCACTCAACTCAATTCGGAAAAAATTTAAGTCGAGTTAGGATGATAAAATATGACTCGTCAACTTGATTAACTCGAATTTTTTCACTAGATTTAATTGAATGCTCAACCTTACTTTACAGCAAAAATTAATGAATAAACGAATAAGTTAGTGTTTTAATTAGCTCTTCCACACATGTGATTTCTACATTTTCCTCCATCAACTTTATCCCGAGAATCTGGAGGTTCGAAGGCTCAAAAGAAATAAAGTTTTGTGGTTGAAATGGCCAGAGAGAAAACACTCTTTGCAGGGGGTGCTTTCATCTGACATGGCAGTGAAAATGCTTCCTACAGGACGAGTTTTCAAGTTACATATCTAACATGTCAAAGAAAAACATCCCTTGCAGGAAGCATTTTCACTGCCATGTCAAATGAAAACGCCCTTGTAGGGAGCATTTTCCCTCTGGCCATTTCAACCACCCCAGCTTGATTGCTTTCTGAGCCTGCAGTCTGAGATTCCTAAGATAATTTTTTTCCATTTATATCCCACCACATCCCCTATATAAATGCCCATTCTTCATCCCTCTACTCACCACATCTCAATCTCTGCTAAATTGTTTTTCTCTTCTTCTTACTTGTTGAAATTTTCGGGTTTAAAGATTTATTTCTCTCTCGCTTTGAGGGAGATGCAGTCATAGTTTTAAATTGTGTTTGGGTTCACGGTGGTGTCACAGAGTTCAGTAACCTACAAATTTCACCTACTGTGTGGGTTTGGCGCCATCACCTAAGAAACCAGGATCACTTTGCAACTCGAGGTTCAAGTTGACGATGATTATACCGTATCAGGTTAAAGTGTAATTAAAACTTCAAATTTACAAAGGTTATGTTGTCAAAGGATTACACATAAATGGGGTCGTAGTTGATGGTGCTAATGCAGGCCCGACGACGAGTCTTCTCGTCAGAAGAGCATGTTTCATAAAATTCAAACATAGGTGCAATGACGGAAAATGCAAGGGGTCTTCCAGTATAATCGAGTTATTCGTGTTGTCCATCTCCATCGAAGGCGATGACCTTGTTAGTATAACATGTTACACCCTAATGCTGTCATAGGTTATAATAACGAGGTCATCACCTTTGGTGGTGGTGGATAAGACGTATTACTTGATTGTACTAAAACGCCGCTGCATTTTTCTTCCTCATATTTATGTTTGAGTTTTTTAAAGCATCCTCTTCTGATGAGAAACTCTTTGACGTGCCCGCATAACCACCGTCAATTACTACCTGTTTCTGCTACATCTCTTGACAACATAACCTTTGTAAACTTGAAGTCCTAGTTACACTTCAACCCCAAACTATATAATCACTGTCAACTGGGACCTTGAGTTGCAACGCGATCCAGCTTCCTAGGTGATCGCTCCATACTCACATGAAAGATGAAATTTATAGGCCATCCTGCTCCACGACATCACTGTAAATTCAAACATTCCTTAAAACTGTAACCATGTCTGTCTATCTCAAACACGGATAAAAATCAAACTACAAACTTTTAATTTCCAATTGCAAGAAAATAATAATAATAATTTTTACCTAAGTAAAAACGCGTCAGTGAAAACGCTCCATGTATAACGTGTTTTCCTTTCTCTCTCCAAAAATAACGTAGATCAATAAAGTTTTAGAGTTTTAACCTAATTTCTCAATTATTTTTTTAGAATATTTATAAAAATTATCCATCAATTTAACAATAGAAATATTAATAAATTAATATTTAAAATATTTAATAACATAAAAAATATATAATTTATAAATTTTTGAACCACTTCTTATAAAATATTTATCATTTCAAAAATTAAAAATTATTCTATATTTAAATAATTAATTGATGCAATTTTTAAATAAAAATTATGATATATAATAATGGCACAATCAAATATAATAATTAAATTGATATTTATGATATATAAATTTCATTCATGATTCATTAAGCAACTAAAATAATTAACTATGAATAATAATGTGTAAAAAATATAGATATTTTCGTAATAAAGATAGGTAAATTTCATACAAATATCAATAAGTTAATTATAAATATGGGTTCTGAAAAAATTATTAAAAGTTCTAAAAATATATAAAAAATTCTTAAAATTCATTATTTATTTTTGAAACTATAAATATATATATTAAATTATAGTTGTGTAAAAAAATTAAAAAATCATAAAAATTATATAAATAAACAAAAGTGCGTATTAATTCATTAAAATTTATACAATGAACCGTTGTATCTCTTCTTCTTTCTCCCACAACTGAATTTAGAGGTGCTGAAGAATAATAGTCGTTAATGAGTTGATTTTTATGTGTGAAAAATAAAATAAAATAAAAAATAAAGAACACACAAATTTTACGTGGAAACCATTTCGGGAAAAAACCACGGCCAGAGGAGAAGAAAATTCACTATGTCGAAAAATTGAATTCAATACAAGAGGAATAGACTATGTCTATTTATAAGCTTGTAAAGCCATATTCTAATAGGATTGAAGCACCTTATCCTAATCAATATAAAATAGATGGATTTTAATAAGGTTTAAAAACCTTATTCTAAAATAAAATAAAAGAAGTCTAGTTCTATATGGATTTTACTTTTATTTTATTTTCCATTGTATTTTATTAAATAAGAATTCGGGTCACTTAATGCTAACAATCTCCACCTTGACACAAATTCTCAATGAACAAGTTCTTCATCGCGAACTTTTAATTAACAAGTTCTCCACCTCTTCCATAAAACCCCTTAAGGGTTTAACTTCAATAATGAACACCAACCAAGTCTAAGCAATGCTCAAACTTGGTTATAGGAAGTGACTTAGTCATCATATCTGCAGGATTTTCATGAGTACTAATTTTGCTCACAACAATATCACCACGAGCAATAATATCACGAACAAAATGATACCGAACATCAATATGTTTTGTTCTCTCATGAAACATTTGATCTTTTGTAAGAAAGATGGCACTCTGACTGTCACAAAATACTGTACTGATTTGAAGGTCTTCATTGAGTTCACTAAATAGTCCCTTCAACCAAATAGCTTCTTTACAAACCTCAGTAATCGCCATGTACTCAGCTTCAGTGGTAAACAAAGCGACTGTAGTTTGCAAAGTGGCTTTCCAACTAATTGCACAACCTCCAATTGTAAAGACGTAACCTGTGAGATATCTTTTTCTATCAGGGTCTCCAGCAAAATCAGCATCAACATACCCTATGACTCCATCTTTAGTTCTTCCAAATTGTAAGCAAACATCAGTAGTGCCTCGTAAGTATCTTAAAATCCACTGAACTGCTTTCCAATGTTCTTTACAGGGATTTGCCATGTATCTGCTAACTGCACTGACTGCATATGATAAATCTGAATGTGAACAAACCATAACATACATGAGAGATCCCACTGCACTAGAGTATAGAACATGTGACATGTACTCAATCTCATCATCTGATTGTGGAGACAAAGCCGATGAAAGTCTGAAATGGGCTGTTAAAGGAGTACTAACAGGCTTAGTACTCTGTATATTGAACCTGCAAAGAACTTTCTCAATGTACCCCTTCTTACTTAGGTACAATTTACTTGTTTTTCTATCTCTAAGAATCTCCAAACCAAGTATCTTCTTTGTTAGTCCTAAATCTTTCATCTCAAATTCTTCACTTAGTTGGGCTTTGACCTTTCTTATCTCTTCGTTATCTTTTGCTGCTATCAACATGTCATCAACATAAAGAAGTAGATACACAAAGGAACCATCACTGCTTTTCTTAAAGTAAACACAACTGTCTAAACTACTTCTTTTGAAATCATGAGAAGTCATAAAAGAATCAAACCTCTTGTACCATTGTCTTGGTGATTGTTTCAAATCATAAAGGGACTTTCTCAGCAAGCAAACATAGTCCTCTTTTTCTGAGACTATAAAACCCTCTGGTTGTTGCATGTAAATATCCTTCTCAAGTTCTCCATACAGAAATGCAGTTTTTACATCTAACTGCTCAAGCTCTAAATCATGCATGGCCACAATACCAAGCAAAGCTCAAATCGAACTATGCTTAACAACTGGAGAGAACACATCTGTGAAGTCTACTCCTGGAATTTGACTGTAACCCTTTGCAACAAGCCTTGCTTTATATCTGGGTTCTTCAACTTCAGGAGTCCCTTCTTTCTTCTTAAACACCTATTTACAACGAACAGCCGTTTTATCTTTAGAAAGTTTCACAAAGTCCCATGTTCTATTTTTGTGGAGTGATTCCATCTCTTCTTGCATAGCAAACACCCACTTTTCTGAGTCTTACAGCTAACCGCCTCAGAATAATTAGATGGCTCTTGATTCGCATCTATATCTTCAGCCACATTTAAAGCATATGCAACTAGATCAGCCTCGGCATACTTCTTTGGAGGTTTAATTTCTCTTCTAGTTCTATTTTTGGTGATAGAATATTGTGGTGAAGAAGCAACTCTATTCTCAATTTTTGTTATGGCTTGAGGAGTTGGCTCTGTATTAATCTGATGCTCCATCTGCTTTTGATTTTCTTTATTGAAAGAGTCTTTAAGAGATAAGTTAGGTAGCATAGCAGTTTCATCAAAAACAACATCTCTGCTAATCACAACTTTTCTATTTTCAGGACACCATAACTTATACCCTTTTACACCAGCTTTATAACCAAGAAAAACACATTTAATGGATCTCGGTTCCAATTTTCCATTATCAACATGAGCATACGCAAGACACCAAAAAATATTTAAATCAGAATAATTAGCAGGATTACCAGACCATACCTCTTGTGGAGTCCTTTTCTCAATGGCAACGGATGGAGATCGGTCAATCAAAAAACATGCAGTAGAGGTTGTTTCTGCCCAAAATGACTTCGGTAAGTTGGCATTTGACAACATACATCGAACCTTCTCCATGAGCATTCTGTTCATTCATTCTGCAACGCCATTTTACTGTAAAGTATGATGAACTGTCAAGTGTCTCATGATCCCTTCTGACTTGCACAATCTATTAAACTCATCAGAACAGAACTCTAAGCCATTGTCTGTACGGAGGTATTTTATCTGTTTTCCCGTCTATTTTTCAATCATAATTTTTCAAGACTTAAATGCGGAAAACACATCGCTTTTCTGTTTCAGGAAGAACGCCCAAACTTTTCTGGAAAAATCATCAATAAAGGTTAGCACATAATTAGCTCCACCTCTAGAAGGCACTCTGGATGGCCCCCACAGATCAAAATGAATATACTCCAACGTTCCCTTCGTGTTATGGATTCCTCTAGTGAATTGAACTCTATTTTGCTTCCCAAAAACACAGTGCTCACAGAAATTCAGTTTGCGAATTCCTTGCCCATCAAGAAGTCCTCTTTTGCTCAATTCTGCCATGCCATTCTCACTCATATGCTCTAAGCGCGTATGCCAAAGTTTAGTAATATCATCATCTGACAAGGAAGAGGAAGCAACAACTGCATCACCAGTAACAGTAGAACCCTGTAAAACATATAACTTGGCAATTTTTCTCTGCTCTTTCATCACAACAATGGACCCTTTGAAAATCTTTAAAACTCCACTTTCAGCTATGTATCTGTACCCTTTTGAATTAAGAGTACTTAACGAAATTAAATTTCTTTTCAATTCTGGAACATGTCGCACGTCACTAAGTGTTCTGACAACTCCATTAAACATCTTAACTTTAATTGTTCCAACACCTGCGATTTTACACGAAGCATTATTTGCCATCAAAACAACATCTTCAGACACTGTTTCGTAAGTTGTAAACCAATCTCGATTGGGACTCATGTGGAAGGTGCAACCTGAATCAAGTATCCACTCCTCACTTACTTTAGAATCATTGACAGAAGCGAATAGAAGTTCACCATCGCTATAGTCTTCTACAACATCAGCTTTACCGAAATTTTCTGGTTGTTTTCCCTTTTGATTCGCAGCTTCCCTTTTAATCTTATTTTGTAGCTTATAGCACTCAGATTTAATGTGCCCTTTCTTCTTGCAGAAGTTACAAGTTTTACCTCTATTTGAAGACTTCGATCTACCCTTAGATTTACCACGAGGATTCCATTCCTGTGTCCTACCACGATCATCATTAGCATTCCGATCTTGTCTCCTACGAACAATGAGACCCTCTCCTTGAGAGTCAGATTTAACCATAAGATGTTTCATCTTATCATACGATGTTAAAGAATCATAAACCTCATCAACTGTGAGAGACTCGCGGCTATATAAAATCGTGTCTCTAAAGGTTAAATAAGATGGGGGCAACGAACAAAGTAGAATCAACCCTAGATCTTCCTTATCATACTGAACCTCCATGGCCTCCAAGTTTGAGAGAATTTCTTTAAACACTGTTAAGTGTTCGTGTACAGACACACCTTCCTCCAAATGATGAGCATAAAGACGCTGCTTCATATGCAACTTGCTTGTTAGAGTTTTCGACATACATATTTGTTCTAGCCTCTTCCATAATGCAGCAGCAGTCTTCTCTTTCATCACATCCTGCAAAATTTCGTTGGATAAATGCAGATGCAATTGTGTTAATGCCTTTCGATCCTTGCGCTTCTTCTCTTCATCTGTTAATGTCGAAGGCATCTTATCTATCCCTAGCAGGGCATCCTTCAAATCCATTTGCGCAAGAACTGCTTGCATCTTAATCTGCCACAATACAAATCTGGTGTTGCGATCCAACAGCGAAATTTCATACTTCAAAGACGCCATTACTGTAATTGAGATGAACAACCCGGAAGCTCTGATACCAATTTGTGAAAAATAAAATAAAATAAAAAATAAATAACACACAAATTTTACGTGGAAACCCTTTCAGGAAAAAACCACGAGTAGAGGAGAAAAAAATTCACTATGTCGAAAAATTGAATTCAATACAAGAGGAATAAACTATGTCTATTTATAGGCTTGTAAAGCCATATTCTAGTAGGATTGAAACACCTTATCCTAATCAATATAAAATAGATGGAGTTTCATAAGGTTTAAAAACCTTATTCTAAAATAAAATAAAAGAAGTCTAGTTCTATATGGATTTTACTTTTATTTTATTTTCCATCGTATTTTATTAAATAAGAATTCGGGTCACTTAATTCTAACATTATGAGTAAAAGAGCTTGGCATCCCCATGTGATGTCCTTATTAGCTTGGTGGCCTCTCACTTTCATTAAACCCTTTGATCTTAGTTTATTATTTGAATTAATGAAGTGGGAATCTGTATGTTTCTAAAACCCCATCATTATGACCGCATGCAATATTTCATCACCGACTCTTCACTTAATCAAAGGAGTACTAAGTTTAAATAGGTCTGTTAAAACTAACATCGATAATGGTAATATAAAATGATTGCAAAGCAAAAAATAAAAGAAAAAATAAAACACATAGATTTTATGTGGAAACTCTTTCAGAAAAAACTACGGACAGAAGAGGAGAAATTCACTAATGTTAAAAACTAAATGATATAAGAGGAGTTTCGATTATATCTATTTAAAGGTTGAAAAACCTGATTCTAATAAATGTTAAATAGACAAAATATAATTCTATACATATTCTACTTGTGCATCATGATCCGTACCACTGTATTTTCTTTAACAAGGATTCAGGTTACACAACTCTAACAAGTTCCCTAGTTGCGCTCATTCCTAGTACACAGATCCTTATCATAATAGTCAACAGTGTTCTCTGGATTCTCCAAATTTTCTTAGATCATCCCAAGACATTGCAAAACTCGATTAGATTAGTGCCACTCAATGCAAGAAAAGCATATAAACAATATACACGCATTAAAAACATCATTGTGTGTATATGAGTCCATCGGAAACAATCTTTTTCACCTAGTATGACATTCATATCAACTTTAAAAATAGTTAAAGAAATGCATTTAAATTCAATTATGTTAATAATTATATTAATTAAATATCAGCATAACAAATAAATTATTGAATCATATGATTCAGTCTTAATAACTGATTGTATCGCTACGATACCATCCTTCTAGTAAGCTGTATGGTCATGATGCTTGGACCATCTATTAAAATATCAAATGTTAGTACTGATATAAATCGTTTAGAATGTAATGCCTTTTTATAACATATGTTTCTAATTTTACCTTTTAGCAAGAGAGAAACTAAGAAATTCATATGGATGGACATTAGCCACAAAAGTCAATATCAACCCCCATAATTGCAAAATCACAAGGCAACCATTTCCTTCATTGTTACCCAACATGTGCACCTTACACAATGTTTTATATAGCATTCCAAAACTACTGAACCCCCACTGTAACACTTCTAATTCAATGTCGTCACTGGATTAGGTCACGGAGTATTAAAATAACATTCCAAACATTTAACAGTTCATACGATAATTATTCAATCATGATTACAATTAATCAATCTCATTCCATTCATAAGCTAATATACATATATGGACCTAAAAACGAGTCTCTAAGGCGTAAGAATAGTTTGGAAACATTTCAGGGTCAAATCGCAACATATTGGAAACGTTAGGAAAAATTGAAAAAAAAAATTGGAACAGGGGACACACAGCTGTGTGAAATGCCCCAGACTATGTGACTTTTAAAATTGGGGCACACGTCCATATGTGTTACTCGTGTATGACACACGGCCATGTGACAGACCGTGTCTCAAGCCGTATGCACTTACATGTACCTTAAAACTCAAGTTTACCAAATTATGGTTTCTTGGACACTAAACAATCGATTAATCAATCATATAACCTATTCAAAGCACAATTAAACATGCTCAAAACATGCCAAAACAACCATCTTGAGTATTTAATTAATCTGTCATTCAAAAGCACCTCAACCATGTACTAAACAATCAAGTAAGTCATTTGAATCAATACGCTGTCTAACATCTACCATATGCACTCAAGCATCAACAAAATGGTCGAACATAAATATACATTGATTCATTATTCTAACTCAAGAGTGATAAACATGTTATAAGGCTAATACCTAATTCAACACTTCCATGTCAACCAAATTAAATTACCAATTTTAATAGAACATCTAGCTTATTTAAATAAAACATCATTTCCAAACATTTATATATCTAAACATAATTATATCAACATATATACATCATTTACCAAGATTATAACTTATATATCATACAAGTAACATTCATCAAAACGAAAGATTTTAATCAACTAATACCTCCTAGGTACATGCCAAAAACATAAAAGAGGACATCACCGACGTTGAGTATGGGATTTTTGTAATATGTTGAGTCCGAGTCTACTATTTATCTAACCTGTAAACATGAGAACCAATCCACATTAAATAGATTTTACTTATTTGAATAACCACAAGTATATCTAAAGCATTTTAATTTATTTCACAACTTTAATAATCTAATTCAAGAAATATGTCATATCTTTCAATGAATAAATATATATACATAAGTAAATATAATTCTTCCTTAGTAATACCTATAACCAACTTTCTTCAATGGTTCATATAACCTTGATGTATAGTCCAATCGATACATGGCACCCAGTGCCTAACGGATAAATCGCGAAAGAGTTTGCGCTCAACGCTAGTCGAATAAACTGACAAATGTGTGCCCAGCACTAGTCAGATAAACTAACGGAAGTTGCGCCTAGCACTAGTCGGATGAACCGACAAATAAATAGTGAGCCCAACTCTAGTTGGATATACCAAAGATATTTGCGCCTAATGCTAGTCGAATAAGCCGACGAATAAATAGTGAGCCTAGCTCTAATTGGATATACTAACGATATTTGTGCCTAGCGCTAATCGGATAAACCAACGAAAAAATAATTATTTATTTTTACAATTTCCTCATTCATTAATTAACATCATCATTCAAATATGAACATAAGATTGTATATTAAGTATCTAAATAACATCTAATTACTAATTAAATAAATGATTAATAAAAAGGTTAAGTTCGAGACTAGGAACTTACAAAAATACGACGGATGCTACAAATCGAAGACGTCTACTCAGTGATCTTTTCCTTCCCACGGTTGATACCCGATCTTGTAACACCCCCTAGCCCTTATCCGTCCCCGGAACAGGATTATGGGGCATTACCAGTCAATATAGTTCAATTACAGTCATTAATTAAAATAATTGTTTACACTTATCATGAATTTAACATATTGTCCCTTTAATCAGCCCTCGAAGCCCAATATGAACATTAAAATCAATTCGGGACTAATTTAAAATCACTACAAATTTTTCTCAAAATTTCAAAATTTTCCTTATGAACAGTACCCACACACCCGTGTGGATTGCCCATGTGACTCACACAGCCGTGTCACTGGATCACACAGCCATGTCGCTAGGTCACACGGCCGTGTTGAGAGCCCGTGTAACTCTCTGACTTAAAAGTATTAAGGTGCAGTTTTCACACGACCAGTCCACACGCCCGTGTGCTAGGTCGCGTGGACTCAAAATGAGCCTTAAACAACAAAATTTACAAGCCCTGCAATTTAAGATACCAAACATTCCAATAACCATTCATTCAATTACTTTAAGTCACATTCAAACCTACTTAAAACATGTCAAATTAGATATTTTATGTGCCTATATGATGAATCTTTTTAAGTATTTCACATACATTTTCAAATAGTTCAAATTCATACTAATTAAGCAATTCCTACCATATACCATTACCAAATTTAAAATTTACTTATTTCACTTTTACATTCATAATTCAAAATGACACTTATATGAATAAGATATCCTAGGTATGTGTCATTACCAATAATTAATATACTTCTCCACTTAGAGTTCGGGATCGGCTTGGGATACTGATTCAACGATCTAACTTTAACTTATCTTGCGCGGGGAAACAAACCGTACGCTGAGTATGAACTAGAGGTGTGCATGGGCTGGGCTACCCGGCCCGACCCGAAGGCCCGCCCGAAAAATGGGACGGTTCCGGTAAAAATATAGGCTCGAAATATGGGTTTGGGCAAAAAATGAGGCCCGTTTAAAAAATGGGTCGGGCATCAGATAAAACTTTTTTGGCCCGGGCCCGGCCTGAATTATATACTAAAAATATTTTTTTATTTTTAATCATATTTACATTTTATTTTCAATTTTAATATAACAAATTTTTATTATATTTTCAATTTGTGTATTGTTTTAAGAATTGTTTTAGTCTCATTTTTTTATTTATTTCTTGTTTTAATATTTGTTTTTATGTTTTTAAATGTATTTGATTTATTATATTTTAAAAATTTTTATTTAATGAAATAGGCTAAAAAATTTAATATGGGTCGGGCAGGGCCGGGCTCGAACTTAAAAATTTTATTTTGGGCCTGGCTCGGGCTTAGAAAATTGACCTAAAATTTTGTCTGGGCCCGGCCCGGCCCATGCACACCTCTAGTATGAACTCAGTGGTATTTCTATAATCCGAACACTTAATAATATGAAACATTCACTTAAAAATCATATAAAAATCACAATTATATAGTTGTTCAAGTTATATATAAATCCTTTATAACTCAATCAATTCTTTCATCTACTATCCCGTATAATTTTCCACAATATGTTCACAATTCACTTGAACAATAATATTATTCACTTATATCCCATTTAGAGTTACATAATTCATGTGTTTCAATCATGTTTCAGTTCACTGTTCAGTATCAATAAATAATATTTAACAATTCACATTTCAATCAGTAATCCGTTTTATTCCAAGCTCAATATCAGTCAATATTTTTCAATATCAATCAATTTATCAATATCATTCAGTAATAGTCAGTCATTCAGTACCTTTATTTACCCCTATTAACATGACTCGGACATTGACGGATACACGGATCCAACCAACACACCAATACGACACTGAGTGCCTCATCGGCTTTGCAGAAGTAAATAGTAACAGTACGACACACATGGTGCCTCATCGAATCGAAGTCGAAGTAACAGTACGACACTTATAGTGCCTCATCGACTCAAGGTTGAAGTATCCCTGAACACTTCTAATCCTATAGCATGCCAACTATATCCGACTTAGCCCGATACTATTAATAGGGTTTTAATCAATTTTCAATTTTCAATCAATACATATTTCAACTAAAAAATATATATATAACAATTAATCACATAAATTAATATATCAATACAATTCAACTTACATTTTCAATAACATATATTCAAATTCCACAATAATCACATATTTATATTTATTTCACCACATTCTCAAATCAATCCATTTCAATTGTAAAAAAATAATACAAATAATTCTTACCTTAATTACTTACCATAACATTCAATCAAAATATAACAATTAATAATTAATTTCTGTAACATCCCGAATTAGGGCCTAATCAGAACAGTGGTTTCGGGACCACAAATCCAACGAAAGAAAATTTATTTTTATTACATTTTTATGGTCTACAATTTCACGGAATGATTTCGTGAAAATTTCGTTCGAAAATTTTGACATTTGGACACTCAATTTGGTCAAAAGGACTAAATTGTAAAAAGTGCAAAAGTTGAGTTCTACATGTCAGAGGTGTCAAATTGTCATGAAATTTTAAATGGGAGGTCCTTAAATGTTAATTAGACCATTAGTTAATTGTTTGAAAAAAATAGACATGAAATGGGTGTAATAAAATATTTTTAAGTTAAGGGCATTTTGGTAAACCCATAATTAAAAGAATTAAAAAGCCAAAATAGCCAAAATTTGGCCATCTTCTCCATGTACCAGCCGAAACCCCCATGAAAGCCATGGTTAGGGTTTGGTTCAAGCTTCTAAGCTCATTTTTAAGTGCTCCTGAGCCCCGTTTTTAAAGTTCTTTGCATTTTTTAAATCCCGGTAACATGTTCTAGCTATTTCTACCATTATTTTGAGCTAGGGTTTATGCTTAAAAATTTACCCATGAGTAATATGCATGCATTTTGATGTATAATGGTAGAAAATGAGTGTTGGGTGTTTAATAAACGACTTTTATAAAGCAGTTTCAATGAAAACGTCCGAAAGGACTATTTTGTAAAAGTTGTAAAATTGGTCATAAATGGGTGATTTTTTGGAAATTGGGGGATGTTATAGTTATGAAAAATGATCATCATGCCATAAAACATAAAAAATAGGATGAAGTTTAATTTTCGAGCATTGGGGCAAAAGTGCAAATATGCAAAAGTTTAGGGGTCAAAATAAAAATTTGTAAAAATATGATTTTTGGACCCCTATGAATAATGTGACTAATTAGTAGACTAAATATGATATTATAGATCAAGGAAAACAAGATTCGGACTTAGAATGATGTCGAACAAGGTTAAGCACAAACTCGAAATAAATAGTCGTACTCGAAACCGAGGTAAGTTCATATGTCACTGATAATGCAATAATATTATTGTTCATACTTGAACTTAAATTGATGTGTTAACATTGTGTGATGGATATTTATTTAGTTTATATGAAGATTATATATTATAACAAATGCCAAATTATAATTATATGTAATACCATGTTTATCTTATGGACTAATGTTTAAATAAACATGGAAATGTGTTGAATTGGATGTACATGGCATGAGCAGCTATGCATAATGAGATACTTGATGAAAAGAGGAAAATCTCGGTTGAATAAAAAGGAAAATTCGATGGATAAACCATGGCTTACATGACTTGAGATCCTGCATGTGTTGCAGAAAAGGATTTAGCCTGGACGGGTAATCCGTGATCTCAAGTATGAAAAGGATCTAGCCCGGACGGGTGTTCCTTAAGTGATTAAGCCTCCCGAAGAATATACGTGTATTAAGGATTTAGCCCGGACGAGTAATCCGATTGGGGTCTGAATTTAGTCGAGAGTGGTAATTCAGATCCGAGCTCATTGAGAGTGCTTGTCATTACAAGGGATTTAGCCTGGACTGGTAATCTCGACATCACTCCATGAGTTTATAATACAGGGGATTTAGCCTGGACTGGTAATCCCGCCGTAAGATGTGAGGTTCGCGGGAGTACACACATGAAACGATCACTTGTATGAATTGACGGTGAACGGGATATCCATCGAGATTTCAAGAAATTCAAAGAGATTAATATGAGAAATGAAATAAATGGTTATTGCCATGATACATCATGTATGTTATATGATAATATTATGATGCATGTGAGTTGTCATGTTTGGACGAGTGCGGTGCTAAATGATAGCACAGGTAAGTACTCGAAACCCATAAACACGTGCTTGACATGTGAAATGAAATGGAATTATGACGATGGTGCAAATGAACGAATTATAATAAGAGATATGAGTCTAGTTTCTGGGAAAATTAACGGATATTAATTTAGAGTTTCGTAGCTCGAGTTATAAATAATTTATCTACTATAACTCGAGTAGACAGCTTGACCAGAATATGAATAAAAGCATAATATTGTTTTGCTTAAGGAAACATGTTGTTATAATGCTTATTATTTTTATATGGACTTACTTAGCCTAAAGCTTACTCCCCCTTTCCATTTCTTTTAGTTTTGACAGGTCAACTCGGGGTTGGAGATCGTCAGAGGCAGCATCACACTATCGAGCCTTTACCCTTGGAGTATTGACATGTACATGCTAAACATGTTCAAGTGAGTGGCATGTGTAGGGACTTAGTTTTTCTATGATCGATGTTGTTGTGATTAGCCAAATGTATTGGCTTATAATGATTTGTTGTATGTGGCCATGAGATATGGCTTATAATGATTTTGGCTTGTAAGCCTATTCATCCATGATATGTGTAAATGCCTTGTGATGTGGGTATGTGATTATACTTGTTCACTATGTATAAGAAGTATATGGCATATGTACATGGTGAGTGTCTTAGGACTATTTGAGGTGGTCATGGCTATAGAATAAATGTGTGATATAGTAATAAGTTGTTAGTGCCCTGAACATGGACGTTTAATCTATAAGTTAGTAAACATAGTATAATGATATAAGGGGTAGAAAAGGGTGACTTAAGGCTTGGAAAATAGCCTATTAGGGTCCACATGGTTGGACACACGGGCGTGTGTCTAGACCGTGTGTGACATACGGTTCCCTCCCATGGGTGTGTGCTATGGCCGTGTGTCCCTTGCACTTAAAATTTTGAGTTAGTATAGGACACGAGTGGGTCACACGGGCGTGTCCCATAGCCATGTCTCAAAGTCAGTGTTGCCCACGGGCTAAAAGCATGGGCGTGCCCCAAGCTACACGGGCATGTGAGTCAACACGGCCCACCTACACGGGCGTGTGGCACTCCAAAGCTAGAAATTTATTAAGTTGCCCAAATTTTACCGAATGTTTTCGGTTTTGTCCCGAACCGCCTTAGTGTATGTTATAAACCTTGATGGCCTGTATAAGGGACGATATGCATATGTTCGAAAAGTTTTAATTTTGGGCGAAATTTAGTTATCCGGTTTTGTATGTTTATGAATGTTTAAGCCTGGTAATGCCTCGAGCCCTGTCCCGGTGTTGGATACGGGTGAGAGGTGTTACAATTTCATTGTTCAATTCCAACCAATATCTATTCCAATTCAATTATTCATCTCAAAGCACTTACTATACATATTAAGTAATAAATTCAACAATTAAGTATTAAGTTCGGATTATAGAAATACAAACCGTAATTTTCGAGCTAACCCTCGTTGACTTTGCCTTTTCCTTCCTTAACTAAGGTTTTCCGAAACAACGTTAGCTACGAAAATTAAAACAATTAAAAATTATCAATACACTACCATTCAATTTCACATTGAATATTTCAAATTTTATTCAAATTTTGTCTAAATTCCAATTTAGTCCCTAAACCTAGTCCCTAAACAAAGACTAACTTTTATTCTTCACATTTAGCTCAATATTTTTATTCAATTTCCACTTTAAACTAATTTCAACTCTCTAATTTGACCATAAAATCATAATTTCAAAATTCTTTCAATTTAGTCCCTATTATTCAAAACTTATGATTTATTTTACAATTCAATCCTTATTTCACTTCTAACTTGAAATTCTATCAATTTAACCCCTAATTCTTCAATTTATTCAACATGAACAATATCTAGAAATCTAATAACTTTTAAAATTTCCACTTAAAACAAGTAATATTTAGCTCTAAGATTCCAAAAACATCAAAATTACAAAAACAATAACTAAATTAACTTACCATTTAAGCTTCAATCTCTAAAACCCCAATTTCTCCTTCTTTTTTCTTTCTTTCTTTCCCTTCTTTGTTTCGTTTGTTCTTTTTTTTATTAATAATATTATAATATAATATAATATTATTTTCTTAAATAATAAGTAAATATGTAATAATTACTAATATATGTATTTCATTTTTTCACATTTCATCATATACACCATACATTTGTCAACTTTTGGTTTATTTATAATATAATAATATAATATAATTAATAATAAAATAATATGTTTATATATATTTTTAAAATATAAAAATATAATATTTTTATCAACATATGCCGCCTCATTTATTGCATTAGATATAATTTCCTATTTAGCCCCTTCAACTTTTCTTTAATTTATAATTAAACTTTAACACTTTATTCAATTTAATCCTTATACCTAATTAATCTTTATTCACCTATCCACAATATAATTAACCTCACAATTAACTTCATAAATATTTCTAATAAATATTTACGAATCTATTTTTCAGAAACTGAGACCCAAAAAGATACTTTTTCGATAACTGTAAAATTCGGGTCATTATAGATCTATTCTTCTCATGATCAAATTAACAAATTAATTTCATTACTTAATTTGAATATCATACTTGCTTTTAATTAAATCAATTAACCTTAGGTCATAATTTATACTTTTACCCTCAACAATTCACATTTACTCAACTTAATCAGTAACATCAAAATTAGTTTGATTGCATCTTCATCTAATTTCCATAACTAACCACGTATACATATAATTTATTAACAATCCTTAAATTCTTGAACTTTATAACTTAACACCATACTAGTTTAATTTATAGCATTTAACTCCTTGAAAGATAATACTAATAAAACTCATAATACAAAATATTTTACTTGCTCACTAAACTTGGTAATTCATCTCAAATTTCCAGCACAAAGAACAACCCACCAAAACAGTCCCTAGACTTCACAAAAAATTAACAATTTAACTTCTAATTCTATCAAAATAATTTCAAACTTTAGAGTTTTTCAACAATGGCAACTTCCACAAATATAATAATTTCTCTAAATTTCCACATGGGTAATTTACTAGATAATTTTAAGGTTCCAAAAATATAAAGTTTAATTAAAAAAAATCAAATCATACCAATAAAGTTAAGTTCAAAAATGAAACTTAAAAGGCTGAATGGTGCTAAACTTTTCCTTCTCCAAATCGGCATGCAAAAGAGATGAAGCTTTCGTTTTGTTTCTCTTTCCCCACTACTCTATTTGTTTCTTTTATTTTATTCATATTTTCATTTCATTTTATTTTTATTATAACTTAACATAATTACTAATTTAAGCATTATTATATAATTAACAGATATATATATATATATATATAATTCCCTCGTAATTATCCACTAACCAAAACTCATCAAATTAATGGACTATCTATTTAGATAGTCCCTTATTCTAATCCCACTTTGAAATTTAATACTAATTGCTAATTTATCACCAGCTTATTTTAATTTAATAATTCAACCCCCAAAAATTTTTATACTCAAACTTTTAACCCTTTAAACAAATTTAACATCTTTGCATTCAATACATATACCATTAAATCCTTAATCCAAATTTTAGTTTTCCTAAATCAGTTCCCATCAAACCAATTTATATTGTTTTCCAGCATTCCCTTAATCACTATAAATCACAATTTAAACCATGTTATTTTGAATTTACAACAGTTAAGTCCTTAGAGATCAATATCAACAAAAATCACCACTCAATTTGACCAAATTAGCCCACAAGACTTATAATTTACTCATCACCTCAAAGACAATTAACATTCTAAAAAAAAGTAGTACCTACACTCTTCATGATTTATCAAATCATTCCTTACTTATGCTTGGTCTAGCTTCAACAATTTTGAAGGTGCAAAATTTACTAAAGTGATAGCTCAAACACTTACATATATATAAATATAATTTCATAATCACTCACAAATTTAACATCCAACAAAACAACACCATCGATGGTAACTTTTACAAATATCATTAATTCTCACCATTTCAACATGAGCAAATTAACTCAAAAACATAAATTTCATGTAAAAATAACCAAATTAAACCTGCAACAAGAGCTCTTGGCCGTGCAACTTCTCCCCTCTTTCCTTTTTGTTTCCAAAAGAAGAAAATTTTTGCTTGAATTTCTTCTCCCCGCTAACCATTATCTCCCATCTATTATTAATATATATATATCCTTTTATAACAATATTTTTTAACTTAATTATTATACTAACTTAACACATATAATACTTATAATATTTACTAAAACCGTCCACCATCACATACTTATATAAATAATGGCTTATTTATTTAATAAGTCCCTTAATATAGATCCACCTTATAATTTAGTATTAATTCTTACTTCTACCACTTATTTGATTTTGTCCCTTTACTTCAATTAAATACTCTTTCGTCAAAATTACATAACCAAAAATTTAATTCACTTCTAATATAACTTTGTAAAATTTAATAAAAATATTTACGAGTCTGGTTTAGGGAAACGAGGTAGAGGTGTACATGGGCCGGGTCGAAGGCCCGCCCGAAATGTGGGAGGGTTTGGAAAAAAATATAGGCCCAAAAAATAGGCTCGGAGAAAAAAATAAGGCCCGTTTAAAAAATGGGCCAGGCTTGTGTAAGGCATTTTTGGCCCGAGCCCGGCCCGAGCCCGGCCCGAATTTACTAAAGGACAAAAAATTTATTTTTTAAATGTTGTTTTCTTATTGTTTTTCTCCCTATTTTGCTACCATTTTACTATTATGTTGCTATTATTTTGTTGTTATTATTTAGATATTGTATAAAACTTATTTTATTGTTAATTTTGTTATTATTTTAAAGACATTTGTTAATTTTGTTATTATTTTAGAGGCATTTGCTTGTTAAGTTACATCTATTTTAGTGTTATTTAAGTCTACATATTTTTTAAAATTTATTTTCAATTTGTTGAAAAATATTTATTTTGATTTTTTAGTATTTTTGAGGTATTATTTATATTTAAAATTTATATAAAATAATATAAAAAATTAATACGGGCGGGTCGGGCCGGGCCTGAGTTTTAATATTTTTATATGGGCAGGGCTTGGACAAAATTTTAGGCCCATTTTTTGGGCCCGGCCCGGCCCGAGCCCAATGAACGGGCCTAAATTTTTTGTTAACCTGGCCCGAACTAGGCCCGGCCCGACCCATGTACACCTCTAAAACGAGGTCCCGATACCTCAATTTCCAAAACTTTCGACTTTAGAATTGATACACTTGTACCTTGTCTAACTTTCTAATAATTAAAATTTTTAGATAAACCTCAATATAATTCTGTAATACCTTTGTAACTATGGATAAATAATATTCACTAATTCTATCTTCAGAAAACAACATTCTGAAATCACCGTTTTTAACTCCACTGACTTTTGAGTCGTTACACCCACTGTATGTTGTAGTCGTTTAAAATTAGCTCATAATGGGAGAAAGATGGTATGATATTTATTGCGAAACTTTTCTGGTATCAAAACATTTTTAAACAACTAGAGAATGTAACCTCTAACATGACACTCAATATCAAGGCAAATTTGATTCTTGGGAGATGCTTAAAGTGGCTATTCAACAATGTTAACTTAGTTTGAAGCCCATTGGAATTGAACTTATAGTTGATGCCAATTTTGAATGTTGCACAAATGCAATTGTACTCAGAAATACCCATTATTGGATGCTCATCCATCCGAAAGCCTGTCAATAAAGCTACATCTGTCAACGTTAGTGTAGCTTCATCACTTAATAAATGAAATCTATAGGTCTCAAGTCTCCATCATTCAACTAGAGCAAAAACGAATGCTGGCACGAAAGTAAAAATCTCAAATTGACTGATGTGATAGAAACTAACACCTTTTAAATAATGAATGATCAACTTATGAGGCTCTGTTATTTCCATATTAATATAACATAAAGCCACTAGAGAATACTCTATTATTATTACATCTTAAGCGACAGAGCCTCTTTCAATCTTAATAAAGAGACAACCTCTATAAAAATTCAAAATTTGGATTTAGAAAATCTCGAGAGTGTAGGATAGTATAGAATGTATAGAAGAAAGATTTGGGTTTTCTATGAAAAATGAACAAGTGGAATGGGATATTTATAGTTTTAGTGTTAGGATTTTGTTAGGGATTTATGGTATTAAAGTCAATTTAAATTTTTGAGATTTTCTTCTTTTTAAAAAAGAAACATTTAAAGATTAAGAATTCTAAATAGACCTCCGACACTCATAGGTGGTGTTTGTTTTCTTATTTTTAAACAAAATACAGTGATGGTTAAAGTTTATGTGACCTAAACATTTAAGGATATCAAGTTCTATTTAAATAGTGTATAAAACAGTTACAAAAAAATATAAGGTAAACTACAAAAACAGTCACTTTTGTTTGCCTCAGATTACATTTTAGTCACTTATGTTATTATTTTGTTACGAAGTGATCGCTCTTCCGTTAAGTTCCGTTATCTCCCTAACGGTAATCCTACGTGGCAGTCCAACTAGATTTTAAGTGCCAACTTGGATTTCCTAATGGAATGAGAATAGATTTTTTATTAAATAAATTTAATTAATTAAAAATTTTAAACCCTAAATCTTAGTTAAAAAACCATTGACCTCCCCCCTTTTTTTAGTTTTCTTTTTCAATTGACTAAAAAAGCTATTATCATCAAAAAAAAATTATTCACTTACAAAAACAAAAAAGAATTCAATAGAGGGTCTAGGTATATCTTCTTCACCGACAAATTTATGTTCTAAGAGTTAAAATGAAGTGGTTGTCGATAAATAAGAAGATGGTAATCATTTTTGTTCCTAATCATTGTATTTTTCAATTCTTCACGTTCTTGAATAATTGGTTTCTGAATCTGATTTTTTCTTATCTGAATCGGCTTGTTTGTTCACAATCCCTTTGTGGGTATCCCTTTTTTCTAATCTAAAATTTTTTTAGTTGTTAATATTCATATCAAGAATTTTAATTTAAGGTTTTCATTAAACAATAAAAATTTTAATCTTTTTGTTTTTCAGTATTGAATAAAAGAGATAGATGAATGCAAATAAGACATGCCTAAACCCTCCATTGAATCCATCTTTATGAAGCAGTCAATTTGATTTTAACTATTTTGATCTTAATAATAGTTTTTCCAGTCAAATGAAAAAAAAACTATTGAAAAAAAAGAAGAGAATGAAGAAAAATTAAAAATTAGAGATAAACAGTTGGCATCTAAAATCTAGTTGGACTGCCACGTAGGATTACTGTTAGAGAGATAACGGAACTTAACGGTAGAGTGATCACTTCGTAACAAAATAGCAATATAAGTGACTAAAACGTAACATTTCAAACATAAGAGACTAAAATGTAATCTGAGGTAAACAAAAGTGACTATTTTTGTAAATTACCCAAAAATTAATTAATAGTTTTATGAAAATAAAACATCAAAAAAATTAATTTTAAATCTTCAAATTATTTGAAATAAAAAAACATGAGAAGAAGTGAATTTCCAGTCTTTGAAGCGGTTGGTAAAATATAAAATTTAATTTTCGGTTCAGGCGACGCTAAGCTGTTGTTTTAAGACTTTGCGAGAAGTTCAAATATAAACCGGAAGTCGTTGCGACTTGCGAGTGTGAGGTACATTAGCATGTTACACGAGGACGTAGAGTGTAGCCCCCCACGTCTCATTATCATATTTATCCACGTCGCCGTCAACTACCCCTGCCCACCTGCCTTTTAGCTCCTTCATTTCTCCACCTCATCTAATCTTCAATTTTCTCCTTCCCTCCACCATGGCTACGCTGCTCCGGAAAGTCTGGGAGTCTGTCTCCACTCGTTCTTCTTCCACCTCCCACTCACCTCTCCAGTTAACTTCTTCTTCAGCCACTTCATCCGACTCATCGCTCGGACCTTGTTTCGATTCTATTCCGCTTGATATTCTGCTACAGATACTCCGGCTGGTCGGCCCCAAGGACGCCATCAAGCTTGGTTGCGTTAGCCGAGCCTGGAGGTCCCTTGTCTCGGATAATCTCCTTTGGATATATTTTCTCCAATACTATGAAGGCCACGATGATCCCTGGGACTCCGTTTTCTTCGCCGAGTTGAACTTAAGATCCGGTTATCCTCTGCAGTTCGTGCCCTTTCCTCTTCACCCATTTTTCACTTAAATCATTTGGATTTGTTTGTATTTTTTCATGATTGACGTTGCCTCGTAATCCCCAAATTTTCTGCAAGAATCTTTCTATACCAATTGACAAATATTCCCTCTTCTACTTGCGTTTCCATTTTTACTAATGACAGTTATATGGGTTCATTTTAACTATTTTATTCCACGAGTTTTTGAACCAAGTACATTTTGATTTGCAGAACATTCCCAAGTCGCACAGGGGAGTTATCTTTCATGCGCATTTATGGTCAACGTGCACAAGTCCCTGGTTCTGTTATCATTGATGGTAATTTAACTATCTCTCAAGTCTCAGTTACACCCAGTACTGATGCTGACTAACTGGATTTTAACAAAGTTAAACACCTGATACTGTGGGCTGTTCTTGATGTTTGTCTTGTTCCCCCTTTGGAAACTTGAAAAAGGTTGTTCGGGCTATTGCAAGTTTGGGTGGAGCAAGTATGCTTGTCCATCTGGGCGGTCTGCAACTTTTCTGGTAAGCTTGTAAGGTTTTACAAAGACGGATTTTCTAGATGTGGGAAACTCCATTCTGTTGTTAGATATGTCTTCATCTTTCCTTATATATGTATACTACGTGATGTTAATTTAACATTTGTCTTTGACATCAATGTTTCAGGAGTTTGGTAACATCGAATCTCCAATGTATGCTAGACTTCGACATTTTTTTGGCACTATTTATAGCAGGTTTGTTGTATTCCAACTGGTTCATTCCTTTCCTTGGCTTTCCTCTAATTTCTTGAACTTACTCTCGCATGGGGATTTTGGATTGTAAATATGACGACGTTCTTCTACAGGATGCAGGTTAAGCCATCCACTCAACCAATTGTCCTGTCCATTCCAATATGCCATTATGATGGTTGGCTACTATCTTCTTCTTTTTCCTAATCATGATTTTTAATGCTCAAATTTTATGAATCTCATGCCATTATTTGTTGGAATGAAGCAATATCTCTTCATAGCTATACTGAAACTTTTACGACTTTAATACCCTTCAATCTTCGTACTTCCATTTTTGTAGTATGCTTTTTAAATCGTAGCTTTCTAGCTAGTTGATCTGGGTCTATAACCTTCCCTGTCGGTATGTATTGGTCAATTTGTACAGTATCCAGAGCAGAGGGTTATCCCTATGGACGAAGATGATATGTCATATGTGCTTGATCAAACACTTGTTGTGCTTTGATTATTAAATTAACAGTATTGATTGCATCACATAATTCTCTTCATGGGAATCATCGGAAAACATTGAGATAAGTATTATCTCTGAGAAGAAGAGAATACACCACTGATATTTTTGTCAGACCTGATTGTGTAAATTTGGTTGTAGCCAGTGATAGTTGGGCTAGCATGGTTAACATCCAGGTTTTAACCTCTGCTGAATTGATTTCTCCAGATACAGATTCGGCCAAAGCATCAAGAAGGCAGCTTAAAGATGCCATCCACACTGTCTTATTTGACATGAATGTTCCTGCTGTTTGTGCTGTGAATCAGGTGCATCATTGTATTTTTAGATACTGTCTAGTACTAATCTCAAAAGAAGCAACCAAACAAGAAATAGTCAAAGCAACACACACAAGTAATATGGTTGTTTTAAAATGCTTATTCCCTCTCTTAAAGCTCATGAACAACGCAAGCTAGATGAACCTTACATCTTTCCCCTAGTCATGCTTTTTCTAGCCATATGTGGGGATGTTGCTTTCTCTCCATTATTCATTGTCTGAACACAATGACTTTTGCAAGTGATTCATTGCAGGCAACATTAGCTCTCTTTGCAGCAAGACGGACATCGGGAATTGTTGTTAACATTGGTTTTCAAGTTACATCTGTTGTTCCCAGTACGAACTTGACTTTTCTCAAGTCCTCTTCTCATCTGTTGTTGATAATATATAATTAATGGTGATTTATCATGTGTTCATTGTTATCCTTTCTCTTTAATCCTTTTGTTTTCATTTTTTCCCTATTAAAAAGGGAAATAAGAGAACTGATGAATTTGACTATTTTCAGCCTAATTTATATTTCACTATGTTCTCTCACCTATTTTTTTTTAATAGAATTCTGAATTTGTATGGTTTGTCTATGTGTTTTATAGTTTTAAATGGGAAAGTTACACGTAAGGTGGGTGTTGAAGTTATTGGACTTGGTGCATTAAAACTCACAGGATACCTCAAGGAACTCATGCAGCAGAACAATATTAACTTTGAATCATTGTACACCGTGCGGACACTAAAAGAGGTATGCTTTAATCCTTTGCAACTTTAGATTGAGGCTGTTTCGGTGTTTCCTTTCTACGGCTTGAGTAGTAGAAGGATAACCACACTTGGATTGTTTCCTTGCCAAAAAATTTGATATTCAAGAATAACAAATCCAACATATATCATGCTTCTGATGTATTAGTAAATATATAACTTATCATTGCATATATTATGTGCTTAATTGATATTGCCGAAGGTGATACAAATTGATAAATTTTACTTTGGTGCATTTGTTCCCTTTTAGAATCAATGCCTTGTTCTCCTTTAGAAACTCCTCACCTTCACTCGATAATGTTCATGCAAGACAGTTCCTTTTACTTTCTTCTGTAATTGGCAACATGCTCATCCTAGTTTCTTGATGCTCTTTTAGTTTGCTTAAAATACAGAACCTATGCTATGTTGCTGCTGATTATAAAACAGAACTATTGAAAGATACTCGAGCATCAATGGAGGTTCCAGCCGTGGGTTGGTTTACTTTGTCAAAGGAACGTTTTCAAACTGGAGAGATCTTATTCCAGCCACGTATTGGAGGAGTGTAAGTCTATAACTTGTAGCACCTATAAAGTTGTTTCTGTCAAGTACTTAAGGAAGATGCACAGGTGCTATTCGTGAGACCTTACTGATACTTGCAAGTTGCAAATGATTAAAAAATAAAATTCTCAAGGAACTGACCTGAATACAAGTAAAGACATTATAAATTGTTCATGAACCATCTTAAGATTAATTGAATACCAGTAATATTCTTGAGGTTTTATTGACACCTTGCACATGATTTGAAACCGAAACACGAAGATTTTTTTTTTTTTTGAATGTTTATAAGTTGTATCTTTGTACAGGTCTGCTATGGGATTGCATCAGGCGGTAGCACTTTGCATGGATCATTGCCATGCTGCAGAATTGACATGCGATGATACTTGGTTCAAGACTATAGTTTTGTCCAGGGGAACTGCATGTTTACCGGGACTAGCAGGTAGAATCTGGAATTTCAGTCTTCTATCATTCCTTTCCTTTTCTTTTTGGGTTAATAGACACTAGCAGGGTTATATCTACGGTTTTGAGTATGTCGCAACTGTTTTCCCAGAGAGGTTAGAGAAGGAACTACATGAGACTCTTTCCCCTTCCCTAGCAAATGGATTAAGAGTCATTCCTCCTCCTCATGGTCCAGATACTGCATGGTTTGGGGCCAAGTTTATCAGCAACGTAAGCTACTTAACCATATCAATGAATACTACATGAAAATAGTTATCGGTGTTCACTTGCATTAAAATTTTATGCTGTATGACCGACATCTGATGGTTTTGTCACTTCAATGATTCTAGATGCTATGGTTTTTTCTATGTTACTCGATACAGTTATTTTCGGGTTTTTTTTTTCTTGTATTTAGAGGATCTTCGAAAGGTTATTATATTCCTATGTCCTTGCTTTTACGGTCATGAGCTTGATGTTACATGATAAAATGAAATTGCCCTTTCGTTTTTATCTGGTTTATGTGTGAACATAGACCTAACCCTACCCCTTTATAAATGGTGTGTTGTAGTTGAGCACGTTCCCAGGGACCTGGTGCATAAGAAAGAAGCAGTTCCGACGTAAATCCAGAGCCAACATCATGTGGTAAAGCAGATTGAGGTTTTCTAAAGTCGACCACCTTCATCCCCGTCGTGATAGTTGTATAATGATATAATAACGAAGCAGCCCTTGGGCTTCTTGCCATGGCTTCGCTTGGCAACAGTTATGGTAGCGTTATTGAGCTGCTGTCCTGCCACCTGGATTTAAGGGCGGTAGGGCATAGTATAAAATAGCACACACGAGTTTATCTTAGACTCAATTGAACTTAATTTTAACTAGCACACATATGAGGTAAGTTTTTGTTTTTAAATTATTTAGAATCTAATTATCCCTAATGTTAGTAATTTATAATATTATTACTGGTAGGTATTAATATTTTTGTTATGTAAAAAAATCTAATAAATTATAATTATTGATAAATAGTTATGTTGTAAGGATGTAACTCTTGTACCTGAAATTATTTTATAAAGATAAAACTTTATGTAAAGTTTTGTAAAATAACACACTCTTATACAAAATTATATCATTGAGTTCTTATGGAAGTGTATCATACGAAAAGCTATTTGGTATTTTTACTTTTTTATTAGTTATTCTTAATGTTTTTAGATCGGACCGTTTGTCGAATTGATCAAGCCATCTATTTATCGATTTGATTAGTTTAGTCGGTTTGATTAGTCCGATTAAAAAATTATTAAAATTAAAAAAATAGTTCAATTAATTTCTAATCGGTTTAATTGGGTTTTAGTCAGTTTAACCAGTTCGTATCGGATTTTGATCTAATCCGTTCAAAGCTACTATTCAAATCATTACTTTAGTCGATTATTGGTCCAACAGATTTAATAGGTCAGTTTGATTCGGTTCAAACAATATTAATATTTTACTATTTTACTTAGATTGTTGTGAATTTTGATGCATCTTAGAAGCATATTATAACTTTAAGGAAAATGTTCTATACATTAAATTTTATTTTTATAGCTTAAGTTTTTTATTATTATTTTAACAATCTTAAAACATTAAAAATGTATTCCATGTAAGGTAAGAATTATTTTGTGGATACAAAACATAATGTTTTAAGATTATTCCAAAAAGGTGAATTGATGATTACAAAGATGAAATGAATGTTTATGATTGAGGAACAAGTCGGTTGATTTTTGAATAAAAAAGTAGGATAAGTTTTCTAACTTATAATATTATGTTTGTATACTTGCTTTATGATTGTTACTATATAACAACTACGGGAATTTTTCTAAATATTTTTAAGATCCCTCTATAAATGCTTGTTACAAAACCATCTAGTAATGTACTAATGGTAGCAAAATCGTCGATAAATGGTTATTAAAATGATGGGATGAAATATTACCGATAATCGTTTTGCTGACGAAAAGGCTGATAGTATATATTAGGTGTAAGCCGACAAAAATTTAGTGTGAAAGTTTATATCGACACACCACTATAGCAATCGCATATTTTTCATCATATCTCATATTATTAGCTTTGATGTTTCAATATTTAACATAGATTTTATATATTATATTTTTAAATTCATTTAAATATAGTTGAAAATTTTATCAAACATTCTCAAAACAATTTTAAGACTTGAAAAATAGTTTTTAAGAACTTTTTAAGTGCGGCCAAAAGGTGTGGTACCTAGAAGTCAGTGTGCAAAAAAGTATAGAGCTACAACACCCTTTTACTTTGATACCGTACCCTACTCAAGAGGTATACACTCTTCCAGCTAGAGTGCAATACTTGTAGCTCAACGGTCAAATTTTAAAAAAAGGTATCGCACCCTAAAGGCTAAGTATCGCACCGGAAAGCTTTGCAAGTTTTTCTAAACCCGAAATTAATGCTTCTAACGACTAGAATTCATCCCCAATAGCCGTAAACGTCAAAAAACTCATTCCTTAATATAAATACAATTCAAAAACACATCAAGACACACGAGATGAGCATCCAAGCATAGAAATCCAAAGAAGCCTCCAATTTTTTATTTCATCATTTTCTCTTGTACATACCTCTTAAGTACTTATTGTTAGATCTTTTTGTCATTATCATTTTCATTCTTTGAGAGAGCTTAGCACTTATAAATAGAGGTGTGCATAGATCGAGTTCGGACTGAGCTCAACTAAAAATTTAGGCATGTTTGCTAGGTTCAGGCCCGACCTGAAAAGTGGGCCTAAAATTTTGCCCAAGTCTTACCCGGATAAAAATGTTAAAACCCGAGTCCGACGTTGCCCGCCCATAATATTTTTTATATAATTTTAAAATATATATAATACAAAAATATTAAAAACATCAAAATAAATATTTCCCAACAAATTAAAAATAAATTTTAAAAAATATGTATACTTAAATAACACTAATATAGATGCAACTTAACAAGCAAATGTCTCTAAAATAATAACAAAATTAACAATAAAATAAAATTTATATAATATCCAAACAACAACAACAAAATAAAAACAATATAATAGTAAAATGGTAGCAAAATAGGGAGAAAACAATAAGAAAATAATATTTAAAAAAAAAGTAAATTTTTGTCCTTTAGTGAATTCAGGACGGGCCGAGCCCAGGCCAAAAATACATTATCTAAGGCCCAGTCCATTTTTTAAACGGGTCTTATCGAAGCCCATTTTTCTAACCTATATTTTTGCCCAAACCCTCGCACATTTCGGGTAAGCCTTCAGGCCGAGCTGGGTGACCCGAACCATGAACAGGTCTACTTATAAACACACAGCTTTGAAATGTCTTCATTGTTTACATCTTTTCTTTATATTGAAACATCTACTTAAAGTTTTTGAAGTATAAAACCTTAAGTAATTTGTGAAGGATTTTAGTAGAGCGTTATAAAAACTAGAGGGTTCTAGTTAAGCCATAAAAACTAGGAAAAAAGTTTTATCTTAGCCTTGTGAAAAAGATAGAGATTGTAAAGGTTGTACTTTTTTCCTCGAAATGTAACAATTCAAGTATAGTGAACTGAGAGATCTTTAGTTGAGGTATACCAAGGTAGTAAAAGTAGGCAATTGGGGTTGAACCACTATAAATCAAAATGTCCAAGTTTTTTTTTTTCATTTACTCATCATTTAGAAAAGTTTGCAAAGAATTTTAAAATACCAATTCACCCCCTCTTGGCATTTTCGGGTCTAACACATGTTTTCCGATCGATAGTTTTTATATTTAAAAGTGACTAAATTTATCTTTCAATAAAAAAAATATTTTTTTCTAGTATTTTGTCTTATTTAAGAATGTGTATGGTTGGATTTTTTTTATAAAATAAAAAATAAATTTATGAGTTCATAATATAAAATAAAACCACTCTCAAATTTACGTTTCAAATTAGAACTTTATAAGACCAAAAGTTTGTCCTTTCATTGGGATGATTACTAACAATTATATTTATTTGTTGTATTGTTTTAATGATTAAATGTCAAATAAAAAAGACTATGTGGTGTGTTTGCTTAAAATTGAAATATGGTGTTTATTGGTAAAGGCATTAATATTGATACACTATAAATATAGATTTGTATTATATTTGTAAAACACAATGATGTCAAGGAATTAGATATTTTATTTTGAGAATCATTATATTTGATATATGGTTACTTTTATTAAATTTATCAAAAGTACTAAAACTTTATAGAAAAGTTTAAAATATTACTTGTTGTGTCAATGTTATTTCACTAAGGGTGAATAGTTGGAGGCCTCCTAGTTATGTGAAAAATAATATTTAAAAACCCACCAAATATTGAAAAGATAAATAAAAGAGCATATTGACATATATGGTATCTTGACTCTTGAGTGTTAAAATGAACCCTCTTTAGTAAAAGAATGTACATTTTGCACAGGGTGAGTGTGTTGGTTTCTTATATATTTAGAACAAAATAGAATCATATATATATACTACCATAGTATTGTAAGATTTGATATAGTTTCACATTGTGAAAACATACAAACTAATAAGTTTAGCTATCTTTGAAAAAAAAAAAGCCTAAGTTAGTTCTTAATCTTGAAGAATTAAAGTGGTTAGCTTTTTTTTAATCCTTTTATCAAACTTCAATTTAGATTAAAATTATGGAAATAGAATGGTTGAAATTTATATTAATGAGAATTAGAGTTTTGACCACAATCAATGCTAAGTATTTTCTAGAAAAATGAAATGATGTCTAAAAGCATGTTGTAAAATAGCAGTTTGGACATGTTAAAATATGAATTAATTATATTGGTTCAATCTCTAATTTAAGATAATGACACTACAAGAAAACAGACTTTTAGCGGCATTTTTTTTACTTTTAGCGGCGCTTGCCACTAAAGCTAATGCCGCTAAAGATTATAATTAATAAATTAAAATTTAAACTTATATAAGATTCAATATAAAATCTATTTTTATAAGCGATATCCACTTCTAATTGTAAAGCTAGAAAAGAAATTGATATAAAATAATTTTATATGAATTTGGTAATGACATATGATTAAATAAAATAAATTAAATTAAACATTTAAAGTTTTAATTGAGTTAATGCCACTCTCAACCGAATCTTAATTTAATTTAAAATTTCATATATTAACAAAGGGGTAAAATAAAATTTTGAAAATATTTTTATCCATTTATTTTTTTATAAAAAATCTAGATTCAAGCTCAACATTATAAATTCGTATATTTAATATTCATATAAATATTTTACAAATTTATTAGTAATAACTAATCTATTAATCTCTCTTTTGTTAAACTTCCATATCAAGCAAGTAATGGATTGGGTCAGGCCTACTATGCCCAACATGGGCGCTGGGAGCCTAATCGGATCCAAGTCCTGTTTTTTTGTCTAAATAGTTTGTTCAACTGTTCAAGTGTCAGCCATTATCATTGTTTCAACTAATACAACATTAAAAATAGTTATAATCCATTCAAAATATTAGAGCAAAGTCAAAGAACAGAGGAAGAGGCAAATTTGGATTTCTCGAAATCGATCCAACATCCAAAGGTAACCACTCTAACTCTACTGCTTTGGTTGCCTTACAAACCAAAGGAATTTTTGGAATCTGAATCTAATGTTTTGTTTCTTTTTGTTCTTGACTTTAACCAACCCGATTATTACTTCTTTTTTTATTTGATTCGATTGTAAAAGAAAAATACATTCTTTTTATCACCAATGCTGGATACCCAAGTTTGGGTTTTAGGTGTTTAGAATTGACTAGTGCTTAAATTAAATCTATGCGGTAGTGGTTGCTTAGTTACCAATAATAAAGAAAAGTCTGGATTTTGATGCTTTAATTAGACATTGGTTACTTGCTCTTGTTAACTTATTCTTTTACAAGTCTGGAACTTAATCTTTCTTGTTCAACGTAAAGAATATGCATCTAGTTCCTTGCTTACCGTCTGTGTGTTTTGAGCATCTCTGCAATCCGTTTTTCTCTTATGCACTATATCCTTGGCAACCTAGTCAAAAAAATCCAAGTTTTTTGATCTACCAGTATTGGGATCAATACAACCTTGTACCTTCTCGTGCTTGGTACTTAGCTTCAATGGTCATTTGAGTTTTGCCTAAGGTAAAGTAACATATTAACAGTTAAGTGAGTTTACTAGGTATTGTGGTGTCTTAAAGTCAGTAACCTGTAGTCTAGATGTGATATGCTTTGCTGTTTAAAGATACACATTTCCATCAGTTCTCTTCCGGGAGCAATATTGGCTATTATTTAATTTCTTAACGCTTCTGCGTTTCCTGTTTCTTTAGTCATGATGAACTGAGGAACAGTCATTTAGGACCTGAACAAACAGTCTATAGGTCTGATGCAAGGAGTACATTGACTATCATCTATCCCACTATCACCATATTCTGTCCACATTGACTATAACTATGAGTATATAATAAAACCCAGAAGCACTATGCTTGCTAACACACCCTACCATGTAATGTGTTCCTCCAGATCTAAGCTTCGATTCATTTATCACCTTGTACTCAAATACGTAATTGGTATCCTATTTGTTCAGGTCTTAAAAGACTGTTCCCCAGTTCATCATGATTAAAGAAACAGAAAAGCAGAAGTGTTAAAAAATTAAATAATAACCAATACAGCTCTTGGAAGAGAATTGATGAAAATACGTATCTTTAAACAACATAGCATAGCACATCTAGACTACAGGTTCCTAACTTTAAGATACCACAATACCTAGTAAACTCACTTAACTGTTAATATGTTACTTTGCCTCAGGCAAAACCCAAATGACCATTGAAACTAAGTACCAAGCACGAAAAGGTACAGGGTTGTCTTGATCCCAATACTGGTAGATCAAAAAGCTTGGATTTTTTTACTAAGTTGCCAAGAACATAATGCATAAGAGTAAAACGGATTGCAGAGACGCTCAAAACACACAAAAGGTAAGCAAGGAACTAGATGCATATTCTTTACGTTGAACAAGAAAGATTAAGTTCCAAACTTGTAAAAGAATAACTTAACAAGAACAAGTAACCAATGTCTAATTAAAACATCAAAATCCAGACTTTTCTTTATTATTGGTAACTAAGCAACCACTATCGCATAGATTCAATTTAAACACTAGTCAATTCTAATCATCCAAAACCCAAACTTGGGTATCCAGCATTGGTGATAAAAAGAATGTATTTTTCTTTTACAATCAAATCAAATAAAAAAAGAAATAATAATCGGGTTGGTTAAAGTCAAGAACAAAAAGAAGCAAAACATTAGATTCAGATTCCAAAAATTCATTTGGTTTGTAAGGCAACCAAAGCAGTAGAGTTGGAGTGGTTACCTTCAGATGTTGGATCGATTTCGAGAAATCCAAATTTGTCTCTTCCTCTGTTCTTTGACTTTGCTCCAATATTTTGGATAAATTATAACTATTTTTAATGTTGTATTAGTTCAAACACTGATAATGGCTGACACTTGAACGGTTCAACAAACTATTTAGACCAAAAAACAGGGCTTGGATCCGATTAGGCTCCCACCGCCCATGTTGGGCAAAGTAGGCCTGACCCAATCTATTACTTGCTTGATATGAAAGTTAACAAAAGAAAGATTGATAGATTAGTCACTAATAATAAATTTGTAAAAATATTTATATAATATTAAATATACGAATTTATAATGTTTTGAGTTTGAATCTAGATTTTTTATGAAAACATAAAAGGATAAAAATATTTTCAAAACTCTATTTTACCCCTTTGATAATATAGGAAAATTTTAATAAATTTTAAATTAAATTAAGATTCGGTTGAGAGTGGCATTAACTCAATTAAAACTTTAAATGCTTAATTTATTTTATTTTATTTAATCATATGTCATTACCAAATTCATATAAAATTATTTTATATCAATTTTTTTCTAGCTTTACAATTAGAAGTGAATATCGCTTATAAAAAAAGATTTTATATTGAATCTTATATAACTTTAAATTTTAATTTATTAATTATAAACATTTTGTTCCACAAAAGAAATTGACTTAAAGATAATTTATTTATTATATTTTAGTTGCAAATAATTCAGTTTCTATTCCAAACACTATTATTTTAATTGAATTTTAGTTTTAGTTCTTTCAGCAATTTTACTTTATTTTTGTTTCTACTTCAACCGAAACAATTCAAGAGTTTCACAAATCAAAGCTTCAACAAATATTTTCAGATTTAGATTTCTCTCCACTCCTCTTATTTTTACATTTAATTTGAATGGGAAATATTCGAGTAGGGCAAGTTGCATCTAGTATGGCCAAGAACTAAAAACTCTAGGAAAGTTGACAAGCGAAAGTAGGAGTGATTGATTGAAGGTTCGGGCTTTACCACAAATTAGTTGGTATAAGTTAAGTGAGATTAAACCTTAGGATTGACGACACCAGGAATTAACTTAAGTAGATAAGGCTGAAAGAATAACCTACTTAGCACCAACTTAATCTAATCCGATTTAAGCTATTAGGTTGAAAGATAAGTAGGTTGAATCGATCAATTAATCTGGTTATAGGCCGAAAGGTATTAACTAGGTTAATCCTTAGCTAATTTGTTAAAAACCTGAATCTAAAGTTAATCATGAAAACAAATGCAATTTAATCTTCTGTCTACTTAATTTATGTAACACCCCTTCTTCGGTCCGATCACCGAATCCAGGTTACGAGATCCTACAATAAAATACAGGAACATTTACATGCAAAGGTTAACAAGAAATTCCGCTTTAAAATCATTAAAACTATTCTAAACACATTTAAAAGCAATCATCAATAGATTCAAGCATGTTTAAGATTCAAATGGAAAATTTTAAAACATAACATGCCAAGGTTATCCGCCAAATATAAGTTTCACCAAATGACTACTCGTCAAATGATTAACTGCTAAAGATGATACACAAAACTATTATTGATCGGAATTTTAAACTAAAACGTACCTTAATAATTTCAACAAGCTGGTCTACTCCACTCTCACCAAGAAACAGAGGCTGCAGTCAGAATAATAGTATTTGTTAAGTAATTTAAAAGGAAAATGAATATAAATAAGCAAAAAAAACTAGCAACGAAACATGTACCTGCCACAGCCAGCAGACCAGATGTCAATGGATGTGGTGTATTTATTATTCAGGTGGTCGCTAGTACCTACAACAGATGTAATACTATAAGAGTAGCACCAAATATTAATTAAGTTTAACCAAATATAAAAACTTCATCAATATCACTACCAAATATTAATTCGAAGATTAAATGGCAGCTTCAGTTGAACCAACAGCTGCAGGAGGAGCAGGAAGCAGTAACTGAAATACAGACAACATTAATTCACTAAGACTTTAATTTAAAAATAGAAAACAAAAATAAAAATAATATCAAACAATTGAATTTAATTCACTAATACTTTAATTTAAAAGTTCAAAGGCATATGTAAATATGTAAGTACCACATGGTAAGAAAATTTAATACAATTTAAAGCCCATGATGCTGAGTTGCGAACTGCACAGCAAAACAAGGTACAAGAATCGGGTCTGGTTCAAGTTTATTTAAAGGGCTGCAATTCATACATTTGATTAATGTTATGAAATAAAGGTTGTGCTTGTTTTTCTATCCCATAAGGATTAGACATTTCAATCGCCAACCCTAAGGATAAAGAGAACTTTGCAAGGACTTTCAAGAGTAAGCCTATCAATTACAGTCCACATTCACTAATATAGCTATCATAGTTCCTAATGCATATATGATAACGATACTCACAGTTTGATTAGTTAAAGCTAGAAAAGCAATAACCAAATGCACAATCCCGAACTTAAATAAGAAAGCTCATCTGCTCATAAAAATGTGAATTGTATCATGCCTCAACTAGATTGCTAATCCTAGCAGCAAAAATGCTTCTAAATAGTATAAGGACTAGCTGCTGCTGCATTAAGATTTTTAATCCTTCAGATTTAGTAGGTTCATGCCATCACTGTCAAACGCAATGAAGTTACAAGAACTATTTTGGAATCCATATAGCATCCAAATTAGGTAATTTGTTAATTTTATATAAGATGAACTTAGGTCATTTGTTAATTTCATTCTAAATAACTAAGGTTCCTGATTAAACACAACTTGTCTTGAATAAATTTAAAATAAAATAAAATAATACTTTAAATACAATTTAATTTAATTAGGTAATTTAAAAATAAAATAAAAGTAGATAAAATATTTTTTGGGATTAAAATAAAAAACTAAAATATTTAAAATAACAATAAACCGTTGGGAAAAAAACAAAGGGGCATGTGTTTGGTAAATATCACTTATTCAACGTGAAATTCATAAAAAAATACAAGACTTTTGCCAATTCCGAAAATAAAAATAAACTTTACAATCCGGCAAACAATAAAACAAAGTTTACATATCAATCAAGCCGAACTGCTGCTTGTCACGACCAAAATGTTGATTTTAAAGATTAAATGGGGTTTTTTTTTTCCAGCTTCTAATCCTGCCTTATGGTAATTGCTTGATCAAATTTATGCATCTTAATCAAGAAGAAACCAGAAAATTAAAGCATATGAATAAATTTTCAACAAGAAGATGAAAAGGAAACAAAAACCCCAAATCAAAAGTGAGTCAAGGGAAGATCTTAGAAAAGATTGGAAGCAATAACATAGAAATATTTCAAGAACAAGCAAAAACTTTATCAGGATTTGTGAAAATTAAAAGAAACAGAGAATTAGAAATTAAAGTTACCTGATACTTTTGTTTGCCAGTGAAGGGAAAAAAAAACCACCACTCACCATGAAAATGAATTTATAGAATGTTACAGTTTGAGAGCTTAGAAAGAAGAATAAAAAGGCGAAATTGAAAAAATATACTAACCTGTTGGATGGGAGATGATGAGCAGCAAATGAAGGTCCTTATAATATGATGCCAAACTGCTAGAAAATAGGCACTCCAAAGGGTTTTCTATGCCTAGCCTTGAATCAGCTACAACCCAAAGCAAACCAATGCAAAAGACAAATAACTTTTCTCACTAACACTAATACTATTCACTCTAAAACATCTTGATTACATTTCTATATAAAACAATCACTTCATGCAAATGAAAGTAACAGGATTAGGAGTGTTAATAGAACTTCAGAAACCAAATAACTGCGCATCAATTATGTTATGAACTAGGTAAATTTTCACTTGTAACTGAAAAGAAATATTTTCTAGATCTGGAAATGAATTACAATGGTATATTCTGAATCTTGAATGCTTAGCTTTCTCTGTACACTTACTAGTGTATATATAGAACATTTGATCAATAACTGCTCTTCCAACAGATTCTTAGCTGAACAACAACTCAGCTAACTGACTTGAACTAACTAACCACATATTAATACTAACTCTATCAAATTAGGATTTAAAGCAACACTTACGATGTATATTGCCCTAGACAACAAGCAGATTGTTCAGCAGCACAGTGAAGGCTCATCAGATTTGTCACTAACCCAACTCTTCCTAACTTACCTGCAATGTGAAAACAGATTTTCTAATAACAGAAGACAATTGAAACAACAATATGCCTAGATTTATTAACTATTTTAAGATCACTTAAGCAAACAAATCTTGGAACCACAACAATCTGTTAACTGAACTCAAGTCTATTTCAGAAGAGATATCAATACGTCTGTTGAAAGCTAGTTTGTAGGCGTAATATCAACCTGAGTCTACAAAAACAAAATTAGTAATTCCAAGATTGGTCTGTGTTAAAATAGTCATAAATTTTGACATATTATTGATAATGAATTTCTACAACAATTTCAAATTTTAAGATGAAATACAAACGAGAAAGAAGTGCAAACTGAAAAGATGATAAATTTAAAGAATAATAGGAAAAAAAGACATAAGAAAGGTTTGAATGTTACTTGGGGAGATCTGGAGAGTGAAGTGGAATCGAGGACTTGAGAGAGAAAGAGAGTTAAAAAAAGAAAGGAAGATTTGTTTGAGAAGAAACATCAAGCTCAGGCCTTGAATCAGTGAAATATGGAGGAAAGCAACTTAGGGTTTGATTTGGGGAAACTGAGGGTATAGGGGAAACTTTGTTTTGAGAAAAAATACTAAGGATATGTTTGGTTCAGTGTATTACCTAATACAATACAGGCCGAATACGCGCATATTACATGACGCCTCTAATCCGGTGTTTGGTTCGCTGTAATAGGCATTACGGGCGTAAACCAAACCCGACCTAATCCCCTTTTTCGTTGCTTTTGTAATCCTTCCCAAATCCCTGTAATACCTATTACGTCCGCCTTCCGTCCCCTGCTCTCTGTTTTACCCTCCCTCCCTACCCGACCCTCTCCTATTCTGTCCTCAAAATTTCTCCTTCCATCTCCCACCGTTTTTGTTTATTATTCTGTCCTCATCGTTTCTTCAGTCTCTGTCTCCTCCCATTTCCTCCCAACCCTATCTGCAACTCTCTACTGCTCTTCAATATTTTCACAAATTGGAAATACCTGATAGCTGAATCCAGTGAATCCTTTGAAAGTGAAGCGTTTTTCGGGTCATCACCTCTAATCCAATATCGGGTGAGTTTTATTTCGGACCGAAATTAATCTGCCAATTCTTTTGTTCGACAATCTTTTATCAAATATTTTTGCATGGTACAGTCTGAAGCTTTGCTAACTAGGGATGGATTGTTTGACAAAAGTGTTTATGGAACAGAGAAGAAGAAAGCCAGTTCATCTTCCAAATCCAAACGAAGAGGAGCCCTCAAAAGAAATAATGGTAATATGTTTTCTTTGAAATTTTTGGGTAGAATAACTCTTATATAATGTTGGGTGAGTTTGTTTGAGTTGTAAAACTTCTTTCACATTGACATGTGGAATCCCATGAAACTATTCTTTTAGACCATGCTGTTTTTTTTTAATTACTTTTTTTAAGAGATAAGAGCAAGGTGCAGAACTAGGAATTAGTTTCTGGGAATGCCTTTCTGCTACTGTTTCTGTAATCTGAAATTGTGCATTGGAATGCGAAGTCATGTTGGACTGTTAGATATTTGTTCCAACAAGTTTTTAATGTGATTTCTGTGTATGAAGTTTTCAGTAGTGGAGGTAAAACTGTTCCTTGGACCATAGTGTCCTGACGGTGAAAAAACAAGTAGTGAATTTGTGCTTATATGCTAGGCTGACAAACAGTTGATCGTTTGCTATTTCACTGTTCATTTGGTCATGTCTAGCTCATTGTTTTTTTGTTCGTTGGTGGTTTTTGGGTGATTCCTAAACTTTGGTTGACTTTGTTACCAAGTTGGATGGATGTGTTTTTGGAGAAATAATCTACTGTCTTGGAAGACAATGGTCTTGCAGACTCATTTCTCATGAATTTCTACGTTTCTATTGATGTCTTAGATCTATGGTGTTGGGCAGTTGTCCTTTCTTATACTTCATTTTATATAATTCCTGTGCATTGAATGAACTGTTGTTTCTTTTGGTGTATTATTATTGGTAAAGGGGGGAAATATGGTGCTATTTTCAAGAAAATTGGACAGAAATCATTGAATGAGCAAAATTCTGAGTTCTGTCTGTGTTTTTTATTAGTCGCTATTTATAAAAGCAGAGCCACTTCTATCATGTCATTGAGCAACATTTTGTATTCAAAGTACAGAAATTACCTTCCATCTACAAGACTCTTCTTAACTTTTAAATTGTTAGAATGCTGACTCCATCACCTTTCAACTACTTGTGTGTCATTCTGATGTTGTTTTACATGATATGTAGAATCAAGCGGCAAAATGAAGGTGTATCATGGTTATTTGGCCAGTTCTTATCATACAGCAATCATTTCTGGGTTTTCTCTGATTTCATCCTATTTGGAAAGTGTGGCATCATCAGGGAATAGGGTAACGCTCATTCTCTTTTCTTTGTGGAATATTTGGTAGATTTTTGCCCTCCACCTATTTAGATATCTGTAATTGCTGTTTTGCTCGTCTTCATCAGATGTTGAAAATTTATGGTTGCCAGTTTTAAGTATATTTGGTGGTCATTTGATGTGATTGTTGTGTATTGGGAATAGACCTACTTTAGCCAACTTTCAGATTTGGAGGTCTAATCTTTGTAGCATAATGTTTGTCTTGTTTCAAATCGTTGATGCTTATTTTCTTTGATGCACTGCACTACTGCTCATGTCAGAAGTCATCTTTCTCAGGTTAAAGCAGTTGTGATAGGTCTTGGTGCGGGCTTACTTCCTATGTTTCTTCATGGATGTATGCAATCTATGCAAATTGAGGTAATTCTTACGTTACCCTGTCAAAGACATGTTAAACTGTCTTTCAAAAGGAATTGCTTTGTTAAAAATTTTATTGAATCTTCTGATTGATTTTGAAGTTGACTTCACTTGATGGAAATAGTGCAATGGAATTTTTATGCACAGGGAGTGGAGCTAGATCCTGTTATGCTTAACCTTGCAAGAGACTATTTTGGTTTTACTGAAGATAAACGAATGAAGGTAACTGACTGTATCTCAGTGCATTTTTAGTTTGAAGTGATTAATCCTTTCCTGAAAAATTAGTACCATTGTCACTGAATAGCTTGTTTCCAATAATTATCAAATTGTTTTTGTTTCATCCTTAAACCTGGCTTCAATATAACTCAACTTGGGAAATATTCTTGATTCATAATTTGACCTTCATAGGCGTTTATGGTCAATGATGCCAAACCTTCCAATTATTGTCATTAGAGGCTGGATTGTTTGGTCTAATTAGGAAACCTGTGAGGCCCTGAATATTATCAAGCCTTAACTGAAAGTTTCTTATGAACTTTCTTAAACCCTCTTAGGTCAATTGTCTAACTACACACAAATATTTATGTTATTATCAAGACGTCAGCCGTATAGGAAGTATCTTCAATGTCTTAGGTATAATAATAAAAGTTGGAAAAGATAGAATGAATATGGTAGGAAATTTATCTGTTTCACCTTTTCAAGAATGCATTTGTAAAAGAATTGTAAGATGACAGATATAATATATATTTTAAATAGAGCTTCAAATATTTTCGCCTTCCAATTTTTTAGGTACATATTGCTGATGGCATCCAGTTTGTCCGGGACTACAGAAACTTATTTTCAGCTGGCAATGAAGTGCTCCTTTCTTCCAACGGAAGTTGCAAACTTTCAGATGCTGAAAGCAGAAGTACCGCTATTGACATAATTATTGTTGATGTGGACTCTTCTGACTCAAGGTGAATTGCTCTATTAACGGCTACAACAATTGTTGTTGCAAAGCGGAAAGCTTTTAAATACATCTTTTAATCACCTCTGTTGTATTGTCTTTATAGCTCTGGACTGAGATGTCCTACTGCTGATTTTGTGGAAGATTCTTTTCTTCAAAACGTAAAAGATACTCTTTCCAAGCAAGGTCTCTTTGTTATTAATTTGGTCTCAAGGTCTCCTGCCATCAAGGATGCAGTTGTCTCAAGGATGAAAGAGGTGAGATTAAGAACATAAATACTCGCTAATCAAAGTTCATCTCTTGTTTCATGGTTCTATACTCTCTCTATAAATCTAATGTAAATATATTTAAAAGCTTCTTATTACTATTTATTTCTATGTTGGTCCGACTCTTTTTTCCTTAAGTACCCATGTCCGACCTTTATCTTTACATGGATTCAAGGATATGACCCTCCTAGGAATGTTTACTGCATCCCATGTAGTCTAATGCTACTATTTATTTTTATAAATTTAACTTCGTTGATTGTTTTAACCATCGGGAACTTATTATGTGGATTTAAGAATTTAGAAAGCTAACAGTAGTTCTTGGATTAACTAATTTTTTGTTCTCCATGCTTACAACATTGATGTAGCATCGAACCATGCAAATCTCATTGCAATTTGGTTATGTTATGCTCATCATTCAGGTTTTTAGCCACTTATTTTGCATTCAGCTGGAGGGAGAGGTCAACCTAGTACTTTTCGGTCTTTGTTCGGAGTCTCACATTGAGGAGGATTGCATACCTGATGCTGCCCTTAAACTTGATAAATTGCTCAAGTCCGAACATCCCGAGATAAGCCAGAGCATCACAGATGCAGCAAAGAAGCTCAAACGTTTAAAGTGAAGACCGTTTGATAACAAAGTTTCCCCTTTAATGTATTCTCAAGTAACTCGAGAGCAAGCTTTTGCAGATTTTGAAGCAAATGGCATTGAAACTGGGTGACTGAAGATTGCGCCACAGAATGAGAAAAGTCCGAGGTGGGTTTTTATTTCTTTTCTTTGAATGGTATGCATTCTTACCATTAAATATCAATGTTCAAACTTTTTGATGTTGTAAAACTATATAACATATGGATTTTAATGTACAATTTCATTTTCATCTAACCTTTTCTTAATATAAGTTAATTATGTTTATGCATAATATAATTCTCAAGTTATATATTGATTTTAGTAAATTCATATAAGAACATTTTATTATTAAGAATTTTATGAAATTATATATCACTATATAATTATATTTAATATTAATTATTTTAAATTGTATAAATTCATATAAGAAAATTTTTATTATCAAGAATTTTATGAAATTATATATTATTATTAAATTATATGTAATAATTATTATTTTAAATTATACAAATTCATAAACTATAATCATATTAGTTATAATAATTTTAAATTTTATTAAATCATATATTTAATTAAATCATATTAGTTATAATCATATATTATGATTTGAGTAAATTCATATAAGAATATTAATTATTAAGAATTTTATTAAATTATATATTTTAATTATATTATATTTAATAATAATTATGTTATTTTATATTTTACAGTATCATATATTATGGTTTGAGTAAATTCATATAAGAATATTAATTATTAAGAATTTTATTAAATTATATATTTTAATTAAAATATATTTAATAATAATTATGTTTAAATATGATTAAATTATTTATTATTGATATTAATCTTATTAAAATTTAAATAAAATAATTTACCAAAACAAATTTCTGCTAATTATTAAGAATTTTATTAAATTATATATTTTAATTAAAATATATTAAATAATAATTATGTTTAAATATGATTAAATTATTTATTTTTGATAATAAATAATCTTATTAAAATTTAAATAACAATAACAATAATCATTTACCAAAACAAATTTATGCTAAGGGTATTCTGGTCATTTTAGTTTTCTCCATTATGCTATTACACCTCTATTACATTCAACCAAACACAGTTTTACTATTACGCCTCTATTCCATTACATTCAACCAAACAGTTGATTTGCTATTACACCTCTATTCCATTACACCTCTAATCCAATCCAATACACCTCTAATCCAATACAGCGAACCAAACGTGCTCTAAGTATCGGGACTTAGCTTCGGGGATAAAATGTATGAAACAAAGACGACGCCGTTTAACCCATTATAAAAGTGGGTGAAATCGACATGGATGCATCCAGAAATCGACGGGTGAGCCGATTAAGGGATATGGTTGTTGTTTCAATGAAATTCAGTGTTCTTAATTAATATATTTGTATTTGCATACTTTTGCAATTTCAATGGAGTTCAACCAATCCGACTTCACTCGAAACCCTTTGTAATTCAATACCAATTCTAAAAGCTTTGTAAAGGATCTACCTTAAACTGTGCTCAATACTCTCCATTACTGGCATTCGTATGTTGGAAGCCCTGTCAACAACAATACTTATTCTAACATTATTACATATAGGAAAAAATACTTAGAAAAATATTTTAATTGATATTATTGCCTAGAAAACATTTGAAAAATGGTCCCACCAAAATTTTTTAGAATTTTTTATAAAATAAATTATTTTATATCAAAACAAATTCACTTCCCACTCATTAATGCCTAAAAATCTCTAATTTTTTTTTATTTTCTTTTAGCATTTCTCTCTTCTTCTTTTTTAATTTCTTTTATTTTCTCACATTTTCTCTTTAGAATTTATACAAGATAAGTGGTGAATCTTTCAATACTTTTAAGCATGTCCATAATTTGGTGACTTCATTTTTTTTTTCTAACTTCATTGATTAATCTTCGAAATAGCCTAAATCATATTCATTTGTGTTACAAACTCATGTATTAGCCTAAAAGGTCGCAAGATCTCAAATATGCTCACAGTCACACCAAGAATTGAAATATCCAAACCAAGGCATCAGATCTGATAGCAAATATTTATTATCTTGAAGGAGGTGCCTTCCAGTAGAAGTGAAAGAGTCGAAAACACCATCTGTACTCATTCAAATCGTCGCATATCAGAAAAATAAAAAATGGGTTTCACAACAAACAAAGAGAAGCTATGAATTTATTGACAAAATACCAGAAATCGAAGTGCAAGCAGAGAAACCCAACAAAAAGAAGAAAACTGCAAACCAACACAGCAACTTATTTATCCCCGTCAATTTTTATTTAGACGACTATGCAGCAGATCAGGCTTGCTAGTTTAAGGGGCAGAGTATTATAAATTGAAGCTTCTTTAATCTAGGAGCAACTTCAGTCGATGTTTTCTGAAGGGAAGAAGCTTAACTATGGCTGAAAGTTTGAAAGTTTAATGGGAATTGAGAGTAATATAAAAAGTAAGAGAAGACAGAGAAAGACAGGGAAGAAGGAAAAACCGTGTTTTTTGTTATCACTCAAAATTGATAATAGCTCATCTCTGTTTTTATTTTCTTTTTTTCCTTTTCCAGCTACTAACTCTGATGGATTTTTTTTCATGTTAATGGTTTGAATAATAAGGATGAAAATGATATTTAATATTGAATTATAATATATATTTGATTCAAATAGTTTATGTCTCTAATTAACTTTTAGATTTATTTCATCAAAATTTATAGCAAATTGAAGGATGTTTTCTTAAATATTAATATTGATTAGGTGTAGTGGTTAACTTATTTTTTGTATCATGTTATATTATCTAATATCATCATCACCGCCCGTCTAATTTAAACTTTAAGGTGGGTTTGGATAAGCTGGTAAAATGTATTTAACTTACTTTTTGTCTCACGTTATAGTATCGCTATAATATATAATCTCACCGTCACCACTATTTTTATACTAACCGCACATAAATACACCGTACATTCAAAATCACCCTCACTCGGCTTTAGTAACTTAATTGAATAAGCTCAAATAGTTTACATTTTATTTTGAATTCAAGTAAATAAATAAATAGCCATGATTCGACTGAAACCTATGGTTCATTCCAACTGTTGATTCGATATAAATAAAATAAAATAAAATAGAGCTTTCCAGTGAAATCTCTAAATCATGTATCAAGTACACTTTCCAATCACAAACCCTAAATCGACTCAAAGCCTCTAATCAAACCCTAAATTAAAACTCGATTGCTATTGTTTTCTATCAGTGAGGGTAAAGGTAAGTCAAAAGGGCATGTCGAGAAATTGTTATTGTTTGGGGTTTCGTCTTCCATCTCTTAAACAGATCCTTCAAGTGACACACAAGCACCCTCTTCTCTGTTTCATTTTGTGCTTCTTGATTGATGGGTGATGCAATTTGGCAACTCCCTATTTTTCTATCTCTTCCCTGCCTAATCTCCACATAGATTTGTGCCTCTAACTCCCACGACGCTGCTTTTTGTCTTCATTCTTTTACCTAATCAAACCAACCAACACATTATTAAGTACAAATATATATAGTTCCAGGGATGAAGTAGCTAATTATGAAATAAATCTTACAGCAAATTGCAGAGATTGAATCTGCTTCCCAAAGATCACGAGATGCATCAAGTTCTTCCATCTCATCCCTTACCAACACCAACATGTCTTGCATCTGGGACCATTCTTCTGTCTCACCTCGAATTTGCTCTATAACCTTCACTCCTCATTCCACAAGACCGATTAGAATGAATTGAGGGAGACGAAGAAAGAACACGACCAGGTGAAGGATTTACAATTTCAAAAATAATTAACATTTTTTTTCATTTTTCGTCATAAAAATGTTTATGACTCTTTTATTTATGTTTCACCACTACTAATTAAATTACTTTTCAATGTTGTAATAACACATGCTTTTATTTTCAAAAACCTTGTGGAAATATAGCGTTCAAAGATGGTAAAAAAGCAATGTGTATATGTTCCACAATTTTGGTGGGAGTATTGAACTGTAGTTTTAAGTCTTAACACATTCATCCATAAAAGGGGAAAATAACACAGTTCTCACAGGTTAGTTATCCATCAATAAACGTGTTTTCACCTATCATATCATTATAATTAGACTGGTCGATTAAAGGATTTATCAAAAATAGACGTGGAAGGATCGTGCTGAAAACGACAATTCAGCTTGAAGATGCCAAGTATGTTTTACGCCATATCATAAATTTATTTCATATTTATTCAATTTTCTACACGCTCTCCTCTACAATATCCACAAAGGTGGAAGATTTGCACAATTACAAAGGTATTTTAATTATTCTCCTTTAATTAAACATTCACAAAAACGTCTACTAATAAATCATCACCATTATAATTGAAAATACCGCATGCAATTCTTCACTTCTTCCTTTTTACTTACCCTTCCAAGAACACAGCATCTCCTGCTCAAACATTATTCACCAATACAGTATACATTGCACAATTCATCAATATCATTCAACAAGGTTTTTTTTTGTTTTTTTAAGGTATTTCGTTTTATTGTATATTTATGAGACAAAATATTTATTTTAACAATTATTACACACTTCGTCATTGTTAACTTTTATTTACATTTTTTAAACATATAGCAGATACGTAACAACATTTTATATGGAATTCGGCTGGTACTACCTAGCATGTCCTATTCATAGAACAACGGTGGAATAAGTGGAAGGAGGTTTTAAATGTAACAATTGTGGTGATCATGTACAGCTCTCGATTCCTCAATATCATTTAACTTATAATAATATAAATTATTTTTTCAAAAAATCTAACATTAATATTTAATATGATTACAAATCTATCATTATACAAATATATAATTCTATATTTGAATACTTATTAACAAATTATTTACTTACTACTAAATTTCAAGTTTAAATTTACTATTACAGTTGTCGATGAGACCACTACAACATTTTGCGCTATTTAATATGTTTTTGAGATCGGTGCAACTAGGTCCAGCTATGAAAATTTATCATCGATGAATCTTATAAGTTTTTTAAAGAAATTGTTAGATTTGGAAACTATGAAATGTTCAAAAACTATTTGATTAAGAAAATTTTGTTAATTTTGTATTTAGGGACTAAGTTGTTAAAATAGTAAAATTTCATGAAATTCTTGTGAAAATGTAATAAATATGGGTTGTATAGGGACTATGGAAAATTTGGTCAACATGATTCGAGCTTAATTATGTTAAATTTAAAATTTCAGGTTTAGGGACTAAATTGAATAAAAGCTGAAAGTTCAGGCTAAAAGTGTAAACTTTTGATAAAAGATAAATTACAGGAATTTAAGTATTTGAATTGGATAATTGAATTAAAATATTATATATAAATCAAGAAACAGATCAATCGATAGATAAACGCAGAAAAAGAAAAATATGTTGATTAGTCCTTGGAGTCGTATTTGCTGCAGAATTAGTTTAAGTAAATTCGTAAATTGATTTGACTAATTATTTGTTGTTTTGTGATTTAATGGTGATCCATATATGTTGTGATTAAGTTCATTTGTTTGATAATTGATAAGTAATGAATTGGATTAATTTATATATATAATTATTAATGAAATTATTTGAATTACCATTTTAGCTAAGTTAATGATAATGATCATAAATAGAAATTATATGGATACGTTCTTGTTATGGTATGATATGAAGAAATTTAAACAAATTGGAATGGATATTAGCTCTTATAAACCTTGTGAATGTTTAGGATACAAATGACATGACATTAGGGTTATTACAGTTCGAGTGTTGGTCTTGGATGTCTTACTGATAGTCGGGGTCCTGCATTTGTTACAGATTCTTCGTAGCTCGTGTGAGCATCATCGTGTAGCCTAACATCCCGACCCACAGTTCATGTGAGCAGACCCATTTCACAAATCGTGTGAGCATATACAGTTACATGTTACAATCACAGCTTGTGTAAGTAATTCTCGAGTGTTCGATGTTATTTCATTTGGTTCAACGGGTGATAAAGGTTTAAATGAATATGTACATATATGAAATGTTATATGGTTAAGACGTGAATTGGAAGATGTTGATATAAATACTTGAAATGGGAAGCTATGATTATAGAACACATGATGGATGTAATATGTACTTGTTATGTTATTATTACATGTTCCATTATTTGTTGGAATTATATGTTTCTTTGTGATACCTACTAGCCTTGTGAGGTTGTGTTGTATATGAAAACAATGTAAGTACAAAATTTAATGAATGAATATGTGTTAAATGGTAAAAGGAAATGTTTAGGTGAAATGGTTATACGAAATGTTTTTATGAATATAGATATATGAAACGAATGTATAAAGTGTTTATACAAAATACTTTTAGGAATATAAATATGTGAAAAAAGAATATTTGTAATATATACTTGAATAAATATGTTAAATGTTAAATGAAATGTGATGTTTGGTTTATGTACCAAATGAGTTTTTAGGTATATATTTGATGACATGATAAAGTTACATGTCTTATATATGAACTCAATAATCTTGTGAGACTTGTGATGTGTATAGGAAATTAACCAACTCATGACCAGGACATTGAATTATCTTGTAAAATGTTTTATTACATCTTTTCTGGTAAGTCAAAGTTTAAGTTTATCACAAATTTACTAGGCTTTATGCAAGCTTACATCGTTTTGGTTTTTCTTCTTTATAGATCATTGGATTCGAGCTGTCGATTGGATTACTTTTAAAGACCACACTATCCGTTCAACAATTCGGTATAAGATGTGATTATTTCTTATTTATGTTATAAGTGGCATGTTCTAGGAGCATTTAAGTTCTTTTGCTATAATGATTTATTTAAACTTAGTTTAAACATATATATATGTATATATCTTTGGATTTGGCTTGTATATATCTATATATGTATGTCCTTAGTTGTTTGGTATATGTTTCTTGGGAGTGTTTGAAATATGGTAAGATTGAATGTGAATGGAATGGCTGAATTGGTACAAATGCTTCGATAACTGGGTATATCTTAGTTGATGATTTTGGTCATAATAAATGAGGTAAATTTGATAGTTTAAGAAGTATGAATGTAAAGTAGCTGTACTTGAATGGATTATGTTTCAATGTTTGATTTGTGGTGCCAAGTGATGGCATATTGGTTAGACATATAGGATGAATGATTTTGACATGTTTTCGGTATATTTGAATGTGTTTTAACCATGTGAAAATTATTGAAAAAGGTTTGGTTTGGTGTTCAAGAAATGGATGTTAAATTAGTTGGCATTAAGGGTTTTTTGAGGTGCACACGGGCTGTCACACGGCTACCTCACAAAGGCGTGTCTTATTAATTTTAGGTACAGGATTTTTCACATGGTCACAAGCACATGGGTATGTAGAGTAGTCACATAGGCGTGTGGGATAGCTACACAGCCATGTCTCTGAGCCACACAAGCTGGCATTTCTCACACAGCTGTGTGACCCCTGTTTTCATTTTTTCCACATCTTTTATTTTGTTTTAGATTAGTCCCTGTTTCTTTCCGAACTGTTTCTAAAGTCTTGTAGGTTTGTATAAATGTTATAATTATTTATTTATGATATTTAGATTGATTTTTGAATTGTGTTTAAATATTATTGAATATGTTAATCGTCATAATATCCGTGACCCTATTCCGGCGACAGAGACGGGATAAGAGTATTACATATAAGCATTGTTCCAATACCAAATGATTTGCTAGAGACTGTCATATAGAGAGCTTTTAATTTCTTCTATAAGGCTAACGTCTTGTTCTCCATGAGCACTTCTTGTAACACATTTGTAAGACATAATTGAATTGCAGATAGTGTTTTCTCATCAAACTCATCATTTTCTGTCTAATTCACATTCGCGGGCTTTTGCCCTGTAACAGCCTTCTTCAAATCGTTCTAAACCAAAATTATTATCATCTGAACTTGCCATAAACTGAAATTTGTGATACCATCGAACTTCTCATTATCGTATCTCATTGTCGCCATCTCTGAACGAGTTAAATGTCGAATCCGAATTAAGCTCTAGTACCAATTTATTGGGGATCGGCTCGTATAATCAATGAATCAAAAAAGGTAAAGAAGATCGAACACAAATTTTACGTGAAAAACTCCTCCAAAGAAGATAAAAACCACGGGCAAATAAAACTTCACTAACAAGCAAAACCAAAAGAGTACGAGATGGATAATCAAAACAAATCCGAACTAAAAAACAAAGTTCTCACAAAATTCCCATAAAACTCTCTTAATTTCTCCTATCAGTTTTGTATTTTCTATCTTTTAATTCTAGCATATCATTATCAAGGAAGCTTTTATGACTGCTTCCTTAGCTTGTCCAAGTAAAAATGAATTTGCTGAAAATTCAATATGGCCCACAGAAATTGACGAAAACCAATCTCCGGCCAAAGAACCGAAGGCGAGTATAAATAGCAGTTTGCACTCTGCCATAAAAGAAAATTGCTCAAACGTGTCTCACCAGAAGTACGTATTATGATATCAGGGTCAGGTGCAGCTGCCATATACATATGCTTCTCGATATCAGTAAGTTTTATAAGGTGATCCATTTCATCCTGTTCATACCCTCCAAGGCTGATTAAGCCATAACCTGCTCCACTTGAATTCAGTAGAGTAATTTCATCCCATTTTTCTTCACAAGATTCTTGAACAGCATGCATGATCTCATTAGTGGAAGTGTAGGCAACACAAATGGACAAGACTGCCTTGGAGTTCTTAGCAGTGGCAAGCATAGCTCTCTCCGCTGCCAACCTAACTGGTTCACTCAAGAGTTTCAGGTTCCCTGAAAATATAACTCTAACACCATAGCGGTTGACAATGCTCTGTTTCTTGAGTATCTCTTCAATCTTTTTTAGCATCAAGTCCATTAATGATTGAACTTCTTCAGGACTTCGCTTGAAATTTTCAATGCTGAAGGCATAGACTGTTACGTATCTCACACCAAATTCATAGCAGTACTTGAGCATGGACATGAGAGCTGAAAATCCAACTTTATGGCCTGCTCCTTCCATCAACTTGCACTTCTTTGCGAATCTTCGATTCCCATCCATAATAAATGCAATATGATTAGGTATGGGACCAACAGAAAGAATGCAAAATATACATTTCTGCAATAAACTAACTAAGTTGCCATATATCTGGATCACTCTCTCTCTAATTCTCTCCATATCAAAACCTTGTAAGGATTTGAAATCTGTAAGAACTGTCAAAATGGAAAAGATAAAGAATTGAAATTTGGTTAATATACGTAGGGAAAATATTTCACAATCTATCAATCAAATATGATGTGACTATTAAGTAGCATTAAAACATGGCTAAAGATTTAGACAAGAAAAATGTCACAATATTCTGATAAATGAGGATAGCTGGTAAGTTTCATGCTTATGTTTGTACTCCTTGCATCAGACCTATAGGCTGTTTGTTCAAATCCTAAAGGACTGTTCCCCAGTTCATCATTACTAAAGAAACAAAAAAGCAGAAGCGTTAAAAAATTAAATAATAGCCAATACTGATCCTAGAAGAGAACTGATAGAAATGTATATCTTTAAACAGCAAAGCATAGCACATTTAGACTACAGGTTCCTAACTTTAAGATACCACAATACCTAGTAAACTCACTTAACTGTTAATATGTTACTTTGCCTCAGGCAAAACCCAAATGACCATTGAAACTAAGTACCAAGCACGAAAAGGTACAGGGTTGTCTTGATCCCAATACTGGTAGATCAAAAAGCTTGGATTTTTTTACTAAGTTGCCAAGAACATAATGCATAAGAGTAAAACGGATTGCAGAGACGCTCAAAACACACAAAAGGTAAGCAAGGAACTAGATGCATATTCTTTACGTTGAACAAGAAAGATTAAGTTCCAAACTTGTAAAAGAATAACTTAACAAGAACAAGTAACCAATGTCTAATTAAAACATCAAAATCCAGACTTTTCTTTATTATTGGTAACTAAGCAACCACTATCGCATAGATTCAATTTAAACACTAGTCAATTCTAATCATCCAAAACCCAAACTTGGGTATCCAGCATTGGTGATAAAAAGAATGTATTTTTCTTTTACAATCAAATCAAATAAAAAAAGAAATAATAATCGGGTTGGTTAAAGTCAAGAACAAAAAGAAGCAAAACATTAGATTCAGATTCCAAAAATTCATTTGGTTTGTAAGGCAACCAAAGCAGTAGAGTTGGAGTGGTTACCTTCAGATGTTGGATCGATTTCGAGAAATCCAAATTTGTCTCTTCCTCTGTTCTTTGACTTTGCTCCAATATTTTGGATAAATTATAACTATTTTTAATGTTGTATTAGTTCAAACACTGATAATGGCTGACACTTGAACGGTTCAACAAACTATTTAGACCAAAAAACAGGGCTTGGATCCGATTAGGCTCCCACCGCCCATGTTGGGCAAAGTAGGCCTGACCCAATCTATTACTTGCTTGATATGAAAGTTAACAAAAGAAAGATTGATAGATTAGTCACTAATAATAAATTTGTAAAAATATTTATATAATATTAAATATACGAATTTATAATGTTTTGAGTTTGAATCTAGATTTTTTATGAAAACATAAAAGGATAAAAATATTTTCAAAACTCTATTTTACCCCTTTGATAATATAGGAAAATTTTAATAAATTTTAAATTAAATTAAGATTCGGTTGAGAGTGGCATTAACTCAATTAAAACTTTAAATGCTTAATTTATTTTATTTTATTTAATCATATGTCATTACCAAATTCATATAAAATTATTTTATATCAATTTTTTTCTAGCTTTACAATTAGAAGTGAATATCGCTTATAAAAAAAGATTTTATATTGAATCTTATATAACTTTAAATTTTAATTTATTAATTATAAACATTTTGTTCCACAAAAGAAATTGACTTAAAGATAATTTATTTATTATATTTTAGTTGCAAATAATTCAGTTTCTATTCCAAACACTATTATTTTAATTGAATTTTAGTTTTAGTTCTTTCAGCAATTTTACTTTATTTTTGTTTCTACTTCAACCGAAACAATTCAAGAGTTTCACAAATCAAAGCTTCAACAAATATTTTCAGATTTAGATTTCTCTCCACTCCTCTTATTTTTACATTTAATTTGAATGGGAAATATTCGAGTAGGGCAAGTTGCATCTAGTATGGCCAAGAACTAAAAACTCTAGGAAAGTTGACAAGCGAAAGTAGGAGTGATTGATTGAAGGTTCGGGCTTTACCACAAATTAGTTGGTATAAGTTAAGTGAGATTAAACCTTAGGATTGACGACACCAGGAATTAACTTAAGTAGATAAGGCTGAAAGAATAACCTACTTAGCACCAACTTAATCTAATCCGATTTAAGCTATTAGGTTGAAAGATAAGTAGGTTGAATCGATCAATTAATCTGGTTATAGGCCGAAAGGTATTAACTAGGTTAATCCTTAGCTAATTTGTTAAAAACCTGAATCTAAAGTTAATCATGAAAACAAATGCAATTTAATCTTCTGTCTACTTAATTTATGTAACACCCCTTCTTCGGTCCGATCACCGAATCCAGGTTACGAGATCCTACAATAAAATACAGGAACATTTACATGCAAAGGTTAACAAGAAATTCCGCTTTAAAATCATTAAAACTATTCTAAACACATTTAAAAGCAATCATCAATAGATTCAAGCATGTTTAAGATTCAAATGGAAAATTTTAAAACATAACATGCCAAGGTTATCCGCCAAATATAAGTTTCACCAAATGACTACTCGTCAAATGATTAACTGCTAAAGATGATACACAAAACTATTATTGATCGGAATTTTAAACTAAAACGTACCTTAATAATTTCAACAAGCTGGTCTACTCCACTCTCACCAAGAAACAGAGGCTGCAGTCAGAATAATAGTATTTGTTAAGTAATTTAAAAGGAAAATGAATATAAATAAGCAAAAAAAACTAGCAACGAAACATGTACCTGCCACAGCCAGCAGACCAGATGTCAATGGATGTGGTGTATTTATTATTCAGGTGGTCGCTAGTACCTACAACAGATGTAATACTATAAGAGTAGCACCAAATATTAATTAAGTTTAACCAAATATAAAAACTTCATCAATATCACTACCAAATATTAATTCGAAGATTAAATGGCAGCTTCAGTTGAACCAACAGCTGCAGGAGGAGCAGGAAGCAGTAACTGAAATACAGACAACATTAATTCACTAAGACTTTAATTTAAAAATAGAAAACAAAAATAAAAATAATATCAAACAATTGAATTTAATTCACTAATACTTTAATTTAAAAGTTCAAAGGCATATGTAAATATGTAAGTACCACATGGTAAGAAAATTTAATACAATTTAAAGCCCATGATGCTGAGTTGCGAACTGCACAGCAAAACAAGGTACAAGAATCGGGTCTGGTTCAAGTTTATTTAAAGGGCTGCAATTCATACATTTGATTAATGTTATGAAATAAAGGTTGTGCTTGTTTTTCTATCCCATAAGGATTAGACATTTCAATCGCCAACCCTAAGGATAAAGAGAACTTTGCAAGGACTTTCAAGAGTAAGCCTATCAATTACAGTCCACATTCACTAATATAGCTATCATAGTTCCTAATGCATATATGATAACGATACTCACAGTTTGATTAGTTAAAGCTAGAAAAGCAATAACCAAATGCACAATCCCGAACTTAAATAAGAAAGCTCATCTGCTCATAAAAATGTGAATTGTATCATGCCTCAACTAGATTGCTAATCCTAGCAGCAAAAATGCTTCTAAATAGTATAAGGACTAGCTGCTGCTGCATTAAGATTTTTAATCCTTCAGATTTAGTAGGTTCATGCCATCACTGTCAAACGCAATGAAGTTACAAGAACTATTTTGGAATCCATATAGCATCCAAATTAGGTAATTTGTTAATTTTATATAAGATGAACTTAGGTCATTTGTTAATTTCATTCTAAATAACTAAGGTTCCTGATTAAACACAACTTGTCTTGAATAAATTTAAAATAAAATAAAATAATACTTTAAATACAATTTAATTTAATTAGGTAATTTAAAAATAAAATAAAAGTAGATAAAATATTTTTTGGGATTAAAATAAAAAAACTAAAATATTTAAAATAACAATAAACCGTTGGGAAAAAACAAAGGGGCATGTGTTTGGTAAATATCACTTATTCAACGTGAAATTCATAAAAAAATACAAGACTTTTGCCAATTCCGAAAATAAAAATAAACTTTACAATCCGGCAAACAATAAAACAAAGTTTACATATCAATCAAGCCGAACTGCTGCTTGTCACGACCAAAATGTTGATTTTAAAGATTAAATGGGGTTTTTTTTTTCCAGCTTCTAATCCTGCCTTATGGTAATTGCTTGATCAAATTTATGCATCTTAATCAAGAAGAAACCAGAAAATTAAAGCATATGAATAAATTTTCAACAAGAAGATGAAAAGGAAACAAAAACCCCAAATCAAAAGTGAGTCAAGGGAAGATCTTAGAAAAGATTGGAAGCAATAACATAGAAATATTTCAAGAACAAGCAAAAACTTTATCAGGATTTGTGAAAATTAAAAGAAACAGAGAATTAGAAATTAAAGTTACCTGATACTTTTGTTTGCCAGTGAAGGGAAAAAAAAACCACCACTCACCATGAAAATGAATTTATAGAATGTTACAGTTTGAGAGCTTAGAAAGAAGAATAAAAAGGCGAAATTGAAAAAATATACTAACCTGTTGGATGGGAGATGATGAGCAGCAAATGAAGGTCCTTATAATATGATGCCAAACTGCTAGAAAATAGGCACTCCAAAGGGTTTTCTATGCCTAGCCTTGAATCAGCTACAACCCAAAGCAAACCAATGCAAAAGACAAATAACTTTTCTCACTAACACTAATACTATTCACTCTAAAACATCTTGATTACATTTCTATATAAAACAATCACTTCATGCAAATGAAAGTAACAGGATTAGGAGTGTTAATAGAACTTCAGAAACCAAATAACTGCGCATCAATTATGTTATGAACTAGGTAAATTTTCACTTGTAACTGAAAAGAAATATTTTCTAGATCTGGAAATGAATTACAATGGTATATTCTGAATCTTGAATGCTTAGCTTTCTCTGTACACTTACTAGTGTATATATAGAACATTTGATCAATAACTGCTCTTCCAACAGATTCTTAGCTGAACAACAACTCAGCTAACTGACTTGAACTAACTAACCACATATTAATACTAACTCTATCAAATTAGGATTTAAAGCAACACTTACGATGTATATTGCCCTAGACAACAAGCAGATTGTTCAGCAGCACAGTGAAGGCTCATCAGATTTGTCACTAACCCAACTCTTCCTAACTTACCTGCAATGTGAAAACAGATTTTCTAATAACAGAAGACAATTGAAACAACAATATGCCTAGATTTATTAACTATTTTAAGATCACTTAAGCAAACAAATCTTGGAACCACAACAATCTGTTAACTGAACTCAAGTCTATTTCAGAAGAGATATCAATACGTCTGTTGAAAGCTAGTTTGTAGGCGTAATATCAACCTGAGTCTACAAAAACAAAATTAGTAATTCCAAGATTGGTCTGTGTTAAAATAGTCATAAATTTTGACATATTATTGATAATGAATTTCTACAACAATTTCAAATTTTAAGATGAAATACAAACGAGAAAGAAGTGCAAACTGAAAAGATGATAAATTTAAAGAATAATAGGAAAAAAAGACATAAGAAAGGTTTGAATGTTACTTGGGGAGATCTGGAGAGTGAAGTGGAATCGAGGACTTGAGAGAGAAAGAGAGTTAAAAAAAAGAAAGGAAGATTTGTTTGAGAAGAAACATCAAGCTCAGGCCTTGAATCAGTGAAATATGGAGGAAAGCAACTTAGGGTTTGATTTGGGGAAACTGAGGGTATAGGGGAAACTTTGTTTTGAGAAAAAATACTAAGTATCGGGACTTAGCTTCGGGGATAAAATGTATGAAACAAAGACGACGCCGTTTAACCCATTATAAAAGTGGGTGAAATCGACATGGATGCATCCAGAAATCGACGGGTGAGCCGATTAAGGGATATGGTTGTTGTTTCAATGAAATTCAGTGTTCTTAATTAATATATTTGTATTTGCATACTTTTGCAATTTCAATGGAGTTCAACCAATCCGACTTCACTCGAAACCCTTTGTAATTCAATACCAATTCTAAAAGCTTTGTAAAGGATCTACCTTAAACTGTGCTCAATACTCTCCATTACTGGCATTCGTATGTTGGAAGCCCTGTCAACAACAATACTTATTCTAACATTATTACATATAGGAAAAAATACTTAGAAAAATATTTTAATTGATATTATTGCCTAGAAAACATTTGAAAAATGGTCCCACCAAAATTTTTTAGAATTTTTTATAAAATAAATTATTTTATATCAAAACAAATTCACTTCCCACTCATTAATGCCTAAAAATCTCTAATTTTTTTTATTTTCTTTTAGCATTTCTCTCTTCTTCTTTTTTTAATTTCTTTTATTTTCTCACATTTTCTCTTTAGAATTTATACAAGATAAGTGGTGAATCTTTCAATACTTTTAAGCATGTCCATAATTTGGTGACTTCATTTTTTTTTTCTAACTTCATTGATTAATCTTCGAAATAGCCTAAATCATATTCATTTGTGTTACAAACTCATGTATTAGCCTAAAAGGTCGCAAGATCTCAAATATGCTCACAGTCACACCAAGAATTGAAATATCCAAACCAAGGCATCAGAAACTCTGCAGCAATGACTAAGAACTTAAGTGCTTTCTTAATTTATTTTCATAAATAAAATAAACAAATTGTAGCACTCTCGAATTCAATTTCCAGAATGTCTTGTTTTACGTTTGTCAAAAAATGAGGAAGAAATTTAAAAGTAAAAACAAATCTAGAAACAAATCTAGAAATTATAAATTTTGGTCAATTTTTATTTAGACGACTATGCAGCAGATCAGGCTTGCTAGTTTAAGGGGCAGAGTATTATAAATTGAAGCTTCTTTAATCTAGGAGCAACTTCAGTCGATGTTTTCTGAAGGGAAGAAGCTTAACTATGGCTGAAAGTTTGAAAGTTTAATGGGAATTGAGAGTAATATAAAAAGTAAGAGAAGACAGAGAAAGACAGGGAAGAAGGAAAAACCGTGTTTTTTGTTATCACTCAAAATTGATAATAGCTCATCTCTGTTTTTATTTTCTTTTTTTCCTTTTCCAGCTACTAACTCTGATGGATTTTTTTTCATGTTAATGGTTTGAATAATAAGGATGAAAATGATATTTAATATTGAATTATAATATATATTTGATTCAAATAGTTTATGTCTCTAATTAACTTTTAGATTTATTTCATCAAAATTTATAGCAAATTGAAGGATGTTTTCTTAAATATTAATATTGATTAGGTGTAGTGGTTAACTTATTTTTTGTATCATGTTATATTATCTAATATCATCATCACCGCCCGTCTAATTTAAACTTTAAGGTGGGTTTGGATAAGCTGGTAAAATGTATTTAATTTACTTTTTGTCTCACGTTATAGTATCGCTACAATATATAATCTCACCGTCACCACTATTTTTATACTAACCGCACATAAATACACCGTACATTCAAACTCACCCTCACTCGGCTTTAGTAACTTAATTGAATAAGCTCAAATAGTTTACATTTTATTTTGAATTCAAGTAAATAAATAAATAGCCATGATTCGACTGAAACCTATGGTTCATTCCAACTGTTGATTCGATATAAATAAAATAAAATAAAATAGAGCTTTCCAGTGAAATCCCTAAATCATGTATCAAGTACACTTTCCAATCACAAACCCTAAATCGACTCAAGGCCTCTAATCAAACCCTAAATTAAAACTCGATTGCTATTGTTTTCTATCAGTGAGGGCAAAGGTAAGTCAAAAGGGCATGTCGAGAAATTGCTATTGTTGAGAAATTAGAATTGTGGCTTTTATTGTGATAGAATGTGATTTTTTTGTAAGATTCAATTTTTTTATTATTGATTGAATGATTTAAGGATATTGATTTTGTATAAGTCCTTGAAGAAATTAATATTGATTGTCTTGAATATTGATTAGGAATTTGACATTTTTATTTAAAAATTGTTATTGCTAGTGTTCTTCTATTGTTTGAATATTGCATTCTTGATATAAAAAAAAGTACTTAAGTGATTTTTATTTTCGGTGAAAGAAAATTATTGGTTGTATGTTATGTTGAGGCAAGATATGCTTAATGGAGCTAAGTGGCACTCAACAGTGCACACTGTAGGCTGCCACTATTACTTACCTTTTTCGGTTTGGCAATTCAATGAAGAAAATCTCTAGACCTGTTAATGTGTTGTTATATTAAAGATACTTTGGTCAATTTATGGAAATCAACCATTGGCTTTTGAAAATTGAATTGAACTCGAGTGAATCAAATCAACATTTGGAATGTGGAGATTCGGTCGATTACATTGTTGAATATGAAGAGTATATCTTCAATTGATTGTACTTTGAATGTTGTAATTGTAATAGCTATTTTCAAATGGTTACTTTGTATTCACTTAGATTCTATGTTAGTATGCCGAAATTGATATATGTTTTGACGATTGTCTAAGTTTTGGATGAGAGCTTATTGAATGCATTCTAATTTGTTCATTGACGAGTTGTTTTTGTAAGAGAGCGCAAACTGAGTTGTAAACATTATTGAGTGTTTGTTGGTGAGTGTTTTAGTCTTTAGGCATGAAGGTGAGATGATAGAGTGAAAATCACTTGTTGTATTGTGGATTAAAAATGGTGACATTACTCACTGATCTATGTTCTGCAAATTTAAAAAAAATTGAACTTTTGCGTTTAAGGCTTAAATTTATTTATTCTAAATATTTAACATTAATGGAGAAATAATTTGAAAGAAAGTTAACTAATGAAGTAAAAGAAAGAATAGTATCAACCTCACAATCTAAACTTTATAAGTAACTTCAACAATTTTGTAAGAATATTTACATTTATACAATGATTTATCAAAGATTAATATTATGCATTAGTTTTCGTCTTAATTTTTTATAATTTAACCTCACAATCTAATTTTCTTGACTTTGACTTTGACTTTGTCCATGCTCTGGTCTCCTTTGTTCAATCAAACCAAATAAGAATGACGAAATGAATATAACCTCCCAACTTGACTTATGTGGTAGAAACCAACTTGAAATCTCCTAATACTAATAGACATGATGCTTGTCCACGCAAAACCAAATGAAGTATATTATTTCTACAACACTTCTGGAAGTACAAATAAAAGGATGCACCAAGAAAGAACCTGGTGTATGAAATCAAAATACTGTACTCTTCTTCAGCGTTAAAAGTGGGAAAATAATATAAATATTATATATAAATCAAATAATGGAATAATCGGAATTCATTTCCAGGAGTTCATAACAACATAGCTGCAGCTATGATTGCGGCCATTACCAGCATCCAAGGATTACGTATCAGCTGTTGACTACCATTAGCATTCTCCGATGCTGATGCTGATGCTGATGGCGATAACGCAGGGCAAGCGAGCCCTTCTTTCCCTTCACGGCACTCGCTAGCAAAAAGACCAGGAGGGTATTTCCCGTAAAGATTAATGTAGCTGAACATAGTTGAAGCGCATTCAGTCGTCAAGTCGTTGATCTGTTCTGCATAAGGACAAGCAAATTCCTTGAATGCAGAACAACAACTTTGAGGCGGATACTTTGGTCCTTTGCATTGGCTTGTGATAATTGTGTAGTTCAGAAACTCAAAGTTCACAGGGCAAGCTGCAAATGATGCATTAGAAATAGTACGTCAAAAGTTTAATCATATATCCCTTTCAAGGTATTAGGTGCTATGTTACTCGGACTCAAATGCAAGTGTTCAATACGTGCACGTGTCAGACATAAGTATGTTTTAAGTTTTTTAAAGTTTTCCTATGCATTTAGAGGGTCATTGGAGGCTCTTGTCCCCATATCAATTGCCAACTTCGTGTCAGGCACAAGTCAAAATGAAGGGTGATCATCTAAGTCAAGACATAAATCTGATGATTTTAACATTTGCCGCATTTGGTTGAGTCACCTTTAGCACAAAGAAAATAAAACAATAGGACTCACTAAATCAGCATTAACAATAGGAACCCGAAGTTATGGCCTATTGGCTGGGTGCTCAATTCCCCAGAATTAACCTGGGTTCAAGTCTTTGTTGTACCAAAAGAAAAATCAGCATTAAGTATAGGGTGTCCTTACAAAGAATATTACTATGCACTTTCAATATTTCCCTTACGATGGAAGGAGAAATTGGCAAAGGAAAAAGGACATACTAACAGCCATACATCAAATGAATGATACCAATGGAAAACCCCATATAAGAATATATTTAACTTGCAGGAACACAAAAGAGAAAATAAACTGAATATATGTTGTTGGGTTACGAAAAGAATGGCTTGACAAATGATAACCTTAGGTGGTTCTTAAAATATGGGATAAACCTAGAAAACACAGTCAGATACCCTTTTTTTATTCAGTTCATGCAGAGCATCAATGAAAGTAACCCTTAATCAACAGATTTTTTTCAGTTTCATGGAAATCAGAAAAACAATCCTTTTGAAGCCCTTTCTGCCCCTTTCAAGATCTAAACCGCCCAAAAACAAAAATGAAAAAAGTACCCTTTAATTCCTTTCTCCCTCTGTTCAAGATTTTGAAATAGCCTAAATCATATTCATTTGTGTTACAAACTGATGTATTAGCCTAAAAGGTCGCAAGATCTCAAATATGCTCACAGTCACACCAAGAATTGAAATATCCAAACCAAGGCATCAGATCTGATAGCAAATATTTATTATCTTGATCTAAACAAAACTGATCCCAACAAAGGAAAAAGATAGAAAAAAGAACCTTTCTTAGCTTGAAGGAGGTGCCTTCCAGTAGAAGTGAGAGAGTCGAAAACACCATCTGTACTCATTCAAATCGTCGCATATCAGAAAAATAAAAAATGGGTTTCAAAACAAACAAAGAGAAGCTATGAATTTATTGATAAAATACCCGAAATCGAAGTGCAAGCAGAGAAACCCAACAAAAAGAAGAAAACTGCAAACCAACACAGCAACTTATTTATCCCCATCAAATTTTCTTTAGACGATTATGCAGCAGATCAGGCTTGCTAGTTTAAGGGGCAGAGTATTATAAATTGAAGCTTCTTTAATCTTGGAGCAGCTTCAGTCGAAGTTTTCTGAAGGGAAGAAGCTTAATTATGGCTGAAAGTCTGAAAGTTTCAATGGGAATTGAGAGTAATATAAAAAAGAAAGAGAAGACAGAGAAAGACAGGGAAGAAGGAAAAACCGTGTTTTTTGTTATCACTGAAAATTGATAACAGCTCATCTCTGTGTATTTTTTTTTTCTTATTTTCCTTTTCCAGCTACTAACTCTGATGGATTTTTTTTCAAATTAATGGTTTGAATAGTAAGGATGAAAATGATATTTAATATTGAATTACAATATATGTTCGATTCAAATAGTTTATTTTTTTGTTTCATCAAAATTTATAGCAAATTGAAGGATGTTTTCTTAAATATTAATATCGATTAGGTGCGGTGTTTATTTTTTTGTCTCATGTTGTATTTAATATCATCATCATTTTTATTTTTACACTGAGCGCAGATAAACGCACCGCCCATCTAAACTAAACCTCAATATGAGTTTAGATAGGACGGTAGGCTGCACTGCGGTGCGTTTAGATTTTTTTTGTCTCACGCTATAGTATTATTACAATGTATAATCTCACCGTCACTACTATTTTTATATTAACCGTAGATAAACGCACCGTACATCCAAACTCAATCTCACTCGACTTAAGTAACTTAATTGAATAAGCTCAACCAACCTTCAAAGTAAAATAAATAACTATGATTCATTTCAACTGGTGATTCGATATAAATAAATAAGAGCTTTCCGGTGAAATCCCTAAAACATGTATCAGGTATATTTTCTAATCATAAACCCTAAATCGACTCAAAGCCTCTAATCAAACCTTGAACTGAAACTCGATTGCTATTATTTTCTATCAATGAGTGCAAAGATAAGTCAGAAGGGCTTGTCAAGAAATTACTATTGTTCGGGGCTTTCGTCTTCCATCTCTTAAAGAGATCCTTCAAGTGACACACAAGCACCCTCTTCTCTATTTCATTTTGTGCTTCTTGATTGATGGGTGATGCAATTTGGCACCTCCTTGTTTTTCTATCTCTTCCTTGCCTCAATCTCCACATAGATTTATGCCTCTAACTCCCATGACACTGCTTTTTGTCTTCATTCTTTCACCTAATCAAGCCAAATATATAGTTCCAGGGATGAAGTAGCTAATTATGAAATAAATCTTACAGCAGATTGCAGGGATTGAATCTGCTTCCCAAAAATCATGAGATGCATCAAGTTCTTCCATCTCATCCCTTACCAATACCAACATGTCTTGAAACTTACGCTTTCTTTTATTTATGTTTCATCACAATTAATTAAAATTACTTTTCAATGTTGTAATTCGTATTGTTGATCATACACATTTACAAAAACCTTGTAGAAATATAGCGTTCCAAGATGGTAAAAGGCAATGTGTATTGAAGTGTGATTCTCAGTAGGGAGTATTGAACTGTCATTAAATAGATTGAAGTGTTAACAGATTCATCCATAAATTTGATTTTATCAACTCCTAGACGGGGAAATAACACATTTCTCACAGGTTAGTGATCCATCACCTATCATATCATTATAATATGCTGATGTTATTGGTGGATTAAAAAATTTATCAAAAATACGTGGAACCATTCAGCTTGAAGATGCCAAGTATGTCTTACGTATATAATGTATTTATTATTTGTAGGATGAAATCATTGTTATTGTTGCTAGTTCTACAATTATATCAAAATTTCTTATCATAAATTTATTTCATATTTATTCAATTTTCTATTGTTGTCCTCATTTACTAAAATTGACTTTCACCTTTCTAAACCAAAGGTGAAAGATTTGCACAATTACAAAAGTATTTTAATTATACATTTACTAATAAATTGAAAATACATAAGTTTTAATCCGCATGCAATTTTTCAGTTCTTCCATTTTACTTACCACAATTGAGGAATTCACAACACCTTCTAAGAACATAGCATCTCCTGCCGAAACATTATTCACCAATACAGAATATCAATATCATTCAACAAGGTTTTTTGTATATTTATGAGACAAAATATTTATTTTAACAAGCTTTTACTTACACTTTTTAAATATATAGCAGATACGTAATTTCACATGTCGAGCAACTATAACAACATTTTATATGGAATTCGGCTGTACTACCTAGCATGTCCTATTCATAAAACAACGATAGAATAAGTAAGAAGGAGGTTTTAAATGTAACAATTGTGGTGATCATATACAGTTCTCGATTCCTCAATATCATTTAACTTATAATAATATAAAATATTTTTTCAAAAAATATAACATTAAAATTTAATATGATTACAAATCTATCATTATATCGAAATATAATTCTATATTTGCATACTTATTAACAAATTATTTACTTACTACTAAATTTTAAGTTTAAATTTACTATTAGAGTTGTCGATGAGACCACTACAACCTTTTGTGCTATTTAATATGTTTTTGAGATTGTTGCAACTAGGTCCAACTAATCTGTATCTCCGTTTCAAAACTGCTAAAGATTTTAAATTTTGTCATTGATGAATCTTATATGTTTTTGAAAGAAATTGTTAGATTTGGAAGCTATGAAATGTTCAAAAACTATTTGATTAAGAAAATTTTGTTAATTTTGTATTTAGGGACTGAGTTGTTAAATAGTAAAATTTCATGAAATTCTTGTGAAAATGTAATAAATATGGAAATTTTGATTAAGAAAATTTTGTTAATTTTGTATTTAAGGACTATGAAATTCTTTGTAGCTCGTGTGAGCATCATCATGTAGCCTAACATCCTGACCCACAGCTCATGTGAGTAAGTTCATTTCACAGATCGTGTAAGCATATATGGTTACATGTTACAGTCACAGCTTGTGTGAGTAATTCTTGAGTATCCGATGTTATTTCATTTGGTTCAATAGGTGATAAAGGTTTAAACAAATATGTATATATATATATGAAATGTTATATGGTCAAAACATGTGAATTGGAAGATGTTGATATAAATACTTGAAATAGGAAGCTATGTTTATCGAACACATGATGGATGTAATATGTACTTGTTATGTTATTATTACATGTTCCATTACTTTTTGGAATTATATGTTTCTTTGCGATTCCTACTAGCCTTGTGAGGTTGTGTTGTATAGGAAAAAAATGTAAGTACAAGATTTAATGAATGAATATGTGTTAAATGGTAAAATGAAATGTTTAGATGAAATGGTTATATGAAATGTTTTTATGAATATAGATATATGAAACGAATATATGAAGTGTTTATACAAAATACTATTAGGAATATAAATATGTGAAAAAAGGGATATTTGTAATATATACTTGAATAAAGATGTTAAATGTTAAATGTTAAATAAATATGTGATGGTTGGTTTACGTATCAAATGAGTTTTTAGGTATATGTTTGATGACATGATAAAGTTACATGTTTTATATATGAACTCAGTGATCTTGTGAGACTTGTGATGTGTATAGGAAATTAACCAACTCATTACTAAGACATTGAATTATCTTGTAAAATGTTTTATTACATCCTTTTTGGTAAGTCAAAGTTTAAGTCTATCACAAACTTACTAAGCTTGATGCAAGCTTACATCGTTTTGGTTTTCTTTTTTGTAGATTGTTAAATTCGAACTGTTAATTGGATTACTTTTGGATACCACACTATCAGTTCAACAATTCAGTATAAGATGTGATGATTTCTGATTTAGGTTATAAGTGGCATGTTTTGGGAGCATTTAAGTTCTTTTGCTATAATGATGTTATTTAAACTTAGTTTAAGCATATATATGTATATATATTTAGATTTGGCTTGTATATATCCATATATGTATGTCTTTAGTTATTTGATATATGTTTCTTGGAAGTTTTTAAAATATAGTAAGATTGAATGTGAATGGAATGGCTGAATTGGTACAAATGCTTAGGTAACTAAGTAAATCTTGGTTGATGATTTTGGCCATAATAAATGAGGTAAATTTGATAAGTTAAGAAGTATGAAATGCTAAGTAGTTGTACTTGAATAGATTATGTTTCAATGTTTGAATTGTAGTTCCAAGTGATGGCATATTGGTTAGACACATAGTATGAATGATTTTGGCATGTTTTAAGTATATTTGAATGTGTTTTAACCATATGAAAATTATTAAAAAAGGTTTGGTTTGGTGTCCAAGAAATGGATGTTGAATTGGTTGGCATTAAGAGTCCTTTTGAGTGCACACGGCTTGGAGCACGGTCGTGTATCTTATTTATTTTAGGTGCAGGATTTTTCACATAGTCACAGTCAGTTACACGATCTAAGCACACGAGCGTGTGGAGTAGTCACATGGGCATGTGAGGTAGCCACACAGCCATGTCTTTGAGCCACACAGGTTGGCATTTGTCACAGAACCGTGTGACCCCTGTTTTTATTTTTCCATATTTTTTGTATTGTTTCAGATTAGTCTTTATTTGTTTCTGAATTGTTTTTAAGGTCTCATAGGTTTGTATGAATGCTATGATTATTAATTAGACATTGATTTGATGTTTGGATTGTGTTTAAATATTATTGAATATGTTAATCGTCATAATATCCGTAACCCTGTTCCGGCGACGGAAATGGGTTAGGGATGTTACATATAAGCATTGTTCTAATACCAAATGATTTGCAAGAGACTTTGTCATGTAAAGGGCTTTCAATTTCTTCTATAAGGCTAAGGTTGTTTTCTCCATAAGCACCTCTTGTAACACATTTGTAAGCCATAATTGAATTGCAGATAATGTCTTCTCATCAAGCTCATTCATTTCTGTTTAATTCGTATACGCGGGCTTTTGCCCTGTAATTGCCTTCTTCAGATCGTTCTGAACCGAAATTGTCGTCATCTGAACTTGCCATAAACTAAAATCTGTGATTTTATTGAACTTCTCAATATCGTATCTCACTGTCACCATCTCTGAACGAGTTAAATATGAAATTCGAACCAAGCTCTGATACCAGTTTGTTAAAGATCAACCTATATAATCAATGAAACAGAAAATGTATAGAAAATCAAACATAAATTTTACGTGAAAAACTCCGCCAAAGAGGTTAAAAACCACGGGCAAAGGAAACTTCACTAATGAGCAAAACCGAAAGAGTACAAGATGGAGAATTAAAACAAATCGAACCCAAAATACAAAGTTCTCACAAAATTCCCACAAAACTCTCTCTTAATTTCTCCTCTCAGTTTTGTATTTTCCATCTATTAATTCTAGTGTTACTATGGCCTTTAACTAGGCCAAAATTCGTGACCTAATATGACTTGAATTATGCTGGAGTAATTAGAGTTTAACTGGAAAAATTAATCATGCTTTGCTGTAAAAAATAAAAAAATTACTTAGGGAAAAAGTTACATCGTCGTGACGCTATATTCACCATTTTCGTGATGTTAGAAACCTCATCATCGCGACGTTGTTGCCTGTTCAGGGTGTTGTGAAATTGACATCCTCGTGTCACGATACAGGTAACGATAAATACATGAAAAGGTCTAAAAATGCAAGGCACACTCCATAAAATGAAATTTGAAAAAAGAAATTTGAGTTATATGAATCATCTTTTAAAATTTTTCATTATTATTATCCAAATAACGATTTTGAAATCTTGCTATCCTAACATGTTTCTATCCATTATTTTTACCAGCTTTTTATTTTAAGGTTTTTTTTTTTACTTTCATAAGGTCTGGGCAACGGTGGTGGGGTTAAGGTTCACTCTTTTGTTTCTAATTGTATGTGGTTTGTTTAGCGCAGTACAACGGAATGGAAAGGGGGTTTACTGCGTTGTCATTGGATGACGATGAAGAGAAAGTTTTACAGGCATTGATAGAGTCTAATTTGGTTATTGAGGAAGAAGAATTTTATTTGGTAAAGTATTTTTTAACAGCAAATGTTATACATTTTCCAGCAATGAGAAGCACAATGGAAAATCTTTGGCATCCAATAAAAGGGGTTCAAATCTTGAATCTAGGCGAGAAAAGGTTTCTGTATAAATTATTTCATAGGATGGATTTGGAGAGTGTTCAAAAAGGGTCCCTATAGTCTTTTAATAACCATCTTTTGATGTTATATCACTTGGGGAAAGGTGAGGATCCATTAAAGGTGCCATTAATCTTTGCAAATTTCTGGGTTCAAATTCATAAAGTACCTCCGAGATATTTTTTGAAGCTTTGGCGAGGAAAATGAGAGATTTTCTTGAGAATTTTTTAAAATACGATTGTGCCAATTTGGGGAAAGGTTTGCGAAATCATTTGTGTGTGATGGTTCAATTGGATGCGAGACATCCTTTGAGGAGAAAGAATGTGTTATTTTCATCAGGGAATTATTCATATCTTAGCTTTAAATATGAATGATTAACTTTGTTTTGTTTTTTTCTGTGGTCGGTTAGGGCATAGTGACTCTTACTGTCAAACGAAGATGGAGTTGGGGTTTGAAGTAACTGAGATGGGTTGGGACTTAATACTAAAAGTTCAATCTAGATGTGTTCTTACAATAAATAGTGTGTGGCTGAGAGAAGATGAGGGCAGTGCGAAAAGGGAGAGTTTTCATAAGGAGCCTGATTTGGAAATGCACAATTGGAAAGAAGCAGATAGAGGTGGATTTGGAAGTTTTGTAACACCCCTAACCCGTATTCGTCGCTGGAATAGGGTTAGGAAGCATTACTGGAGTTTATAGAATAATTACAAATAATTCATGTCATTTGCTATTCATATTTGAAACTATTCATATCGTCCATTGATTGGACCTTCGAGGCCCAATTTAAGGGTCAGAAACAAGTCGAGACTACTTAGAATCTTAAAGAATTTTTTGTAAAATTTTAAAATTGTTCTTATATACAGGGGTCACATGCCCGTGTGAATAGGCCGTGTGGCTCATAGCCAAGTGACATGGCCATGTCTCAGGCCGTATGGCATATGAAGTAGGGCACACACCCGTGTCCTTAACCCGTGTAACTCTCTGACTTTCAACTTAGTTATATGTAGGGGTTACACGACTAAGCCACACGCCTGTTTGCTAGGCCATGTGGTCAATTTAATTTTCAAAAATTAAGTGTAAGTTTCACACGACCAAGACACATGCCCATGTCTCTGCCCGTGTGCCCAATTCTGAGCATTCTGTTTCTCAATTTTAAGATGCAGGGGACACACGATCAAACCACATGCCCATGTGCCAGACCGTGTGTCACACATAGTTAAGACACACGCCCGTGTGAATGAAATAAGGTCATTTCCTAGCCTTATTTCTCACCCAAATTTGCCAACAAACTACACTAATACTTATAATATTATACAAATCAATTCAAGCCTTATAATCAAGCCAACTCTTTCATCTAACATGATATATCATCACATGTATTCATATTTATAATCTTACCTTTTGTAAACATACGTTTTTAACATAACTTAATTAAACCATCACTAGCCATTCCAATGGCTAGATTACAAACCACCATTTACATACCAACAATTGGCCAAGTTAACCTATATACGTCATTATATCAAAATAAGTTTACTATTTATACCAAAATGAGCTGGTGGATAGTGTGATAATGATCTGACTGATTTCCAACCTTTACAAGCTTCCAAGTACTATAAAACAAAGGAAAGAAAACCTAGTAAACATTCAATCCTTAGTAAGTTCGTATAACAGGAATTAAACTTACCAAATTATATTCATTTAGACAAGCATAATAACAACATACTTTCCAACAATTTGGCAAATTTTGCCTAATCACAAACACTCAAATAATCAAGTTAGCAGCATATTTCTCATGTACATCAATTAAACATAGATAAACTCATCATATTACAAACTTTCTGGCATTTCAGAAGCATTTAATATATAATTCTTTTAATCTCATAATTTCTCATGTCAGAAATTTATTCCATTGAATTATACAAAATATCAATGGATACTCAGGTAGTATACTCGAGGTATACAAATTTGTAATCATTCACTTCATATTCCGAGGTACCCATTAGAGCATATAATTAGGGAACACATTCTCGAGCCACATATATCAGGATGCTCAAATGAGCCATGTAACAGGATGCTTATCTGAGCTAAATAGGAATGTTCATAAAGGCCATAAACAGGAAGTTCACAAAGAACTTTTTATGGGAAGCTCATGAAAAGCCTATCAGGGATGCTTATAAAGAGCCATGTAATAGGAGCTCTGGATAACCATATATCAGGAAGTTTAAGCTAGCACTAACATGACGTTTATATAGAGTTGCGTTTGTGTCTCCAACATATGCGAGACCACAATTGATCGCATAACAGGACGCTCACAAAGAGCTGTGTTTGTGTCTGCAACATATGTAAGATTACAACCGATCGAATCATGTAATAGAACACTCAGAAAGAATTGCGGTAGTACGCAACACATGCATAATCACTACCGATCAAAATGCTCACAAGAACTAGATTACAGAATGTTCAAGAAGGCTCTTAACAGAATGCTCGTCTGAGCTATAATATCCGCAAGAAATGTAGGATTATAATCAATATGAGAAAATCACGTATTCATCGAAATTCATTCTTTAAACGAAACTTATCATTTATCAAGCAAATTTTGAGCATGTGATTATTTTCATTCATTAATAGTTTATACAATTTTCATATATACAACATTTAATTCAAACATATAAATATACATGATTAGCTTACACGAACTTATCTCATCACTTGTTTGTATATTAAAGTCTACTAATCTAACATTTTTTATTTTCCTCGACCTAACTCTATATTTGATCTTTCCGAATCTATATAAATAAATTTAACATCAATTTATCACATTTCATATTTAATTGGATTCAATTTACATCCTAGAAAGAATTATTATTTTGTCCCTATACTTTTCATAAATAACAATTTTGTCCTTAAGCTCGAAAAATGAAATTCATGCAATTTATCCCTTATTCTAAGCCTAGTCGATTTTCATATATAACAATAACAATTCATAAATTTCACAAAAATTAGAATTTTTTCATGAATTTTTCAACTTTATAATTTAGTCCATAAATCACAATTTCAATAAAATTTTCTTTGTAAAAGTTGTTTAGCTATCAACAACCTTTCATTTTCTATCATAAATTTCTAAATTTCAGCATATTCATTCATGGCAAAATTTCTATACTTTGATATCTTTTCAAATTAATTCCTAAAATAGATAAATTAAGTTATTCTGAACTCAAAAATATAAAAATTACTAAAAACGAGACAAGAATATTGTCCCAATTAAGCCAAGAAAGTTTATTTTCTCTTTCCTATGATTTCCATAAAATTTGGGGAAGATGGTATATTATGATGATATTAAATCTTTATTTAATTTACCATCTTTTAATTATTCTCATTTCCAATTTAGTCCTTATCCTTTTCTAATTTTTCCACGGATGAATTATCAAAAATATCTACTAACTCTTCTTTAATTGTCTAATTACCATATAAGGACCTCAAGTTTTGAATTCCATAGCTATTTGGTCTTTCTAGCTACTAGAATTCTACTTGTACCTTTATACAATTTGATCCTTTCCATAATTAAATACGTAATCGGTAAAATTTTCTTATCAAAATTTTCATATGACATTCTTATTATAATGCAGACCATGCAATAATATTAAAATAAATTTTCTTTTCAGCTCGAATTTATGTTCCCGAAACCACAGTTTTGATTTCACTGAAAATTGTTGTTACAAATTTTATTGACCCCATTTTAGGTGTAATTTGGAGGGAGATATTAATCGGGTTTTGAGTTTGGAGGGCAATCCTTCAAAAATGTTAGGTTAGTCAAACATGGATCATGATTTGGATGTTGTGTGTTGGAAGAAGTAGACGGGAAAAAGAGGCCTAAAAGAGAGAGTGATAAACCTTTGGAAGAAGATGAGGTGGGATCATTGGTTATTAGGAATATGAGGGTGTTGGAAAAAATCATTTTTTATCGACGGCTGCCAAGGGGCAAGCCAACCGATCATAATGAAAATATTTAGTTAAAATGTTCGTGGATTAAGGAGTTTACGGGTTATTAAAAGGCTTCGACATGTGTTAAAGATGTACAATTCCCAGATAGTCTTTCTTATAGAGACTAAGTTAAGTGAAATAAGAATGGAAGGCATTAAAAGGTGTGGTTTTTTAAATGGGATTGAGGTTTATGTGGTTGAATGAAGAAGAGGATTATGCTTGGCACGGAAGGAAAATGCTACAATTAACTTAAAAAGTTATTCATATTACTACATTGATGTCATCTTAAAAGAATACGATGGGGAAAAGGAATAGATGTTTATTGAGTTTTACGGCTCCCCTTATACACATAATAGAAAGGTTTCGTGGGATTTGTTAAGAAACTTAAGTCGCTCTCAAGGGTTGCCATGGATGGTATGTGGTGATTTCAATAAAATCTTATACTCCTTTAAGAATGTAGGCAGTGTACCAAAGGAAGAGAAGTGGATGGTAGACTTTAGGGATGTTTTGGTTGATTACCAATTAATTGATGTTGGTTATTCGGGAACTTGGTTTATATGGGAAGAGGGAATTTGTTGGAGACTAATATCCGTGAAAAGCTTAACAAAGGAGTGGCTAATTTAGAGTGGAGTAATATGTTTCCATTAGTAGTAATTCATCATTTTCCACATTCTTTCTCAGTTCATTGCCCTCTTTTGATTAATACAGACACAAGATTAAATATTATACCTAGAAGGAAATTTAGCTTTGAGGCATGATGGGTTAAGGAGGAGTTCTTTGAGGAAGAGGTATCTGTAGCATTCTGCTAGAGGTAATGTCTTGAAGAAATTAAAAGAGTTATAGCAGGGATTAAGGAGATGGGTTGCCATGATGAGGTACAAAAGGGAATGACGTAAAATGGAGTTGATAGAGAAAGTAGAGGTCTTTTTGGATCAAGACAGAATTGTTGAGAATATGGTGGATTTGATTGATGCTAAAATTTACCTTAATCTTAATATTGATAAAAATGAAATGTGTTGGGAGTAAAGGGCTCATGCTAATTGGTTAAAATTGGGTGACAAAAATACAACTTTTTTTCGTAGTCATGCCTAACAAAGAAGAAGAAAAAACACTAAGTTTAAGACATGATGATGGTAAGGAGACTATTGATAAAAAGAAGATAAAGGAAATTGCTCGAAATTACTTTCAACATCTTTTTACGTCAAATTGGAGTGAAGATAGTACGCATGTTTTTTCTGTGATTGAGAGATATGTTTCTGAGGAAGTAAATTCGAAGTGGATAGAAAATTATACAAAGGAGGAGATCATTACGACTTTAAAGGAGATAGGGCCAACAAAGGCTTAGGGGAAAATGGCTTTCCGACTTTATTTTTTCAGCAATTTTGGCATATTGTGAGTAGTGATACAATCAAATATTGCTTGGGCGTCTTAAATAAAGGTATGCCTATGGACCCCTACAATATTACTAATACTGTGTTGACTCTTAAAGTTTCCTATATGAAAATTTTGGGAAATTTTAGACTTATTAATTTTATTTTTTTGGTCCTGATTTTTATGCTTTCGATAAGCCCACAAATACGGGAAAATTGAGCTATGTTGGTCCATATGGAATCTGGCTTTGTGGGTATTTCTTTGGTTTTGTTCGGTCTTTATTTTTTATTTTTAATAATAATATCGGTCTGATTTATTAAAAAATAAATTTATTTTTAGAATTTTAAAAAATCTCCTCCAAAATTGTCATACAAACACAACCTTAAGGTTCGACTAAAATTTTCAATTTTAAATAATATTAAAAAATTAATTTATTTTTATTAAATAATTATAAAAGAAGAAAGGGGTGCAGAAAATAGGCCCAAAAGGCTTATCAAATTAAATACAATGCCCAATTAAAAACCCTAGTATAGCGTGAGGATGATCATGGATAGAATTCAAATATTTACACATATTAATTATCCAAATTTATTTTATATTTTACCCATAAATCTATTTTACATTTGTGGATAATAAATTTGAATTTGTCTCAACTTTACTTTTAAAATGTTGTATTTAAAAATATTTTTATTTTTACTAAATGCATACATATTTTATATGTAATTAGTATAATTACAATATATTAGATTAGGTTAGGTTATGTAAATGTCAATGTATTATTTATAAAATTTTATATATGAAATATAAAGCTATTTATTATATAAATAATTAAAATTTTCTATTTAAAACAAAATTATTATTATTTTTAAATTCATTTAATAAATGTTTTAGATGAAATTAGAATTTTTATCTATAAGTATGATCAAGTACATTTATTTACTCATTTAAATATTTGAGTAAAATCAAAATTCATATTTAAAATATGGAAAATTTTATAAATAATAATAAGTATTTAAAATTGTAAATTTAGTAATATAATTAACAACAAAAACTATATTAATCACTTTAAAAATTCCTTCAAATTCACGTTTTTTATATACAATATAGATTATAGATAATTTTTTATATAATTCCTACTATTATTCATAATCTCTCAACTCTTAAAATGAATATAAAAATACATTTAAGCGTACTCGAATTAATGTTCTATTGATTGTTGTAGCAATAATAATATCAATTGAATTAAAATAATTATTTTTGGAATAAATAATTATTAATTAAAGTTAGGTATTTGTATTATTCTTATATTTCCTTAGTCAAATGGTGGGTGTGGACCATAATTGATAAAAACAAATAATTAGAAATGGTAACCATAAGTATGAAAATGATGAAATCATACATTAACCATGATTTGGGTCCAAAACTCACACCCAACCTATACCCATGTGGTTAAATTAATGTTGGATTACATAAATGCCCACATTTTGGTTCAAACATAACAATCTCACCCTTTACCTCTAATTATCAAAAATAAAAATTAAAATAAGGTAAAAATCATAAACATAATAGATACACACCATAATAAATAAATATTTATCAATCATTACACAAAATATGATACCATTGTCAACACTCAACACACAAAAACATGTATATATTTCTTTTTTTTTCCTGTAAATTTTAGGTATAAATCCCCATTTAGTATTTAAATTTAATAATTTTTTCAAAATTTCTAAACTTATTCAGTCCACTTAGTCTTGGAACTTGTTAACTTTTCTCATATTAATTCAAATTTGACAACTTCTCTCAATTTTGGTCAATTTGATGACGTGAAATAATATCAAAGTGCCATGTCATCACATAAAAAATATATTTTTTCTAAAAAAAAATTAAGTGATTACATGATATAATATAAAGTGTCACATCATCATAAACACCAAAATCGAAAAAGAATACCAAAACTAATGTGTTGAGAAAAATTACGGGTTGAGGGACTAAATGTTCCCTAAACTTTATTCTTTTATTCTTGTACCTTTCTTAATTCTTCATCCCAAAAAAATCAGTGAATACCCTAGATACCCCTGAAATCTTAATTTATTTCTAACACTAGCTCACAAATTGAAATTCTCCAATCCCATTGCTAGGGAATTGCTTTTATAGGTAGTTATAGATGAGCTAACAAGATATAATTATATTGATATAAAACATGACATAAAAATAATTAAAAATGTGTAGACTATATAAATATACTAATTTTGTTTAGGCATAAAGATAAATTTAACCCCTAACATTTATTCATTTTATTATTTTGGTCCTTATTTTTTGGGGTTATTTTGGTCATCAACCTTTAATAATAAGTCAAATTGATTGTTTTTGGACAAAAAAACTGACTGAACTATTAAAATTTTAATGGTATTAATATGGCAACTCAGGTGGCATTTTACGTATACTTCACTTCTAACATGGATAAATTTTCTAAAAGTTTTTATGAACTTTTTTGAAATTTGTTGATTTTTTTAAATTTTTCTGAATTATTCATGAATTGTTACGCTAGTGGCCACATCAATACCGTTAAAATTTTTACAGTTTAGTCAAATTTTTCATCCAAAAGCAAACAACTTGATTAAGTTTTAAAGGTTGATGATAAAAATGACCCAAAAAAATAAGGACCAAAATGAGTAAACATTAGGGCTACGTTTATGTTTATGCAAACTAAAACTTATCAAATTTTTTATTAAGTAAAAAATCACAAATATAATATAAATATATGAATTGTCAAAATTAGAATGTAAATGGATTGGATATGTATTCATTGCCAACCTACTAAGCATATAATAACTCCAACACCTTAGCCTCCCTACCATGAAGTGATTTTAGTTTCTATCATTAATAACCTCAATAGAAAACATGAACAAGAAAAACCCACCATTCTTTCATTTCATTTTGAACAGTTGCATAATGAGTTTTACTACTAAAATCTTAGAAAACACTTGTTTTATTATTTATTTTATGAATATATATCATTACCATCAATGAAATGGATGCATGATATTATATTGAAGTTTGATGACATTTTTCTTTTGGGCAATATATAATAAGGAATGATTGATTTGACTGATAGTTGAACAAAATTCAGTGCATCTCAGCGCTCGTGCTGCTTATTTGAGACCACGTCTTCTCTTTTGTCAACTCCACATTCTCCCACCCATGAAAGCATCATTGGTGGGTGGGTGGCACCAAATGGGACAAATGGAAGATCTATGTTACCTACACACACATTCTGTACATGCACACTTATATGTTCCCTTGGACTTAAGTATTAATGGTGGCTGTCTCACTGGAAGATGGACTTCAAAATTTCGTTTTACAAGCTTAGTGTGTACAGTTAAAGCAGGACATGGTAACATTCATTCCAATACAAGGAAAATTGAAAAGGAATGTAATTTGCAAGAAAATCTTTCACTGATACATACATATAGATGTATTTTCTCTCTACATACACAGTTCAAAAGCTGTGTGCTTTGGAAAAATCCGTACACCTCAACTGTAACTTCAGTCATGGTACTGTAGGTGATTAAAAGGAGATGAAGAAGCTAAAAAGGAAAAAAAAAGGTCCATCCCCTATGCTTCATCATCAACTGCGTGGTGCCACGAGCAAAGCTGGCCCCGGATGATGAAACTTTTGTCAGCGTCAACCTTCTACTCCTGGAGCCTCCTCCCAACAATATCGGTCAATATCTCCAAAAATTCAACAAAACAATCTTCGTCGCTGCAACAACAACCAACAAGTATGCCAGCATCCATCACTCCTTGATTCGACTAAACAGTGACTTGAGATAAATTTCTATACAATTAATCTGCATTTCGCTCTTTAGAGGCTACACCCCACATTACATTTCATAAAACCTGGTGAAACTTCTTTTTCATATGCAGATTAACCAGATGGTTGCCTTGATTAGGTCTTAAATTTCTTTTCACTTGGTGTGAAAGTATCAATCAATGGCATCTTTTATTAGCTACTAGTAACCCCTCTCTTTCTGCTGCTCCTATCAGATTGGCAGAGCACTAAAACACATGCAATCTTCTAAACACTAGAATAGGATCAAGCCTTATGGAGAACGGAACTTACATGATATTCAGATGCCCGTATATTATCCAGAAACTCTGAAATCTCAATTTGCCGCATTACTGTACCATGTAAAACCTGTAAAATGACACACCATTGTCAAAATATCTGTCAACATTAAAATCAAAATCAGGTCTCTGTACCTGACTTCTCTAAATGAACCAAGTTGAGCCATACTCGCTTAGTTTTGTCGAGATCATACTCAACACATTTGATTCGGTCCAGAGATTCCATCAACATTTTCTCCTTTTCTAATGGAATTCCAGCAGGCTTGTTGCAGAGTTCCTCAAATGCTTTCTCTAGTTTCTGGAGACGCTCTATACAGGGACGGACATGGTCCTCTTCATTAACAGCTTCTGGCACTGTTACATTTGAATGGCTATTCGTGCTGGATCCAATCACATTTGAAGGATGTATATTGTTTGGTCTTCTCCATGATTCCAATCGAACAGTACGAATAAAAGCAGCCAATCTAACCAATAAAGCTATTAGCAATTTTGCAAAAGACTGAATATTCCTTCTCCCAAACTTTTCTTTGACGTTGTCTATCCAACTGGTGATTGGAATTCCTGAAATTTGATGTCAATTTAGAAAACAAATCTAAAGGGTAGGGAATTAGGACAAAATCTTCCATCAACTACATGATTAACTATCTACATTCTATGTTAAACCAGATAATTAACAGGAAACTGGTTATTGTGATGAAATAGCATTTTAAAATACCTTCGGAATAAAAAGATGCTCTTCGATGAGATTGGCTATCTGCATTACTACAACTAGGCAACTGATCTAGTGAATATAGCAGTCCTTGGTCACTTTTTATAGTTTTTTCAATCATAGGGAAACCATCATTGCAACTATAATAAGCATTTGGATCTGACACCCTCACCTGCATTCACAATCAATCTTATTAAGAGGGTCAGAAACTCACATCAGTTACCAATAAAACAGAATTCCCTACTTTTGCAACTCACGTCTTCGTGAACTGGTGCCAAACAAGGAAATGCAGAGCTCCTCCGTTCAGTTGGAGAACACGGGTCATCGATCTCTGACTCTGCTGCTGATGTGTCACTAGTCATTCCCTGACAGAGCATGTGTTGAAACATAAGCATCAAAAGATATAACCACCTAACATTATTCTCCTGAATGATCTCAAGTACCTTTAGTGGCCGTATCTGAACATAAGATTCATAGTTATGCTGGTCATTTGATACTCTTGTAATTTGCCTAACAAATGTTCTCTCTGCATTATGTACAAGCTATCAATGGAAACATACGTTAGTCTCCAGGTAAAAGCCATATAAAACAAAAAAATCACATCTAACAACCATTCCACACGTAAGGAAAAAAAAAAAGAAACATCATATTACAGGTACTTTGATTAAGGGGATGGCTACCTTCATTATCTCTGGATCATTCCATGGACCTTTGTTGGATCTAAGACACCCTCCTTCTGTAGAGCAAGTGCATGACCCTCCTAAGAAATCTGGCAACTGACTGAAAGAGGAGAAGAATAAGCAAGGACTTAGGAAGGATCACAAGGTCAACTCTCGCAAGGGCAAGAATGAACAGGTAATTAACAGACCTAGAATCAATGATCTCCAGTAGCCTACCAAGAGATTTGGGCTCCAAAACCTGAAATTAGTAAATAGAACATTGAATAACCACAGAGCAGGAGAAAGGGAATCAAAAGAAGAATGCCCAAAGCCATATCCTTTACATTTATCTTCCCGATTGTCTTTGCATCGAGGAACTTCTGAGCAGCAGGCCAAAGCATCTTTTTGAATCCAGGACCAGCATTGACTATGTACATTCTGTGTAATGTCTGTAAAGCCATATAAAAAAGATTTACATTCCAATTAGCAACAGAAAGTAAAAACATGAATGGATAAGATCAGATACCTCAGGGTAATAACTGTTGTCTATTTTAGTCATGGCAGCCAAAAGATTTGCAGCAGTCCTGCTAAAGTTCTTCATTCCCTACATTCAAAATAACATTCAATTGCTGATTATAAATCTACCATTAGGCTGCTCTAAAGGAAACAATAAACATCAATCACTTGGAAAACAAAATTTAACCATCAATATAATTCTACCATTAGGACCATTAGGCAGCTGGAAGGGGGGGTGTTAGGCTGCTATAAAGAAAAGAATGTAACTATCCTAGAGGAAGGAAGTATTGCAACATTCCATAGAAAATGTGACAGGCTATATTGCACCCTCCATTAGGAAATCTGCTTCAAGTCATCGGTGAAATGGGGCCATAGCAAGGATTAAGGTAAAAGGAAGCTTTTGTATTTAGTTCTAGTCTAAACCTACGTATAAAAGACAGTTGTTAAGTAGAATGACACTGCAAAATTTTCTAAAAGGTACAAGACTAACAACGTTCTGCTGTAATGGCATGAACAATGTTGTCAAATCTCAATTTGTTGAAGGGCACAAGATAAAAGGCAAATACCAGTCCTTGTACATCCAATATAGTAGTTGTTGAACAGATTTGTCGCTTTGCGGCAATTGAACAAGCAGGGAATTTCTCTGATAGAGTTCTCTCGAACTCTTGGACATGGTACTTCAAATATCGGTCTATGGTGGTGATTTTCATAAGCCTACTTGGATGGGCTTTTCCTAACCGCTCAATATAAACAGGTCTCCCTTCCTTGTCAACTCCATGGTACCCTTGGGGATAGTATTGCAATACTTCTTCTAGCTCTTCAAAGTCGAAATCCTGTTGATAGCCAAAAGTTTAAACTTGTATGATAGAAAGATACATCAAAACAAAATCCTAGCCCTTAATCTTGAAAGCAAACAAAATATTTAAGCGTGCCTGAAAACTGTTTGGCTTAATCAAAAGTGATGCAACTCATTTGAGGTTTTATTTGTTAACTCTTCTCCAGTGACAAGGCAATGAAAGAGATACAACAAAGTCTACATTTCTCACCTCCAAAATGGTATCTGTTCCAAACTCTTGCCTCCATTTAAGCATTTCTTCCCACATCTGGATTGTTTTTTCAATGTTAAACTCTCTAGCTTTCAAGAATCTACAAGTTTAAAGAGTAGTAGTACTTCTCAGCATACATTAGTAAGGCACATATAATGTGAAACATTGAACAAATTAGAGCTTGTCCACTGTGTTTGAAAGCAACAACTGACCTCAACAAAGTATGATAATCATCATGTCTAGGAGGTAACAAATCCTTATGAAGAAGCTTTTGACGCAATTCATGAACAGCACCCTCCTCTTTTGCATCCCTGACATCCTCAATGGATACAGAAGGGGCCCTGTAATCGATTTTCTTTTTCCCTCTTTTCTTAAGAGAATGAGTGAACTTGTTGGACGCATTTATGGCCTTCTTTTTCAGATTCCCAATTTTGGATCTCCTTCTCTCATCCTCAGAGTTATCAAAATCAGACCTTCTATCTCTGCTTTCATCATTTGCCCCAATTTCTTCCACCCCTTTATTTTTTTTCCAATACAATAAATTAAACAGGACATAAATGCATTTCATAATAAAACTAACAAACCCAGAGTAGAATTAATTAATATACCTGACATCTCTGGCAACTCAAAAGGAAAAGGCTTTGATCTTTTAAAGCTATTAGTACTGTTGAATAGAATGTAAAAAACCCATCATGATCTGCACATTGTTGACAACAATTAGAAAACAGAAGCTAATGAATCATATGATGTAAAGAAGCAATGACTACAAAAAAAAATCAGCAAAATTTATGCAAAAAGTACACCTAAAATGAAATTTAGAGTTGAGACATGACAAGAAATAATGAAGAGATGATCAGATCTGGACAAAATATTGAATCAGCTTCTTCTTTTTTTCTCTCAGTTATCATTAATCTTGCTCCATGACTGTTGAAGGTATAAAACAATAAATAAAATAAAACCCAATTCCCCAAAAATTTAAAACTCTACCCTTTAAAGTTAAACCCAAATAAAAACCCCAAAACGAAGGCGTCAAATTTCAGTGAAAGTAGAATAATGGAGTTAGTGAGAGAAAAACCGTTAAGAAATGAGAGTAAAAGCGCAGTTAAAGCTATTAAAAGAAGAAGACGCCCGCAACGCATTCAAAAACTCTCACAAATACAATGCTTGATTATTTACTATATCAATTGTACGGATCTCCACAATCCTCCATTTCCACCATTAAGAAGCAAGAGAGAAAGAGAAAACGCACCCACAGATAAAATACTCCAGAGAGCGAAGGTGGGAATCTATCAATCAAACCACAACCGCACCGAATCTCTCGAAAATAGGAGAGAGAACGCAAGAAAATAAACACACACATAAAAGTAAAAGAAGAAACTTTGTGGGAAAATGTGGAGGAATTTCTGGAAAAAAATGTTAGTAGCGATATTAAAAATTAAGTAAAAAAAAATGTTTTTGAAAGATCTGATCTGATTTTTATCCTTTTTTTTTGTTCTTTTAAATCTTTTCTATGTTTTCTCTACACAAACAAATCAAAGAAAAAATGAAACTCTTCGATAAAAAGCTAAAGCAGCAAATGAAGGTTCCAGCAAGTGAAAAAGAAATAGCTTCAGCTTAAGCCTTAATCTCTGCTTTTCATTTTTTTCTTTTTGCTTGTGAGCTGGGCTTTGCAACTGTACACGTGGCATTTTCTTGTTTTATTTATTATTTATTATTAAAATAGTATAAATAAGTGTTTTCCCAAATAATAATAATAATAAAAGTAATATTTTTATTTGGGAATATAATAAATGCTGACCGCCAGTTTTAGTTAGTTAATAATTAATTAATAATGTCTTAGTAATTAGTATTGATATTTTGTTTAAAATTTTCTATTGACTTAATCATGAGAGTTAGCTGAGATAGTAAAAGTTTCTTTTATTTTAACTAATGGTTAAAGGTTTGATCTTCATCCTGTACATGGAACAATTTTTAAACTCGTGGCCAACATCTGCTTTTTTAATGGACCTACAGAATGTGAAAAATAAAAAATGTTTTACTAATAAATATTGGTGTAATAATAAGGCACATTAATAACTAACATCACGATGATTGGTTCATATCATTAATGGTTACATTAGTAAAGTAATGGTCAATAACGGAAACCATTAATCAAAGGGCTTAATTAGATACGTTTTTCATAATAAATTTGATTTTATTTGGAAAAAGTATATTGTCTTTTTTAACCCTTATTCCTAGAAATTAGGGATAATGTAAAAACTACAAATGAACTTTAATTTTGTACAATTTTATATATTAAATATGGATTTAATTCAATTTTCACAAATCACTAACACAATTATCGATATAATATCAATATTTTATGTTAATATATTGCATACACAAATAATTATAATTATTTAATATAAAAATTTGATATATTTATTTCATTTAATGTGTACAATTGACTCAATATTAAAGTTTCATGTATATAGTTGAATTGCAATTAAAGTACTATGTGTATAATTACACTAAATCATAATTCATACATCAAATTGGACGTTGAATCAAAGTTAATGTATAATTTTGATATTTATTTCCTAAAAATTATGGCATAAATTTAATTAATATTTAAATAATAAATAAATGAGACATGTCACAATTCTTTGAATTAGAGTGTAAAGTGATAAATTAAAATTTTAAATATTAAAAGTGATAAATTAAAATTTTAAATAAAGTGTTGAATTCTTAGTATTAATTTTTATAAGTGTTGAATTTATAATAATTTTTTTGTTAAATTGTAAAATATAAATACTAAATACAACTATGTTTGATAAAAATAAATATTATTTTTTAATATTTATTGCTTAATTTTTTAATCTTATTAATATAAATTTATATTATTTTGAATAGTTTTGGGTAAAAGATATTGCAATCTTAATATATATATTAGAAAAATATAAGTTCTTTTATTTTTTAATAAAATAAAATCAACTTAATATTTTTTACTCATATTTTAGTATATGAGTTAGCAATAAACTAATTCATTTGATAATTTTGCCACTCTCATTACCTATTTTTAGCAAAGAGAAGCAATTTTTTTTTCTGACAATGAGAAACAATAATTTTCATTTATTTTGAAAAGGTTTTATTTTTTTACAAAAAATTTTACTTGTTTTTCTAATTTCAAGTTCAAATTTGTACTAATTGTTCTTTATTTTATATCTAACTGTTGTAATACATACATACTAAAGGGGTATATAGCCCTTGAACTTTGGCAAAAAAATCAATTAAGCTCCTCAGTAAAAAAATGCACTCAATGAAGGCCTCAAACTCTCAAATTGCATCAATTAAGCCATTTGACCAACATTTTTCATATTTGACCATTACAGCACTAACATGCTTGTTAACAATGCTAACGTGACGCTCCATGTCAATAGAAGTTATTGATGTCCGCATTAGCAAAAAGTAAAAAATTAAAAGAAATTTTGAATTTTGACTAGAATGAACCTAGACAAGTGATTGTCCAAGTTCAGTCATTTTAAAGCTTAAACTTTTTAAAAAATTAAAAAAGCTATTTTTTAAATTTTTTTATAAAATTTTAAAACATTATTAAATTTTATAAAATTTAAAATGTTCAAAAAATTAAAAATTAATAAAAAACCATTTAAAAGTTAAATCCAGAATAAATCTAGACATATAGTTGTCTAGGCATAATGTAAATCTGGACAATTGTATGTCCAGAGTCATTTAAAACGATTTTTTTAAATTATATAAAATTTAAAAAATAAAAATTAATTTTCTTTAAAAATATGATACGTCTATCAATATTTTAATTCTATTAATACCTTTTAGTTTATATAAAAATAAAAAAATTTAGAAAATAAATAAATTTAAATTTTATTAATGTAAGATTTTTTTAAATGTAAATATATCCAATTATTTGAATATGTTAGGCCATGTCAGCTCTTTAACAATCAAAGGCGGAAACATTGGTCAAAGGTTTAATTGATACAATTTGAGAATTTGAGGGCTTAATTGAGTGCCTTTTTGGCCGAGGGGTTTAATTGATTTTTTCATCAAAGTCTAGGAGCTTATATAGCCTTTCAGCCAATACATATGTAATAAATAATTTTTTTCTCATATTATTACATTAATAACCAAACGAATTAAAATAATTATTTAAAATTTTATATTAAAAATTTTATATTAAATAAAAAATTAAAATAATTATTAAATATTGAAAATTTTCATTTTTAATGAAATGATAATTTATAATTATTTATCAAGATTCAAATACATCCTAAATGAATAAAAATTATTCTAATTAAAAAACCAAACGAATCCACCGTGGCAAGGGTTGAATTTAACATAAAGATGAATGGCAAAAGATGAAAGATCGAATTAGTTGATTAGATCATTAAATCAAAAAAAAAATTAAATCGATAAAAATAGGTTAAACTGACTGTAAACGGTGTTGAAGCTAATTTAAATATTTTAATAATTATAAAATAAATATTTATGAAGTTATTATAATAATTTTTATTTTCATGAATATTGTAAAACTTGTTGTCTTATTATAATCTACTGATTTGATTTTTACTGCAATGGAGGGAAGTCAAAGTTTGGGGGTATAAATTAAATAAAGAGCATGACAAAATTGAGAGTAGCAACCCAACAACTAACGTCCAAATTACTGTCAGTCACCATTTCTGGATTCCTTACATACATATCACCTCCTTTAAGCATCCGCCATTTATACACCCATTGCCCATTACCACACACCGCCGTATGTTTTTGGTACGAACCGCAAACATACATCAAGCAACTGCCCTTTCATCTTTTACAATCAAAGTTGTGCTTCAAATAATGCTTATGTGAGACTTCGAGTTTGATGTTGTTTATGTGAGATTAAAGAGTTACTTCTGTTTAAGGATTTAACACAATCAAATTTAACTTTAATTTTAATTTAAGTTTAATATGATTATCGAATATTAAAAGGAAAAAGAGAAGAAAAAATAGTGATTTAAATTATAGGGCACGTTTCCATCCATTTGTTTTAAGCTAACAGACAACCAAAGCTAAGTTATCCAAAAATTCAAAGTTGTTTGAATCGGATTGGATTGAATTAATTAGGCCGAAAATTGATCGAGTATCAATTTGGAGAAGGACATTGAATCGGTTGAATGGAGAATTGGTACATATCAATTGAACGATGCAAAAAATTGGTTGAATCAATTTTTTTTATATTTTTAAATTTAATTGAACTAACCAATTGATTCAATCAAACTGATTAGACGAATAAATTAATGATCTGACATATTCAACCACTAATCTGATTCTAAAAATATTGCTGGAATGAGATTTAATTGTTAATTTGGGCAACATTAGTTATTTGGAACTAATTTTTTATTCAAAATTTAGCACCACTTTAGTTTAATTTAGCATTTATTCTCAAAACTACTTTTGAGTCAAAAATCACTTTTTGAGTAAAATTAAAATTTTTTGCTTTCGCTTTTGGCTAAAAAATTACTTTTACGAAGCATTTTTTTGTTCAAAAAATACATTTGAAAAGCTTAAAAGTATTTTGTTTAGTAATATTTTTATCTTAAATGTACTTTTTAAAAGTAATACTAAACACATTATCATTAAGAGTGGCAGTAAAGAGACGGCTTGAGCACCTTTAATTTTGTGAAATTATCTTCTAAATTTATAAAATTTATAATTAATAAATTATGTATGAAAAATTTATGAATTCCCCCATGGGTGGTGCATCTTATGATGATTTTGGAGGATAGGTTAGGTTGTACTTCATTGCATTAGCCCCTCATAACTAAAATCATTGGCACCCATAATAAAGTTAGCTGAAATAGTTCAATTATTTTGGACCCTTCCTATATATTCACACATAAAGTTGTTTTGGAAAATCAACTAAATAAAGCTAAATCTCTACTTTTTCTCTAAGATTTTGCATTATTTGACTTCCACTACATGCCATTTCATTTCATTTCATCAATGCATTATTTTATATTAGTATTAAAAAGTAATTTCAAACAGTTTATTGTACACTAATCTCCATGCTTGCTTCCACCTAACTTTGCGCATTCATTTATATTTTTAGTGGAGTAAAAAGATGCCATTTATTTTTAACGCTGTATTAAAATAATTAAAATATTTTTTAAAAAAATATTCACATCTTCCTAAACTCACTTGTAATTGTGGATAGGATAAAGTTATTTATGGGTTGTATTGGATCGAGTCGGGTTTAGACAAAATTTTAGATTTGACTAATAGGCCTCAAGCTTAGCCCGACCTAAAAAATAGGTTTAAATTTTTGTCTAAGCTCAACCCAGATAAAAATGTTAAAACTTGAGTCCAGCTCGGCCCACCTGTTTTTTTTTATTTTTATTTTTTTATATAAAAAATTTTAAAAAACATATAATATACCAAATATACTAAAAATATTAAAATAAATATTTCTCAACAAATTGAAAATTAATTTAAAAAGTCTTTATACTTAAATAACATTAAGATAAGTACAACTTAACAAGCAAATGCCTTTAAAATAGTAGCAAAATTAACAATAAAACAAGTATGATACAATATTTAAACACTAACAATAAAAGAGTAACAAAACAGTGGGAAAAAGTGGGAAAACAATAGCAAAACATGAAAAAACAATAATAAAATAGCATGAGTTTTTTATTGCAAATTCGGGTCGGCCTGAGCCAAGGTAAAAAAATCTTACCCGAGGCCTGATTCATTTTCTAAACAGATTTTATTTTTTACTCAAACCTATTTTTCGAATCTATATTTTTTTTCAAACTCTTTTATTTTTAGGCGTGCTTTCGAGCTGGGCCATAGACAACTTTAGGGAAGAGAAGAGAAGAAAAAGTGAAGAGAAGAGAAGAGAAGAAAAATGATTGAGAAATGGAGGGGATGGAAAAGTGAAATGGAGAATTGTCGCTCTCAAATGGCAGCGCCAATAAAATTCTGCAGTTATTATGAGTCCCTTTCACCCCATTCTCTTTTTCCTCTTCATCTCTTCTGTTCTTCTTATGTCCATGGAAATCAGAAAGGAGTGGTTTTTTGCCCACACAAATTACTTGCACCCATTCCATCTGCTTTTATATTATATTGAATTTCTACAAAATATATCTAATTGAAATATCATGAAATATTGTACAAGTTTATAATAATAATAATAATCCATTCCAAGAAGAAGTCAAAAACCCGCTGAATTGTAGTTATTTTGGTGGAGGAAGACATTGTTATGTCCGCCAAAGCAAACAACAGATCTATGCCTATGCCTATGCCTACGGCTATGGCTATGCCTGTGCCATATATGCCTTCCACTCTCTCCCTTTGGCTTTTCTGTCAACTTTTCTCACATTCCGTCTCAATTCTAATACCTGTCTCTATGCACCTATCCATGCACATAGCCATACTCTCTCTCTCAGGTCAAGAATCCAAATAAAAATACACATATGCTTAGCAACGTTGTAGAGTTTGTAAAGCATCTTTTGGTATCGTAAAAACAAATCTTTTGTTTTTTTATTTGAGAGTTAGATTGTATTCTATTTTGTTTATTTAAAAAATTAAAAATTTAATTATTATATATTAAATAAAAAAATTAGTTTTTGGGGGTAAGTATAGATCATTGTATTAAAGGTTGGATTCTATTCTGTTCCCTTCTATTCAAAGATAAGTAAATTAGTCTCCATATATTATATCAAATAGTAAATTGATCATTGTACGTAGACATGAGGTGTCATGTGTAATTGTCTAATTATTTTGTCAACCACATCAGTTTTTAACCGTATGAATGGTTAAAAATTTTAATTAAAAGAACTCGTTTACTATTTTATTTAACATATAATGACTAACTTGTTCAATTTTTTAATAAAAATAACAAAATACAATCTGACTCCTAATATAAAAAACCTACATGGTAATTTTACTATCTTTTGGCCAATGCTAAATAATTACCTAGTTTAGCAGGGTTAGATTTAGACAAAAAAAATTATGTTTTGGATCTGCTCATGTTTAATTTAAATAATGAAGTTATTTTAAATTTATTTTTAAAATTATATAAATATTAATATAACAATATTTTTTCAATATATATAAAATTTTATCTCGTAAATGGGTCAATGGGCTAAGTTGACCCAAAAATAATTTTGGGGTTGAAGTCCTTTTTGGAATAAGGCTATAACCTGACTTGGTTTAACCTATGAACAACTTGTTATATCCGTTCACCTCTTGGACACGTGTTAGCATCAAAAGTAGCGTTTATCTTCTTGTTGATTCCGCTTGAAACGATACTTTGCCCAACCACCTGCTTTGATCAAAGGAGCATCCTCTCGTGCACTCTTGACCATCAGCTCTCAGCACTCTTTGATAAAACCATCCTCTCCTCTCAAAAAGGGCCAAACACCTACTTTTAGATGTGAACACTTCTTCTCAAGGTCATGAGAGGCCCACATGAGTGTAACAACGTTATACTAATGGAATGAATAACAAAATAGACTTCACTATGCACGTCTTTCATGATTTGAATGAGGATAACTTTCTTCATAATAATGTGTCATGTCATATTAATGGATAAAATGACATCTCCTATAAATATCCTGATCAACGATGAAGAGAGGATCGATTTCTAGCACCTTAAAATTACTATGAGCAACTATCCTCTCAATCAGTCTATCCTTTTATTATTGCTCCGGCCCTCAGCCTTTTTAAATGAATCGACTTCTACAACATCACTTTACTCTCCTCCTTGTCTTCTTCCATTGTTGCACATTGTATCAACACAATTTTACCAAACAATCCATTCTTATTTTATAAAATATAATTTTTCAATGGACTTTAAGTATTTTGAACTTTTATAAAAACTAGTTTGGAAGTAAAATACTAGGATATTTATTGAAAAGGTTGTAGTTTTAATGAAATAATTTTAAATTGAAAAAGTTAAATATATATAATTTTAAAAAAGAAAGGGATAATGCATGCGTGGGAGTAGCAGACAATAAGTGTAGAAGTGAAGCCCTCGTGAATGTAATTCCTTCATTTGTCTCATTGGGCAGTAAATTAATTGGAGTTATTATGGCTTCACCATCCAAACATGGCCTTACCAACACAAACACGTGCAGCGCCTGTCTCTTCTTACATGTGTTATGTACCTTTTGGTGTAATCTTTTATTTTATTTTTATTTTTACTTTTGATGTTAGTCTCGACATTTATATTTTTATATGAGTTTTAATGTTTATAATTTATATTTTAATTTTATAAAAATATTTGTATTATATTGTTGATATAAGAGTTGAGTTGGGAATTTTGAGATGGTTCATCTTTGAAGGCCATAGAGTCGTATGGTGTTAGAAATATGATGGAAAAAGGGGAAGCTTGTATGTAGCTTCTCTTAGAAGATAAGTTCTATTCGGTGTTCATGAAATCCCTCCAAAATAGGGTGTTCTAAGGGCAAAGCTAGAAAAACTTTTTAGGGATCAAAATTAAATTGTAATTTTTACGATAGTAAAAATATAATTTCACAATTTTAATAGTCTATATCTTTATAATTTTTAAAAGATTAAATAAAAATTTTATCATTTTAGGAGTTAATTTTAATAATTTTAAAGGGTCTAAATGAATAATTTTCTATTTTAGGGAGATCGAGGCCCCTGCCAGCCTACTAGCTACGTCCTTGGAGTGCTCCTGTGGGAGAAATGTAATATCCCGAATTAGGGCCTAATCGGAATAGTGGTTTCGTGACCACAAATCCGAGATAGAAATAATTATTTTATAATTATTTTGAGGTTTATGATATGAATGCATAATTGTGTGAAGATTTCGTGAAGAAATTTTGGGCATAACGAGTTTAATTTAAAGTTAGGGACTAAATTGAATAAGTTGCAAAATTTGCATTCTAGAAGTTTTTAGTATGAAATTACTTTGAAATATTAATTAGGAGGTCTTAAATAGCAATTTTACCAATTTTAAGTTCATGGACAAAATTAGGACATGGAAGGAATTTTTGGAAAGTTTAGTAGTAAGGGTATTTTGGTCATTTAGTTATTAAAATGAATTAAAAACAAAATTAAAAGCCAATTTTTGTCCATCTTCTTCATTAGGCCGAAATTTCAAGGGTTCTCCATAGCTAGGGTTTGTTTCAAGCTTCCAAGCTCCATAGTAAGTGATTCCAAGCCCCGTTTTTAATGATTTTTACGTTTTTGAGATCCCGGTAACTCGATAAAGCTTATGTTAGCAATAATTTAACCTAGGGTTTATATTTGGAAAAATACCCATAGGTGAAATTTGTGTATTTTGATGTTTTATGATAGAATATGAAGTTTTAAATTATGTTAGACAACTTGTACTACTCGATTTTAAGCAAAAACGAGTAAAAGGGCTTAATCGGTAAAAATACCTAATAGTCACAAGTACATGTTAGAGTGAGAATTTGATGTTGCCATAGAAGAGAAAAGTGATCAGCATGTTGTAAAACATAAGAATAAGGAATAAAGTTTAATCCCGAGCCTAGGGGCAAAAATGTAAATATGCAAAAGTTTAGGGGTAAAATTGTAATTTTGCCAAAATTTGAGTTAAGGATTAATTTGATAATGTGAGTATTAAATAAGCTAAATGTGTTATTTTAGATCAAGAAAGACGTGGAATCGACCTCAATCGAGGAAAAGAAAAGATTGTGGACTAGATTGCAAAATCCTTGTATTTTGGTACCAAGGTAAGTTCATGTGTAAATAATGTAGCATAATTGTTATTTTTAAGTTATTGATATTAATTATGTGTTATGCTGAATTTCATTATGAAATGTATGCTTTGTGGTTAATTTCAAATAATATGTAAATTATGTGAGCTACTTGTTAAATATAATTGTTACCGAGTATTGATTTCGGCATTCTACGGAAGACGGCAAGGATAAGTGTTCGAGAAAAATCCCGTTTGAACCATAGGAATAGGTTAGGATACAAGTGACATGTCACTAGGATGGTTGAGCATCCGAACTCGTTGAGTTGATTCCGAGTTCATTTATGGATGCGAATGTCCGAACTCGTTGAGTTGAGTCCGAGTTCGTGAAATGTAACTAGGCATCCGAGCTCGTTGAGTTGAGTCCGAGTTCACTTATGGATGCGAACGCCCGAGCTCGTTGAGTTGAGTCCGAGTTCACTTATGGGCGGGTTACATGATTGCTTGATTTCATATATGGCACTTATGTGCAAGTTATCCATGTATCCGAATTATATTCCGATGTGTTCAACGGATAAAGCTCTACTCAAATGGAGGAATATTTGAGATGTAAAGAGACGTATTGGTAAGTGATGTGAAATGGATATTTTGAACAGGTATGTATTTAACCTTCGGGTTAAGTATTGATACAACCACGATAAGGTAATAAGATGATGAAAAATGATTAGAAATGTGACATGTGTTTTAGTGATGCATGCTAATGTTGATTGGTATGACTGTTTGTTATGTTACTTATTATTTGCATATGAACTTACTAAGCATTTATGCTTACTCCCTCCTTCTTACTCATTGTAGTTTTGGCCAAGCCAGCTCAGGAGTCGGGATAGGTCGAAGGCTCAGTCACACTATCCGGAAGATTTTTGGTAAAGGCTTGTAAATTTAAGTATGGCATGTATAGCAATATATCTATTTTGTGTAAATGATCTTATGGTATGGTAATGGAATGGTTGAGGAAATGTTTGATAATGATAAATTATGAAAATGGTTAGTTTAGATTATGTTTGATGATAAGGAAAATTAATAAGATACTTAGTGTATAAAAACTCATCAAAAGGGATGAAATTTGCCATAAACAGGATATTGCAGCAACACTGACGCGAGTTTGAAAATTTACTAAAAATCATAGAAATTGAATTTGGTGATGGACTACATATAAAATTGAAGCTTATTATGTCTAGTTTCACATGAAACAAATGAAACAAGAAAAGGAATTATATGTTAGAAGATATTAGAATTTTAGTGAAACAGGGTCATAGCAGTTTCTGAATCCCCTGTTCCAACTTTAGAAATTCACCATAAATTGTAAAGATATAATTAGGTAGTGTATTTTATATTCTCAGAATCCTTATTGAGTCTAGTTTCAGGATAAATAAACCTCATATTCATATGAATTTTTTACAGAGAGAAATGTGGTTCGTAGTAAACAGAGGTCAGACCAGTCAAGTCCTGAAACAGGGGTAACTTTAACTAATAAACTGTACTAAATGGCCCAACCAAAAATTCTAGAAAAAAATTAGTAGATAGGTATATGAGTCTAGATTCAGGGAAAATTTACGGATCTTGATTTCGAGTTTCGTAACTCGAGATATTATTTTTCTTGTAACTGTGATGCAAGTAGCTTAAAAGCTGCGAATGTAGAAATAAATAATCCAAAGTTCTAAATATGTTAAATTAAGCTTAGTAACACCTCATACTCGACTCCGACGATGGTCTCGGGCGTGGGGGCGTTACAAGAAAAATATGGAAAAGATAGAGAAAAATCTTGTATGTACAAGGGGCCTTTTGGTGAGGTCCGTGGAATGTTGCCTTATAATGCACAAGGTGGTTATGAGCTATGAAGGATGTGATACTATCTTAGAAAAAATATGGCCGAAACCTCTTTCCCGTGGGCAATATCTTTTTTTATTAAAAAAGAGTATGCACATTTCTCCTTATAAATCCTGAAAAGGCAAATCATAGAAACTAAATTAATAGTATCCCTAGTCCACCACTTCTTGAATGGCAAAATTATTCTTGAAAAATGTTAAGTGCTTGATAATACATTACACCTAGAAAGGTGGAATTCTACTCGAAAAGATTAAGTGCGTAATAATACGATACACTTGAAAAGGCAAGGTGCCTACAAAGGTATATGACTTGAAAAAGTCAAGAATTTTGGAAAAGCAAAATGACTAAGAAACTAAGGTAAAAGGTATGTGACCTAAGAATGTCAAAATAATTGAAAAGCAATGTGCCTAAGAAGACAAGGTACCAAAAAAGGTACATGACTTGGGAAGGTCATGAACTTTGAAAAGTTGTGTTTGAAAAGGTAAGGTACTTTAAAAAGTACGTGATTTGGGAAGGTCACAAACTTTGAAAAGTTAAGTGCTTAAGAAGGTGAGGTACTCTAAGAAGTATGTGACCTGGGAAGATCACGTTATAACGCCCCTCACTCGTATTCAACACCAGAATAGGGTTACGGAGTATTGCTGGACTTATATTACATATAACTGTACTTTTCTCATACATTCGTTCAAATCATACAATCATCAGTCAAACTCAATCACTTTGTCCCTTAAACGAGCCTATGAGACCTTAAACATGCTTTAAAAATGGTTCGAGACTAAACCGATAATTCAGAACAAACTTGGGAAACTTAGAAAATTTTTCTTCAAACAAAAGGACATACGCCCATGTGGGTAGGCCGTGTGTCTCACACGGCCACTAAACAAGCCAGTTTCATCGGCCGTGTGAAAACAGGGGGTACATACTGACTTGGGTCACACGGCCAACCACACGCCCGTGTGCCTATTCGAAATGGCCACACACGCTGGTGTGCCAAGCCGTGTGCTAGGCCGTGTCAAACCTGTAGGGTATACTGACTTATGCCACACGGCCAAGTCACACGCCCGTGTGTGAGGCCATGTGGAGTCTACTGACTTACTTCCAATTACAACACCAGATGACACATGGCCATGTACTATGACCGTGTGTCACACACGGTTGAGACACACGCCTATGTGCTCTACCCGTGTAGACGGAAATAGGCTAGTTACAAGCTACCTTTCTTACCTAAAGGAAACACACATAAATAAGTGCAAATGATACCATTTCCATACACAATTAAACAGCCAAATCAATCTCAAATCATCACATTATAGACCATTTCAATACCAATCAACAAGATTCATAAGTCAAGATTCACATATATAACTTATACTAAATCAATCTACTTTATTAACCAATTTGGCATTTGAATACCAAACCAAAACTAAGTACATCTCAAGCTATTACACAACAGACACCAAGTGGCCATTTGACTAACTTAAAGCAACATTAAGCTTACCAAAATAACTCATATCACATGAGAATATATATATATACTTTAAACCACATAACTTAATCATGCCAAATCTCATGGTTAAATACATATCAAGCACATATGCATCAATCACCAACATTACTTATACTCAATAAATAACCACAAAACCTATACATGCCATATAACCAATATCACAAAGCTTATAAGTACCAAACCATAGCTGGATAGTGTGATATGATCTCTGATAACTTCCAACCTGAGAGAGCCTCCGAATCACTATAAACATAGAAAAGATAACAAAGTAAGCTATAAAGCTTAGTAAGCTTGTACGATGATAGCTAATCTCATCAAATAAACACATTTTAAGCCATTTAAATACTATAATATAACTTGTATAATTCCACCTTTATGTCATATATCCATTCACATAGTTAACTAAGAATTTCACAAGTTTATTCCTTTCAATGCTTATATAATTTGAATACTTCTTATCCATTCATTCACATTTATATAAACATAAGCAATTAGAAATAAACTATATTCAATTCAATAACCATCACATTTATATATATAATCAATTGAAACATATGAATTCTCATAATTTTCTACTTACTCATCATATGAAATTCACTTTTAACACTTACTTGTCAATTTCTGTCACGAATACCTCGACTGAGTCATACCATCACTTGTAATCACGTTTCATCAACATTTTTCGTTGAACCATTTGGAATGCTAAAGGATACTAGAGAATCTCGTACACACAGTATCGTACCAATGCCATATACTAGATATGGTCTTACATATAATCTCATATCGAAGCCAATACCCAGCTATGGTCTTACATGAAGTCTCATATCGATGCCAAATCCCAGATATGGTCTTACACATAATCTCAGTAATCCTAATGTCATGACATTTGTATCCTATCTATTCTTTAGGTTCAACCAGGATTTTTGCTGTATCGAATCTCAATAACGTTCACATTTCATTTCAATAATATAGCATTTATACATATATAATTTAATGCTTATTAAACATACGAACTTACCTCGTTCGCTATAACGACGAATTAGGTCGACTAATCCAATACTTTTTTTCCCCCGTTCTATATCCAAATCTCGTTTATCTCAATCTATATAATATCAAAATTTACTTATTTAATCATCATTTCATTCAATTTAGCACAATTTACACATTTTAGTAAAATCATATTTTTGCCCCTATTATTTCACATTTTTGCAATTTAGTCCTTATCACATAAAATCACAATTCATTCAGTTTAATACAAATTCATGTTGGCCGAATATTACCCATTCTCATATCAACCCATATTTTTCATTTATTTTAAAATTCAACCACTGAAAATTTCATAATTCACAATTTAATCTAAAATTGACATTTTTACCAAAATTCACTTTACAAAACTTGTACATCTAACAACAATGAATTATTTTTCATCATCAAATAACAAAATAATCATACATTCAATAATGGCAACATTCAAATACTTTAACAGTTTTGAAATCGGAGATATGGGCTAGCTAGATTAAGCCATTAAGGTGCAACGATCTCAAAAACATAGAAATCATTAAAAACGGGACAAAAACCATACCTTGATTGGCCAAAATAGCTTGGCTGAATGCTGAAGCTTCCATGGCGGTTCTTAGCATGAAAGTTCAGTGGAAAATTGAAGACGAAAGATGGTGGCTTTTGTTGTTTTATTAATATTAACATTATTTATCAAATACCAACATTAACCTTAAAAATTAATTCAAATTACCACATTGCCAAACCATTTTCAGCCACTATCTCATAATTGGACTAATTAACACATAAGGACTTCCTCCTTTAAATTCTATAGCATTTAAACACTTTTAGCTAATAGAACCCAACTTTTACACTTCGATTTAGTCTTTTTTTACCGAATTAAGCATTTAAACAATAAAATTTCTTTATGAAACTTTCACGTAATTAATCTATCCTGCTGTAAACCTTGTTAAAATAATAAAATAAATATTTTGACTTCAGATTTGTGGTCCCAAAACCACTACTTCTATTTGACCCAAAAACGGGTTGTTACACACGTGCTTTGAAAACTAAATGCTTAAGAAGGAGAGGTACTTTAAGTATGTGACCTGGAAAGGTTACACAATTTGAAAAGCTAAGTGTTTGAGAATGCAAGGTATTTTAAGAAGTATGTGACTTAGAAAGGTCAAAAGCTTTGAAAGGCTTAGCACTAGATAAGGCGAGGTGTATATTAAGAGATACGATACCTTAAGAGATATGTGTGTTGATAAGTCAAGAGCTTTAAAAAGGTTCACACTTGATAAGGCGAGATGTATCTTAAGAGATATGATACATTAAAAGATATGTAACTTAAAAAGGTTAAAAGATTTGGAAAGTTGGCTACACTAGAAGATGAGGTGTAAGTTAAGAGATACCTTAAGAGATATGTGACCTGAAAAGGTCAAAAGCTTTGGAAAGCTCGACACTTGAGAATGCAAGGTGTATCTTAAGAGATGCAATACCTTAAACGATATGTGACCTGAAAAGACCAAAAGCTTTAGAAAATTCAACCCTTGAGAAGGCGAGGTGTATCTTAAAATATATGAGGTGTATTTTAAGAGATACAATACCTTAAAAGGTATGTGATTTGAAAAAGCTAACAGCTTTCGAAAGCTTGATGCTTGAGAAGGCGAGGTGTATCTTAAGAGATATGATACCTTAAGAGGTATGTGAATTGAAAAGGCTAAAAGCTTTAACAAGCTTAATGCCTGAAAAGGCAATGTGTATCTTAAAAGATATGATACCTTAATAGGTATGTGTCATAAAAGGGTCAAGAGCTTTGAAAAGCTCGACGCTTGAAAAGGCAATGTATATTTTAAAAGATACGATACCTTAAAAGCATGTGACTTGAAAATGTCAAGAGCTTTGAAAGGCTCGATGCTTGAGAAAGTGAGGTATCTTAAATGGTACGAGTTGTATCGATCTTAAAAAATAAAATGCCTTAAAAGTGTTAGCTTTGATGTCACAAGCTTTTGATACAACAACATTTAGGATAAATTATATATATAATATTTCCTAAGACATTTCGTGAAAATATGGTTGAAAACTTTAAAGCATTTTCATAAACTTGCAATATACCCAAAAACATGTTTTAAATGTATTCTTTAAAAAAAAGTGTTTTAATTAATCCAAATGATTTTGAGTCATTATCAAAATGTTCTAAGGTGTTTGAAATGTTTTTACGGTATTTTGGTAGTCAAGTCTCGAGACATGCAAGTTTAGGACCAAACCTTTACTCCATGTGCTACATGTCTAGAGACATTGGCTTGTATCCCTCGAGACATAGCCTACCAACGACTATATAATGGTTATTTTTCAATCAAGTCTTGAGACATGCGTTGCATGGATAATTTTTAAGCCCGATTTAATGCTTGTAGCGGCTAGAAGTCATCCTCAACATCTATAAGCATCCACAACCTCGTTCCTTGGTATATATACTCTTGAAGAACACTTTAAAACTCAAAGAGCAACATACGAGCAAAATGTTCAAGAGAAAAAAATTATTTATTTCTCTTCTACATATTTATTGAGAGCTTATTGTAAAAATATTTTATTACTCTCATCTTTGTATTTAGAGCTTCAACTTACACACACACAAAAAAAAAACACCTATTAGATGTTCATTGTTAGTTTGCTCATCTTCTTTTTGTTGTAAAGAGTGTACTTAATGTTTTTGAGGTATAAAACCTTGAGATTAGAGAGGTTTCTAGTGGAGCCTTTGTAATAAAAGTTAGGGGAGAAGGTTCTATCTTAGCATTGTAAAAAAGATAGGATTTGTAAATGTTATACATTTTCCTTGAAATGTAACAATTCAAGTATAGAGAATTAGAAAATCATTGGTTGAGGTATACTAAGGTAGTGGAGGTCGACAATTGGGGTCAAACCACTGTAAATTGAATTGCCCAAGCTTTTCTTTCATTTACTTGTTATTTTAAAAAATTGTAGAAAATTAAAATACCAAATTACCCCTCTCTTGGTATTTTCAGGCTTAACAAGGAAGTATCTGACCCAAAAATGTCAAGAGCTTTGGAAAGGCTTAGTTTGTTGATTTTTAATGACCAAATTAGATTGAGTTGAATTTTCAAGTTTAGATCATAATTAACAAATCTATATGAAATCGGTAAAAAAGTTATTAGTCTTGTGGTTGACATTGCATAGGTCTTTGATATGATAATTTCTCTCTTTCTTATAAGAACTTCAAGAAAATAAATAAAGTAAATAAATATATTTATAAAAAAAATTGACTTAAAATATCAAATGAAGCTTTATTTCGTAAAAACATTGAAAAATATTGTGTTTTGGATTTAAATTCCATCAAGAATTTTCAATAATTGCTCAAGTAAATTGAAATTTGATTAAAAGATACCAATTCAATAAGCTCTATAAATAAATAAGTATTAGTAAAACATATATGTAGTAGCCCATTTCTGCCCGGGCCCGTAAAATAAATAAACAAAGTTTGCCGAAACTAAAACAAAAAAACAGTCCATTAAATAAGGACCTTTAAACAGTCCATTTACAAATCCAGATTACATTTAGCCCAATTACAGTTTATTGACCCAAATACCTAAACCCTATACCCCTTGTACACCCGAGGCACAATCACAATCCATTACCCAGTTACATTTAAAATGCAAATTCAAACTAACCCAAAACCACTAAGACTTAAACCCAATAACCCGTACCAGACCCAAGTTAGACCCTATGGCCCAATAACGGTGTTTGGCCTGATGCCCAAATAGTTTCAGGAGACCTAGGGTTTCCTGGGAAACCCTTGCGCCGCAGCAAGCAACACGGCCCCATGTCGCACCTCAATCGACGCACGGATAGTGCCCCACTGCTAAAGATTGTGCCGTTAACCTGCAAGAAAAGGAAAGGAGCAAGCAATCAGCCAATAAATCAGAATCAGAATCGGGGTTTAATTTTTTAGATTCATTTGTAAACAGTATAAATGGGTGTAAAAAAACAGTGGTGGGGAAGAGATACAAATATATACAGAGAATACAAAGATTTTGAAAGAAGATAGAGGTTTATTTTTCTACTTTATTTGGATTAGAACTGCACTTTTATTTTATTTTCATTTTTTTCATATATACACGAAACAAAGAAATACCGAAAGGTTTTTGGGTTATTACTTTTTTTTTTTGCACAAAATATTTTTTAAAAAATAAAAGGAGAATGATTACCTGTGTTTCTACCAAAAAAGAGAAGTTTTTGGGCCTACTGACCGCCGTGTGTGGCCGCGCGTGTGGTGGTGCGTGACGTCGGAGCTAGGCCGATCACTGGTCGGAGCTCAGAAGGCCTTCAGAGGTTTTGAAGGAGTTTTTTAAAAAAAACAAATGTTAAAATGAATTTTAGGTTTAAAATTAGCTTATATAATATTATCAAAACGACGTCGTTTTTGCTTAATTCATAAGCATCAAAACGACGCAGTTTAAGCCCAGGATCCACGTGTTGACCCGAAACCCGAATGAGATCCGCGTGTTTTTATTAAAAGGGTAAATTATTCAATCAATCCTTCCGCATTTTTAATTTTTACAATTTCATTTTATTTTTATTTTTAAATTGACCTTAACCTTTATATTTTATTTCAATTTAGCCCCGATGGCCATTAGAATTCATTCTGAAGAACGACGCCGTTTTGGGATTAGGGAAAATTGCCTAGTGAGTCCCTTGTAATCTTGGGCGCGTTCCAATTAGGCCTAAAATCTTTTATTTTTTAAAAAATTAGCCCAAAGACTTTAGTTTTATTTCATTTTAATCTTTTTAAATATTTTTGCATAATTTATTAAATACCTTATATATTTATGAATATTAGTTATATAAAATAGTATATATAATTTTTATTTATATATTATTCATTATATTATTTATATTATCATACATTTTATTTATAAATTTAGTATATATTATATTTTACTATATATATTATTCATTGCGTTTTCATTCTATTATTAATTATGTATTATTTTATTATTTATTAATTGTGTAAAAATTTTAAATTTTTTTCAAATTATTATTAAATAATAGTATATGTATTATCCTTATATGATATTTTATCACATCATTTATATTTCATTATATTTTATTTATATATTACATATCATATATTATTATATATTATTCCCTATATTATCTTTCTTTTGTTATATATTATTTCATTATTTATTATTAAATTTGTAAATTACTAAATTAACATATACATTGTTATTATTTATTATATTTTTATTTTTTAAAAATTTCCTTTTATTACTTATATATTGCTTAATATATTTCATTTTTTATTTATTGTTTTTATTTCTATCCTTTTTGTATTTATTAGATATTGTTTTAACAGGCTAATTTCATCTCATAAATTATTTGTTATTTTTATGTTATTTATTCATTGTCATATATTCGCATGAAAATTGATCATTTTATGTTGTTATTTTAAGAATATATTCGCATGAAATATTATTAATATATATTTAGTTTGTGTCGATATATTCATTATTTCGCCATTTTGTATTTATGCAAGAAATGATAATGTGTATATTCATGTTATTTGTAATTATATATGCATGAAATGTTAAAGTATATTGTAAGATTTATGTCGTGCTTACCATTTTCCCATTATATTTGCATGAAAGTATGTAGTTTAGTTAATCTAATATTGATCTTTTGTAATAGGTTAAATGCATCATCGTTTTTAGAAAACTTTATATTTCATTTAACCCAAAGGAATATTAAAAACAAGGCAATGTCTTTTGAATTTAGGAATTCGGGAAATAGTGCCCTAACACACTGGGTGGCGATTTCCCGTTTGTCTAAATATCTAAAGTACCCTTTTAATAGATTTTGTAAATTACGAGATAATCTTTGTTACAAAAGTTTAAGAATATCGTGTCCAATCATGCTGGATGTGATGTTCGCATTCTTTTGAAATGAAAGAATTTTGATTTTCAACTCAAATGATTTCGGCTTTAAAAGAGATCTTATTTCTAAATTCTTTCAAGTTTTTGACATTAAGACAAAACTATTCAATTTGGTACCAATTTTGGGCGTTGCGAGAGTGCTAACCCTTCCTCTCACGTAACCGACTTCCGAGCCCGTTTTCTCATAATTTCGTAGACCAAAATATTTTATAAAGTGATCCAATCGCACCTAAAAAAACTGGTGACGACTCCCTTTTTTTTAAATGATCTCCTTCTCAAAAGAAGGCTTCTACAATATAAATTTACAATAATATAAAAAAAAGGGTAATGACAATAACATGTTAGACAAAAATAACAAAATTTGTTTTCTAGCAATTTTGTTTCTTAACTGGTTGGTCCAAAAGTAAATGGGAATACTCGAATTTATTGTTTGTAAAAAATATATATTTAAAATAAAGAAAGAATAATATAAAAAAACAGTTAAATGTTTTGTCATCACTATTGCTATATCATATAATGTAATAAAAAAGAAAGGATTCCAACGACGTAGTATAGTACAACTAATTTTAGTGAAAGTCACATTACATTATTTCATTGCAAGATCTGACAACACACCACACATGGCCTACAACAACAATGACATATCCAGAAAGTTCTTTCTGTTTATTATTATTTTAAATATATATAGGATTCTCTCTCATAAGCAGTCAAATTGATTCCCAAATACGTGTGATGGTGAAACATTTTTAATTTTTACAAATCTAATTCATGAGAAAATTGGGTGAAAAGGAATGGGCATGGTCCCATCCCCATTGGCAGAGAAAGACAGTGTGACACTGTTTGAAACAAAAAACAGAACAGCTTGGACATTTGGACATCTATTATGGGGTTTTTCCTTTTGGTTTGGCCTTTGATGCTCCTACGTCCTATCCTACCCAAAACAAACATACTTTCTTTGGATATAAATATGTCGCCTTTCAATGGCATAGGTAGTGTGTCCACAAATCACACATTGGTTGTAAAATGCTTATTGTAGATAGAGATGAAGCCTAAGGCTATAGGAGGAAAAACAGTGAGAATTCAAACTCGACATTTCCTCTGCGATGTGTTGTGTCCTGTGCTGTCTGAAGTGTGCAGTGTGTGTAAAGTCTCGAGTTGAGTGCTTGATATGTCCGAATCCAATGCAAAATTCCTTTCCTTGTTACACTTTTGGTGCTTTCTTTCTTTTTTATTTATTGCCATTATTATATAGAAGAGGGTTCCTAGGCCTATTATGGTCAACTAATGCCAATTTGCTATCGTAGCACCCCAACCCCATCCCTATACCCCAGCTACCACATGTTTTATATTCCATATTAGCATCCAAAAATATCAATCTTCATTAAATAATCTACCAATTATGAAACCATGTATTTGTCGGTTTGACTTTATCAATACCTTAAACTCGACTGATTTTTTCATAAATTGCGGGAAAATAGTATGAAGCCACTCCACAATGTATATATTCTAACTCTTTTCTTTTTATATAGTTTAATACATGTAAAAAATTGAGAGTACCGATTAAGTTTTAGCTCAATTGATATTAATATTGTTGTCATAGTTCGAATGTGTTAAAATGTATTATCTTCTAATTTAAGAATCGGAGAGAGACAATAGATAGTGAACCTATAAGAAGATGATTTTTGCTATTTAGATAATATGTAGAAAATGAAATGAATACTTGCTAAAAAAATGTATTCATTTTCCTTATTTTCTTTGGGCTCCCAACCCATTTGATTCAAAAAAGCCCAAAGTTTCTAATTTGAAACAGTAAGAAGATAAGAACTTGGAGGAAATTCAGCAAGGATCAAATAGGCTTAGTCACTAGGAGAAGGTTTAATGATACATAAATATAGGAACATGACTCGAATACATAAATACATGAATTATAAAATCTACGATTACACACAAACCTCGCTGATATCATTCAAAAATTACCCACATTCCAAATGCTCAAGCACACACACCATTGAATTCTCTCAAGGAGATGATTATTTGATTCCAACACTACAATCTCAATACCAGGTTTCCTAATCTCCCGAAAAAGTACAAAGGCTTATTGTAATTTCCAACTAAATGTAAATCCAACTGTATAAATTTCTATACAAGTACAATCCTAATGTTTCTTTCTCTTCCCCATGATTGTCTAGAATCAATGGAGTTGCTTTATTTTAATCTTGCGGTTATGAGCCCTTCAATCGACCCGACCAGGGCGAACAATGTCAGTGGAAGGCACACAATGCTGAAACTTTGGAGCATGACCCACTTTAGTGACCAGGCTTCAACGTTTCTCTGCTTGAAGTACATCTGCACTGGAAAGTATATTGATAGGGGCCAGAAGTAGATGCCTCCTAATACTCCCAAAACTTGGTTGAAATATGGGAATAACATGGCAATTGTTGTTGTCGAAGCTACGAAAATGGTGCGGAAGCATAACCTAAGAACGTTTAATTTAAAAGCTGGCAAAAGTGGGAGTTTCAACTTGAAATCCTTGTGTATGATTCCACTGTCCGGAAATTTCACTGAGACCCATTTCTCAACGTTTGCAAATAGTGGCTGGCTGTAAACCTGCCAAATACAAGGCATTAACACAAAGGTTAACACCAACATTATTCAAACTCTAGTGTGAGAGTTGGATACATGTCTATGAATTTGAATGATTCTTAAAGGGCTATATTCTCATATATATGCCATGATATATGTTGGATACGAGTACTTCGAAGTAGCAAAGGCCTGAAACCATATGATTATCATTTTAACAGCTGAAAAGTTCCTAAGAACAATAACATGTAGCTGAACCAGAAAATGTTAATCAAACATAATGTTATTAGTACCTGATATCCTCCAACTAGGTGAAGAACAATGCACATATTAGCAAAGTCGATGAGCCAATATGGTTCGTAAAATCCAAAACCAGTCAAGAGATTCCCTGGTGTCTTATCTCCAAAGGCTGCATATCCAAGTGCTCCACAACAGAGATAGAAAAAGGTTGTGGCAGAAATTGATATTATTGAAGCTGTCTTCATTGTGTCCTTCTCAGAAGGAGGTGACTTTAAAGTATCCTTCAAATTTTAAAATTGTAATCACCATTATTTCAGCATATCACCAACACTTCAACTGTCATCAACTATGTTACTGAGACTCATGTGAGAATGTCAAACACGGGCATGATGAATTTTTTCTAAGTTTTTTCATATTATCCCATACTCATTTTCAGATATATGTTTGACAAGGATATTTTAAGAAGAATGAAGAAATAACAATATGAACTCATCTTTAATGGTGTCAAACCTGTATCTCAATAAGAATTAGGGAGTAGGGATAGGCGAATGATATGTCTCCAAGTGCTTGAGAAACCAGCCAAACTTTCTCACCGGTAGTAGAAGTTGAGATTCCTCGAATGGAACCCTTAATATAACCATTTCCTGCAATTTTAGACCAGAAACATCAGTAAAATATTGTCAAGTTCTTTCAGATATTCTACAATGAGAAATCTATAAAAATCTATAGGTTCATCATTTTACCTACGACTTTAGCAATGCCAAGTCCAAGACCAATGATAGAATAAGCAAAGGACATGATTGCAGCAACCACCGATAGCCATTGTATGTTGTGAAAATTATTTATCTGAGACAGTATTAATTGAACAACTCCAAAAGCTAGCATATACTGAGCATCTCCAAAATAACATTCAGCATTATGCCCTTCATTGTGGTAACAGTTGGATTTTTGAATTGCTCTGCATTCACAAGTAGAATAGGCATTGGCAACCAAAACTATACCTCTGAAAGAGGAAAATCAATAACCTATGTTACTCGGACGGGGGTGTGAGTGTTGGTCTGCCACAGGTATGTTCAATTCTTTTCAAGTTTTTTCATATATTTGGAAGGTCCTTGAAGGGTCATACTCATACTCATGTCTATACATGCATCGGATATGGGGGTCGAACATAGATACTTCAAGAAAATGAAGAGTCGGAGTAACATAAGCAGCAACGGCAGCATCTTTTGGGTGAACTAGCCATAGTAAATTAGGATCAAGCAGTTGGAGTAAAAGGAACCTTAACAACACACCTCAGGCTAATAGCAGATGTGATTGTATATGCTATTCCCATACCATACAAGCCTACTTGAACAAAAAGGCCGCAAACCCTTGCATTGGTTTTCCCTGAAAGTCCATGATAAGCAATCAAAATTGATGACTAACAGGCATGTATAAACATATATTGTAGTAATTAACAGCTGGTGAACAAACGGTGAAGTGTGGTTTTAGTAGGCATTTGCTTTCAATATAAAGATTGGCCTCATGGCTCTGGTGCATGATTTAGATTGAGAATTACTTGGTTTTCAATCTCCTTTTATCCAAGAGAATATGCCAACTGTTGGCTTTTTATGTAGGCTGATTAGATCTGATTTTAAAGTTGAAATAGTTTAGAAATTCTTGGAGATTCATGAATCCCTGATGCATACAAGTGGAAACTCAGGAAAAGACTTGCGTGAAAATATGAAATTTAGTGATATAAGTGGTGGACACCTATGCATTATATGATCAATCCAGAAATTCAATGGTCAAAGGGCCCATACATAATCATCATCATTAGGATGAAATATTCATGATTATCATCACGACCTCAATCAATGAATTTCCCCTCACTCGAAGCCGAGTTTGTCTAACTTAGCAAGGCATGACAAAATCTAATTCCTTTGTGGGCTTCCTACATGGATGGATTTGACTTTAATAGTGATTAAAGAAAATGGTTTTAATAATTAATTTAGTATCTAATGTTTTAGTTTATTTTGATAATCGAGTTTTTTTAATTTGATATTAAAATTTTTTTTTCTCAGATTTTAATTTTAATGTTCAATTTGGTCCATATACTTTCTTTGTGTCTCAATTAAGTATGTATGGTTATTAAAGCATATGAGTCAATCACTCATCGGGTCACATGATGAACTCAAGTAAAGAAAAAAAAGCAGAAAATTGAACATTGAAATGAACAAAGATATTAGCGAAAGAAAATTGTTGCAGGGCTGCAGAACTATGAAGATGAAAAGTCTACCGTCTTTTCTTTGTAGGTTCAGTGATTGAATCTACCATTCCACATCGACCTATCTTTTCTCAACTACCTTCAAAACTCTAGCATACGTTTTTTTTTTTCAGAGTTCCTCCAATAGAAACTCTGAAATCTACCGACGATATAATGATTAAGAATATGTTCTGATGAAGTTTCAAAGATGGAGTCGATAAAAAAAGATGATAAACTGTTTTAAAAATCTCACCTAAATTCATGTTAACAGCATCGATGTAGGATTGATTTCTGACGGGTCCAACTTCAGGATCAGGCGTTTTATAACAGTTGCAGAGAAGATACGTGGAAATCAAAGTTACGGACGCGAAGAGCACCATAGCCAAAGGTCCGGCAATCCACCCCAACTGAGCCATGCTCCACGCCAGAGATAGCACCCCGGCGCCTATGACCCCCGTTATTATATGCGCCACCGCCGTCCATACATTCCCTTCATCCAACCATCAATAAAAAATCCAAATGATTAAATTTCAATTGAAACACAAAATCAGGATGTATTTGGAGATAAAATCATTAAAACTGAAACAAAGGGAACACAGTTACCGGTTCTATGGAGATGATTATGATGCTTCTTGTTCAACAATGGGGTTTGATTACTAGAATGAGCTTCTTCCATGGCCTTTTTAGTTTAGCATTTAAGTATAATTTTGGTTTAAATTTATAGAAGAAGATTGCGTACAAAGAAGCAACTTTGAATTTGAATTAAAATTAAATGGGAAAAACGATGTGTAGTACTTTCGTGTTGCATGATCAAACTACTGGAATTTTACTGAATCTTCTTTTCTTTTAATTACTACTATTTGCTTATGTAGTAAAATCAGTCACCAAATTTTGAATATTGAATTTTAAATTATAAACTTGAAACCTTTAAAATTTAAATTTGGAATCCTGAACTCGTAGTTCAAGATTTGGGATTTAAATTTTCAATTTGAGGGTAAAAAATTACAAAAAATTATATATTATTAACATAAAAAATTATTAAAATATCATTAATTAATTAAAAAATTTATGGTAGAAAACTTCGTAAAATAATTTCTCGTAATAAGACATGGAACACTCGCATTGAAAAGTAATACTTAGCACGCACGCTCATTGAAATAAGAAAATCTCACCTAAATCGTCTCATCTATCCTCCTAAGGAGAAGTTTGGTTCCAAACCCCTGTTCAAACAGGAGAAGTATGCCATGCTAATGTGCCTTGGGTGATCCATATCTCAGGGTCAGGCGTTGATGAGCACATTGAACCATCCATATGGCTGAGAGCCCTCACAGCCCAGGCACAACAACGCAATTATCAAGGGCATGCTCTACCGCTGAGGTAATAGCCCGTCGTGCGAGCCTCCCGCTGGGGACTCGCTATGGGCCCACTATGACCAAAGTGAGAGAAACTCGATCCCTCTCTTTCCTTTTTATGCCCCCATGTCACCACATAGGAGGGACCCGAAGGCATAAAAGGAGATCCTATCAACTTGTTCCGACCTAGGATAATAAGCTCATGGGCTTGGTCTTACTTCACCATCGAGAAACGAAAGAAAGCTTCCATCTCCAAGTTTAATTCAAACGTAGCTCGCTTCTTTTTGGGTGTGAAGCATTGTCAAACCAAAATACGCAACAAGCATTAGCTATCCCTGAAAAGGAAGTGGTCTAGTCATACCTTCCAGTATGGCTACCTTGTTACGACTTCAGTCCAGTCACTAGCCATGCCTTCAACATCCCCCTCCTTGCGGTTAAGGTAACAACTTCGGGCATGGCCAGCTCCCATAGTGTGACAGGCGATGTGTATAAGGCCTGGGAATGAATTCACTGTCGTATGGCTAACCGGCGATTACTAGCGATTTCCGGCTTCATGCAGGCGAGTTGCAGCCTACAATTCGAATTGAGGACGGGTTTTTGGAGTTAGCTCACCCTCGCGAGATCGCAACCCTTTGTCCCGTCCATTGTAGCACATGTGTCGCCCAGGGCATAAGGGGCATGATGACTTGACGTCATCCTCACCTTCCTCTGGCTTATCACCGGCAGTCTACTTAGGGTTCCAAACTCAACGGTGGCAATTAAACACGAGGGTTGTACTCGTTGCGGGACTTAACCCAACACCTTACGGCACGAGCTGATGACAACCATGCACCACCTGTGTCCGCGTTCTCAAAAGCACAATAAGAAAATCTCACAGCTATAAAAATAAAATACATATTTTAAAAGATTTTATTTTATTTAAGTAGCACTATATATCTTTTAAATATATATTAAAGATAGAAATAAGGGTAAACTATAAAAATAATCATTTTTGTTTGCCTCATATTACAATTAGTTATTTTTGTTTGAAATGTTACATTTTAGTCACTTCTGTTATCGTTTTGTTACGAAATGGTCACTCTATCGTTATGTTACCCTTATCTCCCTAACGGCGATCCTACGTGGCAGTCCAAATGGGTTTTAAATAACAATTTGGATGTCTTACGTGACAGTCCAAATTAAATTTATTTAATTAAAAACCTATTTTTATCTCAGTAACTAGACATCCAAATTGGCATATAAAATCTATTTGGACTGTCACATAAGACTGTCATTAAGGAGGTAGTGGAGTTTAACGGTAGAATGACCATTTCGTAACAAAACGATAACGTAAGTGATAAAAATATAATATTTCAAACATAAGTGACTAAAATAACTATTTTTATAGTTTAGCTTAAAAATACATAGATATTAAGTAAAGAAACATGTATCATTTAATGCAAGTAAACGACAATAGAAGACGAATGATTATGTGTCATGATGTCATTGGATATATGATGACTTGAAACTAAAATATTTAAAATATAAAATTGATAAGAAAAAACTAGAATTCTCCACATTAAAAAGTTTATAAGGGAGTGATTGTTTTTATTATTTAAAAAATATAAAAATAAATTTTAAATAATTAATTATGTTTTAATAGTTAGTTGTTAAAAATTGAAAAAAAATATATATATATATACCTTTTTTTATTATTGTCACCTTAATCTGAAATTGTAACTAATTTTAGATGAATTTTACAACCTTTTATTATAAGCATATATATAAATTTTACTTAAAAAATTAAGAATTAAAAAAACCCTCATTTTATAAATTTTGTTATTCGAATTTAATATATCATTTGGTATTTCAAATAATGCTGTATTTATGTTATTTTTTGGTCTAATTAGGTATTTATATTTGACAAAATTTGTATATTTTAGTATCTAATGATAACAATATTAACTCTTTTGTATTTAGTTTTAATTTTAGGTTTGACTTGATAAAAAATAATTGTTACTAAAATAAATTTACTATTACTTGTGAATTTGTTTAATTTATTAAATATTGTGTGATTAATATGATTTAACTTGTCAAAATTCATAATTAATCAGCACTCCATTTTCGAAACACTTACCATTCCCTTTCTTTTAACATACATTTTTACAAATAAACAAATAAAATTAAAATATATGATAATAAATTTTGTATTAATATTTACTGTTGTATATTTATACTTAGAAAATAATTAATAATGTCATTAAAAATAAAATTATTATTCTATTTTGATAAAAATATAAGAAAATTGTAATATATCAAGTTAGTTCGAGTTAAAGTTGGGTATAATCTTAATTTTTCGAGTCGAGTTTAAGATAAATAAATTAATATTTAATTTTGAGTTTGATCATGGTTGAGATCAAGTTATGTTGAGGGTATACTAGGTTTGGGGTGAGGTGAATAAAAAACCGCCCTCACCTATTGCCATCTTATAATTTTTGAAATCAAATTCAAGTTTTATCATGCTTAAATCATGTGTAGATTTTTAGTTGAAATTTATTCTAATTTAAATTTATTTAAATTAGTTATAGTTTAATTCCATATATTACAGCTTTCAATCAAATATTTTTAAATAACCTAATTTAATTTATTAATTACAAAAATAATTCAGTAAAAATTATATACGCAAATGACTTGATCTTTATAGTGATTGCTGGTGTCACTTGACACACCAACGGCATTGCCCCCAATGATGGCTCAATCATTGCTTTTAAAAAAATAAATTTTTTAGGTGCTCCACTATGTCAAGCGATACTAGTATATATTTTTAAAATACCTATTAAAAATACGAGTATTCAAAAAGGAAAAAGAAAAAAATTTTAAATAGGTGTTGCCGATGTGTTAGACGGCACCAGTAAATTTAAAAAATAAAACATTTATTTTGGTGTTGTCGGTATGGTGGGAATTTTTAGGAAAAAAACAAGTGAAACATAAAAAAAAATCTGAAAAAAAACAATTGAAGTAGAAAAAAATAAATTAAAAGGGAAAGTTTGTGACAAATGCTTGTTTTATAGGTGATTCTTATTTTTTTGGCTTCTCGGTACTACCGTTAATGGATTGAAAAACTCAAAAAACTAAACACAAATAATCTTAAATGAAATGTGAGTGAAAAAAAGAGAGATACAAGAAAAAGTTAGAGAGAAAGTTAAAAATGGGAAAAGAAAAGAAGTAAAAGATACGAAAAATAGAGATATTAAGGGAATTTTCCTCTCTCGTCCCTCTATCTTTCTCTCATATTTGTTACTTTCTCATTATCATCTTATCTAATATTATTTGTGTTTAGTTTTCCTTTCTTGAGTTTTTCAATCAATTGATGGTGGTATTGGAAAGCTAAGAAAACAAGAATCACCTATGAAGTAAGCAAGGTTCACAACTTCCTCTTTTATTTTATTTCTTTTTTTTTTGTTTCACTTGATTTTATTCTAAAAATTTCCATTGGTGCCTCCTGACACACTAGTGGTACCCATTAAAATGATGTTTTTTTCTTCCGAAATACCCGTATTGTTAACAGGTATTTTAAAAAATATATATTGGTGCCACCTAATACAGTAGCAACACTCCTTTTTTTTTGAAAAGGTGATTGGGTCATAATTGCATGACGGTACCATCAACTATAGAGGTAAAATCATTTACATATATAATTTTTGCCCTAAATCATTTTCGTAATTAATGAACTAAAATGGTTTTTTTTAATATGGATTTTAGATATAATTATTAAAATGTATTAATTTTATAATTATAATTCTAGTTTCCACGTCTAAAAAAGAAAAATCAAATTGAGCACGTTAATAACGTGGCATCCATGGCTTATCCATAAAATCTGGCAATGCATTGTAAGTTCACCATATGTTGCATATTGATCATCCTCAGACCCAATATGCATTTGCCGTCACATGCATTCTTTTTATTATTCAAACAACCAATGATTATGACTAAATATTTATATATATATATAATTATGAATTTTTTATCAATTCTATTTATATATATTTATAATCTTTAGATTTTTATAAACTTTTGAATATATTTTTAAAAGAATATATCTTTTTTTTAAAATTCTCATTATGCTATAATTCCATGATAATACAACACGTGGGCATATAATTTAATAATTATATAAAGCATTAAGAAAATGCAAAAAAAATCTTCTGTTAATTAAAATAATTAATTAAGTTATTTTGTTAAAATAAATTGATGAACTAATTAAATTGTGACATGTTGTAATTTTTGATATAATATAATATTCTCAATAAAAATATTATAAAATTATATAAAAATTATTAAATTGATTTAAACTTATAAAAATTATAAAATATAATAAAAATATAATAAATTCTAATAAATTTATAAATTTAATAAAACAAATTTAAAATATATAAAATTGTACAAAAATGTAAAACAAATACTTGAAAACTTATAAAAAATTATTAAAAATATAAAAATGATAAAAAAAATTATTAAATATTTTAACATTAAAATCATATAAACTTATAAAAATTATAATAAATATAAAAAATATAAAAAAATAATAAATTATTTAAAAAATATATAAAATATTTTAATTCTTATAAAAACTAATAAATAATATAAAATTATTAAAAATTATAAATATCATTTAAACCCTTATAATCATAATGAGCACATGACCTCATACCAATCGTTAGGTAATGAAAATAGTTATGACATTGTTAGTATCATTTTCATGTTGAATAAAATGTTCTCGATATTCCACAAATAAAATGATAATTGCGGAATCCTCTCTGTAACACCCCAAACCTAGCCTAAATGTTATGGCCGAATGTGGCAATGTCACATGGAATGAGATTTGAAATCGAATTAATCAAGTTAAAACCGTTTTCGTTTATTAGCTTTGATTTATCTCTCGTCAATTTTAAAATTATTTTCTCGTTAATTTGATTCGTTTAAAAATATATTCGTTTAAAAATATAGTTTAAAGAAAACTATTCGCGTTTAGGAAAAACATTGTGTTTAATTAAATTTTCGTTGAATTTTACAGTTTAAAAGTCCATGAAAACAGTAAAAATCCAGAACAAATGCAAACAGTCCAAAAGTCCCAAATTACATCAAAGATACCCCAGAAACCAAATAGGAAATAAAAGCCATAAATGAAATTAATACAGTTCAATAGACATGTGGTCACCGTTGAGTCCTCCGCTGCACCGATCCGTCTAAATTTGGGGATTACTTGTGCAGATAAAACAAAAATGGGTGAGTTTACGTAAACTCAGTGTGTAATCCCCACATAAGACATGCATACAATCACACGACAATTATCAGTCAAATATAGTCTGGGGCCTAAGCCTATTCAGATACAATTTCAGGTATAAATTAGAACCTTAGCCCATCTCAGATACAGTATGTATACAGTAACAGAAATCAGTATCTTACTCACCAGCCTCTACACACCATCTCCGACCATCCCTACACACCATGTGGGGTTTTAAACACCCATCCAGCCCTACACACCAAGTCGTATCGAGTGTGGCACATATTAGTAATATTGTAGCTGAGCTGCTAGATAATAGGCATGAAAGCCTTTCAGTACACTTCCTCCAATAATCAATCATCCTACCCCAATGCAGATTCAACTAAACATGCTCAATGCAAACATACATAAATACATGCTTACATGCTAAAATTCAGTTATCAGTCATACATAAGGATCAATGAACATGCATAAATTTAGCATGCTCAATACATACATTATATATCCAGGTCACACGATTTAGGGTTTAAGTATCGCTTACCGACCCTACAGTAGGTTCACAATCGACTTGGGTGACCCGTGCAACCCTAGGAGACATTTTAGCTAAATGGACCTACACGGCCATGTGGCTTGCCCGTGTGGACCCACATGCATGTGTGGCCCACATGCCCAGATTGGCCTTGGCCTGTGTGGATCACACGGCTTGACCCAAATTCCCACACGCCCGTGTAGACTACCCGTGTGGACCCGCACGCTTGTGTGGCCCACATGGGCCAATTCGGTCAAGCCCATGTGTCTCACACGGCCTAACTGGTCATCACATGGTGGTGTCTAGCGCACGGCCTGGCCTTCGTCGACCACACGGTCGTGTTGTCGCACACGACCTACCACACGGGCGACCACACATCCGTGTGGCGTCGACAGTGAGGTTTTTCAGCTTTCGTCGAGTCTCATTTTTTTGCATTTCAGGTACATACTTGGTATCGATTCGCTATGAAAACAATCTCGAGCCTTCTAGAACTTAAAATTGACAATACCCAAGTTCGAATTTAGCAATTTTAACGAAACTCAAGTGGGAATACTTCATTATTACAACCTTACACTATCACTAAACGCACTCGAATACTTACCGCTATCGAGCCGAAATCTCAAGTACTTAAATCGATGCTAAATCCTCAGCCCAAAACTTGTCCTTTGTCTAAATCGAAAGCAACAAAAACAAACCCCTCATCAAACCCTTAACCAAAAACATCGAGATTAAAAAGAATAGGACTTACCGAACAAATACTACCGGGATTTGCACACAGGAGTCGAATTAAAAAGCCGGAAAGGTAATGAAAAGAATAAAATTTTGACAGGGGATACGAGGAACTAAAACATCAAAAGGGGAAGAAGAATTTTAGAAAAAAATCAAATAATTTATTTTGATAATACCAAAATAACTCCCACATCCCTCAAAACTCTCCCACTAACCCATTACTCAGAGTTCAAAATCCATCAAAACTCTCTCTTTCATCGAATCGAACAAAAAATAAATATCCTTGCTCGCACAAAAATTCAAACACAATACCTCCTGTCCACACACAAACTCTTTACCACTTAAACCAACAAACTTATTCTAATTTAAAATTAGAAGTAATTAAATATAAGTCTGCTGAACAAGTGTAAGGCTTAAGTTAGAAAAAATACCAAAATTTGCTAAAGCTAGGTCTGAAACTTGAGACCTCTTACATGCTCTCATAACACTTAATCACTAAAGTAGATACCCAATTGTTAAAAACTTGTAGAAGCAGAATTATTAAATTTGGGGTGTTACACTCTCCTTTTATTGATAATTTTTTAAAATTTTTATCTCCACTTTTTTAATTAGAGTACAATAGCTTGGACTTGAAAATTGTTTGCTAAGTATTTTTAGTAAAATTAGATACAGCCAAATCAAAATTTCATTATCCAACTATTAACATATGTTGGAATGAAATATTTTGACCAAAGTTTTCAGAACAGAACCAGTGGTCAAACCGTTTAGGCCATCGATTTATCAGTTCAACTAGTCCATCCAATTCAATTAAATAGAACACAAAAATAAAAATATTTAAAAAATAAAAAAATTGGTTTAATCGCCTGATTCTTAGGTTAACCAATCTAATGGCTTTTTCTGGACCGGTACACTTGTTGATTTTAGACTAATTGGTCCAATTGACCGATTGATCCAATCCAGTTCAAGTTTTTATTTTTTAATTTTTATAATTTTATATCAATTTTAATATTTTTATGATTTTTTATAAGTTTTTAAGAACTTTAATATTTTTTTATAAAATTTTAAATATTTTTATAATTTATTAGAATTTTAAGATATTTAATAATATTTATATGGTTTTATTATTTTATTACAATTTTCATAAGTTTATATCAATTTTAATATTTTTAAAACTATTTTTTTAATTTTTAGAAATTTTTTTATTTTTTATAACCTGATTTCTATTTTTTAATATTATTATGAGAAAATATTAAATTAGACCTAAAGCTACCACCTACCACCTGTCACATGTCACTATTTGGTTGGTCCGTCAATTTATTTTAACGGTTAATCTAGTCAATGACAAAAACCGTTAATGGAGGGGCTTAATTAATTTTTTTTTTGTTAACGATAGAGACTTAACTATGTACAAATTTAATATAAAGACTTAATTAAATTTTTACATTTTTAAGGACTTTTTTAACATATAAGCTGTTATATTTTTTTGTTTGAGGGGGCTTACGAGGTCAAATTTTTTTAACAAAATTAGTTAGCACAGTTGTACATACATTATTTTTAGATGGAGTAAACTATTCTAAGCCTTACTTAATTGTATATTTATTCCCTAAACAATTTTTTTATGGTCTCGTAAGGATTTGTTTCGATAAAGATTTTTAAAATTTTGAAAATTTTCCCAACGTTAACATTTTAATATGCTAGTATTGGTGAATATTTCATTAGGTTAATGAAATTTAATAAGTTCAAAAATAATTATATTAAAAATAAATAATAAATAATATTATTATTGTGAGTCGTGTTTTTCATTGTCAAATTGAGTCTTTTATAGAAGGCTTTTACCTCTTTACAATGTCTTTCTTGAGAAATTTTATCCCTTACATTATTACAAACATTACACAATTATTATTTTCAGTACTATTATTATAGTTGTAGAGAATATATTCTTTGAATTACAAAACTTTTGCAAGGAATCTCTATTCTTTCTTCATCTTTTTTCTTTTGAGATGTTCAATTTTATTTTTTCTTTGCAGAGAATCTTTATTATTTATCTCTGTCTTTTCTTTGCAAAAAATCACTCCAGTTCATCTCTGTCTTTTCTAACCTATTCAATTTTAATTAGAAACAATAGTCCTTTTCGACACAGGAGTGGATCAAAATTGTATTAGAAAAGGAATAATTCCAATAAAATACTATGACAAAACATCAAAATCTCTTAAAGTCGTAAACGGTAAAAAACTTAAAATGTTTGATCTGGTACTCTAAGTATAGTATATTTGTTTTGTAATTTTTTCGAATAGATTGATTAATAAAAATAATTCATGGATTATATTACTATACTTTGTATAATGTTCTTATGTGGTTTTTGCATGCAAAGCAAAATAGAAGCAAATATTGACACATTGGTTGTCTAATGTTTAAACTAATATTACGCAGTATTACGTGGTCAAATCGTAATACAAAAAGACAACTTATATTAGTAGACGAATCTAAACATATCCTTAGTCTAATTGGAAATGAGCAAACTAATTGTGTTAGGATTTCGACCCGATTAAGCAACGAACAAGAAAATAGCGGAATAAATTGAGAAATTGAACACACAAATTTAACGTGAAAAAACCCCTCCAAAGAGGATATAAAACCACGGGCAAAGATAATTTTATTATAATGGCAAAAGAACAAAGAGTACAAAAAGATGGAGATAAAAACTAAACCCCGAAAACCCGGAAAAAAAGAACTCACAAAACGTAAACACAAAATTCTCTAAATGTGTTTGAGTTCTAATCTTTAATGGGTATATTTTCTAAGGTTGTAAAAGAGCCTATTTATAGGCTAAATTCATAGATCAAGTAATAATAAAATAATCTAAACTAATCAGTGTTTGATTGAAACAAGTAAACAGAGTTTAACTGAAAGATTATTTTTCAAATTTGACTGAAAATAGGAGTCATGTTTAACAAATTGAAAGACTAATATGCCGTCTATCAAGCCCAACTAGGGAGGTGTCTTGTGTTGGGCATCGAATACCAATTGTTAGCTCAAATAATCAAATTGAAATTGCCAAATGGGGGTGAATTAACTTTTTAAAATTATTTTGGATACTAAAGAGAAGGGATAGAAAATTGAACACAAGAATTTAGAGTAGTTTGGCCTCAACTGCCTACTCCGCTATCTTAGTTTTCTACTACTAAGTATTTTTTCAAATTCACTAATTTGATAACCTTTTAGGATAAGGTTTGACTTAACCTTAATTAAGATTTAAACCATCTCAAATAGATACAAAGAAGCAAATAAAGAAATAATCCTTACAAGATCAAGGTATTTACAAATTAAGCTTAATTACAAAGAAAAATATTTGAGCTAATAAAATAGCAATGAAGCTCACAAGTGTATGAAAGAAAAGTATGGAACTATTTTGCAAAGTTGTTTGATTGATCTTTTTGCTTGAACATTCTATCTTATTGTTGTAGGGCCTTTAGAAGATGTTATTTATGCCCTTTAATTTATTTCTAATTGTTCGGGTTGTAGTGGAAGTTAATAGAGCCGTTGGAATAAAAATATCAGTGCATTTAATTCACCTGCAACAAAAGATATCGATACTATTCGGAAAAGTATCGATAATTTTAACATTTAATGCCTTAATTTAGTGACAATTAAAATCGATACCAAATAAAATGTATTGATATTGGATTGATACTTAATGAATACCTCAAAATGGCAAAATGCTAATTTCGTATCTATACTAAAAAATGTATCGATAAAGTGTGTCAAAATCGATACCATTTAAAAATTTACCGATACCTAGCAAAAAGGTATTGATACCGTATCGATACTTGGTAACTCATTTGCAAGTTAGTAGCCTATTTTGGTATTGATTTCTAGAAATTTATCGATAGCTGACAAAAAGTATCGATACTTTTTGGCCTAGAGCATTTTTAACTTATTTGAAAATATTTTGAAATATTGTTTTTAATTTACCTGGCCTCGAAAATTTTTCAAAGTATAAATTTGACATTTTTGTATTTTAGAAATAATTTGAATTACAATTTTGTCAAGTGTTGTTTAAAATGACTTTTATTCAAAACATAGTATTTGTTATATCAAAATAATTTTGTTAAATAAAGCTTGGGTCAACAATTCTAGAAAAATGTTGGAGAGGAAGATGAAGATAAATTTGGGGAGAGACAGAGACCAACGAAGATGAAGAAGATAAAAATATATTTTAAAAATATTTAATATAAAATATTATTTCCAAACTTTAGAAAATATAAAAATAAAATATTTTAATATTAAATTGATGTGAAAAATACATTAAAATATTAAAGGGCTTATTCGTCATTTGAGTTTTTCTATTTTTACTATCTCATATCTATTCCTTTCAATAAAATTATGAATACTATTACAATACTTATTCCATTCCATTCAATTAAATTACTGGTATATCTATTCAATTTTATTATAGTTTTATTTCAACCAAACTTAGTATAAGAATGATTTACCCACATCTGTAGGCAACTTTCCACCATTGGGATTTGTGGAAACTCACATCAAACAACCTTAACCCGAGCTTGGTTGAAGCTCCATGGTGATGGTAGTGCATGGATTTGAGAGAAAGGAAGAATCCTATAATTTTCAAGGTCCACCAAATGGGGTTTGTTAATTAGAAATCATTTAATTTAAACCTTCAAATAAATAAGAAATATATGCAAAAACACATAGATTCCCGTAAAAACAAAATAGTGGGAAGCAGAAAAGAAGATGAACAAATATTTTAAGGGAACAGAGGAGTTACACTTAACTACCACCCCATCACCCTCGTTAATTTAATTTTTAACGGTTAGCGTTGGTGGATAAGTTTTTTTTATTTATTTATACATTTGTAAAAACTTATAAACAAGTTTTAATAAAATGGAATTTAAAAAAGTATATATTATAATTAAATAAAACATTATTTATCATGTTTAAGTTTTTCTAACTTATAATGAGACCATGTGTATTAAATCAAGTAAAATTATGAGAAACTTTGAGAAGTCACATATCTAGGGGGAATTTGAAAAAGAGAATTGAGCTATTAAAATCCTCATAAATTTTGAATTCTCCAATATATTTATCAAAAACAAGTAAATTTATTTTTAGAATTTTGAAAATCTTGATACAAATGAAATTCCTCACCCATACACACCCTAAAAATAAATAAGTAGGACATGCATCATTAACACCATATTTAGATTAAAAAAATAAAAGAAAGCTGAGCAAAATGAGGGAAAATGGGGGATTCATTTCTATTTTTATTAAAAGAGGGGAAGTAAAAAGGGTTTTAGAATTAATACTATTTCTTTTAAAATCGAACTAGAATGATTGATCAGATCGGTTGGATAGTGAATCAGTTAAGGTATTGGTTCGAAATAAAATATTAGATCCATTGGCCCGTGAATTGATTTAACCGATCGAATTGATCGAGCGATTTGATTGAATCAATTTTCTCTATTTTATAATTTTTTTAATATAATTCATTCAATTGAGCCAAATGAACTGGTTGAATCTGGAATCAGTGGTCTGACCAATTAGACCACTGATCTAATTATGAAAACCTTGTTACTTTAAATCAAAATTAAAAATAAAACTTGACATTTAATAAAGTCTTAATTTAAAATATGAAGATTTAAAAAGCTTAATTACGAAGTAAAGTATAAATGATTGACAACATAATGGAGCAATGGTTAAGCCCTACACCTTAAAGGTTAAGGTCAATTCTTTTTGTTTTCATTCCCCTCCATATGTACAATAAAAAATTAAATAATTTAAAGAATTCGATTTTAATATATATTAGATTCAAAAAAGGAATAAATTTAATAATTTGAAATAATTTAGACTCATATAACTTTAGTGTCATGATTGAATCCGTAATAACTCAACATGAAAAGTTCGAATGATTTAAACCTAAAATGAAATAAACTCGAAATAGTTTAGAGATTTAAAATTTTAAATTAACCCAAAAATTTAAAATCTAAACTTGAAGATTTTAAAATTTTATTAATAATACCTATCCCTTCACCTTCCAACTTCTAGTTCACAACTATTGAATCATCAAAATTAATCTTTAACTCATTGCAGGAAGGTGGTTCTCAAACCAAGTTGGTACTAGTAGCAATAAGTAATGCCACACTCAAATTTACTTTATCTTAGGGGAGAAGTTAGAATTTTTTTGGGTTGAGATTGAGTTATATATTTTTATGAGAGTTAGAATGCAATTTCACCATTGTATTGACATGTATTTTTATAGTTTTAGGACTAAATCAACATTTTATCATTTATAAGTGTCAAACTATAATTTTACCATTTATTTACTTAATCTTTTTATAAATCTTCAATGGCTAAAAGCATAATTTTCCATTTTAAGGGACTAGGGCCCCTAGTTGTCTCACCCATTTGCCCGTGATTTGCCTGTCAAGATAAGTGTTTTTTTTAAAAAAAAAATTCGATGGACTTTATACAAAAATGAAAAATAATTTTACATTAATTTTTATACATTTTATATTTAAGATAAATAAAAATATTTTAATTATCAAATAAGAACTTGCATTAACTAAAATACAGTTTGCTACATAAAAGAGCCATGAGCATTAGCAGATGAAAAAGCTTTGAAGCAATCAAGGGACTTATGATACATACAAAAGTGATAGAAACAATTAAAAATATTTGATCCAAGGAGATTTTAAAAGTTGTTTCAATACAAGTAAGTGCATCTACACTTTATTAACATCCGTAAATGCATGCTTGATGAAACTCTATTCAAATTGGTATAGGAAAGTCATGCAATCCTTAACCAAAACAAGCATTTAACTCAATTTTTAATTGTGAAATGTTAGCAGATGAAGCAAGTCTAAGACCATTGCAGAGTGCCTATAATTCAGTTTCAACACCAGTGGCATAGAGGATATAGTTGAAAGAACTAATGACTTAATTTCCTCTAAAATCTCGAATTAAAGCATATGTGTCTCCTATCCTTAAGTGGCTAATAGAGAAACCGTTTGAGCTTAATTTGTACCATTCAATAAAAGGGTTTTTCCATATGACTCCAATGACAATTTTGGTGGGAATTAGGTCTTTTTTGTAATCGAGACAACAAAAAAATATTCCATTGCTTTCAAGATGGAAGTATCGTTAATTTATTTGTCATTGAAGATAAGGGGATTTATTGCCAACCAAATTTCACGAAGACGGAAGTTGAAGACAATGAGCTAAAGAGTTTATGAAGCTAGAACCAACTCTTTGATAATAGATTGATTTTCAACCAATCTTTCCAACTGAAGGAAAATGTGAGTGAGTGAAGAGGTTTGGGTTGAGCTTCTTCCACTAGTTATTGCTAATAGAATATACGCGAAGTAAATATTCAGTTGTTTCACAGTGGTTTAAGCATAAAGGATAGATGCCTTAAAGGTGAATACATTTCTTGTAAAGGAGATGCCTAATGGGTAAAATGTTGTGCAAACATTCCCAATTGAAGAGTATATGGTTGTGATAAGTTTTAACTTCCAAAGCCATTACTTGTTTTTTGTAAAGAAACACAACAAAATGATAAACCAAACAAATGTTTTCCATTGAAAAAGAATACGTCCAAGAGATTGAACTTACTATATTTATACAATATTTCTTAATGAACTACTTCAACAGCTTGTTAGCAAAAACAACTACTTTAACCGCTAACTGATTAACAAACTATCAATTAATTGTTGACTTATTCCTTGACATTCACCCAACTGATGCACCTCTGTCATCTTCTGCTTTGTAAGGACTCAATTCTAATAAAACTTTAAGTTGTGTCCTGAATCTGGTAAAACACCCAGCTGAAAGAGGTTTGGTGAGCATACCAGCCATCTGGTCCTGACCTAGAACATGACCAACAATTAGCTTTCATATGATTACCTTTTCACAAAAAAAATAAATCAAGCTTCACATGCTTGAACTTAGAATGTAGAGTTGAATTAGCAGATACAACTACTGTACTTGAATTGTCACACTAAAGAACTGCCTCTCTAGCAAGCTAACAAGTTGAACTCTTAATTCTCCTAACAAAGACTCCAGCCAAGTAACTTCTACTGTAGCATGAGCCAGGCTCCTATAATCTACTTCTGCCAGAGAACGAGATACCACATGTTGTTTCTTTGAACCCCAAGATACAAGATTCCTACCAAGGAAAATACAAAAAGCCGACACTGAGCGTCTATCATCAAGATCATTTCTCGAACTAGCATTTGAGTAACCAACAAGAGATAGATGAAAGGCAACAGTGAAATAAACACCATGATTTATCGTTGCCTGTAAATATCTTAAAATACATTTAACAACTTTGAAATAATGATCAAGGGGCTTGTGCATGAATTGATAGACCCTATTGACAACAAACATAATATATGGCCTGGTAATCACAAAGTATTGAAGGGCCCTTACGATGCTCCTATATTTTGATTCATTGTTAATAGGACTCCTCATATGAGCAAACAACATACAAAAAGATATCATGGGAGTAGGAGTGCATTTGGAATTTTCCATGTGACTTCGTTGCAGCAAATCTTGAATGTACTTTCGTTGACTGAGAAAGAGCCTCGAAGCTGTATGTGACTTCAATGCCCAAAAAGTAACTCAACTATCCCAAATCCTTAAGAGAAAATCTCGAATCTAAGGACTTTACAAAGTTATGAATACTTGACTGATGATTGTCTGTGACTATAATGTCATCGACATAAACTAGAACATATAGAAGAATCTCACCAGATGGTCTAATAAACAAAGAGGCATCAGATTTTGATAACACAAAACCAAAGGCAACAATAGGATATCTCAACTTTTGAAACCATGCCCGAGGTGCCTGTTTGAGGCCATACAATGCCTTCGTAAGCTTGCACACCAATGGTTTACCTCCATTATGACGTTTAAAACTTGGAGGCTGAAGCATGTATATTTCTTCATTAAGATCCCTATTAAGAAAAGCATTATTTATATCCACTTGCCTCAAAGCCCAGCCAAACGTAACTGCAAGGGAAAGAACCACTCAGATTGTTGTAGGCTTAGCTACCGGACCAAAGGTTTCATGGAAATCAATACCTGCTTCCTGAAGATACACTTTGACAATAAGCCTGCCTTTATAACGAGCCACAGAGCCATTCGTATGTCTCTTGATTTTGAAAACCTATTTACAGCCTACTGCTCTCTTGTTAGGAGGCAAAGATACAAGCTCCCATGTTTGATTATGTATGAGTGCAACGTATTCCTGTTGGGCAGCTTTAGTCCACTAAGGACTTAAAAATGCCTTGTCAATCGTCAAAGGCTCATGTTCAGCTAAGTCAGTAGTACAAAGCTTTGGTTTGAAAATACCATGCTTAGACCGTGTTTGCATAGGATGTGTGTTGGAACTAACAGGCGCAACTGAAGATGTAGGAGCAACTCCAAATTGATCTGTAGGAACACTAGTAGAAACTGATTCAGAATAAGAAGAAGATGTCCCATGTGACTTTTCAAGAGAACCACTTAATTGATTAACAGGTTTGAAAACTTCAGTAGTCAGCCTTTGAATGGAGTCGAACAAGGAAGTAGCAGTACCGGTATCAAGTGATGGAACAACTAAAAAACCAGGTTGATTGACAGGTGTCGAGACTCTAGCATTCAACGCATCACCAGAACTAGATAAAGAACCAGCAGTATCAGGATCAAATGATTGAGCAGTTGAAATACCAAAAAATAATTCACTCGGAATTTTATGCAACAAAGGAACACCTGATTGTTGATGCATCATTGATGAGAAGATCTTTGTAGAAGGAGTCTCTGTCTTAGCAAACAGATAGAAAGCTTCATCAAATATCACATGCCTGGACACAAAAATTCAGCCACTATAATCAAGACATTTATAACCTTTATGATTAGGACTATAACCAAGATAGGTGAAAGCTCGAGATCGGTATTGAAGTTTATGCTTATTATAAGGTCTAAGATACGGGTAACAATCGCAACCAAAAACCTTAAGCAACATATAATCTGGTGAAGCATGATATACTATTCATGAGGGGATTTCCCTTTTAAAACAGACGTGGGAAGTCATTGATTAAGTAAACAACATGCAAAAACGCATGACTCTAATGATGCATAGGCAAGGAAGCTTGAGCAAGCAACGCGAGACATGTTTCAACCAAATGTCTGTGTTTCTTCTTGACAATTCCATTCTATTCAGAAGTATGGGGGCAAGTCAATCTGTGTTGAACACCAAGCTGAGAGAGGACATTAGCCAGTGGTCTGTACTTGCCAACTTAGTCACTTTGAAGCATTTTGATTTTGCACCCAAACTGAACTTCCACAAACTTATAAAACTGAATAAATGTAATGGCCTAAATTCAAGGTTATCGGAACAATGGTTTCGTAACCATAGATCCGATTTAAAGAGAAATTTATTTCAATATTTTTTCTTGAAAATTGATATGATAGGAAAATCGTATGAAAATATTGATAGAAAAATTTTACCAATTTAGTGATTAGATAGAAAAAGAAATTATTGAAGAAATTGGGTAAAAACAAGGTATCGAGACCTCTATCTCGTAAAACCGAGTCAAAAATAATTTTATAAATATTTATGAAATGTTATTAATGTGATATTAAAATTTCGTTAGGAAATTTTAATGTTTGGGTAGTCAATTAAAAAAAGGACTAAATTGTAATAGGTGTAAAAGTTGCTAGAATGATTAAATAGCTTAAGAGTCTAATGAGAAAGGATTTAAAAGGCAATTAGACCCAAAAGTTATTTGGGCTGGACGGAAGGGTATGAAATCAGCAGAAAAATTGATAAATTAAGGGTAAAATTGGAATATTGCAAAATTAACTAAATAAAGCTAGGACTAAATAGGAAATATCTAGATTTCTCTTCATTTCTCTTCAATTCCAGCAGCTAAAAACACCATAGGAGGGTTATCTAAGCTGACATTTCATAATTTTTGCACCAAGTGAGTTAATCCTTGCCTTTTTCTTGTAATTTTTGTGTTTCTAAGACTTTTACAACTAGGTCCTACTATTAAATTCATTAGTTTTTGATTTCATGGATGAAATTGAAAGTCACCATGGTTGAGTGCTGTAAGTTTATGATGAAATATAATTAAATTAAAGCTTTAATTTGTTTATGAGATGATTTTATTAGGTAATTTCAATAGAAATTGATTTTTAGGACCTAATTGTAAAAATGCTTGGAATTAAAGTCTATTGCTGAAATTCTGATTCCTAAAGGCTGTAAACTAGTTTAAGGTGATAGAATAAAATGTTAATTGAGAAAAATCAGCTCAATTGAGAGGCTAATTGAGTAGGGACGAAATTATCATTTATTAAAAGCTTAGGAGAAAATGGTAATAAACAGCTTGCACAAAAACAGTTTGGACAGCAGCAGTAGACTAACTTTGAAAAATCACCATAAATTGTAGAAATCGAATTAGAAGATGAAAAAAATATGTAATTAAATATTATTGAGTCTAGTTTCTCATAGAAGAAATAGTGTAAGCAATGGATTTGTAAATTTTGAGATATAATGAATTTTGTGAGACAAGGTCAGAATGAATTCGGGTTCCCCTTTTCTGACTTTGAAAAATCATAAAAAATTTAAGAAAAACAATTATGGGCTTAAATTTATATTTCTAGAATCCTTAATGAGTCTATTTTTAATAGAAACAAACGAGAACATTATTTGAATTCTGTATGAAGAGATAATTAATTTTTAGTGAAGAAGGGTCAGAACTATCGACAACAGAACAGGGGTGACTTTAAAGAATAAACTGTACTTATTTGCTAAACCAAAAATTCTGAAAATTTTATGGTAAAAATATATATGAATCTAGTTTCAGGTAAAATTAATGGATCTTAATTTGGAGTTCCATAGCTCAAGTTATAAATAATTTAGTGACTATGACTCAAGTAGACAGCTTTGAATGAACTATAAATAATAGTTGAATTATAGAGAATGTTGCATATGAACATGAAAAGTATTAAATTGATAATTAAATTTATTTATTTAGATCCGGAAGATTCAAATACGGAGCTAGATCGAGGAAAGGAAAAAGTTCGGGATTAGTAGATTTTTACTGTTTACAAACAAGTATCAAGGTAAGTTCGTGTAACTTGAATTATATTCTTAAATGCTTGAAATGCATTTTTTTTATATGAATATGATTCGAATGTTCATTATATGGAAATTTATGAAACATTGATATATTTGATAAAATGGGAAGAAATCCTGTTTGAATGAAAGGAAAATTCGATGGATCTCTGAAAAGGAATTGACCGTAAAAAGGATCTAGCCCGGACGGGTGATCCTATCCTGATATAGCCCTCCCGAAGAATATGTGTAAAATGAATTTAGCCCGGACGGGTAATTCGAATTAGGGTCTGAATTTAGCCTGGACTGGTAATTCAGATCCAAGCTCATTAGAGTAATCGTCGTTGCAGGGGATTTAGCCTGGACTGGCAATCCCGACAATACTCTATGAGTTTATATTACAGGGGATTTAGCCTGGACTGGTAATCCCGCTGCAAGGTTGAGGTTCGCGGGAGTGTGCTCTCTGAAATGGATATGTGCGCACATGAATATGAATTGACGGACCCGGAATTGTACAATAAATGTGTACCTCTGAAAATCCATCGAAATTCCGATAAATTCAACGGGATAAATATGGAAAAATAGCAAGGAAATGGAAATCATGGTATTGACGAGCTCATCAATCATGGTATATATATTATTGATACATTGAAATTATTGTACTAACTTGAATGTTGAGTTTGTGCATGTTAGGGTAATAATGCATTGAATGGATATATGAATGTTTATTATATTGTATTGAAAATATTACGTAAGTATAATTCTTGTTACATGAGCTTACTAAGCACAAAGTGCTTACCCCGTTTCCTTTTTCCCTATTTTGTAGTGTTAAGAGCTCGGAGGTCGGATTTGGTCGGAGACACATCACACTGTCAACCTCAGGATTTCGGTATATAAAGAAACTTTATTTTGGAAATCAATGGCATGTATAAGCTAACAAAGTAAATGTTAACGTGAAATGAATGTAAAGTTAGCCATTAGTATGGTTAACAAACCTGGTTTTAGATATGTGATGACGTTATCTTATAAATATGCATGAATTTATCTTGAAAATATGTTGAATTGATTTGGTTGATGTGGATTGGTCTCGATTTAATATTGCAGGGAATGTTAGATATTTATAAAGGGGCTATATTGAATTAAAAAAAATTTAATTCGTAAACTCCGGTAATGCCTCGTACCCTATTCCGGCAATGAATACGGGTAGGGGTATTACAATAAACTTGGCAAGAACTTTAGAATTTGTCTTTAAGAGATAAATCCAAGTATATCGACTATATGCATCTACAAAAGACATATAATAGAGACAACCTTCAGAAGGAAGAGGAGCCGGTCCCCACAATTCTTACACAACAAGTTCAAAGGGTAAAGAATATACAGTCTGATAATTATTGAAAACTAGTTTATGTGATTTTCTTAACTGACAAGGAGCACATACCCTAGGCAGTGTGGATTTATTTAGAAAAATATTACAACTTTGAAGTACTTGATGCAAAGTTTTTATACAAGGGTGGCCAAGCGTTTTGTGCCACAACTCTAACATAGAACAAGAACCATCACGAGTGTGAACCTTAGTAATATATGTACACTGAAAACCATCATGAGTGTGAACCTTAGCAGTATGTGCAATGAACGGGATGAAATTTGAAAAATACCTGATTATCCCTTACAAAATGAGCTACAGAAATCAAATTTTTGCAGACATTTAGAACATGTGAAACATGTTTAAGGTGTAAGAGTCTACTACCAGTAACAATCGAGGAGGTCTCTACATGAATGATAGGAACAGAAACACCATTACCTATCAAAAGTTGACTCATACTTGTATATTTAATAGGATGATTGAGTGTCAAAACATCATTGGTAATATGGTTTATGGCACCTAAATTCGGGTACCAAATTTGACCAGCATCATTAGTGGAAGTTACTAAAAAATGACACCCTGGTTGACCACCACGTTCTTGAGTACCAGGAGTTCTATTGCAGCATTGATGCATTGCACGGTTTGATGCAGATTTTTCTACCTATCGTGAATCAAGCAACTGATGATGATTCACTGACATGGACTGACCTTCATTAGAAACACCTGCAAAACTTTCGTCAAATCAATAATAATATTTTTGGACAACATGGCCAACTTTACTACATAGTTAGCATTGGGGGCGAGTGTGAGAACACCGACCCCCACGACTCCTACCACGATGGAAGCCTCTATGCCGCTGAAATCCACCACCACGATATTGTTGCTTATGCCATTGATAGTCAAAATTCTTTAATAGACCTACATCTTCACGGGCTTGTTTGCTAGCTAAGTTAGCTTGGACAGAGATATTAGCCAGGAACTTCACTTGTCTTGCTTCACAATCTAGCAGCATTTCAGTTAACAGATCAAGAGAAAGACAAGTAGCTGAAGCTACCACCCGTACTGACTCATATCTGATAGCCCTGCAAGAATAATGTTGACATGTTCTTGCTCCGATATTATGTTTCCTGTAGAAATCAATGTATCACTCATTGACTTAATCTTTGCCAAATAATTTTTGATTGATAGGTGACCCTTCTTTTAATGATACAACGCATGTCGTAGACTTGATATCTTAACAGTAGACTTGATGGTGAACTTTCTTTCAATTATAGCCCACATATCAAAACTAGTACAAGTACTAGTAAGATAGATCAAGATCTCATCAGAGACAGTCGATAGTAGCCAAGAAGCCAACAATTTGTCTTGTTAGACATGCAACACATAATCGGAATTCTTAACTAACTGCCCATCTTTATCAATAACGAATTAAGCAGGAACATTGGTAGTTCCCAAAACAAAATCTTGCACACCATAACCTTCAAGAATCAACATGATTTGGTGTTTCCATAGAAGAAAATTGCTTTCACCAAGTTTAGCAGTATCGTGTTTAGAAAACTATTGAACTTTTTTCCCAACAACAGAAGTTGCTGAACCAGGATCTAAACAAGGAAAGTTGACTTACTCTCCAGCACCATTGGAAGAAATATGGTGACTGTCTGCAACCACCTCTGGTGCCATAACGATTAAACACAATGCAGGAATAAAAGGAAAAAAAATAACAGCAAAACCTTAGCACTGATGCTATGTAGAGAAACGCAACAAAATGATAGACCAAACAGATGTTTTCCATTGAAAAATAATATATCCAAGAGATTGAACTTACTTTATTTATACAACATTTCTTACTGAACTACTTCAACAGCTTGTTAATAGAAACAATTACTTTCACTGCTAATTGATTAACAAACTATCATTTAATTGTTGACTTATTCCTTGACATTTTCAATTAAGTCAGGTTGGGGGCTTTGTGAAGTAAATTGCAACTTTGTAAGAACTGTTAAGTGTAAGTTCTCTGTTTAGGGAGTAGTTCCCATAGATCAAGTATTTGCCTTCCTCATGAAGGACAATTAGAGTACTTATAAAGTGATTGAGAAATCAAAATAGATGCAAAGAGGTCCCGAGTTATTCCAATGCGAGCCTCTTCCCTTCTTGAGAGAAGTATAATAATTTGCCTCCTCAAAGGGTCAAAAATTGACCAATTATTTATCTAGAAGTTAATTGAACTCCTATCATGCACAATCTAAGAAAGGCATTTTCAAGGATTCTCTAAATGAGCAAAACTAAGTTTGCAATTTTAAGGTTAGATTTCCTTTCGATGTATTTAGAATCAAGAATTCATGCGCAAAGATTAACAGGTTCATAGATGACGTACCAACCAACTTCGTGACAAGGGATTGGTTTCTGAATTTTGTCTTCTATGAGGTCTAGTTTACCCTTACTATTTGATTTTGTCACTTCCTCTCATCTTGGAAGGTGAATATTTTTTAGGAATCTATAGAACTGAGGTGATCAAGGTTGGTAAAGTCCACTATGCATGTAGTTAGGAATTGTAATTTATGGATTAGATAAAGGTTAGGAGGGTAATTTAGAGAAAATGTTCCTTTTCCACGAGCTTAACTTCGTTCTAATTTTCTCTACAATAAAATTGTAGCCAATATAACTAACCCCAAGTGTTAGGTTGGGTATATTTTGATCACTTAATTATTAAATGACTAATTGAAAAATCACATGACCTTTTTTGTTTGACATAATAATAAATATAGTATTCAATATTTGCACATCATGTCAAACTAGTACCAATTCTAAAAAAAGTAGCCATCAATGTTTACACTTTGTGTCAATTTGATTGTGATTCGAAAATTAAAATACATAAAATTATGAATTTTTTATAATTATATGAGAAAATAATTTTTCATCTAGTTTATTTTTCACATGAAATATGCATTTCATATAATATATTAATATTCTAATTATAAAAATATTTGAATATAAGGTCTTTTTGCTTGTATTTAAAATATTTTTATTGTTTTAGGGTGTTTGTTTGGTGGAAAATAATTTACCAAAGGAAATCATTCTAAAAAAAAGGGTAAAATCAAGGTTTTTTTTTTAACGAAAATGTCTTATCAAAATTTTTTCTGTAAGACATTTCCAAACTGATAAGGCTTTGTTCATTGTTTTCATTATTGAAGAAACAAAAAGGGGAAGCTTTCAGAGCAACAAAGATGAAGCTTTTTTCAACGTCGAAGAAAACAGTCCCATATGTTCTAGTCTTATTTTGTTTACAATTTAGTCCATGAAATCCAATTTTTTTATTATTCTACAATTTAATTCCTCAAAAATAGATTTTCTTATTCTACAGTTTAGCCCTAAACCTCGTTTTGTATAGATTTACAAAAATAGTCCCTTTTCTAAAATTTCCAAATTATATAATTTAGTCCTTACAACTAAAATTGTCAAAATTTCCAAAAATTAGTCCTTGATTTTTGAACAATTAAACTTCCATATTCTATTTTTCAAAATTGTAAATTCTCAAATAATGTAAATTAGTCCTAAAACTCAAGTTTTGAAATCTTTAGAATTTAACCCCTATAGTTTCAAACTTTACTAATTTATGCTCAACTTTCCAAAATTTCATATTTCATAATCATATAATTTAGTTAATACATCAATGTTCTAGATTTCACTACTTAAAACCTTAGAATTCAAAATTTTAAAAATTTTACAATTCGGTACTTACTTCAATTTTTATCAAATTAAATAATTTTTCAACTTACTCATTCAAATAATATTCAAAATAAAAATTTACCACTTTCAACTTATTTAAACATAAATTTTATCTATAAATTTATATTCCCTAATACATGAAATTAATAATTAAGTTTAATTAAGTAAATTAAGATTAATAAAAACTAAAACATGATTAATTAAATTATAAATAAGCTTTATGAAATAAACTCAACTAAACAATGAAAATATAATAAAATCTCAATTGTATGTTTTATTAGAAACAACTTTTATGAAATATTTTCAAGAAATTCCCAAACAACAGAAAATAATTTACACAGATCTATCCAAACATTATAAAATATTAGCTTTTCCAAAAAAATAAGTCTTTTTCCAGAAATCATTTTCCAGAAACCATTTTTAATGAAACAAATGGAGCTATATATTTATTCCTTTTTTCATAATTTAGGTTGAAATATCATTAAAAAAAAGTATAATAGCAAATTTTAATACAAGTATATTGACAGTATTTGGGGTTTGCATGACTACTACCTAAATATTTTGAAGAATTGAATCTTATAAAGAGAAAAATAAAGAACACAAATGGCACCAAATTTGATCATACTAGAAAACAAACCACTTAAGTATCCCAAACTCAAGATCTTGACAATAAAAGCATAGGACAGAGTTAAAAACAAAGTTAGAGGAATTTCTTAAGGGTTTTTCACCCTTAAATTCATTTGGATTTGAATCTCCGAGGAAGTGGCAGGCTTTTATTTGGGTAACTTCCTTTGGATATAGTGTGTGCGAGTGTGGTACAAGTATGTCCCTACCGTGGGTGTGTAAGTACTAACCTTTTAATTGTACATTAAAAAAAGGTTAAGATATTTTGAAAAAAATGATTTTTTAAATAATTTATATGATTTTTTAAATTTATTCTGGTTGTTTCACGAAAAAGATTTTACAGAAAATATTTTCAGCCTTTTCCGATGTTTGTTTCATGTAAAATAGGATGATCAATATAAAAGACTTTGTTTACCAAAATGTCTTCAGATATTTTCTAGTCGACGTTACCTACGGATTAATATAAAACATATAGCACTATCAATAATCAACCAATTCACATTCAATTATCAATTTATATAAATTTTGTAATCTATTCACTTTAGTCTCTAAAATTGGAACTAACATAACTTTTGATTTAAAGCTTCAAATTGAATTCTAATTTCACTATTATACATTAGGGACCTCCCATTTCTTATTTTTATAGTCAATTTTACATTTTATTCACTTTAGTCCCTAATTTATGAAACCATCAATTAAGCTTTACAATTTAGTCCTTTCTCACGTCTAAGCTTAAAATCTATCAATTTAACACCTAAAACTTCAAGAAATCAACAATGACAAATTTCTAAAACTTGAACAGTTTTACAAATTGGTACATGGGCGAGCTAAATCAAGCTCCCATTACCTCAAATTTATAAAAATTACCAGAAAATAACCAAGAACTTACTTAAATTTCGAAGTTAAAAGCTTGGAACCCTAAGAATGGCATCTCCCTAATTGTCTTAATGTTTTACAATTTTACCATAGATCTGAGCCCCTTTATTCTACTAATTGAATAATAACAAAAGCTTTTATTTAATCTTTATTCTACTTTTTTTTTAAGCTAATTTATTATTATTCAAACAAATATTGTAGTCATAATATGGTGTACTACTAATTCTGCACTTGGATAATATTATTAATTTAATGTTAGTAGTACTAATTGTGGTTTAGAAACTAATTTTTTATTATTCAATCTTCGTTTTTTGTGTTTCTATAATACAATCAAGAATCATCTATGTAACATCCCGAAATAGGGCCTAAACGGAACAGTGGTTGCGAAACCACAAATTCGAGGTAGAAAATTTTATTTCATTATTATTTTGAGGTTCATGATATGATTGCATGATTGTGTGAGAATTTCGTGATGAAATTCTATGCATAAAGTGCTTAAGTTGAGATTAGGGACTAAATCGAATAATTTGCAAAACTTGCATTCTAGAAGTTTTTAGTATGAAATTGCTTTGGAATATTAATTAGGAGGGTTTAAATAACAATTTGACCAATTTCTAAGTTCATGGACAAAATAGAACATGGATGGAATTTTTGAAAGTTTAATAAGGAAGGGCATTTTGGTCATTTGGATATTAAATGAAATAAAAAGGAAAAAATAACACAAAATTCATCATCTTCTTCATTAGCACGAAATTTCAAGGGTTCTCCATAGCTAGGGTTTGTTTCAAGCTTTCAAGCTCTATAGTAAGTGATTCCAAGCCCCGTTTTTAATGTTCTTTACGTTTTCGGAGTCCCGGTAGCTCGATAAAGCTTATGCTAGCAATAATTTAAGTTAGGGTTCATATTTGGAAAAATACCCATAAGTGAAAAGTGTTTATTTTGATGTTTTATGATAGAATATGAGGTTTTAAATTATGTTAGACAACTTGTGCTACTCGGTTTTAAGTGAAAACGAGTAAAAGGGCTTAATCGGTAAAAATACCTAATAGTCATAAGTACATGTTAGAGTGTGAATTTGATGTCGTCATAGAAGGGAAAAATGATCAGCATGTCATAAACCATAAGAAAATAAGATGAAATTTAAATTACGAGCCTTGGGGCAAAAGTGCAAATATGTGAAAGTTTAGGGGCAAAAATGTAATTTTGCCAAAGTTTGGGTCAAGGACTGTTTTGATAAATATGAATATTAAATAAGTTAAATTTGCTATTGTAGATCAAGAAGAGCGAAATTCGGGAGTAGATCGGGGAAAAGAAAAAGTAAAGGACTAAATTGTAAAGTTTAGTCACATTTTGTATCGAGGTAAGTTTACAGTAAATAAATGCAATATTCTTTTATTTTACATTATTATTGTCAATTTCCAGCATTTATATACTTATTTTTTTGAGAATATTTAAAGTGAATTAAAGGCGAAGTGACAAAGAGAAAGCATTAGGAAACCCCGTTTGAACCTTAGGAACGTTAGGATATTGGGGTTGACAGGACAGGACAGGACAGAAATGAGCCATGTAAGTCCATATCAGATATATGGCTTTGGAGACAGGAATGAGCCATGTAAGCCCATATTAGACATATATATATAGCATTGGAGACAGGAATAATTCATGTAAGTCCATGTCGAAGACATGGCATTGGCAGGATATTGTTAGACAGGAACGACCCTAGTATCCTTAGTATTTCGAGTGGTTCAACGGGTTATTGTACACGTTAAATTACAGTGAATTATCAGCAAAAGGGAAGGTAGATTATATTTATGAATAGTGAAAGGTCAGGTAAGAAAGAAGGTAAGTGAATAAAGAAGAAGGTAGAAAATAAGAAGTAAAGAAAGTTTATGAGGCTAGGTGACATTATGTATAATTATTCATTATGTTGAATGTTGTAATTTATTTGCTTGTAAGCTTACTAAGCCTAGTGCTTACTATCTTTATTTTCTTTTTCTTATAGTTTTTATCAAGCCACTCGGGGATCGAAGGAAACGTCGGAGACCCGATCACACTATCGAAGAAATCACATTGGTATAGTTAGACGTTTCGTTTTGTGTATGGCATGTATAGGAACTTGGTTTCTTTTGATATGATATGATCAATGAATGATGTGTAAATACTTGCTAGTGATTAGCTAATAGAGTGGCTGATGATATACATGTTTAATAGTATGTATGATTAAGTAGTAACTATCACATGAAAACTAAGAAAAATGTGAAAGTAACTTAAAAACAGATTCAAGTATTAGAAATAATGGGATTTTGAAAAATCACAAGAAATTGTAGAGACATGGGTTCATGGTGAATAATATATGAAATTAAAGCTCGTTGTGTCTATTTTCATATGGAATAAGCAAAACATGTAAAGGTTTTGTATTTTATAGGGTATCTGAGTTTTGGTGAAATAGGGCCAGAGCGATTTCTGGATCCCCTGTTCCAACTTTAGAAATTCACCATAAATTTTACAAAAATAATTAGGTGGTGTACTTTATATGGTTAGAATCCTTATTGAATCTAGTTTTAATAGAAACAAACAGTATAGTCGTATGATTTTTGTACAGAGAGAAAAGTGGTTCGTAGTAAGTAGAGGCCAGTGCAGTTGAATTCTGAAACAGGGGTAACTTTAACTAATAAACTGTACTAATTGGCTAAGTAAAAAATTCTAGAAAACAATTAGTAGATAGATATATGAGTCTAGTTTCAGGAAAAATTTACGGATCTTAATTTTGAGTTTTGAAACTCAAGAAATGAATTTTTAAGCAACCATGACGCAAAAAAACAGTTTATTCCGAAAATTAAAATAAGTGGTTTAGAGTTGTTTAAAAGGTAAGATAAGTTTAGTAACACCTCAAGCTTGACTCCGGTGACGGTTTCGGGCGTGGGGGCGTTACAATCTATTCGTTTTGATTGTTTTCAATTTATGTCTGTTAATATTCTAGCTTAATAATTGAGTAATATTATATGTTTAATTTGATGTATTTATTTATATATAAATCATTGCAATATATGCAAAAAAAAAGTAAAATATAAATTTATAGATATAAAATAAACTTAATTAAACAATGAAAATATAAGAAAATCTCGAATGTATGTTTGTTACATTGAAAACAACTTTTAAGAAATATTTTTAAGAAATCTGACAAACAACAAAAACTATTTTACACAAATTCATCCAAATACTAATAGATATTAGTTTTTCTAGAAAAGTAAATTATTTTCTAGAAATCATTGTTTGGAAGACATTTTCAGTGGAACAAACGGAGTCTTAGGGTGGGTTTGGATGGGTGATGTATTTACCTGCAATTAGTGTAAAAACAACGGTGACTGTGAGATTATATATTGTAGCGATACTGCAGTGTGAAACAAAAAGTAAGCTAAACACATTGCACCGCACCCCACCGCACATCCAAACCCACCCTTAGTATTTAATAAATAATGTTGAATTTTATTTTTATTTTTATTTTGCATTTTTTAAAATTATATATATATACATATACATATATATATATAAATTTCTAGAATCAAGATCAAATTAATATAATATGTAAATATTGTTAGTTAACTTTATTATTATACCAATTAAAAAGGTCACATCATTATTCTATTAACAATTAATAGTTGTGTGATCACAAAGCACAATCTCGAATACTTAAATAATCACATTGTAACTTTTTATAATTAAACGACCAAAATGAAAACATACATACAATTGAGTCCTAATTCGTTTAGTTTACTCTAATATATAAGGCTTAGTTTTATTTAGGGTAAACTATAAAAATAGTCAACCAATTATTATTCTGTTCCTATTTTGGTCACCCAGGTTTAAGAATTTCTATTTTAATCACCAACGTTATCAAAATATAATATTTTGATCACTTCTCCAACAAATTACTAATGAAATGATGATATGACCTTTTTTATTAGCATAATAACAAATTTAGCCCTCCAATATCTATCGATTTGATCAATTTGGTCCCAATTTTAAAAATTCAACAAATTTATCCCTTAACTTTACACATTCTATCAATTTAGTCTTAATTCTTAAAAAAATAAAAATTTAAAAACAAAACTTATTTAAAAATTTATTTTTTCGATAAAAATACATACAAAATTATAAAAATATGTATAAATAAATGAATACTTATTTTTCTCATTTTCTAACATGATATTTATTAAAATAATAATTTTACAAATAAAACAATCAAGGGAAAAACATTGAATACAACCTAAGTAAATTTAGATTTTCTCTTTTTTCAACAGTAACAATCACTATGCTCAAATTGGGTAAAAAATACAGCTTGAGATTAAAAAAGGTAAGAATCAATGTCTTTAGGTTGTTGCCCATAACAAGTTTGTTGCGCTTGAGGCAGACATGATTGGGATATATAAGTAAGAATTAAGTCTTGAAGATCTAATAGGTGCAAGGCCATACCACTAGCTTCACAACTTATTCCTAGTTAAATGACACAACAAGTGATTGTTGGTTAAGACAGTACCCATTGCCTGACAAATTTGAAAAGGACTAAGAAATAAAACTAGTCGTATAATAAATAAATTATTATTAATAAAATAAAACTAAAAAAGAAAAGAAAAAGTTTAAATGTGATTTACGTCTTGTGGATTTTTTAAAAAATAATTTATTTATAAAATTATTATTTTAATAAATAAATTTTATGATAAAAAAAGAGAAATTAGGTATTCATTTATTTATAATTTTGTATGTATTTTTATAAAACAATAAAATTTTTAAATTTTTAAAATTTGAATTTTTAAGGATAAAAATTAAATTGACATAATATATAAAGTTAAGGGCTGAATTTGTTAAATTTTTAAAATTAAGACTAAATTAATATAATTTATAAATATTAGATGGTTAAATTTATTATTATGCCAATAAAAAAGACCACATAAACAATCCATTAATGATTTAAGTGAGGAGAAGCCAAAATATTAAATTTTAATAATGTTAGTGACTAAAATAAAAATTTTTAAATATGGGTGAACAAAACATAAACATGTTAATAGTTGGGCTACTATTCGTAGAGTTTACCTTATTTATTCCCCGGAAGAAACCCTCGCTCACCCTTTCTTTTCTAAGTTGTATCAGGCGTCGCTCTCCAGAAAAAAAAAAAGAAACAAAACTATGGTAAGAAGATCGGGCGGCCGCCGCTCCCCCGCCGGTTCCGGCGTTCTCAACCGCAAAATTCTCAGCCGTCGACTCGAATCTTGTCAACAAACGCACTCCACCGTCGAAGAAATCGTCGACCACCTTCGAACTAACTACCCCGATTACAAACGCATGAAGCAACAACCTTTCACAATCGCTGTCCGACATGCTCTTCGATCCTCTTCCAAATGCACCCAAAATCCTTCTCCTTCACCTTCTAATTTAAACTTCGATGCTGATAGTGATGAACACGAGCATGCCATTGCAGCTTCTTCTTCTTCGTCACCTCTTCATTCACGTTCTCGGAAAAAGGCTAGGGTAACCGACGGGAAAGAAGAAAGGTTACAGCATTTCGAGGAGTTATACATTGAAAAGAGACGGAATCAGCGCTACGATTCAAGCTCGAACTCGGACACTGACTCATCATCTTCATCTGAAGAAGTAGATGAGGGGGTTTCAACTTCTGAAGATGCTGTTTATGGACAAAAAGAGGAACCCAAGTTTGATTTAATGAAATCAATGTTACGACAAGGTTACAATCAATCCAATAACACAAAACCCAAGCTTGAAGAGAACAACATGGAGATGGAGGTTGCAATTAATAAGACTAAGGACAAGATTGACATGACCAATGGACGTGGGACTGCAAAAAAAGATGCAAAGGCTTCATTTACGGCTGCTGCTGATGCTAATGGTATGGAGGTTAATGGGAAAGAGGGGCCAAGGTTCAGGGATTTGGGTGGGATGAAGGGAGTGTTAGAGGAGTTGAAGATGGAAGTCATAGTGCCTCTTTACCATCCACATTTGCCACGATGGTTGGGAGTTAGGCCAATGGCTGGCATTCTGCTCCATGGCCCGCCTGGTTGTGGCAAGACCAAACTGGCTCACGCCATTGCCAATGAAACTGGTGTTCCTTTCTATAAAATTTCAGCTACTGAGGTGGTTTCGGGTGTCTCAGGTATTCATTTTCTCTTTTCTTTCTTTGATTCTTCCGATTGACTCAGAGCACTATTCATGGAAGTATTGCTAAGGGTTTGGATAAATGAAATTTATTTGCTGATGATTATGTTTTCATATTTAATATTCTAGGTGCATCAGAGGAAAATATTAGGGATCTTTTCTCAAAAGCATATAGGACTGCTCCTTCAATTGTTTTCATTGATGAGATTGATGCCATTGCATCTAAAAGAGAAAATCTGCAGAGGGAGATGGAACGCCGAATCGTTACCCAGTTAATGACTTGCATGGATGAATCTCATAGACTTGTGCAACCAAATGATAAGGATTCTAGTTTGGAGAACTCTGATTCCAAGCCCGGTTATGTGCTTGTAATTGGAGCTACCAACAGGCCTGATGCTGTTGACCCTGCACTACGTCGGCCTGGACGATTTGATCGTGAGATTGTTCTTGGTGTTCCTGATGAAAACGCTAGGCTTGAGATCCTTTCTGTGCTTACAGGCAATCTTAGACTTGAAGGGTCTTTTGATCTTTTAAAAATAGCTAGGGCTACACCAGGGTTTGTTGGAGCGGATTTGTCTGCCCTGGCTAACAAGGCTGGTAATCTGGCCATGAAGAGGATCATAGACCAAAGAAAGCATGAGTTTTCTAGAGAACCAATAGATGATGAACAAGCTGATCAGTGGTGGAGGCAGCCTTGGTTGCCTGACGAGATGGAAAAGCTAGCAATCACTATGGCTGATTTTGAGGTAATGAAAACTATACCTTTTATTCTGTTTTCATTTATTTATATGATTAAAAATAAGCTGTTGTATATGCTTAGTGGCTTACATGTTCCATATGCTATTATTTTGCTGTCAATGTTTTAAATATGAAAGTTGTTTGGGAAATGAATTTTTGTTGTCAGTTCAAAATGTGGTTTTACTACTTGCAAGTATCACTTTGACTGGGATGCAATATAGTATGGTTGTCATTCTTAAGTCTTCTTGTTATTGATGCCTTAATGGGCAAGAAAAGAAGTTAAAAGCGCCAAAGATGGAAAGATTAAGCAAATTTGTTTAATAGTATTCTTAATTAGAATACTCATTTAGGAAGTATTTTAATGCAATTAAAAGTACTTAATTTTAGTTTCCTTAATTATAATTTATTATTCTACAAGTTAGTTTTAGTTTCTTAGACTACAAGAATAACCTCTATTAAGGGGACAATTCTTAGTTTTAAAATAAGACAGAAATTGTTCCAATTAAAAAAAGATTTATCAAAAAATTGAAACAAAGCTTGTATATTCTTTCTGGTATGCAGAAGTATTTCTTTTATGCTAGAAAGTTTAGATGAAATTTAGTTATGCCCTTGTATTTATGTATTTGCTTAAAAATGTTTTACTTGCAGGAAGCAGCTAAAATGGTTCAACCCTCATCAAGAAGAGAGGGATTCTCCTCAATTCCAAATGTTACGTGGGAGAATGTTGGCGGTCTTGATTTCCTAAGGCAGGAATTTGAGCGTTACATAGTTAGGCGCATTAAATTTCCCGAGGAATATGCGGTAATTATAGATTTTTGCTACCTCTATATTCTCTCTTTTTCTCTGCTGATTCAAAAAAGGGGGAAGAAAACCTTCGAACATAGAAATATAAAGGGATTAGGGTTGACCTTCTTAACATGGTAATTGAAACATGTCTTTCATGTCCTCCAACTTAGTTGATTTGAAAGCTCAGAGCAACTATAATATATGCCCATATCAACTTTGTTTGTGGGGTTGCTAGTAGTAAATCTTTGTGTTATTCAAAATGTCAGGAATTTGGAGTGGACTTGGAGACAGGATTTTTGCTTTATGGGCCACCAGGCTGTGGTAAAACGTTGATAGCAAAGGCTGTAGCTAATGAGGCTGGAGCCAATTTCATTCATATAAAGGTCAGCCTAGAGCATCGATTTCAACTTGTTTTTTGTTTGTTAAAGATGATGTTTACTGGTTATGATTGAGCTTTTACTGATCATAAATCCATTTGCTGATTAAGGGTCCTGAACTTTTGAATAAATATGTTGGAGAAAGTGAGCTTGCAGTTCGGACATTATTCAGCCGTGCTAGGACATGTTCACCATGCATACTTTTTTTTGATGAGGTTTGTGGCTCTCTTTTTTATTTCTAAGTGAAAGGAAAAATTTCTGGAAAAAAATTACTACTGTTGGATTTGATAATTTTGAGGATTTTCTGTAATATGTAGGTGGATGCTTTGACCACAAAGCGCGGGAAAGAGGGGGGATGGGTCGTTGAGCGACTTCTGAACCAGGTTAGTCAATTTGTTAAGCAGTCCTCTAAACAAACAAATTAATGTTTCCCATCTTCTCCATATAAAAATTGCAAATAATGATGTGGAAGCATCGGTTGTTTTCAGTTACTCATAGAGTTAGATGGTGCAGATCAGCGGTGTGGTGTTTTTGTTATTGGTGCCACTAACAGGTAGAATTTGTTGTTTCCATTTTTGGAGGAAGATCATTGCTTATAATTTCTTGACAATTTTTGGCTTCGGCTTATGTTTTGGCAGGCCTGAGGTGATGGATCGTGCTGTTTTACGCCCTGGTAGATTTGGTAAACTTCTTTATGTACCTCTCCCCAGTCCAGATGAACGTGGGTTGATCTTGAAAGCTCTTGCTAGGAAGAAGCCGGTAGATGAGAGTGTAGATTTGAGTGCCATTGGACGAATGGAGGCTTGTGAGAATTTAAGTGGGGCTGATCTTTCTGCACTAGTATGCCTGTTCATTCTACATTAAAATCCTGTAAATTACAAAGTATGTACCATGTAAGGACTGATTTGAATAACATTGGGCTTGCAAATATTCAGATGAATGAAGCTGCCATGGTTGCTTTGTATGATAAACTCAGTTCAACAGAGACATCTGAGGCTTCATGCACAATCAAGACATGCCATTTTGAACGTGCACTAAGTAAAATCTCACCATCGGTCTCTGATAAGGTATCATTACCTTCAATCACTAAACTTCGGCTTCTGATTAAAAGTTTCTTTGATAGCAGTGACTGATTAATTTAACCTGTTTGTATCATCTTGATCTTCTTGAAACAGCAAAAACAGTTCTATAAGGTATTGTCGGAGAGCTTCAAAGCAGGTTGATTAGAGTCAAATCTTCATTGATGTACACCATTAGCCGGAGCTGTTGTTCTTGTCTGATATCCAACACCCCAGAGCTGCATGATCAAAGGAGCCACCATTCTAAACGTTGAGATTAGTATTCTATTTATATGTTTTTTTTTTCTTACCCATAATATTGAGGTGTTAGAAGAAACTTGCTTCTTCTCTTTATGAGGGTAAAAAATGTGCCAACACATTAAAATTTTGTTCGTTGTGGAAGTAGTTTACAGAAATTAGGGTGGGAAACATTTATTCATCCATTTTGAGGATACAGAAATTAGGGTGGGAAACATTTATTCATCCATTTTGAGGAATCTTTTGAGTGTAGAAAGAATAATATAAGTAAATATGGCAAGATGCCTTAATTCCACCTGATAATCTGTAGCTTTTATTTCCCTTTTCCCCCTTGTTTCTAAAGGTACATAATGAATGGCTATAAGTGGACAAAATACCATTGATCTAAAGGTACGTAGATTGGTCTGTAGGAGAGATCTTGAAACCTAGTCATAAATTTCTCAAATTAAAACTTAATTTCAATTAAAGGGATAATATTTTAACGTATGATGAATGTGATTACAATGATATCTTATTCAAATTTTGCATTTATTAGTCCTTGAATCGACCCTATAAAGGCCACTATTGTCACAAGCAAGCAAACAAAGCTGAAACTCTTAAGAACAACCCATTTTCTAGTCCAGGATTGAATCTTCTTCTGCACAATGCACATTTCCACTGGAAAATAAATAGCCAAAGGCCAAAAGTTCAAAGCCCCCAGCACTCCCAAAACCTGGTTGAAGTATGGGAACATCATTGCAATGGCTGTTGTTGTTGCGACATAGGCTGTCCGAAAGCATATCTTGAGGGGATTAATCTGAAACGAAGGAAACCATCGGTGTTTGTTCGTATAATAGTTATTCACAAACCAACTGTTTGGGAACCTGTTGATAAACCATCTCTCCGCAAATGCAAACACTGGTTGACCAAAAATCTGAGGAAAGAACAGCAGATGCCATCGTATTTGTCATTCGATTCTATCAAGAAAAAAGATTCAGATTGTCGACCACTGAGCTATGCTCGAAAACATGTACCTGATATCCTCCCACAAGGTGAAGAACAATGCAAGCATTGGCTAAATCAACCAGCCAATATGGCTCGTAAAATCCGAATCCTGTCAAGAGGTTTCCTGGCGTGTTGTTCCCGAAGGCAGCATATCCGAAACATCCACAACAGAGGTAGAAGAAGGTTGTCAAGGAGACGGCAATTATTGAGGCCTTTTTCATGATTTTGTTCTCTGGTGGAGGTGATTTCAATGTATCCTGAATTTTATGATTTGTCAAATATTTTCTATTTCATTTATTAAAGAAAATGGAAGCCATTTTTACCTGTATTTCTAGAACAATGACCGAGTATGGATAGGCAAATGCAATGTCCCCAAGTGCCTGGAATACTAACCATAGTTTATCAGCAATATTTGCAGTGGGGACTCCATTTATGCTCCCCTTAATCGTTCCATTTTCTGCAATGGGGAACATGAGTATGATATCAGGAATTCCAGATGAGTAAAAGTGAAAGGCGAATTTGGAGTTATACCGATCACTTGTGCGAGCCCAAGCCCGAATCCGATGAAAGAGTAAGCAAAGGACATGATTGCAGCAAACATTGAAAGCCATTTCATGTTATGGAAATCTGGAATCTGTGACATTACAACCTGAACAGCTCCAAATAGAAGCATAGAGGAAGTATCTTCATACGAACATGGAGCATTGTGGCCTTCTCTGTGGTAGCAGTTTGATTTCTGAATTGCTCTGTATGAAAGCCAAGCACAAAATAAACATAAAATACTTGACATTTGATCCTTATCGGTCCTAAACACAGACAAATCCAACACCCATGTCTGACGTATATATAAATATTAGTTTGGATATACGAGCTTCTAACGGCCCTCCAAATATATGAAAAAACTTGAAGAGAAATGAACTGAAGACTCCCTTGTTGGGCATATACACCAGGATCTGAGTAACATGGTGTGTGTATTTACTATCACCTAGTCCAAGTTGGCAACTGTTTGAAGCAATTGTAAGAAACATGGTATGGGAAACTTTGTAATTTTGCAGTACAATTATATTAAAAGTAAACAAATTAATTAAAGAGTAGTAAAGAGCAAGAATTGAATCATACTTGATGCTGCTAGCAGAGGTTATGACATAGGCAAGTGTGGACCCATACAAGGTCTCCATTAAAATTACTCCACACGCTTTGTGGTTCTTCTCTCCTGCATTGCATATGTATTTTCCATGTTTTTACATATCTAATTCTTCCTTCCCAAAAATTTAAAATTTGAAACATTCATAAAATTTGTAAATGTACAACTTTAGTAGTATTTAGTATAGTGGCATAATAAAACGAGTTTATCCTAACCGAAAAAATTTATTAGAAAAAAAAAGAGATTTGATATCGACTAGTTAAAGATTGGATTGTGACTACAAAATAAGAGTCACTTTTTTTTTTTCGTCCATCAAGATGTGTTTACTTAAAGTACAAAGTTGTGTAGATGATTTTGACCCCTAAAGCGTTAAATACCATATAACAAACATACATAATCCGACTATTCTTGCATTATCAATGGGCTGAGTTTTCTACTTTTAAAACCAACAATAGCTCATAGCTAAATAATGCATCAATAACTTATAATGGACATAGTACAACAGTCCTTACATCAACAATGACGGAGGAAACAAGTTGGTGATGAAAGTAAAGAAATTTGGTTACCCAAATAGAAAAGGACGGCATCCATGTAAGATCTAAGGCGGTTGGGGCCATAGTGAGGGTGAGGATACATGTTGCAGTCACATAGAATGTAGGTGGAAACCAGGGTGGTTGCTGCAAACACAAGCACGGAGATAGGGCCAGCAATCCATCCAAGTTGAGCGGTGCTCCACGCAAGGGATAAAACACCTGCCCCTATCACTCCTGTTATGATGTGTGCTACTGCTGTCCACACAGTCCCTTTTACAAATACATGTCAAACATAAAATATTCAGACCTTCAACTACAAGCAAAATAGCACTTCATGAAGTGACAGGCAAACAAATTTGAGATATGAAAAACATGAACTGCATGTCCATAAAATTAAAGGAAAAAGGGTCATCTACCTGTTCTTTTGACAGAGCTTGTTGAAGAACTAGGCAGCAATGGAGACAACTGATTGTCTTCTTCTTCACCCATGTCTGATGTCTTTGATGCTACAAAGGTTTTTTTTTTTCAATTGAAGAACCTTAATTCAAGATATCAATTAATGAAAACAATGTAAAGTGGGAAATTTGATTAAATGAACAAAAAAAGTAAGTTGGGTTAGAGGTTAATGGAATTAGCTTAACCCTGATTAAATAAGCAAAATTTGGAAAAAAAATGGCACCTAATGACGCAAGGTATATTACTTGCACGATTAATTAATGAATTTAATTATGGATTATTATATAAATATATTTTCTGTCATGGTCCATTAAAATTTTTCAAAATCCACTAAGCAAATAATAAAAAAGTATTTCCTGGAAAATAAATAAAAGGTGAATCAATCAAATGCACATCGTCTCTTTTAATTAGTGTAGTCAGTAATGATTGGTCTTACCTACAGGATATTTTTCATTTTGCATAATAATCCCACGGAACACCCAAAATTTTTAACTCCATGATATTCCCAAAGAGAGATCTTCCTATTGCATGTTAATATCTTACAAAATATTTATCAACTTTGGCCTATTAAGCTTCACTTTTGTTCATACAAAACGTACATACACCAATCTCTACAACTGATATCATGCATAAGGGTTCAATTCCTAGGTGCCATAAACAGTAGTAAAAATTGAAAACCAACTGATATTTCATTGCACACAATCCCAAAGGGAACCATGTTCAGAAGAATTAGTGTGTTACATACTTAACTATCAAAATTTAAGAGAGTAACACTTTTTTCTTTTTTCTTTTTTTCCTACGTTATACAAAGCCTCTCCTAATTTGCCATTTTGGGCAGTTGTTTTGGCATTCACAACTAGAATCGTATAGTGAGCAAAGACCCCTTGTGTCTCCACAATCATGTTATCTGCACAAGCATAAGCAGCTGGAAAAATGGAGCATCTGTTATAGAAAACAATTATTTACAGTAGCAGCGTGGGACTCAACTTCTTTCCCAAACCATCCCTTTCATTCCACTGCTTCATTCACGGTTGCTTCTTTTCGTCTGTAAGATTGAATCAATTACAGTGCAGTTGTTATTAAAACAACGACAAAGAGAGCCATGAAAGAGAAACCAAAAGAGAGAGATGGAACAGGCAAATGGGAAAACTTACTAGCTGATGTAGGATCTTCGTGTGCAAAGAAACTTGCAGCTACTATCAGATATGCAAGTATGAGCATTAATCCTTTGAAGTAGTTCGACGTTCCCTCCTGCAGACACAAAACAAAACAGGAAAGTTAATTCATTTACTTCACACTGCCTTCTGGGCTAAATGAGCCTTCAGATATAGGTTATGGTATGACGGGTATGTTCAGTTTTTTCCTATTTTTTTAATGTATTTGGAAAGTCATATTCCAAGATGCATGTCCTTTTATGCGTTGGACACCAGTATTTCAAGAAAAATAGAGTCGCCGCAGCATAGTATTTGAATATTGCTTTCATTCTTGATGGTAAAGATACCCATTGGCCATTATTTTCCTAAGTTCTTGATATACACAAACCTGCAGAAAGAAGGCTACAACTATAACAGTAATGAAAAGAGTTGCCGTCTCGAAAAGCTGGAAGTTTAAGTCCATTTCCTGTCCCATAATCCACCCAATAACCACACAAAAAGGAATCTGCGTATTCAACAAGAATACCGGATTAGCACACCAAGGAAAAGAAACAACACATTAGAATTATATATATTTATATATCATGGTTCAGTTTCAACTTCAAGCTTTGAAGTTAATCACAATGCCACGACTTAAACACTCATTGGGAGTTGTCATGTAAAAAGAGTGGAGATTAGTAAATAATTGACGAAATAAAAGAACACATATAAGAATGTGATTCAGTACTTGCTACTGAGAAAATAAAAGTAAACCCAAAAACTCCTGACCTTAGGAGGTATGTATGACAAAATGTAATATTGATACACAATGAGCACATTCAATGTACAACACCTACCCCAAACATAGAAATTTGAGTCGATGACCCTATTGCCACTCCCAATGATATGTCCTGCAAAGAAGTTTATTAATTTGCAAGATATACAAATTCTAAGAACTGAGAGTTAAAGAGAATCACTTACAAGCTTGTCTTTCATGGCAAACATAATAGCACTTGCGTGCTCTGCGGCATTCCCGATAATGGGGAGCAAGATAACACTGATAAATGCAATTGATACATCCCAGGCCTCAGATGCTCCCTGATAAACAATAATCAGAAAAGATAATGTAAAAGCAATCAGCATATACCCTTACCAATATAATTTTAGTAAAAGAAGTGGAAAAATCTTAAAGCCTGTTGAGTGCTAACACATATGCTGCTAGTGGGAGCAGACATGGACCTCCAACAATCTTACATACTGTTAATGTCACAGATTCATGTTCAGCTTGGTACAAGTCAATCCCTAAAGTATGCTTCAAATCTAGAGGAAATCGACCACCTGTTCCGACCCACCCTACCAAATGTTTGCTCTTATAAACACAATATAGCAGATGCATATAAAAAACCACATGATACCTGTATTGTGTCCACCAAATAGTCTGATAGGATAGAGATCCAAGCAGTCAAGATTACAAGCCAAATCCCCGATTCCCATTTGGAGATCTCTGGAGCTTCATCATCATCATCATCATCATCATCATCATCATCATCATCATCATCATCATCTAAGTTCTCCTCATTGATAGGGGCATATAGATCGTTTTGACCTTTTAACTGGAAAACAAGATAGGCAGCATACGCTACAAGCATAACACAACTGCTAAATCTTGAAAGAGACAACTCCGACTTCCCATATTGCCGTTCAGTGTGTGTGTAGTGGAGGACAGCCGGGAAGAGTAAACCCATGACTGCCATTAGCAGCAGTCCTGAATTGACAATAGCTGTGGCCTGAATGAAAGTTTAGGTTCATTTAGAGTGATAAAACAAACAAAATAGCAGAAATAAAAATCAGGCAAAATACTGCTGTGTCTTTACCTTGTTAAAAACTTGTTCTTTTCTATGATATACAAGCCCACCGCAGAAGAATGCACATCCAAGAACAAGAAGCATGTTTGACAAAATTGAACCCAACAATGACAGTTGAACCACACGAGTCATTCCACTTTTCAGTGCATATATTGAAATAATCAGCTCCGTTGCATTCCCAAATGTAGCATTTAGAAGACCACCAACTGCAATTGATTTCAACAAATTAAAGACCATTTTTTTTAAAAATCTAGACAACAACAACAAAAAGAAATCCATAACAATTAAGAGTAATACTTGTTGGTCCAGTGTAGAAAGCCAATTGCCTACATTCATTCAAAAGAAAAGGCAATGTAAGGTGACAATAAAACAACTAGTAGCATCAAAAAACCAAATTCAATGAAAGAAAAAGACTGCGTACTCGGTAGCATAACCCAAACGCTCTGCCAAAGGTGTTATACCCAGTAAGCTTAGAGAGAAAACCCACCCCTACAATCCACCTCGCAATTAAACAATGTATACAAAAAAAAAAAAGCAACGGAGGAAAGAGCATCAAAACCAAAAACTCACATTATGAGCAGTCAACTTGTGAACAAGGATTGCTAGAGGCCCGAAAGGCATGAGCAAGTTGAGTTTATTAGAGAAAACTACAGTCTTTATGCTCCTATAGACACCATGTCCTATCATATTATTACAGCCAGCAGGCAGACGACCATCAGAAAATGGTAACGGTTCATTTGAATAAGTAGTCTGATTTTTTCGAGCATCTGTTTCAGGGGAATGGAGGCATTCATCATGGAGATCTTGCATTGACCTATCTTCTAGTGATCCCATCTGCTTCAAGAGAACATTACAAACACAGAGTAAAATAAACTCGAAAGATCAAATTAGCAACTCGAAATGCAGGGTAGGGGGAAAGAAATGGAGAAGGGTAAAACATTAAAAATGAATAATAGCATACTTCAAGGTGGGATTGAACTCCGACTTGCAGCTTGTAATCCATCTTCACATATCAAAAGAGCAATAAGTTCTCCATGGCCATTAACATAAAAGCATTACAAAATCATGTGCTTAGTTTTTAATTCCTCAATGTCTAAATAACAACAGCACAATTGAAATTTGTTCCAAAGAAGGAAAAAAAAAAGCATAATATTAGCAAGTACGCTTACAATACCCTGAAATTGCAATAATGAAATAAAATTCCAAATCAAGATCTCATCTTTCAAGTTTATCCCCCTACCATACTTGTCTATCAATTCATGCTATAATAAAATCTAACTTAAGAAATTGGTTTTCTAAGACTTGTATGCATAAAAATAGAAACCAGCTACATCAAATCAATGAAAACATGTAACAGATTCAAATTTCCAAACAATCAATAGCATACAATAGAATAAAGACAGAACAAAGAAACAAGAAATATAGATTCCTGTTTGCCAAAAATAGCATCAAATATTAACATCTATGAATGCTTAAATAAACAATCTCCAGAACAAAGGGAAACCAACAAAAGTTGTCAATACATCAATGGATCTGAGAAAGGACTAACCTTTATTATAAATCTTTAGAAAATCTGAGTTGGGTATGAATAAAAAACCCCCTCCAAAAAAAAAAAAGAAACAAAATAATATTCTTTACCCAAAAGAAAAAAAATACTGTTTTTTTTTTCTTTTGGTAAGAAAGAGAACCCTTAACGACGAGACCGTATGAATGAGACTGGATTCTAACTTCGTATTTAGGGGGTTATATGTAGTGTAGCTAAGTTCTGATTTTCCGTTTTCTTCGTATAATTTTTCCTACTAATTTGAATTGCCTGTCTTTCATTGTTTCCCTTTCTTAAAAAAAAAAAAGAAGAAAATTCCCCTTAAATTGAAGGTTGGAGAAAACAAAGGAAAAAAACTGTTAAACTTGAAAAGTTCACTAATGTTAGATTAAATTAAGTAATGTAGTCTGGCGGATCGGATCCCCATTTTTATTTTAATACAAAATAATCTGTTATTTGTATTTGTTTGATTGATCAAATTTTGTTCTAAAATTCCAAAAATGGAAACATTTAAATATATGAATCCAGATTTCACTATACAAACCCATCTCAAATTTCATAAAGCTATATTCATGATAAGGTAATGATTGATTTAAATTAAAGATATTTATTTAACTTTTATCCCAAATTTAAAGCCTTAACTTTTTTCTAAAGAAAATATGTGAGTTTCCATTTCCATGGTCAAGCCAGACAATGCTGCCTAAATATTTCTTTATGGGAAAAAAAGGACCAATGTTCAACGTCTGGTGTTGTTGGGTCAAGTCTTGAGCCAGCCAGAAAATAAAATAAAAAAAAACACATCCATTTCTAAATTTATGTGAAAGAGACTTTACAACACTACACCAACTTATTTCCATTTTCAAGCTGCAGAAACTTCAACACAACACAACGTACATGATTTCCAGACCAGACCATGACCTTGTTTCAGGTATTGAACATTGGCTAATGTTTCAAGCGATTCATTTCTCCTGTATTGTTTGCTGCAAATACCTCCCTGGCACCAATTGACCCCTCCTGGAACCAACTCCTAAACTACCTCTTATCTCTCTATACATCCATGCCAAAGTTGAGACACCTGCAAAAGCCATGGTTGCAGCAATGCCGAAACCAACCAAAGCACCCATGAGAACCAACCCGGTAAATAGTAGCAGTGGACTGAAAATCAGCAGTAGAGGTGACGTTATAAATAGCAGTGTCAGTGTTGCCAAGAAGCTGAACCCCATCATTCCTAGCAGCGGTGCAGCCAGCGCCATACCAGCCAATGCTGCCAACATCACTGACTTGCCATACACCACATTCCTTTCCGCCATTGTTCTCAACTTTTCTTGTTTTTGGTTATTTTTCCCCTTAAAAAAGGGCTTGATTCTCTGATTTTATAACCGAAAGAGGTTAAAAAGACGTGCTGTTCAGGCTTTTCTTGGAACCTATGTGTGGGGGTTTGGCTCTTCCATGTGGCCGTCATTAGTCCATTCAAACGACACGTGCTAGTTATTGAATTAAAGTACAGCTTTCTTAAATATGCCGATAAGACTTTATTTCAGTGCTAGCAAACAAGTTTCGAAATTACAAATCAGTATGCATTCTCCTTGTTGAGGTCTTTACAATCAAAATGACCTTAAAAAATGGAACGATATGTGAACCAAATAACAAATTGAAGTGTTTGATTAATCTACCTAATAATATACTTAAAAGACAATGGCTACCAAGCTGTCTTTGTCACCTGAGGCAGTGTTTTCAAAAGTGACATTGATGGCCTCCTCACAGTGTGATTGAGAAGTAGCATCAGTGTTAAAAGGGTCAAGGCCCCTGCCTGATGTGCAGTGCCAAGTGAAACAGGCACATATGATAAAAGTGTTGATACACCTAAGGTTACCTACAAGAATGAAAAATAATGTTATTAGTGTTTAAACTGTTGAAAGAAAAAACAGGGTCTAAATGAAGGAGAATCACCTGAAGAGCAGCCATGCCAAAAGTGGCGCCAACCAAAGTTCGAATAGCTGGATGGATGTCGAGCTTTTTGGTCGACCACCATAAACCGCAAATGGAGATTAAAGTGGTAGTTGCAAGGATACGATGGTCAAGCTGGAAAACGAAATGCATTATACCCTCTATATATGAACTGATACCAGCATTTAAATTGATTTTCTTATCTAAGCAATCATAAGAGCACCAGGAAATAATAGAGAAGACAAATTACCTGCACCATGGATGTATTCTCAAATAAGTTTCGGATTGTTGGTTTCAAGTCAAATATATTATCAGGAACCCACACATCTCCCATCTTTGGAAAAGTATTGTATGCACGGCCCTAGAAATTAAAGGATACAAAGATTGCTAATCAGAAAAGACCCCAAATGATTTTAAAAAGGTTATTGTGAAAGAAAAAATTTGCAAGAAATGAACAAAATAAGTTACTTACAGCATCGTTTCCTGCAACAAATGCTCCTGAAACAGCGGTAATGCCTACAATGAGGCTCACTGGAATTGCAAGCCTCTTGAGTTTGGCAGCACCTTGAACCCAGGCTAATGACTCAGCAGGAGGTTCAGGCATTACAACAGAGAGAGCAGTCCAGAACAGGCCACTGTAAATAACGAATGCAGAAGTAAGATGAGCAGCAAGTCTATAAGGGCTCACTCGGGGCTCAACATATTCCGAAGCTGGTTCCTGTAGGAAGAAACAATATTATTCTACAAATTTAAACTCATATTTACTAAGGACGGTGAAATAAAATTAAAACAAATTACTTCTCACCTCTAATCCACTTTTAACCATCCACCAACCAATTAAACCCTGACCAGCACCAAGAGCAAATAGAGCAGAGAGTCTTAGTCCAAGGCGCATGGTAATATATCCCTTACGAAGAAAATACGAGAACGGCAATGCAAACATCATGCCTAGGGCTCTCCCCCACATTCGATGGGCATATTCCATCCAGTATATAAATTTAAAATCTTCAATACTCATCCCTTTGTTTACTCTGCATGATACAGATTATTCAAATGAAACTAAATCATTAATAGATAATTTTCATTCTAAGCGGTAAGCACTAAAAAGAATGAAACTTCACATCTCCTGGCTGATTAGCAATGTTTGTTAAGAACATAATAGAAGTTATAAAAATAAATCAATTATGGCAGCAAAATATAATCATGAGAAGAAGTTCTACCTAGGGCTGCAAAGTACTTAGAAGTGAAACTACGATTATTGTAGCAAATACATCATTATAACAGATTTTTGCTCATACCGCTTGTACTCTGGTGACTGCTTGTATTTCTCAAACTCTTGCTGCCACTCGTCATCAGATAGGGGAGGAAGGTTCCCGGTGAATTTCCAATCAGTCATTGAAAGGCCAGATCGGGTTAATCGAGTGACACCACCTAGTACCACCATACTAAAAACCCATGCAGCAGAACCGAAAAGCCATATCCCCACCATTTTCTGAGCACGTGGACCTGCAGTTACTAGCATCTTCAATCCCTCCTCCTCAGTGCCAACAGAAGCCACGGTGGACATATTCCTGAAAGACGGCACATGATGTCCCTAAAACGAATAAAAGATCTTACTTTTAGTCACATTCACATACAAATTGGAGAGCATATCACCATTGTTCTTTTACATAACTTTAAGAGAAAATCTACAGCAGAAACAACTTTTTTTCATTGGATGTTAAAACAAGACTTGAACCACCATTTTCACCTTCAAGTACTTATGCTAAATGTAGCCTCTACATGGATATAGAAAAGGCAATACAGATCAAAATCCCTAATAGTTCTTTAAATTAGAACCAGGGAATGCATCTGTTATGCTAGAATAAAAAACTAATCCCAAGTGCTGTCATCTAACTCATATTATGGTTCTAGTATGAATGTTTCTAATTTTAAATGACTTCCCATCATTCATCCCACACTCCAAAAGCTTTAATCAAACAAATCCAAAAAAAGGGGATGATCCAAGTCACTTGTTCTCCCACCAATAACCACAATCTATCGGCATCACAGTAGGGAAATGAAGATTCCAATTACTCAACAAAAAACTTAAAGAAATACGCTAAAAGAAAGTGATCAATCCAATCACATCCCTTCTCAAGAACTAAAAAATTAACTAAAAATGACTAATTCGAAAAAAAAAAAGATACCCATGTCAATAAAATGAAGAAAGAATAAAAATCGAGAGATAAAAGAACCTTAGGCAGAGATCTAAAGCCAAAAAAGGAGGTCCTAGCAACTGCATTAGCAGAAGAAGGCGTAAAACAACGAGAGGAACAGGTTCCCTTGAGATTGGATGGTAAGCTGTTGATTATAGCTTTGTTTCTCCTTAGAATTGAAGCAACTACTCTGCTTTGAAACATTTTTTTTGGCTTTGGGGGGGGGGGATTAGTGTCTTCTCTCTGGGTTTCTCTTGGGTTTAATTCTTAAAACTGTGGGTTTATGGTTCTCAAAAGGGAAACAAAAAAAAAACTGTGGGTTTATGGAGGTTTTACGACATTGTAAAAAGGGATTGCTCAGTTCGATGGGTTTGCAGGATCCCTTTGTTGGTTTCAAACCGCTAGTTTACCAAAAAGGCAAAAACATGATTCACCGTTGGCACTGAAATGAAATGTCAAGAAAATTGAGGTGATTTGAGTGCCACACTACACCTTTCCAATGCCCGGATAGCCCACTGGGTCTAATAAACCCAGCCTGATTTGGATCAAACTTTGAACAAGAATATTGTATTTTGGATTTGAATTCATTTTAAATAATAAAAAATAATTTTAAATTTAATTAAAAGATATTAATATAAAATATTCTTAATATTTTATTATTTTTAATAGTAAAATAATTTTTTTTAGTGAATCATGTTGGCCCGAAATGGGTATGAACGTGAAAATTTTTTGAAATCAAGCCTTGAGTTGGCCCAACTCATGAGAGGCTCTAGACTCAACTCATAACTAAATATTTTTTTCTTCATTTGATATAAATTATAAACCTGAACATAAATCCTTCTCACCATTGAATAAGAAGAAAAATGTGTTGAACACGCTCGAACCAATAAGATATTATTTTTTATTTTTATATTATAAAACTTATGTCATATAAAACTTATAATATAAATATTAATAATATATGTGATTGTTTATGTTTATTACTAAAATAAATATTAATTAAAAATTATATAAAATTCCTAAATTTTAATAAAAGTTTATATGTATATGTACACAAAAAATTTCGATCCTAAATTGAATTGAAAAATTAGAATCAAATTTTATTTGTGTTCTTTGAAAAGAGTACAATTTTTGAATTTTTTAATTACAAAGAGAACTCTTTTAATTCTTATTTTTGATGGAGCAATCCAAAAACCATCTAAATTTGATCTTAAAAAGATGTGGTTTGCTTTAAGGGTCATTAAGTCTTGATATTGAAGTTGAATTTAGTAAAATGTTTGCTTAAGAATTTGATTTGATTAAATTTAAGGATCTTTGATATGATCTTAAATCAATAATTTTCGCTTCAAAAGTCATCGAAACTTGATCTTAAAAATGAATTATCTCTTTTATATTGATACAACTGAATTAGAGATGATCATTTTATTTGTATCCTAATTTTCAGAATTTTTTAATATTTTACTATCCGTAAATTTTTTTTTATTGAGAATTTGAACCCAAATTTAAAATGCATGCCACTTATATTTTTGTTTAACTCAAAAAAAAAAACTCAAAATTCAAAGTGAAAGTGGTCTAAAAAGCATCCGCATTTGGGGGCAAAAGAACGTCTAAGGGTAGCACTTTTAAAAAAAAATGTCTGCTGGCAGTAGGGATATAAAAGCTTTTATGCTTTTTAAGGGAGAAGAGATCTTGAGCGCCAAAGAGGCTGTGAGCGCCACTCATAAGGGCATTGCCCACGCATATCACATGGTTAGGTGAGTTTGGATGGACGGTGTATTTATTTGTGATTAGTATAAAAATAGTGATGGCGGTGAGATTAAATACTGTAACGATATTATAGCATGAGATAAAAAATAAGCTAAACGCACCATACCGCACCGCCGCCCCAAACGAAGCCTAAATCTCGAACGTTGGAGCCCCCACCGTCAATTAGGATCTCGACTATGCTCCAACGAGGCATTTCAGAAGTACAAAATGACGCAACAAGTCCTTCCCCTCACCTCCAAAGTTAGGAATTCCGCAAGCTTTAATATAAGGATGGTTTAGATTATTTTAGATGAAAGATTTTGTTTCAAGAGTATTTTAAATTTGATCTTAATCTACAATAATTTTAATTTGATACATAATATTTTATAATTAATTTAAAATTTCTTTGTTCACAAATATCCTCTGCATGAATTTTGGAATATAAAAAATAATTAATCTTAAATTTAATCTGGTGTTGCTCCATAAATTTGAAGGAGAAAAAAGGCACATTATGCAGCCACGTAAAAGATTAAGCTGCCAATAACCATGACATCTTCTTTCTAGAATAATTTTTAGCCGTTAAACTTCAAAAGGCAGCTTATCAATATTTATAATTTATTAAAAAATAAGACATATTACACTAAGGAAAGAAGAATCTAAATTCAAATCTTTAAAACAAGTTACAGAAAAGAAAATTGTATCAAGATAAAAGTCTTAATTTCCAGAGTCTTTCTAGGCTTTTATCTCATCATCTTCCTCGCCTATAAAAGTAATTTTCCCTAACTTCGAAAATTTTTGTTTGAGAAATTTAAATGGTTTAACTTATAAACTAGTATTTAAGTTATATCTTTTTTTCAATTTTGATATGTAAATAATTTTTTGTTACAAGTGTTCTTAATTTTTTTTTATCAAAACCATTTTAAAATGTTAATTTTTTTTAAATGATTAACTCATAAATTGATACTTAAATTATATCATTTTTTTTTCATTTTGGTACCTAAATATTTTTTCGACCACAAGTATTACCTAAACTATTTTTTTTTCAAGTTGATATCTTCATTAGTCAAACTATTAGTTAAAGTATTAAGACTATTTTAAAAAAAAAAGAAAGATTAACCCATAAATTGGTATCTAAACTATGTCATTTTCTCATTTTGGTACTTCAAACATTTTTTTGGTCATAAGTGGTACATAAACTATTTTTCTCTAAACTGGTACCTCTATTTGTTCAATTGTTAGTGAAATTATTAAGTTTATTTTTAAAAAAAGATAACTAATTAAAAACTGCCATGTAGCAAGAAAAGACAAAGTATTATTTTCTTCTTATATATATTCTTAAAAAATATTAAAAATAAAAATATTTAAAAAATAAAGAAAATCCATTCAACTAGATCAACCAATTTTTAGCTTGGTTCAACTAATTTGTATTGGTTCACGAGTCAACTAGTTCAACCCTTATCTCCTGACTGATTCTGCGTCCAACCGATCGATCTAATCCAGTTTTGAAAACATTGGTTTTGATCGATGAAAGAACTTTTTTAATCCCATTAGGTGGCGAAATTCGAAGACAAAATTAATCGCTAGTGTCTCGACCTCAATAGGGCCAAGTTTGGGCATTGCTGACATTGTCAGACATTATAAAATAAGAAGAAAGGGAATAATGTAATAGAAAATAAAAATGAAGAAATAATGTTATAGAAAATAAAAGAATTAAAATTTATTTTTAAAGTTTATATGATGTGGCAATCTATTATTGGTTAAATATTATTAATGGATATAACAATTTGGTGTAAAATGAGTAACGAAAGAATAGTTTAGGTACCACTTGAGACAAAAAAAAGTTTAGGAACCAATTGTTGGAAAAACTCCAGTTCGAAAACGGTTTTCTTGCAAAATGAAAAATAAAAATTTAAAAATCGAGCCGGTTTGTGATATTTATAGTAATAAACTTTTCTCGAAATCACACTTGTGTTTTGGGCTAGACAGATCCTTGTCATTCCTGACTTTCAACTGAACGACCTTTCCCGCTATTCTCGTACCACAAATTGCTTCGAGCGTGGGTCGAACAAATTCGAATCAAACACAAAATCCAAAATTATTTACTACATTCAGTGGGAAAGTAAAACTCTTTCTTTAAAAGAAATTGGTAGAACTATTATTGCTGGAAAAAAAAATTATACTTAAAAATAAATTCTCACTATTTTCAGGCAAAATAACAATATCTCAAACTTAGGTGTAACTTATTGTGTTTATAATCTTATCGGTGCCATCTATTTATAGCGATAGGAAGTGAAACCCTAGTTGAATTAGTAGAAATATTTAATGCTTATTTGATAGAAAAACAATCTTCTAGTTGAACTAGGAGAGAGAGAGCCTAATAGTGTGTGCTTCCCCTCATATGTATTATGATGGAGATTAGAGTCTCTGTATTGGTTTCAATTCTATGTGCTTCATGGATTTTTAACTCATCACTTTATAATTTAATCCAACCTAATACATATTTTTCTATTTCTCAAAATGCACATTATTTATTAAATTAATTTTAATTAATTAATTTTTCAATTAAATAATTTTCTCATCCCAATTCTCAATCCATTAAAATCATGACAACTTTACTGTAAAAGACTTTATACTATCCAATTAATTTCTACATTCTACGGATTTTATACTATCCAATTAATTTAATTCCATTTTCAAACTTCAATTATTTAATTAAATAATAATTTAAAAAAACTTATTTTCATACTAAGTGAGAAAATTACATTCATTTTCGAATATTTCTTATTTCTGTAATTGACCACACCCTAATGTGTTCGCACTGGAGCTTGTAAATCTATAATTAAATATATGAACATGAAGTGCGGTATCTGCAAGTATACAAGTCAAATTGTAATATAGTTAAAAGTGTTACAACGAAATACTAGGAAATATTTCGAGGATCGTAACTAAGGAAGGCTTGCCTAAACTAAATTGCAAATAATCACACAACTAGGTCTAAATACTATTTTCGTACTAATTATATTATGACAAAACAAATAAGAAGAAGATATAAAATAAAATCAAAATAAATTCTAAGATAAACAATCGATTTTCAATCAATTTAAGGAGGCAAAGATTAACTCGCGTCTGTGTTCATGGTTAACATCATATTCAGGTTTTTAACAAATTAGCTAACGATTAACCTAGTTAATACCTTTCAGCTTATAACTAAATTAATTGATTGATTTAACCTACTTATCTTGTGATATCTTAAATCGGGATAGATTAAGTGGTGCTAAGTAGACTATCCTTTTAGCTTCATCTACCTAAGTTACTTCCTAGGGTCGTTAATCCTATGGTTTAATTTCGCTTAACCTATACCAACTAATTTGTGATAATACCCTAACCCTTAGTCAATCACTCCCACTTCCACTCGATAATCTTCCTAGGGTTCTTAGTTCATGGTTATTCTAGATACAATTTTTCCTAATCGATTTTTGCACATTCAAAAGAAACGTAAAAATAAGAGAAGGGAAAAGAGAAATCTAGATCCGCAGATAATTGTTGAAGCTTTGATCTTTGAAGCCCTTTGAATGGATATTGATTGCAATCCGATTGAAACAGAAACGAAAATAATAAAGTAAATTGCTAAAAAGAGCAAAACTTAAACTTGAATTGAAGAAAAATAGTATTTGAACAGAAAAGCTAAATTAAAAACTTTAAATCTACAAAGAAGAAAATTCAATAATCAAAAGATGCCTTCTAATTGATTTCTGAGCACTAATATTTATGGTGTTGTTGTTAGATGACCAAATTAGGTTAATTACAAGCTACTAAACATGTTAATGAGGATTTTGCGGACGAAAAACACCCTTGGCTACTAAATGGCCTTGTCGGACCGCATCCTATGGTTATTGTCACGACATTGGATTTTGGTTCGAAGTTTGTTATCACGACATAGGGAAGTTAATGTTGCAACATTGATGGCTAGATGTTTCCTTTAAGGTTCAAAGTTTGTTGTCATGACATTCTCTTTGAATGTTGCAACATCCGAGGTAGTCCATTGATTCATTGGCCTAAAAAGTCGTTCTACGCACTCAACCAACACATTAGTTCTTTATCAGGCTCATATTGGCCTAACAGGTCATAAAACACACTAAAAAGCCATTTTATCGAATTCAATGATAAAAATACTAAATCTATAAACTAACTAAAAAGACATCAACTTACTCGAATACAAGCTTGTTAAGTGTTGAAAAAAGTTTAATTTGCCACAAAAAATTGTAGCAAACCACTAAATTTATCATTTCTATCCATTTTTTTTCATTTGATTCAACAAGTAATTCATTTCTAATTCTAAATGCTTCTTTTGCAGTAAGAAAAGGCACATAAAGGTGAGCTGTAAAGAGTGGAAGAAATACCAGGCCACCAAAGAAAAAGGTATAAAACTCATTATGATAGAAGCTTATTTAGTGGAAGATTCAATAGACCCTTAAGTTATTGATTCGAGAGCCACTAATCATGTATGTGTTTCTCTATAGGGTTCGAGGAGACGAAAGATCTTACGTATAAGAGTCTATCATTGTAGACCAGAAATGGGACAACTATAGCAGCTGAAGCAGTGGGAGATGTACATCTTTATTTTGATAATTTTAGGAAGCTGATTTTGAAAGACGTTTTCTATGTACCAAATTTAAAAAAAAAACTTAATTTTTGTTGCATGTTTATATAACGATTGCTTAACCGAGACTTTTAATAATAGTATTGCAATATTTAGAAATCGTAAACTTATCTATAATGGATGAATGTCAAATAATCTCTACTTTATCAAACCAAAGATGTACACATTGCTTGAGATTGAAATATCGAATAAAAAACTTAAAATTTCTCACTCTAATGAGGCATACATTTGCATTTGAGACTTGGTCATATTAAACAAGAAAGAATCACTAGATTTGTGAAAGATGACACTTTAAGTTTGCTTAAAGAAGTTGATCTTCTACAATGTAAATCTTGCTTGGAAGGTAAGATGACTAAGCGATCTTTAAATGCAAAAGGAACGAGGGCTATGAAACCTCTAGAACTTGTGCACACTGACGTATGTGGCCCCATGAGCAACAGTGCAAGAGATGGTTACAAGTATTTTGAAAAGTTTATTGATGATTATTCTAGATATGTGTATGTGTACCTAATGCACTTGTAAGAGTGAAACCTTTGATAAATTCAAAGAGTTTCACGCGAAAGCGGAGAAACAACTAGGTTTACCCATAAAGGCATTTTGGTCTGATTGAGGTGGGGAATATTTTTCAGATGAGTTCTTATGGTACCTCATAGAGAATGAGATTCTATCCCAGTTAACCGGGTCGGGCACTCTACAACAGAATGGTGTGGCAAAGAGAAGGTATCAAACGTTGTCAGACATGGGAATCAAACCTTGTCAGACATGGTTCGTTTAATGTTAAGTTATTCGAAGTTGCCAATTTCTTTTTGGGGATATGCAATATAAATGACTTGCTATATTCTGAATGATGTGCCAACTAAGGCGGCATAGAAAACTTCATGCAAATTGTGGCATGGCAAGAAACCGAATCTAAACCATTTAAGGATTTGGGGATGCCTAGTCTACGTCTTAGACATAGATGTGAGAAAGTTGGACTCACGGACATAATTGTGCATGTTTGTAGGATATCCAAAAGAAAAAATTTTGGTTTGTTTTATAACCCGAAATAGCAAACTATGATAGTGTAAACTTTTATTACTTTCCTTGAGAAAAGTTACATGAATGACTTCAAACCTTGGAGTAAAAAAGTACTTGAGGAGCTTTTGGGAAATATATAAAACCCTACAGAAAAGGTTCCAAAACAACTCCTAATAGTAAACTTAAAAATGATCAGCAACATAGGGTGCTTCATCGCAGTAGGAAGGTCTTTAATAAGCCTGAGTTCTTCCAATCTGGCGAAAGTGGTTTAAACACTAAGTCTGCCAAATAAGAAGATGAATACTCACTCACATATGACAAAGCGATGCAAAGTTCTGATTCCAAGCTTTGGGAAATATTTATGAAAGCTGAGATGGATTCTATGGATTCCAACTTAGTGTGGGAACTTGTAGACTTACCGGAAGGGATAAAACCATATGGTGTAAGTGGATCTACAAGAGGAAAAGAAATGCGGTAGGAAAAGTGGAAACTTATAGGGCCAGACTTGTAGCAAAAGGTTATATTAAAAAAGAATGTATCGATTATGAAGAAACCTTCTCTCTAATTTCCATGCTCAAGTCAATTCGCATATTGTTATCCATTGCGGCGACTCTCTTCAAGTCAATGCTAATTTCTTTTAGCTATATATCCGGAGGGTTGTATCATATAGATGCTCTCTTTAATATAGTCGTTTTAGAACACTGTATTGACATCAATTTGTCAAATCTCGTAATCGAGATTCGCCATAATAGATAACAATATGCGAATTTACTTGAGCATGACAACCGGAGAGAAGGTTTTTTCATAATCTATACCTTCTTTCTAAGTATAACCTTTTGCTAAAAGTTTGGCCTTCTAAGTTTCCACTTTTTCCATCTGCATTTATTTTCTTCTTATAGATCCACTGCATTTATTTTCTTCTTATAGATCCACTTACACCTTATGCATTTTATCCCATCTGATAAGTCTACAAGTTCCCACATTAAGTTGGAATCCATAAAATCCATCTAAGCTTTTATAGCTATTTTCCAAGGCTTTAAATTAACACTCTGCATCACTTCATCATATATGAGTAGGTTATCATCTTCCAATTTGGAAAACTTAGTGTTTAAAACACTTCCGCTAGATTTGAAGAACTTAAGCCTGTAAGAGACCCTCCCACAACGACGACGCACCCTATGCCACTGATCGTTTGTATGTCACTATTAAGAGTTCATTTTGAAACCATTTCTATAGGGCTTTGTGCATTTCTTGAAAGTTCCTCAAGTACTTATTTACTTCGAGGTTTGAAGTCATTCATGTAACTTTCCTCAAGAAAAGTAACATGAGTTGACACTATCACAATTTGCTATTTCAGTTTAAAAAACAAACCACCATTTGTTCCTTTTGGATAATCCCACAAACATGCACAATTCTATCCGTGAATCCAACTTTCTTAAATATTTACCTAATATGTGGGTCGGGTACCTCCAAATCCTTAATTGATTTAGATTTGCCTTTCTGCCCTGCCACAATTTGTATAAAGTTTTAAATGCTACCTTAGTAGGTACATTATGTAGAATATAAAAGTTGTTTGCAATACATATCCCCAAAAAGAGATTGGCAGTGTCAAATAACATGACATCGAATGAACCATGTCTAACAACATTCGATTTCTTCTCTCTACCACACCATTCTATTGTAGAGTGTCCGACACAGTTAATTGGGATAGAGTCTTATTTTCTATGAAATGCACTAAGAACTCATCTGATAAATATTCTCCATCTCTATTAGACTGAAGTGCCTTTTGATTGCCTCCAGATGTACTAACTTCTAGAGTGTAAAATCCTACAACCAAATATTATCGTTAGGTGATTTTCGCAAGTATACAAGTCAGGTTATAATATAGATTTATACAACGAAGTATTAGAGTACTCCAATGATAGTATAAAAGGAGGAACTAATTCTAACCTCAACGTTACTAGATCTAATTAGTAATTTAATTAAACTATATTACGATAAATCCTAAGGTGATGAAAAATTATAATGTATGAAAATAATTAAAATGCATAAAATAAAGACAGGAAACTAATTTGTAAACTCTATAAATTTTAACGACGGAAGACTAACTCACTCCGGTTATCATAACTAACACTTATTTTGGGTTCTATTCAATCAACTAGTCATTAACCTAGCAAGATCTCTTGATGTTCCACTAAACTAATGAGTCAACAAAAACTAATTATCTCTTGACCTCACAGTCCAGACTGAATTGGGGTAAGTTGTTCACATATAGGAAATACCAATTTTGGGTTCATTCCCACCTAGATGGCTTTCTAGGGCTGTCAAGCTTAGTGCTTTTAAGTTCGTATTATCCCAACCAACTGATCCACTAAGAAACCCTATATAGAATTTAGTTACTCCCACGTCCACTAACTAATCTCCTATAAAAGGATTAGTTCCTCATGCATCTAATAAACATTAGGAACTTATTAAAAAGATAAGTATATATAATAGATCAAGAATTAAGTTTAAGAAGAATCTTGATATGTATTTATAATTGCGAGAACAGAAATCCATGAAGAGTTGATGAATCCACAAATCGAGTTCTACAACTAATGAAAATAAAAGCTAGAATAAAATTACAGATGAAAATAACCTAAGTACAAAATAAACTAGAAAGAAACTGAAAATAAAACTAAATCAAAGTTGTAACCTAAAACTTGAAAAAACTGTTTATGAAGTGTTTAGAGCCATCTATTTATAAGCTTAAGGCTGACCATTGTCCATTGACCTAATTTGGCTGATGTTTTTGCATAAAATTTTGTTGTGCGGACCAAAACGCCTTTGGCACATTATTTCTCATCATCAATGTGGTGTCGTGACACCTTTTGGCCTGTGTCGCGACACTGATGACAATTTACAGTTATCTTATTAGACTCCTCCAAACATTTTTGTTAGCTCAAAAGGATCAACTCGAGATCGACGATAGAGAGGTTGAATCGGCCTTTGAGAAGTTTTGGTGGAAGCAACAAAAATTGTGAAAAAAAACACACAAGGATTTGTAGTGGTTCGGCCCTCATTGCCTACTCCACTACCTTAGCTTTCCACAACTAAGGATTTTCCCAAATTCACTAATTTGGTAACCTTTGAGGACAAGGTTTAACCTTACAATCTCTCTTAAGACTTATACCCCAAAATCTTAAGATATAACTCCCTTAAGGTTTCTACCCAAACCTTAAGAATAAACTCTCTCTCAAAAGAGATACAAATAAGCAAATAAAGAAAACAATCCTCACAAGATCAGGATGTTTGCCAATTAAGGACAAATACAAAGAAGAACAATTGAGCTAAATGAATACAATGAAAGCTTACAAGTGTCTACAAGAAATAGTATGAAATAATTAAGCTCTAGGTTGTTTTGATTTATCTTTAAGCTTTGCACATTGCTCTTCTTATTGCTAGACCTTTAGAAGATGGTATTTACACCCTTTAATTGATTTCCAACCATTGTGGTTGTTGTAGAAGTTAATGTAGTCGTTGGATATGAAATACCAGGTCATTAACCGCACTTGCAGCAACTAGTATTGATACCTACTAAAAGAGTATCAATATTTTTTGTAATTGATGCAGATTTCAGTGACTGTTGGAGCAGGACTATCGACACCTTAGGAAATATATCGATACCTACTTAGGTTTGAAAGAAATAGGATGTCAATTTGGTATTGAATATCAGAAGAGTATCGATATCTTGTACAACATCGATACTTATACAAAAAGTATCGATAGTTTTTGTCCTAGAGGAATTCTAATTTGTTTGAAAATGGTTAAAACTTATTTGAAACTGTTTGACTCAATTGAAACCATTTCAACTTGATTTTATCAAATTGCTCAACTTTACTTTTATTCAAAAACACTTTAATTTGTTATATCAAAACATATTATCCAATAAGGCTTAGTTTAACAATTTTCTAGCATCAGCTTGTGTGGCCGGAGGACATTTATTATCAATGACTATTTTTAGTTTTTCATAGCTCAGGACAATCATGAGGTTCCTTTTTTATTCTTTATAGTTATTTCCATTCAATTTGTTCTCAATGAGTATATTTAATAAGGGTGTATTTCGAACTGAAAATAAAATATTCTTTAATTAATATCTTTGTATTAAGAAAACATTTGAAAACACTTTGTAACTTCAGGATATGCATTAAGATGATGCATACGTATTACATTAAACCTTGAAAACATTTGTAAGCCGTTGCAACAACGATTCTTACACCCATTAAATCAAGTCACTGTGGGATAATCTCGATCAACTAGTAAGAACATGGATTTCCATCGAATTAGTATATGAACCTAATTTCTTAGGAATTCTTACGTACTAATAATCGTTTAACGTTTGGTCATCGTTCTAACTTAAGTAGAGCTTCATGAGAAGTTACTTAACTAGAAGATATTGAGTGTATAACCATTAACTCAACACCTATCACATCATGTACCACAAATGATTCATCATGGGACAATCTCACCGAGAAGCACGCTGTGACTTGCTGTCTTCTTTGAAGAAAAAATTCTTGTTATATCGTATGATAATACCTACAACAGGGTCAACCAACTATCATACGATTACAAGATAGTTCTACTTACTTTCAGGAAATCTTTTCAGTGAGATCCACATGACAATCCTACCGTAGGGTTGCTAAATTGTCATGCCATCACAAGAGACCATTAATAGAGGCTGTAGGTCTTGTTTAGGGACCTTCTCCCAATTAATCTTGAATAATCAATATATGCATGACAAGTACATTTGGCATTCTTTACCTAAACTATATGGCATACTTATCATACATATGCATGAATATACTTTCGCATTCAAATAAATATCATCATACTACCACATATAGAAGTATAAAATTTAAATGACTCTGACCAACCAAAGTTTCTATGGTTCCATCTTAGAAAAATAATAAAAATACAAAATTTACCCCAAAGCATACATTGGGTATTTTATTTTGCCACCATGAACTTCCACTATGGTACCTGTTAACATGGACTTCCACTATCGTACCTGTTAACATTAATGTTGTCATTGTTTTTCGCTGTCGTTTTTACGTTGTTGCCATCATAAGGATGTTGCTAACCATCGCTGGCCACCACCGATAGCCTTTGCCATTAATCATCACCATCAAACCACCAACAACCTCCTGCTTTTGGACCACCGTCAGTCTACTACCAGTTTGGTTGGGTCGGGTTTGCGTCATCTCAATCTAACTGGATGCATCTCGGTTCTTCAAGTTTCGTAAAAAAATAGGATACATAGGTCCTATGTTCGTTTCCAGCTCACATAATTTATTCTAAAATAATAAAAATAAATCCTGTGTTGAGATAATAGTCCATGATCTAATAATACATACCCAAAAGTTAATAATAATTACATTTATTTTTTTAACAATCACAACTTTGGCAAACTTACTTTATCATACATAATAATAAAATAATAACATACATTCATTTGCATACATTCCCCTAAACATGCATATAATTACAAGAATGTAGTCTTATCAAAATTAATCGCACTTGAAGAAGAGAGAAAATTTCGATATTGGTTTATACTATAAACATAACACAACCTAGATCTGATACCAATTGTTAGAAAAAATCTGGTTCGAAAACGGTTTTATTGCACAATGAAAAATTAAAAATTTGAAAATAGAGCTGATTTATAATATTTATAGCAATAAACCCTTTACCAAAATCACACATGTATTTTTGGCTAGACAGATCCTTGTCATTCCTAGCTTTCAACCAAACGACCTTCTCCACTATTCTTGTACAACGAATTGCTTCGAATGTGGGCTCGAACGAATTTGAATCAAACACAGAGCCAAAATTTATTTACTTTACTTTCAATGGGAAAATAAATTTCTCTATTTAATAGAAACTAGTAGAATTGTTATTTCAGAAAACAGAATTTATAATTAGAAAATAAATTCTCACTATTTTTTGGGTGGAATAACAATACATCAAAGTTGTATATTTAGCTCTACCGGTGCCATCTATTTATGGAGAGAAGTGAAATCCTTGTTGAATTAGTAGAAGTCTATTTCAATAGAAAAACAAAATCTTAATCTAATTAGAAGGGAGAGGAGTGACAACCCGATTTAAATATACTAGGGTTTGTCATCCATAGTATTAGCATGAGGAGCTTTTGGGCCTCTCCCGTATCGGGTCAAATTATAAGTACTTCCTGAACTTTTAACCAGTACTTTATAATTCAATCCAATCTAATACATGTTTTTCTATTTTTCAAAATAAACATTATAAACCAATTTAAATAAATAAATAAATTTCCAAATTAAATTATTTTCTCAACCCAATTATAATTTCGTTAAGATCATGACAACTTTACTGTAAAAGAATATATGAGAAAATATATTTAATTTTTCTACATTCAACAGATTCACTAGGACTAATTAATTTAATTCAATTTTCAAACTTCAATTAATTAATTATTAATAATTCGAAAAACCATAAATTAATTTTTCAGGTTTTTTCCATTTAGAGAGAAAACCACATTCATTTCCAAATGTTTCCCATTTCTCCAACTTTATCATTTCTATTCATTTCTGTTCATTTGATTCAACATGCAATTCATTTCTATTTTTAACGAGCTAAAAGAGAGACTGATTTGACATATATAATTAGTGCTCAAATGATTTATAATGAAGTTCCAACTTTTCACCTATTAATTATAAACTCATTTAGTCATGAAATCATTCCATTATAGTATCATGACTAAGCTCTCCCTAATGACATGCCATACGAAAGTAACTCGATTAGTACTTGTCCAATGACCTTGTCATAAGTGTGCTACCCTTATAGGATATTTTTAATCTATTTGGGATAAATCTGCTCTCCTAATATGATTCTATTTTATCCTATGGTAACTATTACATCTCTGTTCATGAAAAGTCAATTCTTATAAATAGTAATCAAGCCACTCATCACAAAGACGAATGACCCATGACCACATTTACTTTTCATCAATCATGTAATGCAAATAAGAGAATGTGATTTACTTAGGATATCATTTACTCATGAATGTATCAGCTTTTAGTTCCTTATCTATTTAAACTTAGGGTTTTACTTACATCAACATATATGAGTCAAGCATATATAGTTCATCATCCACTTAGGATTAAGGTATGCCACACTATGAACATCACAAGTAAATAAATCTATAAAAAAGATTTAGGATTTATTATTCTTGGGTCCAATCTGTTGTACTATCAGTCTAATCAGTCACATCTATGTCTCTATCTTTTGAGAGTCATTTGCTTTGATGCTCAAGATAAGGCATCTCCCTAATTAGACTTGATAGATGGAATACTAGTCTTTCAATCGGTTTGCACATTTTCGATTAGATTAAGGACATGTTTAGCATTTACTAATATAAGTTGTGTTTTTGTATTATGATCCGACCACGTAATACCACATAGTATTAGTTTAAACATTAGACAGCCAGTGAGCTAATATTTGCTTCTATTTTGCTTTAATATAAAAATGGTATTAATGTAATTCATGAATAATTTTATTAAACCAATCTGTTTAAAAAAATACAAGTATACATAGACAAAAATACTACACTTAGGGAACCAAATCCAACAATTGCTTCTTATTCAAATCGATTTTCCTTTCTTCATGGAGTTGCATAAATTTGTCTTTCAAATGAAGTATTTCTTGAAAGGATGACTAATGAACATATGGTATTTGCAATAGCTGAGATTATCTACTCGATCGACTTTTTTTGGTCACTTCATTCTTTGCAACCGAATTAACTTAGATTTTAAAGGTTCCTCAAGTATGCTTGGAACATCAACATAAAGGAAATGATACTTCCTTTTTAGCCTTTCCATTTGAGTGAATTTTTCTTTACATTTAACTTGAGCAGAAATGGTTTCACATTCATAGCCATAGACTAATCGACATTTTCATCATCAACTATAGTTTTGCCCTGATTATGGATTACTTGCTCATGAGGCACTTGATTTGTATTAATATTCATACTTAACTCCGTTTTGTGAGCTCGAGTAGCTAATTCTTTAAAAGACTTTGGCTTGATGCCTTTGAGAATATAAATCAAACCCTATTTCATGCCTTGTATGCACATGTCGATGATAAATGATTCTGGCAATTTCCCTTTTCATTTTAGACTTAGATTTATCTAGTAGTGATGCGATCGATGACTGACTCACTTTTATGTTGTTTTGAGCTTGTGAGCTCGATCATGCGAATAATGCGACGAGTGTTATATAGTCTATTAAGAAATTGTTGCTTAATTTATTCCTAGTTTTCAATCATTTCATTCAAGGTCGATCTACCAATTAAAAGTATTTACTTTCAATGAATGCATGAACTGCTTCACCATAAGATCTCTTCAATTCAAACGCTATTACAAGTTTCCACGATGTGAGCAAAATGTTGATATGGATTCCCTTTGCCATCAAACTACTGGAGTTTTGGAGGTTGATAACTTTTAGTAATCTTCAAATGATCAATCCTTTGGGTGTATGACTTTGTGTATGTATATGAAGGTGGAGCAACACTTTTGACTTGATCTTTGATGGCTTGTTTGATGAGCTCATTGAGTTTGTATGAAGAAACACTTTGAAGTCTTTCAAAAACTTTATTTTTACAAGCTTCTTGAAGAGGTTGTCGTTGAATTTCGTTTGTTGAAGTTTGGTTACTTCAACTTAGATGTTTGATTTGAGCCATCATGAAAGCGATTTGATCATCTATTCCTTTGATGCTTGTAAAAAGACTTTCCATCGTTTTTACTAAAGATTACATTTGTTCTTCCAAGGATGTGGCACCAGTTTTCATGACATTCATCACTCAAAAAATTTGTTTTGGGGGAAATCTTAGAACAAAATTATTGCTTTGTTAACTATCTTTGTCCTTGAATGATAATCAGTGAGCTACACTTGATTTATGAACAAAAACTTCTTCTAAGTCATGACTTGGTGAAAAATAATCATAAAGTGGATTCTCACTAAGCACTAAAGAATTTTGACTAAATAACTCACAAAATTGCTTTCGTTTTATACCTAGTGCCATAGGGATGAACAAGGACAATTATGCTTGTCAATGAAGTTGAACGAGTAATAGGGTTAGCTTAAGTAGGCTTACGAGCTGGTTTGTTGATGATTTTCTTTTTAGATGTCATTCTAACTTTGAACTTTGAATTTTGGATAGAAGATATGGAAGGAAGAGATTGTCCCACCTAGTATGCCTGAAATCAATGTGTACATATTTCGAGTCGTAAATTGACTAGAAAATTTAAAGTCATATTATATTTATGAACTTTAAAAAGAGTAAAATCTCTAGATTTCCTGATTACAAAGAAAACTTCTTTGGTTCTTCTCTTCGATGGAGCTTCTACCCAAGGTTCATCTAGACTTGATCGTGAAATGATGTTGTTTGCTTCAAGGGTTGTTAATATTTTATCTTAAAACTGAGTTTAGTGATAAGTGCTAAAAGTAAAATATTTTAATCTTATTATTAATGCATTTTTGGGTGATTATTCGTTATTAATTGTGAATTTTATGTTCATAATCCTTTAAATTCATGTTTTAATGCTTAATAGAGCACTTAGGAGTGAAAAACGAGTAAAAACCAAAAAATCAGAGCAAGCTCAGGAGCCACATGGGTTGACCCATTCCACACGACTTGGCCACACGATTGTGTGACCCACACGGGTTACCACACGACCATGTGGTAGGCCGTGTTGATTGCGCGGATTTGCACTTAGAAAACCAAAAATTTGCGATTTTTATGTTTTTCGGCCATTCTAAATGTATATATGAAAAATATAAGAAGATATGAGAGAGCTGCCATATAATTTTCAAGAAAACATCATTGAAGCTGATTCTAAAGTAGATTTTTGTCAAGATTGAAGACCCCAGTTCACTTCTCAAGAGATTATCTTGAGTTTCTTTCTTTTTTTCGGTTATACTGTATCTTGGATGTTTTAATTTTCAAGCATGAACTAATTTTCTAAATACTTAGGGAGACGAACCCTATGATGGATTATGTCGTTTGATTTTTATTTTACGTAATAAATTATTAGTTTCTTATTCTCAATTAAGTGTGCTTAATTTCTTGGTTTAATATTTCTAGACTATTGATCTATGTTTGATGTGCTAAAATCAGAGGTTGAATAGACCCTATTTAAGAATAGATCTTTCATAGTTGAGTGGAATTGCATGCAATTCTAGAAATATGATGACATAGATCTACCAGATTAGAGTCAAATTTAATAAGGGAATCCATAGCATGAGTTAATGCGATAATAGGTGTTTTAATTAGAATGAAATTTTTATTAATCAACCTAGAGTCAGTTGCTCTTACTGTCAAAATAGATATTAGCATAATTTAGGGATTTTTACGGATCAAGATGCTAAGTAAAGAAGTTGTTTAATTTAGATTGATAGTGACAAATGAAATCTTGCTAAGTAAAGAAGTTGTTTAATTTAGATTGATAGTGACAAATGAAATCTAGGTGAATTCTTTCTTAGGTATTGTTAGTGACAAATGAAATCTAGGTGAATTCTTTCTTAGGTATTGTTTTGCTTCTTGGTTGTTAATCAGTTATTTTTCTGTTTTGTTCTTTGTCGTATTCGTTAGTTAATTAATTCAGTTAATTTTAGTTTTTAATCCATCACTCGATTTATTCGATTAAATAATAGAAAGAAAATAATTACTAGTAGTTTTAGTCTTCATGGGAATGATATCTTTACTCACCATAGTTATATTATTAATTGATAGATGCACTTACCTTACACAAATTTTTAGTTAGTTTCGTGGACATCATTTAGTGAGAATTTTGCTAGAGAATTTGATTTGATTGGATCCGAGGGTCTTTGAGACTTGATCCTGAATTAATGGTGTCCACTTGACTTGATCTTAAAAACAAGTTTTGTATCCTTTGTGTTGGAGCAACCGAATTAGAGAGAGCTTTGATCCAATGGTCATCTCGACTCAATCGTGGATGGAAGATTCCGCTTTAAAAGCCTTTTAGACTTGACTTTGAAAGAAAAAATAGATTTAGCCTCCCTTTTTTTCCCCCGGTTGAATATGATTAAAAGGCAATTTATTCATAAATGGCTTTTGATCTCCTCTCCGTAATTGAACTGGATCGGAAGTCAACTTTTCTTCAGAAATGATATGATGTTCATCATAATTTCTTTAAGTTCTTCAGTTTTTTTAGAGATTTCTGTAGAGAATTTCTAAACTTCTTAAACTTATAAATGTGTAGAATGACTTGTAGGTGACCCAATTTTATAATGTCAATTATTGAATAAAAGAAAGTTATTCTAGAATTTAACTTCTATATTTGAATGTTCTACAAGAATTAAACACTTTTTATTATTATTTATCTCTTATTAATTTAATTAATTAGAAATAAAGTAATCATTCAATATTTTCACTAAATTATTTTATTTTAATTATTGATAAATTAAAATTTTTATTTATCTCTTAATTAATTTAAATTAGTTAAAGAAAAATAATTATGACATAGTATATGATGTCATCATTTTCACCCATGGTAATTTATGCTTGACCATGGTAATTTTGACTTGACATGTGGTGCTTTTTAATTGGTCTGAAAATTATATACAATATATTTTAAATAATGGTGAGTGATGAACTTAATTGGTGCTTCAATAGAACATTGTTAGTGCTTATACCAAAAACTGATTATCTGGAAACAATCAAACTATTTCGACTTATTAGTTTGTATAAAATTCTCTAAAAGGTTGTTCCCAAAATCATTGTTAATAAGCTGAAACTTTTCTTGTGATACCTTACACTAGACCTAATCACTGGATCCGAGTGTGGGACATCACATTACATTGTTGGAACAACTCAGACTATTTCAACATAATTCCACCAGGTTTAATTAACTTTTATAGTTAGCATAAAAAAATAAATAATTTAATAAAATCAACATGTATTCATAAGGTTTAAGATCTTATTTTTATCAAATTACGAGGTTATGCTAAGTTAAAACCGAAGTTAGGGCACAAATCCAAACTCACTTGTAAAAATTCAAGACTATGTCTTGAGACAAGGGACTCTATGTCTCAAGATAGACTATAAATTATTTTGGAAAATTTATCTTTGATGTTAACATGTCTCAAGACACTAAAGGATGTGTCTTTGAGGCAAGATCCCTTATGTCTTGAGACTAGCTATCGAGACCAACCTCCCATGTTTTCTTATTTTTACTTTGATATTTAGATGTCTCGATACCTGGAGTAGAGAAAAAATTTATTTAGCTTCGATGTGCCCTTGCCTTGAGATAAAGACCACTTTGTCTCAATAGCTTGTTGAGGTTGTCTCGAGACTAGCATGAAAAGTCTTGAGACATCAAGAAATCAAATTTATAATATGGTAAATTTTCTTCTACTGGTCTCGAGACATGTTCTTTCTGTTTCGAGACTCGATGGAAAAATTGCCTTAAAAGCATATTTTCAAACATTCAAATCATACCAAATTGCATCTAAAACATACTCACACCTAACACCAATGCAAAATCATCCATTCAACATTTATAAACACATTCAATTACCAGCATAGCCTAACATTCATTTCATCAAGGCATAACCAAACTAGTTATGCAACCAAACACCTAAAATCATGCATAAATAACTCCAAATCAAGAGATGAAATTCACCAATCAAACATTATAGGTTATGATAATAGAAGTACCCAAAACATTAGCTTAACAACTAACCAAAATCAACCTAGGTACATGCCATATGATCAAAAATACATATATACATACAAAACGACAACGAGTTGATTTCTGAGCTGAGTTGTCAAGTTGGATGCTTTATGACCTTTGATTTTCTATATCTCTTATCTAAAACTTGTGCACTAAAACAAACATATCTCTAAGCTGAATAATGTATACTTAGTGGTGCTAACATAATTCAAATTCAAAAATAGCATAACAAAAATCATATAAAAAACTAAATATCAAACATAAACATATGAATAAAAAATTAATTCACTTTCAATATCTTTAGCACGTATATACCATTAAGCCAATGATCCATTATTGTTCAATCATATTTATTTCATATAGATGCCAATTTATGTAATATAATTTTCGATGCACCCTTAGGGTATTTGCATCTATTTTTTTTCAAATAAAATTCATATATCACATAATTTACAGATTATATCAACTGTAAGTTTTACATTTTAGTCCCTACTAACAGAGTCAAATATCTTATTTCATATTACATTCAATTTATTAGTTTAGCCCTTATTAACTAACTCAGATTAACATGCATAAAGCACTGAATATAACATGCACAAGGTGTTGAATATAACACACATAGTGTTGAATGTAACACATACAAGGCATTGAATATAACACACATAAAGCATTGAAACTCCCACCTATCAAACGAACCCTATGGCATGCCAACTATACACGTAACTCTATCCAACAACGTTAATAGGGCACATTCCTTTATCAATGATCACAATGTATAATCACAGTAGAATAGCAACCAAATATCACGTAGCAAGTATATACATATCCAAATAACATATCGAATAATCACATACCACATAGTAAGGTATATATGTACCTTTTGATCATGTACATTATGTAACGACCCGGAAGCTGGTGGGGTCAGAAAGTGTGGTTTTGAAAATCCAATTGCATAAACCAGACCTGTAAATATTTTTATTAAATATATTCGGAGTTAATTTTTAGACAAATTAAATTCTGGTTAGGTAATTTTGTATATTTAGTGCTTAATTTAAGTACAGGGACTAAATTGTTTAAGTGGTCAAAGTGCAATTTATAAAAGGATTATAGTTTGAAATAAAAAAAAGGATAAAGTAACAATTAACCACTAAACTTCATTATGTGTGGCCGGTTAGCATATATAGATATGTTATTATATATAAAACATAGGTAATTAAAAGTAAAAAAAATATAATATAATATAATATAATATAATATAATATAATATAATATAATATAATATAATATAATATAATATAATATAATATAATATAATATAATATAATAAAGTTAAATGGTGGTGGTTGGTAAAAAGAAAACATTTGCTTTCTTTCCATTTGCAACCATTCGAAACAAGGGAGAAAAGAAGAATTGTACGACCTTAGGGCTTAAAAGTTTTGAGTTTAAATTGATTAGTGCAGTTTGTCATTTTTTCATAATTTTTATGTTTTTAGAATCCCGATAGTATAAGCTAACTGACCCATGTTCTATTTTTCGGTACTGCTAAATATTGAAGATGTTATCATTGTTGAATAGCTAAAGTTTTAGGAACCAATTTGATGGATTTTTGGGTTAGAAGCGAAATAAGACTAAATTGTAATGTTAGTTGTTGATTTGGTGCAATAGAGACTAAATCGCAAAAATTTTGAAATAAATTGGGGGTAGAAATGTGAAATAGGGAGTTAAATTAGGCCTGGAGTGAAAGTTGGTATAATGGATATTGTTAATTTATTTTATTTGTTTTAATTAGTAGCTAGCATCAACCGTAGTCCTCAAGAAAGAAAGTAAAAGACAAGGTCAGTGACGAATAGCTCAGAATTTATGGTTTGCGTTTCTATAACCGAACTATTTCATTTGTTGCTTTTATATACATATTATTTTGGTAGGTATATAAGGTAAGATAGCCTTTTGAAATAACATGGTGAAATACTAAAATTTGAATCGAAACAATGAGATTGAATGGTTTTTGGTAACAAAGGATTAAATTGAGTAGTTGTAAAAATAGTGTGTATTGTATGTGAAATTAGTTATAAAATGGAATTGAAACGTTGGTTTTGTATAAATGGGCATGCCATAGAATAAGAAGGGTTTTATGACTACGTGTCAGAGTGTGTTGGGCACCCCATTTATCGATTATACTGACTAGTGCTGGGCACATTTATTTTCGGTTTTACCGACCAGTGTTGAGCCCATTATTGTCGATTATACTGATCAGTGCTAGGCACATTTATTATCGATATTACCAGCTATTGTAAGGCGCAATTCATTATTACGAATGTATCCGTCAGCATTAGGTGCCAAATTTGGTGTGTTGGTTGGATTCATGTAGACGTCCGAGTTCAAGTCATGTTAATAAGGGAAATGAATAGAAGAAATGGACATCAGAATTGATATGTGAATAATGAATTATACTAATGTTGGTTATGAGTTTTGGATACTTTTTATGAATCTTGGAATGGAATAAGATGCTTATGTGGTTATTTTATTGAGTAAGAAATGAAAGTGAGATGATTCATATTAAAAACTTTTGAGAGATTGATGAATGTAGTTTCAAAAATATGAAAGCGACATGTTTCTTTGCATATCTCTTATTGTATTTAAACTGTGTACTTGGCTACTGTAATGACCTGAATTTTACCGTTACCAAAAAAGTATATTTTCGGGTCTCCGTTTCTGAAAAATGGATTCGTAAATATTTATTAAAAATATTTACGAAGTAAAATGAGTAGTTAATTAGAGTTTAATTAAGTGAATTTAATTTAATTAAGAATAATTAAGAAAAAAGACTAAATTGAATAAGAGGTAAAAGTTGAATTATAGATTAAAAGAAAATAAAAAGGACTAAAAAGGAAATTATACAAAAAGTATAAATTGAGGCGGTGTACCGTGAAGAAAATCTAAGATTTTTTTTTATTTTTAGTATATTATTATATTATTATATTATTATATAATAAATATATTTTATGTTTTAATTATATTATATTATATTATATAAATTAAAGAAACAAAAGAAAGAAAATAGAAACAGAATGAAACGAAACAGAGAGCAGGGGAGAAAAAGAAAGAAAGAAAGGGAGAAAAGAGAAAATTGAAGGTTTGAAGCTTTAAGCTTTAATAGTCAATGTGGTACCGGAAATCTCGGCTAAGAAAGGACAGGATAAAGTCAACGGGAGTTAGCTCGAAAATTACGGTTTGTATTTCTATAATCCGAACTTAGTTATTATTTGTTATATTTATATACATATGGCAATTGTTAGTGTTAGAATTATGATGTTTTACAATTGGAATGGATTGATTTTGGTATGCGATGAATTTATTGAATTTATATTGATTGAAATTATTTTGATTGAATTATATAATATATATGATTTATGTAGAAATTTGAATATTGAATGAATATTATATTGAAAAATATATTGATTGAAAATATGAGGAAATTGATATGAATATATGAGATTGTGATATTTGAATATTTGATATTGAAAAGTGAATTGAATTGTATTGAATTATGAATTAATGTGAATAATTGAAATATATTGTTGAATTGAATGAAATTGTATGAATTGTGAAAATGGGTGAATATATGTGATTATCAGAATGGTATATTGATGAAAGAATTATTAAATTGAGAAAGTGAATAAAATACCCTATTAACTAGTCGGGCTGAGTCGGATATAATTGGCATGCCATAGGATCTGGAAGTGTACGGGATTTGCCGGCTTTATTGATCAGGCACTTTATGTGTCGTATTTCAGGCACCTCGTGTGTCGTATCAGGCACCTCGTGTGTTGTATCAGGCACCTCGTGTGTCATTTTAGGCACTTTATGTGTCGTATACTGATCAGGTACTATGTACCGTTTTAGGCACAATGTGCTGTACTGGTGTGTTTGGGTTGGAATCCGTGTATCCGTCAAAGTCTGGGTTTGTTAATAGGGGTAAATAAGTGAAAGATAAATCGAATAAATTTGATTGATCAAGCTATTGAAATGAAACGAAAAATTGAATTGAGAATTGAAAATTGAAAATTTAGATATGCAATTAAAAATATGAACCAAAGGTTCATGAAATGATTGGAGTTCGAATTGATGATATATGATGCCACTTGATGAATTGAAATGTGATTTGAGATATATGAATCGTATGTATATACTGAAAGCTATCAGGGATAGTAAGTTGATATGATATAAATGAAATTGATTGTTATTGAAATGAATTAAAATGGAATATGATTGATAAGTGTATAGTTGAATATAGTTTAATGATATTGAATTGTGAGTAAATTAAGGAAATCTATACCGAGTAGTAAGTGAAAGAATGGAGTAATAATAATGGATTTAGTTAAGAATTTAACAATTATGTTATTGTGTTTATTATATGATTTGTATAAAATTTATATGGTAAGTAGTTGAAATTTATCTATGAATAAATAATTGAATAATTGTAATTGTTATTATGATCTTAAGTATTTGTTATATTATTAATTGTTCAGATTATAGAAATACCACTGATTATACCATACTCAGCGTACGGTTTGTTTCCGTGCGCAGGTTAAGTAAAGATAGTACGTTGAATCAGCATCCCAAGATGATCCCGAATTCATTAAGGTAAAGTATGTTGAGTATTGACAATGGCATGTACCCAGGATGTTTAATGAGAGTCATTTAAGTTGTAAAAGTATTGATGAAATGAATAAATTATGGTTGGCAACGGTATGTAGTATGAATTTTGAAATTTACTAAAAATTCGTAGTCATTCTAAATTAGTCTCGAATTGAATTTACTGTTCATATTGGACCGCGAGGGCCCATTAAAGGGACGACATCTTAAAACTAGGATGTGTGTGAATATTTATTTTAATTAATGACCAAAATTGGACTGTACTGACTGGTAATGTCTCGTAACCCTGTTCCGGTGACGGTATAGGGTTAAGGGACGTTACAAATTTAGTGGTATCAGAGCTATTCAGGTTTAGCCGATTTTCGGACTAAATCGAGCTCGAAATTAAGTCTAGAGGTACATGCCATAATTGAGTTGAAATTGAGTCGAAATTGAGTCGGGATCGGATGCTGATATATTTGTTTGGTGTTATTTTATAGTGAAAATGTTAGAGGAAAATATCTATGGTATTGATTATGAAATGTGTACTGGAGACGAATAGTCTCGTTAATTAGATGAAAACTGAATCAACAACACTGGGTATAAACTCAATGGATAATTAATTACTGAATAATGACTGATGAAATAATAGAAAAAGAAATGATAAATAATTATTTAGAATTATAACTGATGTTCTTCAGTGAGTAGAAGAAATTGTATCTACTACAGTATCTATCCCTCCTGTTTCTTACTCGGTTCCCGAAGTGCTTCAAGGTATAGAGCTTGTCTGAACGGGTAAGTTATCTGCTGTTAATGATCTGTACATGTATATATATAGTGTGGATGAATTGAGAATTATAGTTGAGAATGATCTTGAAAGAATTGAAATCTGGTTAGAGAATATTATTGGGATTGTAAATGAATTGTTCTGTTCACCGATTAAATGTTAGAAGGGTATGATATTTCTGTTAAAAGATTTAGGTTATCAATGGTAGAAAAATTGATTATGTTGTGATTAAGAAAGGGTTATTTGGAAATTTTCTAAGATGAGTTCTGAAAGAAATATATATATATCAGTCAGAGATTTCTTGATCAGAAACATACAGAATTCTTGAAGCTTAAACAGGATCATATAACTGCAACTGTGTATGAAGGGAATTTGTTTGATTAAATAAATATATCAGAGGGTATATTCCGATAGAAACTGTATGATACAAATGGTTTCAAGATGGTTTAAATGAAGACAGAAGTTGAAGAATATAGAATAAGGAATGGAATATGTGTTAGACATGATTCTCCTGATTATTATCTTAGTGATTGCTTGAAGAAAATTGAAAAAAAACATTATTTAGAGTTCAAGACCGAGTAATGTAGTTAACAGAGGTAGGTTACCCTGTAATCTCAGAAATACGAGTGAAAGCCGAAGTGTGACAAATGACTTCACTGTAAAATCTGGAGAATGAACATCAGCCAGGGTATATGTTAATTGTATATAAGAAGATATTTCTCTACCGGATGTCATTACAGATACTTTCTTCTTTATCGACACTAATATGATTATTTTAAATTGATCTTGGTTTGACTATTCCTATGATTACATAAGTTTAGTATCTATTAAAGATTTGTCTGTTGAGTTTGCTGAAATTTTTGGATTGAAGCATTAAATTTTTCAGATTAGTATTTATAGGCTGATAAGATCTGCAGGAACTGTTTGATAATGATACTACTGTTTTCTGATCGATTTGATGTTCTTACTGTTTGATATAATCTCAATAATGGAATGGTTAATTCTGCATGATATGGTGGTAAATTATAAGCAGAAGTATAATATGTTGCAAGATCAAGATGATGAAATGTTTGTTTTGAACAAGAGAAGATTGAATGATTTGTTTATTGTGATATTAATTATGTACACACAGAAGTGTGTTACAAAAGGAGTCAAGGTATTTACCTTGTTTATATATTGAATATTAAAGTATTTAAGTTAAGGTTTAAATCAGTGGCAATAGTGCAAGAGAATTCTAATGTGTTTCCAGAAGAGTTGCCCGAACTACTGTTGATTGAAGAAGTTGAATGTGCTATAGATTTTGTAACTGAAATGATAGTGAAAAATATATTTGAAATCAGAGGTTTTCTAAAACTAGTTGGTTATTACAGAAAGATGTGGAATTGGAATGATCTGATAGACATTAGCAAGGTTCTGATTAGTTGAAAGCTCAGTTAATTGAAGCACTAGTTCTGGTTCAATCTGAAATCCGATAAAGAAACTTGTGATTTACAGGGATAGCAGTGTTTTGATGCAAAAAAAAGAGTGAAGTAATGATTTATGTTATGAAATGTTAGAATCACATGGGAAGAATTATTTGATACCTGATTCGGAAGTGGTAGTTATTGTTCTTGCATTAAAAGATCAAGATATGATAATTAATTATCATCCGAAAAGACAAATGAATGCATGTATATTCAAATTGAAAGCTTTATTTTGTGTTATGAGCTATGAACATCTGACTGTTATCATTTGAAGATGGATCAATTTTGGTAGAGATAAAAAAAATTAAACCGACTTCTTTACAGCAGATCTGCGAAGCTCGGAAATGTAGTAATGAGTTATCGGTTAAATGGATATAGTATACAGCTGATTTCTGATTAAACATTTCGGATTGGATATGATGGTTGTTTGCTATTTAGAAATAAAAGCTGAACAGAGGGATTCAGAACTTATACAGGAGAATTTGCATGAAATTATAGTAGTACTATGTCTATGCATTCTGGAAGAATAAGATGTACAGTGATTTGAGACAGATGTATTGAAGACTGGGAAAAGAAAAACAATACTTTGAATTTGCATATAAATGTTTATATTAGGTACAGATATCTTCAGAACTGTTACAACCAGTGGTGATATCAAAATGGAAATGGGATATAATTTCTATGAGTTATCTCTATTTTTGAAAAAGAATATGCGGAGCTGTTTGATTCGTGAAATTGAAGAAAAGTGCAAGTAATTCAAAACAGACTGAAAGCAACTTTTGATAGACAGAAATTGTATGTAGATTTAAAATGTCGGGATTTCGAGCATTCTGCCAGTGATGCGGTATTTCTTAAAGTTTCACATCGGAAGAAAACTTTGAGATTGAGATGAAAAAGGGAAATTGAATTCTCGTTCTGTTGGGCCATGTAAAATTTCGAAAAAAAAAGTCAGACTGGTAATATATTATTGGGTTTACTTCCAAAATTATAAGAAATTTATGGGGATTATCAGGATTTGGTGCTCAAAAGATGTAAATCAGATCTTTTACATGTTATATCGACAAAGGATATTGAGATTTGACGCAATCTATTGTATGAGAAAGAGCCGGTTGAGATACTAGCCTGAGCGGTAATGTCATAATATTGAGGAAACAATACGGGAACCGAAAGAAACAGTGAGATCACTGAACCCCCACCTCTCTTTTAGGAAAATTTCAAGGACGAAATTTCTTAAGGGGGAGAGAATTGTAATGACCCGAATTTTACCGTTACCGAAAAAGTATATTTTCGAGTCTCCGTTTCTGAAAAATGGATTCGTAAATATTTATTAAAAATATTTACGAAGTAAAATGAGTAGTTAATTAGAGTTTAATTAAGTGAATTTAATTTAATTAAGAGTAATTAAGAAAAAAGACTAAATTGAATAAGGGGTAAAAGTTGAATTATAGATTAAAAGAAAATAAAAAGGACTAAAAGGAAATTATACAAAAAGTATAAATTGAGGCGGTGTACTGTGAAGAAAATCTAAGATTTTTTTTATTTTTAGTATATTATTATATTATTATATTGTCATATAATAAAGATATTTTATGTTTTAATTATATTATATTATATTATATAAACTAAAGAAACAAAAGAAAGAAAATAGAAACAGAATGAAATGAAACAGAGAGCAGGGGAGAAAAAGAAAGAAAGAAAGGGAGAAAAGAGAAAATTGAAGGTTTGAAGCTTTAAGCTTTAATAGTCAATGTGGTACTGGAAATCTCGGCTAAGAAAGGACAAGATAAAGTCAACGGGAGTTAGCTCGAAAATTACGGTTTGTATTTCTATAATCCGAACTTAGTTATTATTTGTTATATTTATATACATATGGCAATTGTTAGTGTTAGAATTATGATGTTTTACAATTGGAATGGATTGATTTTGGTATGCGATGAATTTATTGAATTTATATTGATTGAAATTATTTTGATTGAATTTATATTGATTGAATTATATAATATATATGATTTATGTAGAAATTTGAATATTGAATGAATATTATATTGAAAAATATATTGATTGGAAATATGAGGAAATTGATATGGATATATGAGATTGTGGTATTTGAATATTTGATATTGAAAAGTGAATTGAATTGTATTGAATTATGAATTAATGTGAATAATTGAAATATATTGTTGAATTGGATGAAATTGTATGAATTGTGAAAATGGGTGAATATATGTGATTATCAGAATGGTATATTGATGAAAGAATTATTAAATTGAGAAAGTGAATGAAATACCCTATTAACTAGTCAGGCTAAGTCGGATATAATTGGCATGCCATAGGATCTGGAAGTGTACGGGATTTGCCGGCTTTATCGATCAGGCACTTTATGTGTCGTATTTCAGGCACCTCGTGTGTCGTATCAGGCACCTCGTGTGTTGTATCAGGCACCTCGTGTGTCATTTTAGGCACTTTATGTGTCGTATACTGATCAAGTTCTATGTACCGTTTTAGGCACAATGTGCCGTACTGGTGTGTTTGGGTTGGAATCCGTGTATCCGTCAAAGTTCGGGTTTGTTAATAGGGGTAAATAAGTGAAAGATAAATCGAATAAATTTGATTGATCAAGCTATTGAAATGAAACGAGGAATTGAATTGAGAATTGAAAATTTAGATATGAAATTGAAAATATGAACCAAAGGTTCATGAAATGATTGGAGTTCGAATTGATGATATATGATGCCACTTGATAAATTGAAATGTGATTTGAGATATATGAATCGTATGTATATACTAAAAGTTATCAGGGATAGTAAGTTGATTGATATAAATGAAATTGACTGTTATTGAAATGAATTAAAATGGAATATGATTGATAAGTGTATAGTTGAATATAGTTTAATGATATTGAATTGTGAGTAAATTAAGGAAAGCTATACCGAGTAGTAAGTGAAAGAATGGAGTAATAATAATGGATTTAGTTAAGAATTTAATAATTATGTTATTGTGTTTATTATATGATTTGTATAAAATTTATATGGTAAGTAGTTGAAATTTATCTATGAATAAATAATTGAATAACTGTAATTGTTATTATGATCTTAAGTATTTGTTATATTATTAATTGTTCGGATTATAGAAATACCACTAAGTATACCATACTCAACGTACGGTTTGTTTCCGTGCGCAGGTTAAGTAAAGATAGTACGTTGAATCAGCATCCCAAGATGATCCCGAATTCATTAAGGTAAAGTATGTTGAGTATTGATAATGGCATATACCCAGGATGTTTAATGAGAGTCATTTAAGTTGTAAAAGTATTGATGAAATGAGTAAATTATGGTTGGCAATGGTATGTAGTATGAATTTTGAAATTTACTAAAAATTCGTAGTGATTCTAAATTAGTCCCGAATTGAATTTACTGTTCATATTGGACCGCGAGGGCCCATTAAAGGGACGACATCTTAAAACTAGGATGTGTGTGAATATTTATTTTAATTAATGACCGAAATTGGACTGTACTGACTGGTAATGTCTCGTAACCCTGTTCCGATGACGGTATAGGGTTAAGGGACGTTACAGCTACTTCGTAATATGTTTAAATATTCAGGTTATAAAAATACCACTGGGTTTTACTTAGCGTATGATTTATTCCTCTGCTGTGTGTACAGGTTAGGTACTAATTGATCCGATTGTTGACTTAGCATCCAGTGGTAATCTTGAACTCAAACGTTGTTGAATTGTTCTTTTTGGTCTTGGCATATACCTAGGATGTTGAAGGTTTTAAATGGTCATTTTGTATTTAGTTAGCCTTTTTGAAATTATGTAATCATGCATATGTTTGATGGCAATAGTTGTGAGTAATATTTTAATAGGTTGCCTTAGTTATATGTTTAAGTTATATTAGGGAATGATTTGGTAAATTTGATACTCAAATATATGATGGTTAAATATATGCATGTGTATATTGAATACTTGAGAAACCATTGAAGGTATATTGACATGAATGAATGTGGTCATTTTGCTAGTTTTGAATTGTGATTTGAGGTGCTAATTGTGGCATATTGGTTAGATTCTTAGAATGATAGGAGGCTTAAACTTTTAGAGAGTGAATGACTCTTGATAGTGCAATACGATATGATAGTCACACAATAATTCCATAAAGTGAATATGTTATGTTAGGAGATTTTAGAGTTATATCCACAAGTTCCAATTGGAGAGATAAGAATGAAAAGGATTGTCATCTACGAGTTAATGCCTAAATATAGAAGCTTCATTGTTACAGTACAAAGATTGCAAAACTAGCCATCACTTCAAGAGTTTAAGAAATTGCTATTGGGATAAGAAGCCTTAGCTAAGCAAATGAGAGAAGCTTCATCAAAGGGTGAAGAGGAAACACTTTATGGCACTAAAGGCAGGTGGAATTTTGAGTAACGTGGTACAAGTGGGTCTAAAAAGAGTGATGAAAAAAAAGAGAGCTCATACAGAAGGGTTCGAAGGGTCGAAGTTGTGAAAAAATTTTGAAAGGCAATGCTTTAATTGCAAGAACAATGAACGTATGACCGACAATTGTAAGTCAAAGAAAAAGGTCATGGAAAGCAATGCTGCTACTTCTTTATTGAAATGGAATGGGATGTTGAGGCATTCTTTGCTGTAGAAGAATGAGAAGATTCCATGAAAAAAATTAAGTGTTAGAAAAAATCAACTAGCTTTTGTAGCTTTAACATCCAATTGAATTAATTAAGAAAGTGATTGGAGTGTGACTCAAGTTGTTCAAACCATATGACAAGTGACATAAAAGAGTTGTAGAATCTATTAGAGTACAAGGAAAGTCTATAGTTGTAACGCCCCAATTTTCGGGAATTCTTTGAATGTTGGCAAAATTTCATGCTTTGATTTTGTCATTTGTGAGTGAAATTATGAAATAGGACCTATGTGAAAATGTTTGAAAATGCTATAGGCATTTGTAGTGGCCAAATAAATAGTAGTGCAAAATAGGAGGATTTGCATATCAAACCTCCCATTTTACAAGAAGTGGCTGGCCATCATGTTGTTGAAGACAATATGTGCACTTGATATCCATAAATTATGGTACAAATTGATAAAAAATTGATAATGGGTTAGGTAAATGTTCCATGATGGGCATGATAAGCATTATGGGCATTTTTTTTATTGACATTATGGCATAGGTATGGCACAAATAATATAGGTTGTTTTGTGTCATAAAATGTTGGGTAATAAAATAACAAAAGGATGAAAAGAACAAAGTTCATCATAGCCGAAAGTTAGAGAAGAGAAAGGAGAGGAGAAAGCTCTTGAGTATTCGGTCACTTGGAGGAGGAAAATTGAAGGTAAGTTCTTGGTACCTTGCTTCTATTTTGAGGTTCATGAGTTCTTCTTGATTCTACCTTAAATCTTGAAGCATATTTTGGTTTTTAGTAGTGTTGTGAGCATTTAGTCATGAATTAAAATGAAGGAAATGGTTGTTGTTTCATGTTCTTTTGATGAAAAATGGAAGATAGGTGAAGTTGAGCCAAACAAATGAGCATGCATGTGCCTTAGATGCTAAAGCGAAAAATCGGCTAACATGTTGTGCTTTAAAATGATGAAATGAAGATTATACTTAAGTAAAATCATAGATATGTGATGATTGATTGGTGATATACATGTTTAAATAACATGCATGCAAGGTATGTGTGAAAGAGTGATTTGGTAATAAATCTGCTTGGGACAGCAGCAGTAACGTGATTTGGAAAATCACCATAAATTGTAGGAGATGAATTAGAAGCTGAATAAATTATGTAATTAAAGCTTATTGAGTCTAGTTTCAAATGAAATAAACAAGAACATATTTTGAATTCTGTACAATGAGAAATTTGATTCGTAATGAAGAGTGGTCAGATTAGTCAAACAGTGAAACATGGGAAACTTTGAGAAAAATCTGGTATTGATTGGCTAAACCAAAAATTCTGAAAATTTTATGGATAGAAGATATATGGGTCTATTTTCAGGGAAAATTAACGGCACTTGATTTGGAGTTTCGTAGCTCCATTTATAAATGATTTAGTGACTGTTGCTCAGGAAGACAGCTTGCAGTGAAATTATGATTATGTGGTAAACATTGACAAAAATTTGTTAATGAGTTGCTTATTGATTTCTTATAAGCTTACTATGACCTGTAGGTGTGGTTGGCCAAATATTGTAAGGGGTTAATACGTAGTTTGTATTTGAATAGTTAGATTAACGTGTTAGTAATCCAATTGTAGGCGGTTCATGTGTGGATCTCGTCAGCATATTGTCGCAAACAGGTGTGTAACTAACACCCTCTTATAGACTAGATTGGCACAAGCCGAAAAGCCGAAATGCCGAAAAGCCGGTATTTTGAGATCTTGCGAGTGTGTGAATGCTCATGAGATTAATAGTTTGATGTATATGGTAAATTAAAGTGATAAGACTGCAGAGTGCGTGATTCTGTGCATTTCGATGTTTTTGGGCTTAATGGGCCAAAAACGGGATAATGGGCCAACGAGCCCAAATTGGTAAGAAAACGCGGTAAGTGTTTCTGATCGTACGTAAATGGCTATGTTATGTATGAAAACCTTAAGAATAGTTAAATTACTTGAATACCCCTATGGATGCAAAATTACCATTATACCCCTAGGGTTACTTTTGACTGAAAAGCATGACGATCCGATTCTGTATGATGTATGCCATGATTATATATCTGTTGCATGGGGACTTGGGTTATACTATGGAGGAAGCGTCCTGGTGGCTATGCCACAATTATCTGATCTGGTGGCTCTGCCACATATATCTGTTCTGGTGGCTCTGCCACAATATCTGTATCTGGTGACTTCGTCATAATATCTGGCAGCCTCGCTGTGATTTCTGTGGTGTGTAGCGGTTGGGTGGGTCGAGTAGTCTCCCCACACGGTGTAAGGTTGGTACGGGGGTGTTATGGATGAATCTGGGTTGGGTTTCTGCATAAACATGTAATATCTGTTCTGTTTTGTTATGGGCCTATAGGCTTTATTCTGAATTCTATTCTGGGCTAAGGCCAACTTATTCTATTTCTGTGGTTTGAGCTGATATAGACTATGGTTGGGTTAATTTACACACTGAGTTTCTCCAAACTCACCCCTTTTATTTTCATCCACGCAGGTAATCCCCAACCATAGTGGGCTTGGAGCTGTGAGGGAATTCGGAGTGGCCACCCGTTCTGAAAGTTTGATTTTCTTCTGGTGAACTGGACATCCTTTTATTTACGTTTGAAGTTTTGGGTTTTTTAAGTTGTAATAAGGCCGCTTAATTATTTATTATGGTTTTAATATGTATTACTAAGATAGGTATTACTTATTTTAACTGTTGAAATTAGATAGCTTTAGGGTGCGTTTTCAAAAGCAACAATTGATTTCAAAATAACACGACAACAAGCAAAGCTTCCGCAATGAAAGTATTTTCTAAAATTAATCACTTTTCCTAAAAATGACTTAATCAAATCGGTTTCCTAGAAATGTCCATGACGTTAAGGTGTGGCAATGGCGGTATGCATGTCTAGGATTGGATCCGAAGGGAGCTTGGTACTTAAGCAGTCCGATGGACTCACCACCTCTTTTCCGGTTTCCTACCTGGTGCACAGCTTCCATTCACTTTAACCTATAATGAAATTATCTTTTAAAATACTAAGTAAGTTTTTCTGGATCAACAATATAAAATGTTTTGAACGCTTCGATGTGGCATGTCGGATCCGATCATAACGTCTAGGCCGGGTTTAGGGTGTTACAATAGTGGTAACACCAAATAACTCAAAGTTACCAATAGTTCATGTTGGTTGTACAATAGTCTCTCGCCAATCTAGTGTTGATGAGATTCTGCTTCAAAATGTCTATCATATCCTAAGTATGAAGAATAATCTTCTTTCGATTGCACAATTAACATCTTCTACCCACATCGTCTTGTTTAGCCCGAAAGATGTGGAGGTACCTCATGATATTAAGGTTACGAAAGAGCAGATAATAAATAAAAGGGTAAACTCCATCAACTGTTCCTAAACTTTATCTAAAATTGCATTTCAATCACCTAACTTTCAAAAGTTACATAATAGTCACTAACATTATCAAATTGTTACATTTTTTTTCACTCGGCTGTTAACTTTTGTTAAAAAAGTAACGTTGCGCCTTAATTCAAAAGGGCTTATATATAATATATAATATGGTCCTTGAGCTATAGTGAACAAATCATTTTGATATCTTTAAAATTTTCTTAATAATTTAAAAAAAATTAAGAAATCTTAGACTAAAAATTATTAAAAATCTATAAAAATATTTAAATATGTATAAATCTAAAAATTTCTTAAAATTAAAACTAAAAAATTTTAAACTAACATTTCTTGCAAATTTTAATTATATAAAAAAAGCATAAAATTTTCAAACCATATTCCATTTATTTTCCACTATTGATGAATACCTTCAATCACATCAACATTTTCATGTTGTTTTACCTAGAAACCCATAAATTGCTTTGCAAATTTTATTTTGTTTTTTTTTTCTAAAAGTCCTAACAAAATACATATCAATGTAAGATTCGAATTTCACTATTAAACCGATTGTTGCTACTCGAGTTATCAAGAAATAAAATCTAAGCTTGCAACACCACATTCATTTTTTAGAATTATAAAAACTTCTACCATCAACGACCTATTTGCAAGACTTTCTCGATAATTATGAAAAAAAAGGAGAAAAAAATTAAGAAAAAAGTGGGCAAGAGAGAAGAGCAAAATGTTCTGTGTACTATCCGTGTTCTTTGATAAGTTTTAATTTTTTGAAATTTGTAATTTTTTCTTTTAATCTATAATACAAAATACCTTATTTCTTTTTTAAACCCATCATTTCTTGTCTGTAACCCATCATAATTTTGAGTGACTTTCAATTATAAAATTTTGGAGTTTCTAAATTTATAATACAAAGTTTTGTTCTTCTTCTCCAAACCCATCATACACACATATATATTATTTTTAATGATATGGGAAGAGCAAAACCAACCTCGACCTGTATGAAAAAAAGGGGAAAAAAAAGAGTAAAGAAATATGATAATTAAGAGAGCATAAAGCAACAAAGCAAATGAAAAAATTAATAGGATCAAAGTGAATGGGTAATTTATGAGATTGAATGTAGGAATTTTAATTGCAAAATTCTTGATTTTTTCCTTATTGCAATTGATTTCTTATTTATTTTAAAGATTTGTTTTTAATTTTTTACAATTATTGTTAATAAAATTTTAAAATATCAAAATTTATATATCCGTACATGATAAAATATAAAGGCACATAATTATGGATGGTGGGTTTAAATTTAAATACTCAAATATACGTACCCTACCTCATTGGCCGTTAAAATTTATATTTTAATATAATTATATAAATTTTTATTTCGATATCAATCATGTTTATTTTTATGGTTTATGTTTAGAATTCATGATTATCCTTCTTAATAATGTTATCTCCAAAATTTGAAATTATATCTCCTCTTGAAAATGCAATATAACTTATTAATTTTATAAGTTTTTTTTTTAATTCCAATACATTCATAGTGTAAAAAATAATTATGGATAAATAAAAAGTGTTTCTTGAATAAGATAAAATTCATGGTTTTTTTTTTTTATAAACATTCTAAATTTTTGTTTTTCTATTATTGATTGGTGGAAACATTTCATTGATATATCTGGCTCAAGGCAAGATCAACCCCATGCCCCTGATTTCAACAGCCAGAACGTTGAACAATGAATAGCCCATACCATGCCATGCCTACAGTCTCCCTAGAAATTGCTAAATAAAGATTTCTTTACATTTTCTACCCTGCCGCCTAACACAATGCTCCTCATGAGACCCAGATTGCCTTTAATTTGCGCTTGAGAGGATTTTTTGTTATCATCACACTTCAATGGCTAGGCTCCAAACATACAACTCTTCCTCAGGAACTCTCAATGAAAGTGTCACTAAACCTGACGCATCTTCGTATTCAAAACTCACTTCTTCCGTTTCAACAGTTATTCTCTTTGGTCGAATTGACGAATAGGCTCCGAACATGCCACACCCTCGGATTTTCATGTCTATGTTTGCATGATGATATCTGAGTTCCTTGATGGCTCCCCCTGAATTGAACATCTTTATTAAGCCAATGGGAGCAAATTTACACCCATTGCTTAATATCTTTACAGGTACCACTGTGAAAACTTCATATTGTCGTGCCTTTAAAGTGATCGGCATTGTTGCATCATTTGGAAGGTAAGTCAATTCTCCTGCATTTGGAATCAGTGAAGTTTGTTCAGGGAAACTTAAATATTGTTGCACATATCCATGTCCAACAGATACTTGTATCCTATTAACAATAGGTTAAAAAGAAACATAAAATTCACATGATAGACATACCACCAAGATGGGAATATATGACAGAATCTCCATTCCATTCATCACCAGCTACTTTAGGCAAATAATCTACATCTCTAGCCCTCACATATCCTGTAATTGTATCAGGTTGTTTATCATGAATGATATTGGTTTTTCCAACTCTACACCACCCTGCCCCCTGGCAGTTGAATACGCCCATCACTCCAGTGAATTCGTTCAGATTCCATATCTTTAGAAGGCTGCAGTAGATACCAAGAGCATAATGAGCATAATTCGTAAGATGTCAGATACGTACTCAGAACGGAGTAACATAAGTAAAACTACTTTTCTTTTCTTTTTTCTCACCTTTTCCCGTCTCTGGCAGGATCTGAGAACAAGCAATCCCTTGTAGGTCTTCCTGGAAGTTTGGCTCTCAATATGGAACCATCAGGAAGTACAAGTTTCTTGAGTAGGTCAAAGTCATGTTGCCCAGGTTTGTCACTGTAATAATACAACACACAATATGAGAAATCAAGCGTTAAATTTACTACTGTCACAAAGCCCACTAGATGACACTAAATTGTACCTGACATAAATTGCACATCCTCCGACGGCACGGGCTGCTCCGTGGTATTCGGCCATCGGATGCAGGCTCTGTTGTCAAATTTATTCATGCGTTAACATTGGACAATTCAATGAAGCATGGATCGAATTTGAATGCTTTAAGAATAGGTAAAACCTGTAAACTTACGTGAAACATGTCCCAATCTGGTTGCATAAATTCCCCAAGGAAAACAGTGTTGTATGCAACTGATGCAATATGAATTGTGTGGGATGCCGGATCTCTAGGCCAGAAATCATCCGATGCCCTAATAACGGCGGTTCGTTTTGCACTGCACAAGCAAGTCATATGTCAGTGTAAGTTCAGGGTCACTGATAGCTTTACTAGTACATGACAGATGAAAATTTACCTGTATAAACCATCTGTGTTATGACTCATACAAGAGATTATATCATTGTTAGCAAAGTTCCTAGCAATTGATGCCTCTAAAGCCTGATGATATTTTCTAGCAAGTTTCACTCTTCCACCATGGCCCGCACCGAGAGTTTCAAGGATGTTCTGAACATCAACTTTGACTCCGTCAATACCGGCCGTCGCAAGGTATGCATGAAGTTCATCATAGAAGTTGAAAACCTTTTCAGGGTTAACAAGGCCAAGACCATTCTTAGTTATGCTGTCCAAAGCTTGATCAGGCTCATTTGACTCAACTCCAGGAGATGAAATAGGGTAAACCACTTTGGATTCATAGTGTTCCATTTCGGTAACATCAGGTCTAACACCTCCCCAATACCCTGTAATTGCATGCCAGACATAAGCATACTTCAAAGCATGTTTTTGTTTGATTTCGGTGACAATGTGGCGAAGCCCCAAAGCTGGATCCTCTACTCTGTGACCCTCTTTGCCATCTTTCTGAAATTTATGGTTCTCTTTGATATTTGTCAACCTGTTTGCAAAACTGAAACACAAGAAAGCTGAAAACAGCGAGACCTTTTAGCCTATGGAAAGGAAGAATTATCAAGAATAAGATGAGAATGGTCTAAATCCTTACTTGGCTGCATTATCAGCTCTGAATTCAGTTCCATGTGAATCCATGGCAACAGATTGCCATCCATCATCAATAATAAGAAACTTTGGATGAATCCCACCTTTCTCCAAGCTGAAAGAGTTAATAGTTAATCTCCTATATCTAATGCTCTAAATCTTGAATCGGATAAATAGCATTGAAATACTTAAAACTCACCTTTCCAATCCTTCCTTTAAACTCTCAGAGGTGACATTGGTGTAGAAAGCATCCCATGTACACCAACCGAACCAGTTCAACATGTCTGGCATCTGAACAACAAGAATGAATGCAATTATAATTCCATGTATTAGGAACAGAAACAACATCTAGCATCAGCAACAGAATGACTTACCTTCTTCCTCTCACGATGCGAAAACGTCTGCAAATGTTTTTCCACAGACCTGCATATAATTCCAGTATTACTTGGCTAATAATTCGTCATGTTAGACAATGTGCCCCAAGAAAAGTCATGATAAAACTCTAAGAAAGATATGTCGATGAGTTCATCTGCAGTCATGAAGCACTAAAGGACCATGGCTGAAGTAAACTATTTTACTTGGACTCGACTGTGAGTATTAAATACAGAAATGCTTATTTTTTAAAAAGTTCTTTCATTTATTTAAAAGTTCTTGGAGAGATGTATCCATAGACATCTCCAAATATGTGCAGGACATGGATGTCAAACACGGATGCTTCAACAAAAATGAAGGACCCGAGCGGCATGGGAAGTAAACACTGCTACTTTCAAGCATCATATGTACAAAGATGGCGTCAATGTAAAATGTTTTAAAACTTACTTCACAGCATTGGTGATGACATCAAATGGATCTGATCCAGCTGCCACAAAAACCAAATGATTCCCTTCAAACTCATCAACAGCTGGATCCCCTGCAATGGCCAATGATCCCTTCAGTTCTAGAAGGACAAACCAAAATTTTTTAAAACAATACCAAATCTGAGTAAATTATCTTGTTTTCCCTCTCATACCACTTTCCAAACAAATCTCCAGCTCATTTCTTTCATTGCCTTGAAGAACAGCCCTGAAATCCCCTTCAAGAATCGGTAAAAACACAACATATACGGCGGAATCGTCTCCATTTCCGGAGCAATCGCGTGCCTCCACAATCAAAAACTGGGTTTCGAAGGGGATATCTTGACCGCATGTTCCCATCCTCTGCGTCATCCACCACATTTTGAATCGGAAAACACACATAAAACGCAATCCCCTGCAACATAAGACAAATTCAGAATTTTGGCTTTTGATGACAAGAAAATCCTTATGTTGGCATCTTGGAATTGTAAAACTTTAAAAAAAAAAAACGAATGTTATGCAACATTTTCTAGGGAAACAAACAGTGAAGGAAGAAATAAGAATACATACTGAAGTTTGCCGACGGGGAAGACCCTGCGGCAACCCGTCTTATCTGAAAAAACACCGATGAAAGCTCCATCAGCCAATGCATCACCAGAGGCTGGAAGCACCACGATGTTGTCAGGAACATCGTGAAGAACACAGTTTCCCAACACCATTAACTTCCCATTATCACTCACACAAATCCCAGCCCCCACAGTCATTTTCTTCGTTTAACCAAGGAAAAGTGAGGAAAATATGAAATGAAATAAACAAAGATTGCCTTCCAAAACCCAAGTCCCAGATGCAATGAACTAATTATGGGGAGGGGACTATTTATAGTCCTGGAAAAAGAAATGAATTATGTTGGGTTATTCATTTATACGCATATAAAAATTCTTGAAATTAGTCACTGTGTTTTTATTATTATTAAAAAAAGGTAGTTATATTTGAAGGAGTTGGAGAATGATGAAATGACGATGAGAGTGAAAGCGTAAGACAAGGCCAAACTCAGTTTCAATGAGTTATTGTTCCTGCGACGATAACCAGTTTGGATTTGTCAGAAAGGGTACGCAGCCTTTTACGTTTCCAATTGGACCACACCAAAAACCAAATATTTATACATTATTTTACATTTTTTTTATTACATTCTAATATTTTGGGTTTTGTTAAACGAGGTTGAAATTTACAGGAAGAAATCAAGATTTTCCCTTCAACTTGGAGAAATGTCCATGCACCTAAAGTAAATCAAGTTTGCTACTCCACGTGGCTATTCTTTTCACCTCCCATGAAACTAAAATCATATTTATTTGTTTTCCATTTTGTACATTAAAAAACGCATTTAAACTAAAGTTTATATAGGTTGAATTAAATAAATTATTAAAAAATAATTCAACTATTTCGATTACTCATTCAATTCATTCCACTCATCAACTCAACTAATTTATGAGTTAAAATTAAACTATTCTAAATCTTTATTCTGATCAATTTCCATTTTAATTGGCCTAACTGACTCATTCAATTTAATTCTGAAAATAATAATTTAAATTTTATTTTATTATTTGTAAGTTTTAAGATGATATTTTATTTTTAAATTATTGTAAAAATGTTTTATTAAAGTTAAAATTACGATTTATATCTTTGATAAATTATTCTATCATTATTATTTAAATTATTCAAGTTTAAGTTACACTTTTTAGTAATATTTTAATGATCAAAACTAAAATATATACAGTCATAAAATAAAATGATTACCATTCAATATTAGATTCATTCTGTTAGTAACTAAAAATTACGTTGTAATTTAAAATAGCTTATTCATTCAATAATATTATTTTAAATCAATCAAATGAAATAAAAATATTATTTAACAAAATTTAAGAAATAAACACATAAAATATATTTAAAATATACATGACGATTTTAATAATTTAATAACTTAAATATAAATTTTAAAATAATTTAATAAGTAATTTTTTTTTTGAAATTAAATATATGTGAATTTGTGTTTAGATAGCGAAAGTGAGGCGCAAGGACTCAGAATACGTGTATCCAGCGTGGAATTGCCTCAAAAACAAATACATTATTACATTTGTTTTCTAGTATCTACTGTTAGAGTTGAAAATGATAGAAGAAAGGGATATTTACGTGTGGCCACGTAGATCACATTCAAACACACCTTGGATTCAACTTGGCACTCGTATCTATCCATGTAATGCAACACTCTTTTTTATTGCGTATTATATTTATATATTTTCATTGTTAAATTTTCCTACCATCCCTATTATATGTCTTAAAGATAGTTCTATGTTTATAATAATGTATTCATTATATTATTAGTTTAGAGTAAACTATTAAAATAATTATTTTTGTTTATTTTAGGTTATATTTTAGTTATTTATGTTTCAAATGTTACGTTTTAATGACTTGCATTATCACGTTATAACATTTTAGTCATTGAGTCATTAACGGTGTAACGGTAAACTAACGTTGTACGTTAAATAATCATTTCAAATAAAAATTTTAAGTTAATTTATACAATTGGTCCTCATATTTTTTTATTTTGAGCAATTTAATTTTTTCCTTTTATGTTCTTTTTAACTTTCCTTTTTTTTTCTTTAATTTCCATTATCTTCTGCTTCTACCTTTGTTTTCCTCCCTTCACCATTTCTTTTAACATTATTTTTTCTTTCATTCTGCTTTTTGATCCACTACCACCATAGGTAAGTAATTTGTGTTTTTGTCTCTTGCATAAGCATGGGAGAAATGGCAGGGTTAGATAATTAAGTTGAATTCAAGTGCATTCTGGTTTCAATGTGCTCACCAACAAACTTGGGAGGGCTTGAGAAGTATGTTACAAGTAGTGCTCGGTAATGTTAATATTCTCTAGTTTGCAACATATAACTAGATAAAGTTGTATATTTCTCACTTGCTATACACAAGGCCATTAGTAATGGTATGTATATTCCATGTATAACCTATATCATAGTGTTGATAGTTTATGCATGATAGATGGACCCTGAAATAATAAATTGATTTCTTCTTCTTCTTTTTTTGTTGTTAAGGGTTAGAAAGCATGTATAGCTTGGCACAAAAAAGCATTCAATTGAAACCAATGGCTTTTGTACATAGGTTGATGGGTCTTATAATTGGGATTCTTGGGGAAAATACTAAGGTGATGTATGGGGATATAATATCAATTTGCATTCTCTTTTAATTCTCCTTTTGATTTCTTAACCTTAAAAAAAATTGTGTGTTAAGTATTTCTCAAGTTGTATTAGCAGAATACTTGAAAGGATTTGGTCCTTGGTGAGCTATCATATTTCCACTTTCATATATTTTTGTTTGTTAGTAATGCAATTTTGGAGCCTTGTATGGGGTGCTATTTTAACATTTTTGTTTTGGCAACTATAAGAGCTTATCATGAAATTAGAGCTTGGATTTTCTTGTACATTCTTTTGAGTTATATATGTGTTTTCATTTCATCAAGATGGTTATGCTTGCCATAGAGTTGTTGATTGTTGGGAGTGAGCATGTGATAATACTTTAGAATGACATATTTTACGTGCTAATAGCATATTTATTTTGAGTATGATCCTACTAATTTGGGTTATTTTGTGATCTTTTATCTTTTAGGGACTTAATTGAAGGCAGAAGTAAATTTAAAGGAAAAAGGCATGAATTTGGAGATAAAGTGGACCAACATGCGAAGTAGGAGAGAAGTGCCAAAAATGCAAGCATGGACGACATAAGGGCTAAAATGCAAAAGAAGAGATTTTATAGCACAAGACTCTATTTTAATTTCAATTATATTAGGATAATTATTAAGGATTTTTATTTAGATTTAATTTTAGGATTTATTTTCATTTATCTTTATTTATCTTTATTTATTTGTATTTATCTTTTAGTATTTAATTAGGAATAGGTTTTCTAGTATTATAAATAGGGGATGGAGTGGCACATATTCGACATCTCTTTTTTTTGAAAACACTCCTTCTCCCAAAAACTCTGTCTTTTGTTCTCTCCATATTTTCTTCAATAAAAATCTCATTTCTATTATATTTATTTCTTTCCCAAAAATCATGAGCCACTAAACCAATCTAGCCGAAGGTTGTCAAAATTCCCTAAAAAGGTTCATGAGACTTAGAATCTGCGCTTAGCCTTTTCAACATGGTATTCATCGCTTCTCCGCATTACGGGGCTAACGCTTCCGTCCATGTCCCTTAATAGGTGATCTTTTCAACTTGTGTAAGGAACGGTCGATTTGTACGTTTTAGGAAGGTTGCATAGTCAGTTCATTGGCTTTCTGCGTCAAAGGTTGGCGAATTCAAGAGACAAAACGGCGTGGTATTCGCCGTTGAGAAGAAATGATCTAGCAGAAGATAGTCCCACAAAAGCGATTATTGGCTAGAGTCAGGTTCCGCCAAATCTTAAGTCTAAATTCTTGGAGTTGGTGGTCGTAGGTGTCCTCTTCCACTATAACTGGTTTATCTTGCTCGAGAAGGGTTACTTAAAAGCCAAGGATTGAACCCAAGGCGGAATGAGACAACCGGAGGCTAGAATCTCGCCATATAAGAAATTTTCTCTTCCCCAAACTCTGTTTATTTTTATATTCTTCATTTTAATTTCCACAATTTATTTAATTTAGCAATTTCAATTCACTTTAAATTCTGTTTTTATTTTATTTTTCCAGATCGAAATTCTTAATTTTGTTTTTTATTTTTCAGGAACGCGGTTTTCTTGGCCAAGAAATTGTCCAGGATTTCAAGAAACGAGCATTCGTACAATCCGGTCCCTGAGGATTCGACCCTACTTCCCATTTACTGTCATTTTTACTATTTTATAGGGAATAGGATATTTTTGGTGCTCTCAACGACGCATCACCATGCAAAAATGCTTTTACGTGTAGTGTGTTAGAACTTGAGGGGAAAACAGAGGGAGGAGTAAAAAGAATGAAAAATAAAGAAAAAGAATATAAAAGAAAAAATCAAATTACTCAAAAAGAAAAAATATGGGGACCAATTGTATAAATTAACCTAAAATTTTTGTTTGAAATGATGATTTAACGTGTCACGTTAGCTTACCGTTGCACCATTAACAACTCAGTAACTAAAATGTTACAACGCGAGAACGTAAGTGGCTAAACGTAATATTTTAAACATAAGTGACTAAAATGTAACATAACCTTAGGTAAACAAAAGTGATTATTTTGCTAGTGTACCTTATTTTTTATGTTATGTGGTTTTATAGCATTTAATTTGTTGTTTGTGACGAATGGTCGCCCACTCGACCACAACATAATTATTAGCATATCAACAAATTTTTGTATAATTAATGTTCATACACCACTAACTAATATAACTATTTTTCATGAAATAAATGATATGTTGCGGAGATATAATTTCTCCTTAAAAGAATTTTCTTATTTTACTTCTCACTCTCTCTTCATCAATAAAAGAAATATGTCTCATCAAAATTTTATTAAAAAAATTATATTGTGAGATAAAAATCCAATAAGAAATAGATAATTTCTTACTATAAGTTATTTTGTTAAAAACTTCTATCAGAAAAATTCAATGGGACTAAACATTGATTAAAATAAAATAGTATACATGTTATTGAACTCTTCTTAATAATAATGTTATTTAAGAGTTGATGCATACTAATTTTGTATACTAACTTTTCAAATGTTACAATTGGTAATAACTTAATGAATAAATCTACAAAATTACCATTAAAACAAAATTGTCAAACTTTAATATCATCTTTCTTATCAAGACCACATGTGTAGAATGACTTTACTAAAATATGTTTCTTTTAGTCCCCTATGATGTATCTTCTTTTTAATTAAGCTATATACGTTACATCAAATTCATAAAAAATAGTTTATGTATTTTCTTATAACAACAAATTATATATCTTTTAGACATGTTGGATCAATATCCTTAGCCTAACACTCTCAGCTTGCCTCGTGCATTGCAGTTATTTCTACATTATTTGAAGAGGTATCAATTAATGTTTGTTTTTGTTGAATGGCATGATATGCCTGTCCCTCGCATATTGTTAAAAATCGATTTAGAAAACATGGTAAAGTGGCACAACGAAATTTAAAATTTTTTTAAAATAGACCTTTATTATGATATCTAAAGCTATAAATTTGATCAAATAAAATACATGTGTGTCGCAGCTTTAAGGAGATGCTCAAAATGCAAGGGTCCTCTAAGAAAGTCCTCAAGCTTTTCAACCAACCTGAAACAAAATTTTATGTATTCAAACTTCTAACTAATTGATCTTTTTCATTATTCTCAAATTCATGGTTACTTGGAGAGTGAGCTCCAATCCAAAAGAAAACTAAACAATGGAAAAATCCAAGCCACCTCGTTCAGGGAGTTTGCACAAACCTTTATAAAGAAACCAAACTCACTAAAAAATTCAGTTGACCTTGAATTATAATTGTTATATAGATGGAATTATAATTCCTCTTTAATCTAGAACTATTGCTCCAGGAAAATAAAATTTATTTAAGTAAAAAATTTACTCAAATAAATTTTCACTAAATTTCAATAGAGTTTTCCCTCAATATTCGAATGTATTGAATGGTCAGCCAACATGTATATCTATAGAGGAAAAATAAGCAATGGTCTTATTTTAATTTAGAGTACTGAAACAATCAAAATGAAGGAGTTTTAGTCTTATAAGGACTCAAGGGGGTTCCTGGTAGCTTGTTTAGGGTTTAAGTAACCTTGTGGACAATCACAAAGTGGGTAGCTTCACTTGCTTGGGTGGCAAGCAATTGACCCATATGTTTTGGGCTACCACAACCATCTAACATTTGGACACTATGTTGTTTGTGAGAATGTACATTTGTTTACAAGCCTGGAAGATGTCTTCAAAGCTAGTTGTAAGTCTATTATGATCAATGATTATATAATCGTAGATCATGACATCACACTTATTTCCTCCATCTTTAAAAAAATAATATGATCATATTATGTGTTTGTAATCACATCATATATTATATAATCACTCAATTAATTTCATTTCATGTATGATCAACTTAATCATGTCACAAATTATGTGTTTGTAATCAACTTAATCAAAGTAATCACATAATGAACTTATATACAATGGTAGATCATGGGACTAAGTTTCAGGGGCCTAATTAAAATTTTCAAAAATTTTAGGATTTTAAAGAGAATTTTAAAAATAATTAAGGGTTTGATCTGCTGTAATTTGATATGCAAATTAAGCTTTCACGTTATACTTACGGAGCTTGTTTTCGAGCAAATTAGTAACCTTTTGTAGTTTTTCGTAGTTTTTAAAATTTCGATTTAATAAGTGTGAATGTCTCTTTTTACTTATTTTGAGACCCAAATTGACCAATTGTGCTAGTAGGAGACCTAACATATGATTGAGTGTTGTAGAAATGTGTTGGAGGCCAGAATCGAGCGAGAGCATCACCGAAGGAAAAGGTATCATGATATCCTTCCTTCGTGATACCCCCAATGGGCCCCAAAGATGAAGACCACCTACAATGGTATCGCGATATCCACTTTGGGTATCACGATACCCACCTACCCAAAGAGCAGCCCAAGTCAAGCATGTCAACGGTATCGCGATATCCTATCCTTAGGTATCGCGATACCAACATTGTGAGGGAACAAGAAATGACACCAAGGGTAGTCTTTGTCCAACTGAAGCACCAATCATTGAAGGCCTGTTCAAGGGCATTTTGGGCACAAAGAGGGTAAAAGAATTATTGCTAAAATATAAACAAAAGTGACTAAAATATAACCTAACTTAAGGTAAAAAAAAGTGATTGTTTTGCTAGTTTGCCTTATTTTTTATGTTATGCAGTTTTATAGCATTTAATTTATTGTTTGTGGCGAATGGTCGCCCACTCGACCACAACACAATTATTAGCATATCAACAAATTTTTGTATAATTAATGTTCATACACCACTAACTAATATAACAATTTTCATGAAATGAATGATATGTTTAGAGATATAATTTCTCCTTCAAAGAATTTGCTTATTTTACTTTTCACTCTCTCTTTATCAATAAAAGAAATATGTCTCATCAAAATTTTATTAGAAAAATTATATTGTAAGATAAAAATCCAATAAAAAATAGACAATTTCTCACTATAAGTTATTTTGTTAAAAACTTCTATAAAAAAAATTCAATGGGACTAAACATTGATTAAAATAAAATAGTATACATGTTATTGGACTCTCCTTAATAATAATGTCATTTAAGAGTTGATGCATACCAATTTTGTATACTAACTTTTCAAATGTTACAGTTGGTAATACCTTAGTGAATAGATCTACAAAATTATCACTGAAACAAATTTGTCGAACTTTAATATCATCTTTCTTATCAAGACCACGAATGTAGAATAACTTTACTAAAATATGTTTCTTTTAGTCCCCTATGATGTATCTTCTCTTTAATTAAGCTATATACATTATATTAAATTCATATAAAATAGTTTATGTATTTTCCTATAGCAGCAAATTATATATCTTTTAGGCATGTTGGATCAACATCATTAGCCTAACACTCTCAGCTTGCCTCGTGCATTGCAATTATTTCTACATTATTTGAAGAGGTATCAATTAATATTTGTTTTTGTTGAATGGCATGATATGGTTGTACCTCGCATATTGTTAAAAATCGATTTAGAAAACATGGTAAAGTGGCACAATAAAATTTAATTTTTTTTTCTAAAATGGACCTTTATTATGATATCTATAGTTATAAATTTGATCAAATAAAATACATGTGTGTCACAGCTTCAAGGAGATGCTCAAAATGCAAGGGTCCTTTAAGAAAGTCCTCAAGCTTTTCAACCAACCTGAAACAAAATTTGATGTATTCAAACTTTTAACTAATTGATCTTCTTCACTATTCTCAAATCAACGGTTACTTGGAGAGTGAGCTCCAATCCAAAAGAAAACTAAACAATGGAAAAATCCAAGCCACCTCCTTTAAGAAGTTTTCACAAACCTTTATAAAGAAACTAAACTCACTAAAAAATTCAGTGGACCTTAAATTATAATTGTTAGATAGATGGAATTAAAATTCCTCTTTAATCTAGAACTATTACTCCAGGAAAATAAAATTTATTTGAGTAAAAAAATTACTCAAATAAATTTTCACTAAATTTTGATAGAGTTTTCCCTTAATATTCGAACGTATAGAATGGTCAGCTAACATGGATATCTATAGAGGAAAAATAAGCAATGGTTATTTTAATTTAAAGTATTGAAACAATAAAAATGAAGGAGTTTTAGTCTTATAAGGACTCAAGGGGGTTCCTGGTAGCTTGTTTGGGGTTTAAATAGCCTCGTGGACAATCACAAAGTGGGTAGTTTCGCTTGAATAAAATGAAAAGGACTAAATTGTAAATATTAGAGACTAAATTGAGTAAAATGAAAAGGATTAAATTGAATAAAATGAAAAAGACTAAATTGTAAATATTAGTTTTTAGTTTCATACATTAGGGACCAAATTGAATAAAATGACAAGGACTAAATTATAAAGCTTAGTTTTATACGTGATTTTATATGATGCCTTGGTGGTTTATTTTGTTTGGCCCTTGTGGCATACTCTTTTAAGTTTGTCTGGTAAAATATGATTACCTGCCCTTAAGGTAAGTTCTGGGTAAATTTTGATTATTTTGTACTGCTATGATAAGGTTATGATACGTCTGAAGTTAATGTAGTTCAATAAGATTTGTGATGTAATTGAATCATTCTTAAGGGAGTTATTGAATAGAAGTGTGTATCTGTATGTTCAGAAAAAGGTATCCGCCATGATAACTTGTTAGTTTGAGATTTGGGAAAGTTCGTAGTTATTAATGAGATAAGTATCCATTAGTCTAAATTTGTATGTATCATGTAGGGTTAAATTTGAGTTATCTACTATCCTCCAAATCTGAATAGTATCATGTCTTTTTCTAAAATCTTATGGAATCTGAGTCATTGTATTTCTAACTATCTATGTTCGGTAATAAAATTTTGTGGTATTCATTTGGATGATCTGCATAATTCATTATCAGTGAGAGCTTGTAGGGTATTAAACAAGAATATGATTTGACTAGTAAAATGACAGTATTCAAATCTATGTGAGTATCCACCAAATATGTATGTATTAGCCAGTGAACAATATATGTGATTAGCCATTCTGAAATCAGTGTATGTATAAGGAGATGGTCCGTAATGTAGTGGGCTCTGAAAAGATATTCTTTGAAAAGTACCGTTGTGGTTCTAAGAAAACAAAGAGATTAATGTAATGTCTGAAAGGATCTTAAGTTAGTCATGTAGTTAAGAGTGAATTGGTACGATTAAGAGTATAGTAGGTGTAAGCCTAAAATTGTAATAGTACCCGCCCAAACAAAAGTAAGTGGTTAAGAAGGGTAGCTGGCGTACAAATGTTCTTTAAATATTATAAAAGAATTTGCCAAGGTATTTTGTAATAACTCTCACTAAGTTCTCTTAAACTTACAATGTTTGTTATTGTTTCAGGTGATGTGGAAAGAGTATGCACCAAGAGGGACTATACCAGGAGTATACTAAGTTAGCGGCAAAGTGGATTATTATGTATACAGTGGAAAAGTCGTGTTTTGTAGTATCACACTTTAATAGTTTGCCTTTAGTAAATTTATGTTTTGTAGTGTGTTGTACTAAGTGTGATGTAATAATTCAATTTTAAATACTTTCTTTTGTTTCTTTGAAATTAAGTTTTTAAAAGAAATGATAAGAAAAAGGTTTTAAGTAAAGAGTGTTTATCTATTGTTTTGAATTTCGTTAAGTATTATGTGAAGTAACACCCGAGATTCAGACCCGATGAATTGAATCGAGTTGAGGGCGTTACAAAATTTCCGCTTCAGTGTTAAAAATTTCTATCACTAATAAAATTTCCAATTCGAGGTATTTTTGAATAGTCGATGATGCGATATTGTTCCAAGATGCACACATTTCATATATTCTACCAAGATGAGACCATTAACTTCGAAACCTATCCTTTGAAAGTCAAGTTCCGATGTTATTTTGCTTTCTACGGCCATGGGTAGAAGTCTACGTAGAGGTCTCAATCTATTGTCGTTATGTGATCATAGATTAGAATATAATAGAAGAGCCAGTTATGGGTCGTTATGCAGGCACAAGCTCAAACTTTTTAGATACTCGGAGATATTTCCTTATAAATATCATATAGAAGTTTGAGGGTATAATCATAGGGAAAAACTGTAGGGCTTCTTCTATAATCGGCGTAATTCTTTTCTCCATTTTCACGCAGTCGATATCTTTAATCTTCCTTTTTATCTGAAGGCCGATGCCGCCATAGACGTATGAGGACTCTTAGGCGAAAAGCGGCTATTGCGATGTAGTAAAGTTGATGCTCCTTTTGGGGTGACAATAGTTGTCTTTATTAAACAACCTATTAATAATTACAACCATTGTCTCACTGACTTGAGTTTGACCTCTACTGTGCTAGAACATATGCTCTCCACCTGAGAGCCCTCTTGTGTCCACCTCGGCTTGAACTCGAGACAGCATTGCGGCTGCCGACTGGAACCTCCACTTAGACTTCGACCTGTGACTGTATTAATCACTGTCACCCCAAAATTGACTTCCATAGGACGAGTTTCTGAGATAATGGTCCTATCCCGGCATGACATATCCTGGCATGACATATGAAATCTATATGTTTTGAGACGCGTTATCGCATCTCCAGCCCCTCAAATCTACCTATAAACTTTTGTTGTTTCACTATTAAAATCCTAACCCTAATTTCTAAAAAACCTCTAACCCTAACTCTAACAAAATTAAAAAAAATAGAAGATGATTGGATACGTTTTTATTTTCTCTCTAAAAATTAACCAATTTTCCTAATATAAAATAATTTAACCTAAAAGTCCAATTTAAAAAATTACATATACATCTAATTTAGCACAAAACAAAAGAATTGACCGATTTGTGGTCTGGACACAAGATGTCCTGAAATGTTATTTGGCAAGAAATACCATGTTGTGGAACCACTTGAAATTTGCTGCAATTTCCCACTTTCATGTGCCTTCAAAGAATTAAATACAATTTCCCAAGTACCAATGCTTCATTGTTTTCTTAATTTTTAATATCAACAATACTTTACGATGATTCAGAAAATAAATGTCTAAAAATACATCGTCAATGAGGTTTATATTTTACATAAAAATGTATTGATTTTTGTAATATGTATAAATATAAATATTAAAATTGATTATTTCAAAAAAAAAAAGGAATTGTAGAAGGTTCTAGAGGGTGTATTGCAAATAAATCAACAGGATGTACCGTAAGGAGGAGGAGAAAAAGACTGTATAGATCCAATAACACTGAGTGTAACAGTAGGTGGTGGTCGGTAAAATGGTGAAAAGGAAATATGACTAACGATTAGTTCAACAAAGAAGCAAGTTGAGAGGATTTTAAAGAGAATCTTTTAAGAGTTTAAAATGCTGAAAATGCCAAAGTGCCAAAAGCTCTTTCACCAATTATGGATGTTTCTTATTTATAGTGTTTCAGGGATAGGAGTTATAAAGTTGTTAAATTAATATGAATAATGTAATTAATTTTCAGTTACAATTGCATTAACAATTGTATTAATGATTAAGAGAAAAATTCTTAACTACCTCCATATCTAGTTCACCAAGCCAAGCTCTCCGGAACATCCGAAGAGTGAAGACAACTCAAGAACCCTATCATATTCCAAAGTTATTTCCATTTCTTCTATTTTGGTGAACATCTTTTGAAATGCAAGGCAATGGTTGTTCTTGGATGAGAGTTGTTCCTGAATAAGATCTATTTTGTGATTATGTTTTTTCTTGATAGATCTTGTTCTAAATATTGACTCTTCCAAAAAAACACAATTATTATAAATACAAATTATTTCAAACAATAGTTATTTAAACATAATTATTTCTAAAACATCATTATTCTAGCCACAAATATTCTGAACTTTAACTGTTCTCAAATAACAAACAACTAAACTAAATAACAATTATTCTAACTAAAGTCCTATTCTAAACATAACTATTTTCAAACAAGTTCCAAACAATTATTTTAAATAATAGTTGTTATTCCATAAAAAATATATTTTGTAGCACAATTTTTTTTTGAAATGTAATATTCTTTATTTATTAAACCAACAACCTAATTATCAATCCAATCTTTTCAAAAATAGAAAGAAAACATACATGGAGTAGGTTCTGTTTCATCAGATTAGATGATAATGGGTCTGTATCGAGACACTTGGTTCAGCCCCCCCTCCCCCTAAATATCTAACTGTGTTGTCCAATTAGTTGTATCCCCAAAACCCTATCCATTTGCTCATTATGCAGCTGTCAGGTTATTCTGTTATTTATGGTTAAGTTGCGGCTGTCTTCTTCAATCTTATATAGATTCTTAGCAATAATATATGTTGAAAGGTTATTAAAGCAGTAATGATTGGGTTTAAAGATTATGGTTTTTGGACAATCGAGATTCGGTTGTCACCTAAACTATATGTTTTACTTTGTTACCACAAGAGACACTCTCTAATCAATTACTTGATACCAGGAAAAAGGCAGAAAGGATTGATTTCAACTCAAAGTGCCTACCTTTGGATGACAAACAGCTCATAAGGAACATCAATTATCCAATACATTCATAAGCTGCTACATGTATAAGAAGAATCATAATTAAAGCTCCTTTACTGTACCCATTTCAGCCATTAACAAAGCAGTAGTGGAGTTCACTATTCTCAAATTGATAACCATATCTACTCATATATATACTTTAAATTATGTTTCCATCAATAAATTTTACTTTATTATATTTTAATCACTAAATCATGGATGTACTATATGCAGGTAGTAGGATTTTCTAATTATTCAAAATGGGGATATTTTTGTGTTTTTCTCTCTAAAAATGTCTATATCCTATTACTGAAAATCAATTTCTTTTGAACTGACATATCAACATGATTTTCGTTTTTCTCTTAAAAAATAAAGAAATCCATTTTCCATGCCTGTAATCTTTTGTATCACATATTTGGGGACAATCACCACTAATCAGTTTTTTAAGTGGATGACTTCTCCTATTCTCTTTTTAAGTCAATTTTAGTCGCCATTGTTTGGCAAATTCATGAACCCAATAGAGTCTGCATGGCGGGTTCTTCTGCACATTCATTGATGCGCTGTAGCTAATAACATATTATTAAAAATGAATAAATAAAATATTAATTATCAATGTATCAACTATTAACCTCTAAATTATATTAGAATATAGAGATCCATATATCACATCATATATATTTTTAGAAAATTCTTAGTTAATATCACGACCGTATATCACCAGCTAAACTACTCCTTAAAACCCTTATCACCTCACTAAAAGGATCTTAAGGCCATGTTTGGTACGTGTAGGGATATAGTGGTTAATGTGTTAAATAATAATTAAAATTTGAAAATGATGGAAGTAATGTAGAGATTATTAAAGATATTTCATGTTCTTTCTTAGATTTTATTTTTTTTAAAAAAAACAATATATACCAATTGTTACAATTTTAATTTGGGTAAAATATAAAAATCTCACTAAATTATTGATTTTATTCTATTTTGATCATTCAATTATTAAATTTTTTATTTAATCACTAAATTTTTCGAAATCAAAAATTTTAATCATGAGTGTCGACTTGGGCTTTTTTTATTGGTCTAATAATAAATTTAACCCTCTAATATTTACAAGTTTTATTAATTTGATTCTAAATATAAAAAATTCAACAAATTTAGCTCTAAATATTTACAAATATTCTATAAATTTAGCCCTTAACATTTATAGAATGACATTTTATTTTTAAAATATTGAAGACTAAATTAAACAATTTAAGATTCAACCTGCCCAATATAATTCTAATTCAAAAAATGAAAACTTATTTTACATGACAAATTAAGATTAATGACAAAAGACCAAAACATCATGAAAAACAAAGGTTACAAACATTTCATTTGTTTTTACTCAAATACAGGAACATGAGGAATTTAAAAGCTTATGTAAAAACATCCAAGTTTTCTCAAATACCTGTGTAAACATACATGCATATATATGCAAACCAATTGGGGCTCACACATTACTCAGAGTTGGTATTAACACCAGCAACAGTGGAGACCAATGAACCTACACCACAAACATTGCTAATGATCTAGTAAGGTTCATCTTTCAACCGGATGGGGTGCATAGCCCACTGAACCATACCCCACCAACAATACGCCGTGGTGGAGGCGTTTGGAGCAAATGTATGGGCAAGAAACTCCCCTATTGTATTTAATTTAACTTTCAAAATTTATAAAATTTTAAAAAAAAATTAAAAAATTATCATTTTGCAAGTGTTGAGTACTAAATTTATTAAATTTTTTAGAATTTAAACTAAAATGGCTAACTTTGTAAATATTGAGGGTTAAATTTGTTAACTTTATATGTTTATAATAAAATTGATAGAATGTGTAAACATTATAAGGCTAAATTTGTTATTAAACCAATAAAGCAATACCCATGTCAGCTTTCCGTCTCTCATATAACATTAACTAACGGGCGTGTAACACCCCCTACCCGTATTCATTGCCGGAATAGGGTACGAGGCATTACCGGAGTTTACTGAACATTTTCAGATAATTTTGAGTCATTTATTATTCATATTTTGAAATAATCATAACGTCTCTCTATTGGGCTCTCGAAGCCCAAAACATACATTAGAAACCAACTGGAATAAAATCGAGATCATAAAAATTTTCGCAAAATCTTAAATTATATTTTCATCTAAGTACTTACCATTTCAATGCTCCATATAATTAAACATGTTACCATTCAATCAATAGCTTGGCACTTGTCTAAGCGTCAAACAACAACATTATTAGTATAGTTGCACATATTTCATATAAATTCAACATTAATATACCTATTTTCTCAACATATCACACTTGAATTTAATAATAGTCTCAACTTACATAATTTCCTTGTATCAACATATCAAAGATAATTATATATGTACATGTCACAAAATATATTATTCTCTTACTGTTTCTTCATAAGCATATATCGTTCATTTCGTTATGTCAATATTTCATGCACCATCATTTCCTTATATCTTGTATATTTTTATTTCGGTAATAGTTCGTATTAAACTTAACATAAATTAAATTCCATGTACCCATTCTTATTTCATTTATCTATTTTCTTAATTATTTCATACAACTATTTTGTACATATATTTCCATATGACCAATTCCTGTAAACATTTCACACAACCATTTCATATAACCATTCCATCTTATACATATTACCTGAATATCGATTGTTCAATAGATATCTTGGCGTTTCTCTTCCTCGGTCTTATTTATCTTCGACATGATGTCATAGTATCTTTCAACTATGGTTTTACTCGTTTTCTGTCATGTTGCCATGGTATCTTTCAAACATGATCTTACTCATTTCATGTCATGTTGCCATGGTATCTTTCAACCATGGTCTTATTCATTTTCCCGTCATGTTGCCATGGTATCTTTCAACCATGGTCTTACTCATTTCATGTCAGGTTGCCATGGTATCTTTCAACCATGGTCTTATTCATTTCATATCACGTTGCCATGGTATCTTTCAACCATGGTCTTACACATTTCATATCACGTTGCCATGGTATCTTTCAACCATGGTCTTACATATTTCATATCAGGTTGCCATGGTATCTTTCAACCATGGTCTTACACATTCCATATCAGAGAGCACACTCCCGCGAACCTCATCCTTACAGTGGGATTACCAGTCCAGGCTAAATCCCCTGTAATATAAACTCATAGAGTATTGTCGGGATTACTAGCCCAGGCTAAATCCCCTGCAACGACAATTACTCTAATGAGCTTGGATCTGAATTACCAGTCCACGCTAAATTCAGACCCTAATTCGGATTACCCGTCCGGGCTAAATCCATTTTCCACATATTCTTCGGGAGGGCTATATCAGGATAGGATCACCCGTCCAGGCTAGATCCTTTTTACCGTCAATTCCTTTTTAGAGATCCATCGAATTTTCCTTCCATTCAACCGTGATTTTTTTTCCCTTTTTTTTTTCAAATATATCAATGTTTCATAAATTTCCATATAATGAACATTCAAATCATATTCATATAAAAAAACATGCATTTCAAGCATTTAAGAATATAATTCAAGTTACACGAACTTACTTGGCGAAATTGCAGAAATATCAAGATTAAGGGGCATTTTGGTAATTTACCATTTTCCCAATTTTCACCCGATCTTAAATTGAAAATTTCATTCAATTTATTAATTTAGATAATAAAAAATTCATTCCCTTCAATTTGGTCATTTTTGACATTTTTACAAAATTACCCCCTGAAGTTTTACTTTTATTCAATTCAGTCCTTAAACCTAAAACATGCAAATTAGCTATGCTAGCTGGATATTCATAGATATTTTCCTCCTCCTCCTCCTCATTCCACATCCTTAATGTATATAACACACTTGTAAGTAACATTATCTATAATCTTTATTATTTACTTTTATGAATATTCAAGCTGTCCATCTGTGTCATAGTCACTAAATTATTTATATATGAAGATATATAACTCCAAATTAAGATCCGATAATTTTTCCTGAAACTAGACTCATATATCTTCTTACCATAAAATTTTCAGAATTTTTGGTTTATCCAATAAGTACAGTTTATTCTTTAAATTTACCCCTGTTCTGCTGTCTAACAGTTCTGACTCTTCTTCACTAAAAATTAATTATATCCTCGTACAAGATTCAAATGATGTTTTCATTTGTTTCTATAGAAAATAGGCTCATTAAATATTCTAAATATATAAATTTAAGCCCGTAATTATTTTTCTCCAATTTTTTATGATTTTCCAAAGTCAAAACAGGGGAACCCGAAATCATTCTGACCTTGTCTCATAAAATTTATTATATCTCATGATTCACAATTCCATTGCTTACATAGTTTCTTTTATAAGAAACTAGACTCAATAAGCTTTAATTTCATATTTTATTCATCCTCTAATTAGATTTATACATTTTTTGGTGATTTTTCAAAGTTAGACTACTGCTGCTGTCCAAAACAGTTTTAATGAGAAATGTTGATTTCCATTTTGCCCCAAATTTCACAGTTTATACAATTCAGTCCTTGCTCAATTAACCCCTCAATTGAGCTAATTTTTCTCAATTAATACTTTAGTATATCATTTTAAACTTCTTCATAACCCCTAAAAATCAGAACTTTAGCATTAGACATTAATTCCAAACTCTTTCTTAATTAGGTCCTAAAATGAATTTTCCATCAATTTTACTTGATAAAATCATCATATACCAAAATTAAAGCTTCAATTATATGATTATTCATCATATTATTTCAGCACTCATCCATAAAAACTTTAAAAATTAGCCATGGAATCAAAAACTAATGAAATAGTAAGTTGGACCCAATTGTAAAATTCCAAAAACATAGAAATTTCAAGGAGAAAGCAAGAATTAAACTTACATGAAGCTAGAGCATGAAAACCAGCTTTAACCCCCTTCCATGGCTGTTTTTCAGCTGATGAATATGAAGAGAAATGAAGAGAATTCTAGATATTCCAATTTAGTCCCATTTTTATTTAGCAAATTTTGGCAAATTTCCAATTTTTCCCTTATTTCACCCATTTCCTGATTTTTCTCAGCTATTGCCGCCCAAAATATCTCCTTTGGGCTTATTTTCACTTTAGGTCCTTCCTCATTTGACAATTGAGCTATTTAATCCTTTTAGCAACTTTTACACATTTTCCAATTTAATCCCTTTTATTTAATTGACCACCCAAACGTCAAAATTTTCTAACGAAATTTTAATACTACCTTATTGACATTCCTTAAATATTTATAAAAATATTTATGGCTCGGTTTATAACATCGAGATCTCGATACCTCTTTTTCTCAATTTCTTGACCAAATAAATCTTTATAAAACACAATTTACTATTCCAAAAATCTTTTAAAAACTACATTTGGCTCGTAAATATTAAATAATATAATATACGAGTTCATTTGTCCGATTTGATGGTCTCGAACCACTATTTTCGACATCGTTGAAATTCAGGCTATTACAGGACGATTAACTAAAATATTTAATTTCAAAAAATTTAATAATTAAATCGAAAAAATTAATAGTTAAGTGATGAAAATAGAATGAAATTAATAGTTTAATGATATTTTTATACTTTACCCTTTTATCTTTATATAAATCACCTTAATTATATCATAAAAAATCTAAAATCAGGTAAAGATAAGTGTTATTATAAGATTTTATTAGTGATTATCTTCTTAACCCATTTTGAATTATAAAGTTAGGAAGGTAACGTCAACAAAAATGAAAGAAAGATTAAAAAAGATTGAACCAGCATAAGACAAGAAGCAAGAACCAATACTTTGAATTTAAAATATAAACTATACCGGTAATTGCTTTTTTACCACTCAATTATAAAAATTTATAAATTAGTCATTTAATTATTCAATTTTTTTAATCTTTTATGGTTAAATGGCTAATGGAAATATGGCGTGACGACTTTTGAAATAAGTATAGTAACAATTTTAGCCCTCAATGTTTACACATTACGTCCATTTAGTCTTAATTTTTAAAAGTTTGGCTCTCCATGTTTACCCATTACCTAATTTTATCCTATTTTTACACTAAAATATAATTCAATACACAATATGTAAATTAGAAATAAAAGAAAAAAATACATTTTTTTTAAATTATGTTTATTATTAAACTAGATAATATTCAAGTACTTATACTTCATATGACTAAAAACTTTATTACTAAAAAAAAAACTAAGAAATTGATATATGTTAATGATAATTAATTTATTTTTTGTTAGCTTAAGTTGACACCATTGATGAAGCAAATCAAATCTCAAAAACATTTTAAACAATTAGACTTACAATTGGGTTGAATTAATGAAGCATGTATTTTTATTTTCAAGCAATTGAATTGGCTATTTTCCAAAATTTGGGTTGTTTTGTTTCTTTTTATTGTTCATTTTTCCATTGAATCAAACGCAAGGATAATGTCAAAACGGGCCACGAAGAAAAGTAAAACTGCAAAATGATTAAATTATACAATGTGTAAATGTTAAAGGTTCAATATTTTATAATCGAGACTAAATTAACAAAATGTATAAATGTTGAGAGTTAAAGTTGTTATTATATGATAAGTGCATAAATCTCAATTCATTTATGATATTTCTCCCTCTTGTATGTTATTTAAATTATTAATTGTATTATTTGGATTTATATTTTACCTATTATTGATTTAGGGAATAATTAGAGAAAAAAAAAGCTTAAAGTTTATTTTTTTGGCAAGTTTTTACAGATTGGACTTTCAACACAATATTATTTTAGTATTTTGTCATAACTTGAGCTACATAACTCCATTTTAAGCCCATAATATATTGATTCGAAAGGAATTGAAAGATTATTTGAAGTTCTAACTCAAGCCCCAAAAATATCAAGATGTGTCTAAAATTAGCTTAGAAGTTTGATGTGAAAGTTGTCAAGAAATATAGGAAATTCTGCTTTATTTAATTAAGGATTGTTTTGTATTTTCTCCATTATGTGAATTTTGTCCTATAAAACGACATTCTTAAGTTAATACCTAGAGAGAGCCACGTTAGATATAGTCACCTTAATTTTATTTTACTTTTTGTGTATTATTTTCTCCATGAATTTCTAAGCCCTCTTTTCTAGTTAAAGGAATTTTAATGTTTGATTCTTAGAAGTTTGTGAGATTTAATTGTTCTTAATCTTTTATTTGTTATTTAGTATTTGCATGTCTTCTAATATCTTATTCAATTGCTTAGAATATTTGCCTTATCAACTAGAATTTTTAAATTTGTAATTTGGTTAATTTATTCTAATACTTGTGACAAGCAACATAGGTGGGTATGACAAAGATATACATTCAATGTTGTGTGTGTTGGGTCTGGTGCACTAAGTGTAATATTCTCGTCTATGTACACTTGTAATTTTTTTGAACAAATTGGTTAATGAAATTATTCATGAATTACATTAATACCCTTTGTATATTGTTCTCACGTGGTTTTTACATGTAAAATAAAATAGAAGCAAATATTAGCTCACTTGTTATCTAATGTTTAACTAATACTAAGTTGTATTACGTGGTCGAATCGTAATATAGAAAAATAACTTGTATTAGTAGACGAACCTAAACATATCCTTAGTCTAATCGAAAATGAGCAAACCGATTGAAAGACTAATATATCATAACAAATGACTCTCAGAAGAAAGAGACATAGATGTGACTGACTAGACTGACAGTATATCAGACTAGACCCAAGGAGAATAGATCATGAACCTATTTATGATTTATTCAATGTTGACGTTCATAGTGTAGGATACTTTAATCCTGAGTAGATGATGAACTATATATGTGTGACTAGTATACTTTGATGTAAGTAAAAGCTTGATTTCAAACAAATAAGGAACTGAAAGCCGGTGCGTTAGGTATATGACTTTTGTAGTATGTAGCATCATTCACAATAGTGGAATTCATAGCCTGAGATATGGGTAAATGATATCCTCTTATGGGCATTACATGATAGATGAAATGTAAACGTGGCCACGAGTCATTCGTCTTTGTGATGAATGATTTGGTAGTAATTGACTTTTCGTGAAGGAAAATGTAATGGTTACCGTGAGATAAAATATGATCATATTGGGAGAACAGATTTATCCCAAAGAGATTAAGGATATCCTATTAGCGTAACACACTTATGACAAGGTCATTGGATGAACATTAATCAAGTTGCTTTCGTAATGGTACGTCATTAGGGAGAGCTCAATCACAATACTATAGTGAAATGACTTCGTGACTAAAAGAGTTTATAATTAATAGGTGAAAAGTTGGACTTTAATTATAAATCATTGGAGCCCTAATCAAATATGTCCAATTGGTCCCTCCACTAGCTCATTGAAACCATAAATGAATTACATGTTTCAAATGAACAGAAATTGATAGAAACGAAAAAGTTAGAGAAATGAAAAACATTTAAAAATGAATGTGGTTTTCTCACTAAATGAAAATGACCAGAAAATTTATTTTATGGGTTTTTGAATAATTAATTAATTAAAGTTCGAAAATGGAATTAAATTAATTTATCATAGTGAATCCGTTGAATGTAGAAATATTAAATATATTTTCTCATAAATTCTTTTACAGTAAAGTTGCAATGATTTTAATGGAATTAGAATAGGGTTGAGAAAATTATTTAATTGGGAAATTAATTTATGATGTTTATTTTGGAAAATAGAATAACATGTATTGGGTTAGATTGAATTATAAAGTACTGGGTTAAAAATTTGAAAAGTACTTATAATTGGACCCGATATGAGAGAGGCTCAAAAGCCCTTCATGCTAATACATGGGACGGCAAACCCTAGTATATTTAACTAGGGTTGTTGCCCCTCTTTCTCCTAGTTAGACTAGGTTTTTATTTTTCTATTGAAATAGACTTCTGCTAATTCAACAAGGGTTTCACTTCTTCTCCCTATGAATAGATGGCAACGGTCGGGCTAAATATACAACTTTGGGATATTGTTATTCTACAGAGAGATCATTTATGCAATTCGGTTTCCCTACCTTTGCGAGGCCTTACCCATAAAGATAATTCACTATCTTAACACCTCGTACAACAAGTGATTACAAGCACTAACACTAACTAGATTAGCAACTTCACTTTGCATCTAATATTTAAATTGCTCTCTTCCAAGTTTCCCCCTGAAATCTTAAGATAAAAACCAAGTACTGACTTGATTACTTACAAAATGCACTAAAAAAACAAGTTCTAAATAATAAAATAAGTGCTAAATTCTCCACGCCTTTTATCTACACAAGCCCTTTCAAGTTTCAATATATAAAAGTTTGGGGTTTGTTAAGATAAAGATGAATTACAATCAATTTTCTTATCAAAATAAGTCTTCAAATTTTTGGGATATATTACTAAATTACTCAATTTAGTTCAATCTCTTCAAAATGGGGAAGTCGATTTCTTTACTCCAATCCAAACCAATCTTCAATATATTCTCATAACAGTGTTTTGATATCATAGACGAGCTTACAACATCCAAAATATCAATAAAAATTAAAGCCCAAAAATTTTATTACCAAAATTTATTAATTTAAACATAATAATTATTTTTGACTAAACAATACCAGACACCAATCTCATCACAACTTATATATTTTGATTATGTGTGGTCAAAAGTCTATGTCGCAATGCTTAGATCTTTGGGTTATTTTATTTTATTTCTTATACAAAGTGAAGCTATAAATTAGAGATGGTGGAATTATATCAAGAGTGAAACACTAATCATTGAAGTATTAGTATCATTTTCTTATATATGTTGTTGATTACAATATTTGATTTTAAAGATGGGTACGTATAAATGATACATTTTTACAAATTTGCATTCTAGAACAAATTAAAAGTGCTGACTATTGGGAAAAGAAAACCTTAATCTATACAAGTAGTTTATACACTTATAAAGATAATGGTAATAATAAATTGATAACAGCGTTGTTTTATGCATATCAAGTTCCCTCATATGGAATTGAACATTCGTGTAGGACATGGACACTTACGATTAACATGTAATGTAATGAAATAATGCAATTTCCTCATACGAAATTGAGCTTTGGACACTTACCAATTTAATATCAAATTTAATGCTGAAAATCATACTCTTTCAGAGCCCCACACATCAAATGTTTCATGGTAAACAAAAGAACCCAGCAGCTTAACTTAATGACCAACAAAACTACAATAAATTTCCCTTCATTTATTGTTTCTAGATCCAGATTTTAAGGGTACATGCCATCAATGAGGTTTTTTTTTTCTCTACTTTAACGAAAGTGACATAAATGATTCGACTTAATTTAATTTAATAGTATTAAGTTTAAACTTTTAGCTTAATTTAGTGAGGTGGTTATCTGAGTGATAGAAGGCGGGGGAGGAGTTAGAAAGGATGGGCTTCTAGAAGCTCTGGCCCCACCGGGCAAAGATGGTCCCTGACTTCCTTCCTCAACTTTCGTGCACTTTATGTCTAAAGAATGAGGACCCAAAAGTTGAAGTTGGGTCGTCTCTTTCTTGCGTCTCCACCGTCTGATCCTTTTCAGTTGACGGGGGGTTGTCGACTCGATCATGGCCCTACGTAGTAAGTATAGTTTGAAATACATTATTACTAAATATTAGGCTAAATATATATTTGGGATCTAAACTTGGTTTTATCTCTCAAATTGGTATTTAAGATTTTTTTTATTTGATCAAGTACTTAAACTTCACCTCAAGGTTCAATTTAGTACATAAAGTTTATTTTGTTCCAATTAGGTACTTGAGTTTAATTTTTTTGCATTCAAATTGGTACTATAACTTTAAATTAGTTCAAATAATTAAGTAGTAATTAAGAGCAAAAAGCCAAGTTCATGTACCAATTTGAACTAATAAGTCAAGTTCGGATACCTAATTGATCAAAATAAATTTTAAATACTAAATTGAATCTTAAAGCCAAATTCAAATACCTAAATGTATATTTACTCTAAATATTATTCTCCACGAAATTATTCATACTCTTTTAAAATTTATTATTGAAAAATAATTTATATTAGTGTAAAATTAAAGTATTTTTATTCATTTATATATCCACACTATATACGTACGGACTATGTTTAAAAAGAGCTTCTAAATAAGACTTGTCACTTACTTTCTGAAATTTTGAACCTAAATAAATTATATAGGTGAAGATTTTTTACCATAAGATAAATTATTAGAGTCAAAATATTTAAATATGAATACTATAAAAGTTATGAATATTTATAAAATTAAAATATTTGGAGAATAACAGACATGTACTCTTTACATTTTAATAAAACAAAAATAAAATTTCAATATTTTATAAGATTTTGGGTGAAAGAAATATTTGGATATGTTTACGTATTAGTCTTTTAGAAACCTTGGCACGTGCGATATGGTTGAGGACTTAATTTGCTGGTGGCGGTGCCTTGTGGAATGGGAGGAGTTCAGGATCCAGCTCAAGATATCTATCTCAATTGTACCGAAACATAGTAAATTTAAATTGATACAAAGTTATTATAAATATATAGAATTTTAAAAATTAAATAATATGAATTATAACAAAATAAATTTATGTTTAAAAGTAAAATATTCAGCGTTGTCCTCCTCTCAGCTCCAATTAATTAGGGCTGAAAAAGAAATTTTGAAATTTAACTTGAATTAAAGTGATTGACGTGGTTATTACTTTTTATTTAATTTATATATATAAATAATATTTATATTTAAAATAATTTATTTTTTATATAAACATAATTTTATCTAAAAATTATTTTTTAGAAATATTTGGTGAAAAAATTAATTTTTTTCTTAATAATGTCCAACAGTGAAGTTTATTGTATGAAATAAGTTGTAAAAATCAAAAGAAAAAATTAATAAAAACACCAAATTATTTGAAAGCAAGCAAGAGTAACCGTTACCATTAATAAACACAGGCATTTTAACTTTAGCCACCGGCTTCTTAGTCTAAGGATTATAAAAGATTCAATGGTTCACTCAATTAAATTATAATAAAAGTACAACAATATTCAATTTTGGCTCCCTTTCTATTTCACTCCTCTTTGAAGTATGACTTCAAAGCTATTAACATTCAACAAGAACATGGTTTAAATTAAGTGGACTAAATTGTTATTGATTAATTAAATTGATTAGCTCTTACCATTAACATACGCTATTTGTTGCACATCAAATTATTATCAATTTTTACGGTTAAAAAAAGGGTAAATTATTTAGTTGGTCATTTAATTTTTTGAACGTTTTCATTTTGATCACCCAAATAAAAATATTCGCAATTTAGTCACTGTCATTAGAAAAAATTTTCATTTTAATCACCCAAATGTTAAATCCCTAATGGCGATTGACTATGCACGCCACATCAACATTTTTTACCATTTCTTTGACCCTCACTATTGTTCATCATCTTATTTACCTTCATGCCACCCTCTAATTCATTCTTCTTTTTCTTCCTTTGCTTCCTACTTCTAGCCACCACGCCATTCTACTTCCATCAAATCTCCCCTATAAAAATTTAATTGAAATGCTACAATGGATTTCTTACCTCAAGTATAGGATGAATTTACTAAACTAGATTTGTGACTTCATTATTGTTGATCCTGCAACACCCCATACCCGACCCGATCACAAGGTCCAAGCTATAAGGTATCACATTCGTTGCCGGAGCAACTACGAACAATCACAATTTGATTTACAATGTAACACCCAAAACTCGGCCTAGGAGTTAGACCGAATCCCGAGGGTCACATTGATCACCGAAGTGATCGTAGAAAAATTTTATAAAACATATTATCTCAATTCCACTACAACATTTTAAAGTTTAACAAAACGAAAACAATTAATCGTTAGCTTTCAATCAGAAAAGTTATAGTTAAGTTTAATAAATGTACAAAATAAAATGTACGATTGAAAATTTAAAACCGAACTTGTACCACAGTTTTTATAAAACCCTACATATCTAAACGATAAATCAAAATGGAAACTGAAAAAGACAACTGATAAATTATTTTCAACTGAGACTGTCCGAGACCTCTGCTAAATAAGACCAGTGTCAGAGTTTCAAAAACGTACTTGTAAAAGGAAACACTAGGGGATAAGCTATAAGAGCTTAGTGTGAATTCGAATCGAGATTAAGAACAAAATTACAGAATTCAATTCAATAGCGCAACAGACTTACAAATACTCAGAGACCGAAAGTAAACTTGGAACTAACATCCCAACATCCCAACAGAACGTAACAACTCAAGCATACCAAGTCACTCACAGTCAAACAGAATACAGAAAGATGGTCTTGCACCCAGAACACTCAAACAGATGCATATGAAATGCAGTCAAGTAATAAAACCCACCCATCCAACCAACACACATTTTCGTCCCTCGATCACACCCCATAAGAGTTGATTAATCTCACCCAACCAAAACACACCACATAGGACCTCGAAGGCCCATCCAACCTTATACACTATCTTTGTAGACTAAGCTACTCAGATATCCATATACAGCAGAGCTGACTTATATGCAGTACAGTGCAATACGATAATCCATTGTACAATCATGATGCAACTTCAACTGCCAGTTCAGATAATGGTACGCAACAAAGCTAACGTACATACGGTACAATGCGGTAATCCACTTTACGAATAGGCTTGCAGTTAAACTGCCAGATCAAAACAAAATCAGTCTCCATTTTCTTCACAACCAATCCCAAAATACTTTATGCAAGTGCATGAATGCATTTAGTCCCACAGAAACAATGAACACGTCAATTGACAATCAGACAGAAGCAGGTATTCACACACACCCAATAGATCAGGTTCAGAATCAAATATCTCACACAACAGTCACAGTTAACACATAAGCCGAAGCCCAAATCAGAATTCTTAGCCACCCTGTCTAAAAATCAGCCAAGGCCAAAACACATGAACACATTTTCAAATCAAGAACACATACAGAACCAAAATAAGTGATTTAGAGCCACACGACTGTGTACTCCGCCCGTGTGGAAAAACCTAGGCCGTGCGGGGGTCAAAACACCCATGTGGAAGGAGGCACACGGCTGTGTGGCAAAGGCACACAATCGTGTAAACTAGAGACACGACCGTGTGAGCAGGCCGTGTAACTCACTATCCAATTGTGCGAAAATAGAGTATAGAGCAGACACTCTCACACGGCCGTGTGTCCAAAACACGCGCCCATGTGGGATCTCTAAATCCCCAAATTAGCCATACGACTATGTGGCTAGACCGTGTGGTCCCAACACACTAAATCCCTAATTCCCAAACACACACGGCTATGTAAATCGACACACGCTGGTGTGGCCACCCGTGTGGTTACAAAACCACTTCGGAACAAGCCAAAATCGTCGTTTTAGCCGACAAAACAGTCTCCAACCTTTACAATAACAAGAGTATATCGGAATATGCAGTATTCCCCATACTTTTTCAGCAACTAAATACCCAAAAAACAACGGGTTAGAGCACACTCAAGAAATGCTGAAACAATAATTCTTAAAATCAAATAGATAATGTTCAAATCTCACACCTGTTTAGAGATCTAAAACGTCCAGAATCTTACTCGAAGACCAAGAAATCGAAGTTCTTACAAAACCACAATTTAATCGTTTTTCAAAAAGAAAAGAAAAAAGAAGAAGAAAACCAAGAAAAAGGAAGAAAAGAATGTCCAGCCAAAAAGAAAAATAAAAAAATAAAAATCAATACAAAATAATAATACAAAAAAATATAAATGATCATATATTTTAACTTAAAACAAAATGAAATAAAAATGCTTCTTCAAAATACACACACAAACACTCACTCAACCTCCAGACTAACAGGCCCATTCTATCACTTAAACACGCAACTAAACACAATAGCACAACTTACTCACTGACCATAACTACAACCCTAGAACTTCCAGCCCAAAATTCGGGGTGTTACATACAACATTAAACATTCAAATATAAATAAAACCGGTATATAAAAAATAGTGCATAATCATTTATGAGTCTTATACAAGCATACAAAAGCTCTAATGCTAACCCGAGATCTAATTAGGACTAAATTGTAAAATTTTCAAAATTCAAAGTTAACATGGCGACACTAGAGGTTCCTCGTCATGGCGCAACTCTTTAACTTTGGCACATCATGAACTCAAGTACACATGGTCGCAACATGAATCCTAGCTTGTTTAGGTTGTTTCTTGTCATGACGGTGGCGATACGTCATCGCGATGTGACATATTGTTTCCATAAAAATCAACATGGTACAAGTTTTTGCATCTACTTGAAATCACCTAATCATCTCAAACACATTTGCAACTACAATATTAGCCAATTTACATGTCCAATAAATTCAATTATAGCCAAATTATCTTTCATACATATACAATTTACATCGATTTAAACAATTTCATTGAACACACAATTCATTTGATCATACTCAACATTGAACTGATTAGCATATATACATATGTTTATAGATATTTTACCATATAAACTATTAGCATACCACAAGTTATGCCTAACCAAATATTATGACATTCTCAATTTCATATATTTAAATATATAGCCATTTCAAAATACCAATTCCAACTCCAAAAGTTCATATGAATCACATCTTAAACCAAAAACCAACTCAACCTAGGTATATGTCATACTCAACCTAGGTATATGCCATACTCAAAACGAAACGGATTTATACAAACTTTTTTGAGTCAAGGATTACCTCCTGGATGTTGGATCTACTTATTGCACTCTTGGGAATCTATTATACCAATGCATAGAGAAAACAAACCGTACGTTGAGCGAAAAAGCTCAATTGTAATTCCATGACTTAAGATAAAATAACATATGCATTATTAAATTGTCACAAAGTATATAATATAAATGACTATTCAAAACATGATCTATGATACCAAATAATTCTATTAACATATTCATATTTGAGCATACCATAACAATAGTAAAATCAATTCAACTCACTTATCAACTACCTATCTTTGAACCATTTCCAAATTCAATACATTCAGTTCCATTCTCATTTAACATCAATATTCCATAACTTCTATACTACTCTTGTTATCTTGAATGGCCCGGTAACGATGACTTTTGCTATCTATACTCATTATACATCACAAGTGGCCCGGCTACAATGGTTTGCACTATACAATATATTACCATTTTGGATGGCCCAGTTACAATGGTTTACTTTATTTCAATATTCTACCATCCCAAATGGCTCAGCAATGATGGCTTTCTATTTCAATAAACTACATTCCTGAATGGCCTGACAACAATGGTTTTCATAATTTACTTATCCTACCATCTTAGATATCTCGGCAATGATGGCATTCAATACTTGAACATTCTATCATCCCGGATAGCCCGAAAACGATGGTTATCGCTATAGACATATCCTACCATCTCGAATGGCCCGACAACGATGATTTTCAACCTAATGCATGCCAACTAATTCGACAGTACTCGAGACCGTTATTAGGGTAACACCAAATTAATATACATTGTAACCATATATCACATTTCAATCTCATTTGTAACACCTCATGCCTGACTTGATTGTAGGATCCAGACTATAGGGTGCTACACTTAAATTTTGAAATTACTAACTCATTCTTTAATAAATTATATATATTCCACCATTCATACTTAATGCAATTAATATTAAAACACAACTATCTAATCGACCTCACTACATACATTCGAAATTCATAATCATATAGTATGAGTATTATAGAAACACAATCATCTAATTTCTTTATAATATTCATGAATTTAGTACGATTATTTTTAAAAGGTAAAAATATACAAAGTAGCCTTGAAATGTGAATAGCTTTATTCAGCTTAAAGAAGTTGTATTCTACAACTTAAAATAATTACAACTCATGTTTGACCTTGAGGCTCTACCTCTAGGTTGCCCTGTTGTATGCATATTATGACTAAGAAACAAATCTACCATTACACTGTACTCTGGCTTGGTCCCTCAAACTCTCAAATTTTCTCTTCTTACCTGTAACACATAATAGCACATACGTAAGTTCTAATGAAATTCGTGATTTTTCATACCTTATGAACATAACGCAATCATGCTTGTATTTCACAGCTTGAAGTTCACATTCTACTTGTCTGTATTAGGATGATTCATAAATCTCATTAGCATATTATTTACATTATACGAACTAGCTCACTTGTACTTGGCACATTATTCTCAATAACACCATCGCTTGTTTGCTTGCGCATATAAAGCTTCTACTAATAAGATTTCAATAGATACAATATCAGATTATAGATTTATAACTTTTGACCTCTTGGCAGATTATCCCTGTGAATTCTTTTTTCACTAGTTGCCTTTACGGACCCATTTTCATTTGCTTTTTTGTGGAATTTCACTTATAGACTTAAGAAAGAAAACCTATAGATAAATCCCTTAGCACATCTTATACCATCAAATCTAGATAACCATATAATATAGATATTAGCAAATAGTTTTTGTTGCGAACCACTATTAGTAGCTTGTCATACGAACTCATATTTGTAGTTCAATCCTTGCAGATTCATGTTTGAACCCACATATATGGATTCATGCTTTGCAAAACATATTGGTGGATTCATAAGAAAAACTCCTATTACAGATTAATAAAGAAGATCTACTCATCTCAGTCAGAAGAAAAATCTGACGAATCATCATTTCTGCTCTGTTCACAACAATAGATAACTTGCAGGAGAATTCTTAAGGCAAATCCCCTATTCGTGGGATCGTACATGAGGAATAGTCTTGACAGACTGTCATATCTTTCATACATGGACTTGTCTAAATAGATAGCTCGTACCTTTGGATTCGCACATAGAATAGATTACAAGTATTCGAACATACTCTTGGTGGACTTAACAGACAGATCTCAAATTTGTGGAGATATAGGTGTCATTGTACAAGTATAGATTCACATAAATAACTTTATCTTACGGTCATTCACTGGATCTTTCCATCTATGCACATCTGGCTGATTCATAAACGAGAACTGTTTTGCAGACCTTCCTGGATCTTGCCATGGTCATGGACTTGCATTTATTCAAACGTCCCATAAAGGGTTCTCATATACTGGTGTGCATCTTTCTTTGGAAAATCCACCCAAACCTTCACAAATCCTTCTTATTAATTTGAACACTTACATGTTCCCCTATAAGGCTAGGATTATTCTCTAATTCCAGTTTGCATTTACATGCCCTACTGGAGGTAAATCACATATCATATTCACTTATTCGTCTTCCATCTCAAACACATTTTGACATCCCTCCTCTACATCGCATAATTCACACACATACAAGTCAAGAACAAGTAATAAATCAATACTATTAATCATACACAACATGTATTATGCCAACAATTCATCTATACCTCATGATAACTTACGAACTATCATACACTTGCATATTAATATATAACACATTTGACACACCAACATTCAGCCATTATATACTCATCATTTACCCGTCACTCAGTTAAACATACCTAGTGCATGTCACTAAAAATAATTTAGCATCCTTTTAAGACTGAGCTCTAAAACTTGCGTGGAGGTTGACACCAAATTCATCTACTAAGATTTTCCCTTGTTACACGAGCCTTTAGCTTACAAACATAACAACCATTTTAGAATTTCGGTGAAGATAATTCACCATCATAAGAATCATATTTTACTTGCATGCAGAGGCCATTTAAATATTTAACCACAACCTTAACCAAAACAGAACAGATCTGATGTATAACTAAAATCTTTGACCTTCTTTCCTTTTCTTAAATTTGTTAGTACAGGAAGGTTAATAAGCTTACCAACTTAATAAGTTATCAATTTCTTATGCACAAACTCTATCTTCTTTCCTCCATGTAGACTATTCTTAGTCATTCTTACAACAGACCCGCAAAGAAGATTATGAAGGGAAAGAAAGATAAAAGAGTAATACCAGAGAGCAATGTCTCCCCTTTATATAATACTCCCTCACTTCCGTCACCGGTTTCACATTTAACAGCCAAGTGTACATCCATAATCATCATGTCTCCCACTAAGAAAAATTCCTAGTTCAAACTTAATAGAACCAAGGTTGAAATCGAACTTTTTCACAACTAGCTCGCCAATTCCCCTTATTTCTACTAGAATCCGCTCAAATTATAAACTTTTCAAATTAATACCCAAAATCATGATTCTAACTTAAATTTGACATTTCGGGGTGTGACACCATCACCAATTCATTTCATACATTACATACCATTCAACCTTCCGTATTGTACTCGTTTTTCCTATATTCAATCAATATACATAATTTCGACATTCAATACAGTCACACATTTCAATCTAATACATGCTCTCAATCACATTCACAACTACAATCCAATTCATTTTCCAAGCACATATATTCATGTCATACACATACTTAATTTTCTACTAAATATGATACATTAAATCGTACTATTTTCTATTCTATTCAATTTAGTCTCTATCTCGATATTCAATATCAACCATAGCAATTCAGTTCAAACAACAATTGACAACTTACCTTCATACCATATAATGTAAAAGTCATGAATATGCAGTAAATAAATCCTGACTCATAGAAATACAAAATGGGGGTCACATGTCACTCATCGACAACTCTCACTTTTGTTTTCCCTCTCGATGGCCCAGTGTCGAAGTTAGCTACATACAATCATAAAATATATTTCAATATAAATTTCCAACCAATAAACAACTAATTACCAATTTATGCATAATTTTTAATTTATTCAATTTAGTCCTTAAATTTGAGATAAGCATATCTTTCAATTTCTAGCCAAGGATTAAAATCTGATTTCACATATATTCATTAGGGAACCTTTACTTTCTATTCTTATAGAAATTTCATAATATTTTTACATTTTATTCAATTTGGTTCCAATCTACAAAACTAACAATTAGGCTAAATTAACTTTATAGTCCAGTCTTTTTCATAATCTAAGCTTAAAATCTATCAATTTCAAGCCTAATTTTTCAAGAAATCAACAATGGAAACTTTAAAAAACTTTAATAATTTCACAAATTGGTACATGGACTAGCTTGATCAAGCTCTCATGACATCAAATTTATAAAAATTACAAGAAAAAGTACCTAATTACCTTGAATAATTATTGGCCGAAAGCTTGAAGCTTGGAAGGTTTTCTCTTTAATTCAGCTATGGTGGATGGTGATATGATGAAGAATATAGTGTAATTTTCCACTATCTCAACCTTTATATACATTAATTAATTATAGGTAATCTAACTTAATTACCTTAACTTGGTTTTATTAACTTAAAATTAACTATTATTTATTCTTAATAGGATATGGTATTAAGATCCACTAAGTCTCATTTGCATGGTCTAACAGCTATTTTGGAATTTTTGGTTAATTTATATTTAGATCCTTAAGCCTTTTGACAATTAAAACTCTTTAGCGATCGAACTTTACAATTTAGTCCTTGAGCCTCAATTAACCATAATTTCGGCTTAATTTCTTAAAAAAATTTTAGTTCATCAATACGCTAACTCCGTAAATATCTCTATTTAATATTTATGGACTCGATTTATGAAAATAAGATTCTAAAACTACAATTTTTCACACCATCAAAAATTGGATCATTATAAATCCTGAGTATAGAAATCTAATTGAAATGCTACCGTGGTTATAAGAAGATTTGTAACTTCATATTTGTTAGACCTTGAGAATAGGATGAATTTACTAAACCAAATTTGTTCGCCCAATTTCAATCACCAAGAAATAATCATGTATGACACTATCTTCGTATTATTGTTTTAATTAATTACATTTGTAATTAATTTTATAAATGAAGGTTTTAAAGTCTATTTCTTTGTTTGTGTTTCTTTAATGTTCAGTGGATTTCAAACAGGTGGAATTGCTTCTGTTATTAAAAGATTTAGCCATTCATTATTGCTTGACCCAGAGTACATAAGTAATTTGCTAAACGAGATTGTTGATTTTTATTTCAATCACCTTGCATAGCTTTTCAGATTGGAAGTGAACATGTATGGAATTACCCACTTTTCGTATTATCTTCATTTGTAATTAATTTAAGGTGCATTTGTTTGTTTCCTCCTAAACTACTTTTATTTACATCCATTTGCTTGTTTTGTTTGATTTTTCTTTTTATGTTCAATATGGATTCGGCAATTGCTTCTTCTTCTTAGCATAGTTTTGTAGGCTCCAACAGTGCATATGAGCCTCCTTTGTATTCAAGACTAAGACTTGTCACCACAGATTCGTTTGGACAACCATTATATAATGGAGGGGATTTTATAACTTCTCAATATTTCTATGTACACAATCGGTTGATTTAACGATGTGGTTCTTCATGACTTAATAGGTTTTTTTTAATGTAGGCTATTGGAAAAATCCCCGTTTGACAACGATATTCTTGCACAGCGAAAAATTAAAATTTTGAAAACTGACCCAGATTGTGATATTTATAGAATAAAATTTAACTGAATTCATACATGTGTTTTTGACTTAGCGGGCATTCGTTATTCCCAGTTTTCAAGCAAATGATCTTCTCTGCTATTCTCGTACTAATTGAATTGAAACACAGAACTAGAAAATGTTTTCTCTCCTTTTGGAGTGAAAACGAAAATTCTCTTTTCTTAATAGAAACCGGTAGAATTGTTATTCCGAAAAAATATATGTAATAGTTGAGAATATTTTTTATTCGGCAGAATAAAAATCTCTCAAAGTTGTATTAATAGCTCTATTGGTATCATCTATTTATAGGAAGAGAAGGTAGAACACTTGTTGAGTTGTAGTGGTTTATTTTAAATAGAAAAATAACATCCTACTTAGAATAAAACTAGGGTGGATGGGACACCCTAGTATTCCTACTAGAGTTGTCGCCCCCTTCATGTCCATAAGGAGTTTTTGGACCTCTTTCACATCGAGTCCAATTACGAGTACTTCTTAGGCCTTTTTGACTCATTACACTTTACTGTGATCCAACCTGATTCAATTTTTCTATTTCCAAAAATAAACTTTACTATTTATGTATAAAACAATTTTCTCATCCCTATTTTACCCTTATAAAATTTTGACGATTTTACCCCTGATAAAATTTTAATGATTTTGCCCTTGGTAAAATTTCAAAAAAAAATATTCAATATTTCACAACTCAACATGTTCACTATGACTGAATGGTTTATTTCCATTTCCGGGCTTCAAAACAGTCTAAAAACATAAACTCATTCTTCCGATTATTTTTTAAGTAATCTATATAGGATTGCAAATGGATCATTTCCATTTTTTGAAATCTATATTCATTTCCAAATTATTTCATTTCTTCATTTTAGAGAAAATCATAATCATTACTGAATGTTTCTCATTTCTCTTTTATTATTCATTCCATTCATTTCTATTCAAACACGCAATTCATTTTTTGTTTCAACGAGCCAGCGAAGGGACTAATTGGACATATGTGGTTGAGGATCAAATGATTTATATTTAAGTTTCAGCTTTTCATCTATTAATTATAAACTCATTTAGTCACGAAGTCATTCCATTATAGTATCATGACTGAGCTCTTCCCAACGACATACCATTAAAAAAGTAACTACTCAATGCTCGCCCAATAACCTTGTCATAAGTATGTTATCCTCATAGAATATCCTTAAGCTCTTAGGATAATATCCATTCTCTCAATATGATATTATTTTATCTCATGGTAAGCATTGCACCTTCCTTCATGAAAAGTCGATCACTATCAAACAGTGATCAAGTCATCCATCACAAAGATGAGCGACCCTTGGCCACGTTTACTTTTCATCAACCATATAATGCCATTTAGAAGATATCATTTACCCATGTTTTGGGCTATGAATTCCACTTTTTTGAATGACACTACATACTATAGAAGTTTTACACCCAACGCACCAACTTTCGGTTCATTATCTATTTGAACTTAGGCTTTTACTTACATCAAAGTGTACGAGTCACGTATACGTAGTCCGCTATCCATTCAAGATTTACGTATGCCATACTATCAATGCCACAAGTGAATAAATCCTTAAACAGATTTAGGATCTATTCTGCTTGGGTCTTTTCCGATGTACTCTCAGTCCAGTCAGTCACATATATGTCTCTATCTTTTGGAAGTCATCCGCTCCGATTCCCAAGACAATGCATATTCCCAATTGGACTTGACAAACAACATATTAGTCTTTTAATCAGTTTGCTCATTTCAGATTAGACTAATGACATGTTTCAGTTCATCTACTAATACAAGTTGTTTTTTCGTATCATGATCTGACCACGTAACACCTCTTAGTATTAGTTAAAAATTAGACAACCAATGAGCAACATTTTCTTCCATTTTTCTTTGCGTGCAAAAACCATTTTGAGGGAAATAATACAAAGTATATTAATCGTAATCAATGAATTTGTTTTATTAACCAATCTATTAGGAAAAATTACAAGTGTACTTAGATGAAAATAGTACAATTAGGGACGAGATCCGACATAGGCTTCATATGGGCTTCAATAAAGGTAGCTTCAGCAAGAAGATAATGAGCTTGCTTGTGCAATTTCAGTGGCTGATGAATCTTTCCATGTTATTGAGATCATTCTTAGAGTAAAGATTCATTGTGTTCTAATGAGGTAGGTATTATTAACCTTCTAGTATCATAAAAGATTATGCTTCTCAAGTCAAGGACCATGTTAAAGTTTTCGTAATTATATAAATTTCATTTTTTTCTTGGGAAAAGTTGGTATTTATCTCAAATAAAGAGCTTGATGAAACAATTATGCCGAAACCCAATTTTTTAAAGGCAGTTCATATCTCCCTTCTCATGAGAAAGGTGGTATAGGTAAAAACACTAATTTTGGCTTATATGCTTGATTGAAATGCTACAATGGAATCCTATAGTAGCAAAGCATTCCAATCAGATTTCTATGGAGAAGAACTGATGGAAGCAGAATGGCATTGTGGCTGGAAGTAGAGGGTGCCATGAAGGGAGAGAAGATAATGAACAATAGTGAGGGTAAAATGGCCAAATATATTGATGTGATATGCACAATTAGCTACCATTAGGGATTTAACATGTGAGTGACTAAAATAAAAGATTTCTCTAATGAAAGTGACCGAATTACAAGTACTTTTATTTTTGGTGACCAAAATGAAAGTGCCCAAAAGTTGGGTGACCAACTAAGTAGTTTACCCTTTTAAAATGGTAAATTACACCAATAGTCACTAAATTATGGGTACATTTTAGTCATAAGAAAAAGAAAAATTATAAATATATTTTGTTTTTACAATTTGAGTTTTGAAAAATAATTTAAATTAATTGAAAATTTGAATTAAGTCTGAAAAAAAGAAAATTTTATGGTATAGTTTGTATGTTTTTGCTAAAGAAATAGCATTAGAGTTGATTTCACAAGCCTTTATAATAATAGTTCTCAATGTTCTTCAATAACTTAGACTTTAAAAATATTACTAATTTGATTTTGGGAAATACTGAGGAAGGATGTGATAATCTACTTTTTTTTTGTTTTTTTAAATTTGTTATTGGATTCTACGGAATGATAATTTTCTTTATTTCTCATACATATTAATTCTACAACAACATATTTGATATTTTATTTTCTATTTTTAAATAATTTTGGGTTTTTTTATAATTTTTGTATAGAATAATTGTCAAATTGATAGAAAATATAAAAGTTGAGGAATAAAATTGTTATTATACCAATTAAAAAGTGATATTTAACAATCAGGTGAACAATTTATAAAACTTTAGTGATAAAATTATAATTTTTTTAGTTAAGTAGTTAAAATGAAAATTTAGTTATAATTTAGTGATTAATGGTATAATTTACTCCTTTTTATCATTTTACAAAAAAAAAATTAAAATTCATGAAAGAAATTCTTAAAATGGCGGAGGATAAAAGCAAAAGAAGAAGTTCTAGAAACTTAAAACTAAAACAAAAAGGAAATTGAGACATGAAATGGCAGGCGAGCATGAAGTAGCAGATATAACCGTAACACAACCCACGATTTTGTGATGAAAACTGTTGAAAAGTAGGTAAAATACAAGACATACATATGAGATTAATATAAACTATACCACTTTGGACTTCAAAAATTATTACTTATATATTTGGCTCAGCTTTACTTGTTTTGCTAATAAATTGTATTTTTATAATTAAATTTTTAGTTAATAAATAGTATTACCCATGTGAGTCAAAGTTGAATTTATTTGAAATATTTTTAATTTACGATTACCTTTGACCCCTATAAATACAAACGCCTCACTCTCTCTCTCCCCTCTCGCACAGGCAGAGATAAAAAAAAAAATCCCCTTTCTTTCATTTTTATTTTACCACCTTACCCTTCCTTTGTCCTTTCCCAATGTATGCAATTGCAACCTTCGCTTCCCCTCCCGCCGTTACAACCCTCAACAACACCTATTCAGTTTCGCGATCGAAGAAGACGGTCACCGTGAGAAATTCGGTACAGACGGAGAACAAGGTGGTTGTGGCAGCGGCGGCAGGAAGTTTGTATGAGATACTAAGGGTGGAGAGAACGGCATCATTTAACGATATCAAGACGGCGTACCGGAGTTTGGCCAAGGTTTTCCATCCAGACGTGATGGGATCATCATCGGACGGCCGTGATTTCATAGAGATACGCAACGCGTACGCCACTTTGTCGAATCCGACGGCGAGGGCCATGTACGATATGTCGTTGGCGCCACGTTGGATGCGAGTCAGGACTCGGATTTACCCGACTCGAAGATGGGAAACTGATCAGTGCTGGTAGAAAAATTGACTAGAGGGAATTAATTTCTGTTACGCAGGGTTTTTTTTTTTTGTGAAAAAAAGAACAAAATGTAGGAATTTTTCGACACATAGCATCGCATGTGTTTCCAATGTTGTTAGAAATTGCTGTAAATTCTTCTTCTTCTTCTTTTGTTTTATCCTCAGGAGTCTAGTAAATACACATTTATCTTATCCTTCTCCTTTGTAGCTTTTGTAGAAAACAAGAAATTGAAAAAGGTTGCTTGAAAATGGATTTAAAGCTTGTTTTGCCGTACAGCACATGAGTAAAACTATACTCACGGTTTTTGTATTAAATGGCATATTGTATTTTGTTTTTTTTATTTAAAATTAGATAAATAAACTCTTATAAATTTGGGAAAGAATGCAAATTTCGTTAAAAATATATGTTAATAAATGATTTTTTGGGTTTTTCAAAAAATATTATATAAATAATCTGAAATTAAAAGATGAATAAGACCAGATAAAAGTATCATGAAGCCTATTTATTAGGAGTCGAATTATATTTTACTCTTTCTATTAAAAAATAAACATATTACCCATATATGTTAGATATGACATTCCACCTATATCTCATACTAATGTGACAATATTTTAAATAATTTGAAATCCTTACAATAATTTATAATTATTTAAAAAATCAGATTGTCTTTATTCATTTCATCCTCAAGAGAAAACATAAAAAATTATTAAGAATTATCAAAAATTTAAAAGTATTAAAAATTATTTAAAACAACAACCATAATGATCCTGAACATCGTCCAAGCTCGAATGAGTGGTTTCTAAATTAATTATAAAAAATGATAGAAAATTATTAAGAAATATAAAAAATATATAAATAATGATTAATTTTTTAAAAAAATTATAAAATTTATAATTTTTTTAAAAAATTATAAAATTTATATATATGCACATTTATCATATTTAAAGAATTCAAATATACTCATACACATGTATTTTCTTAATTAAGTTGATATTTTTAGTTAATCAAGTCGATGATTCCTACTTTGTTAATTTTTTAATAACTTTTAAATAATTTTCAATAATTATATACAATTATTTAATAATTATTTAATAAACAAACTGAAATTTTTTTAATAATTTTTAATAATTTTAAAATTTTATATTTTTTATAAATTTTAATATTTTAAAATAATTTTATATAATTTTTTTCATAATTATTTAAAAAAACCACATTCAGGATGAACTTAGACAAATAAAAAATCACATTAAAGATAAAATTGGACAACTGTCTAGGTTCATTTGAATATAGACAATTATTTGTCTAGGTTCATTTGAATATAAACAACCATTTGTCTAGGTTCATTTGAATATAGACAACTATTTGTCTAGATTCGTCTTCAATGTGGTTTTTAAATAATTATAAAAATAATTATTTATTTTTGAGTTTTTTTTTAATATTTGCTTATGTGACAAAATGTATTGCATCAGTATGAGGTAAACGTGGCACACCATGTATTGTTATCTAGTTGCTCTGTCAGTCACGTCATCACTTAAAAGTAGAAATAGATGAAATTTTTAACAAAATGATTAGTTTGCTCTTTGATCTAAAGTACATAGATTAACTTGCCTTTTATTTTAATAGAGCAGGCAAAATGTAATTTGGCTTCTAGTATAGGGGTCTCCATGGTACTTTTACCTAATCTTACTCATCTTTTAATTCACATCACTTACATAAAAAAAAATTTTAAAATCCAAATAATCGCTTAATAGCACATATAGATGGAATTTTTGGTGAATGGCTAATTTGCACTTTTTTTTAACATACAAGGTCTAACTTGCCTTTTTTTAGTAAAAGGGGCAAAATGCAATTATTTCAAATCATTACTTTAAATAATAGTAAACTTTGTATTGTAGTCCTTATCCTCACCTTTTTCTCTAAGCTCTTCCCTCCCTTTTAACCCCAGTTCTGTAACACTCCCTACCCGTATCCATTGCCAGAATAGGGTACGAGGTATTACCGGAGTTTACTGAACATTTTCAAATAATTCTGAGTCATTTATTATTCAGATTTTGAAAATAATCATAACGTCTCTCGATTGGGCCCTCGAAGCCCCAAACATACACTAAAAACCAAATGGAATTAAATCGAGATTATAAAAAAAAATTCGCAAAATCTTAAATTTTATTTTCATCTAAGTACTTACCATTTCAATGCTTCTTGTAATTAAACATATTACCATTCAATCAATAGCTTGTCCTTTGTCTAAGTGTCAAGCCACATCATTGTTAGTATACTTGCATATATTTCATATAAATTCAACATTGATATACTTATTTTCTCGACATGTCACATTTGAGTTTAATAATTGTCTTTACTTACATAATTTCCTTGTATCAACGTATTTATATGTACATGTCATGAAACATATTAATTCTATTACCGTTTCTTTATAAGTATATATCAATCGTTTCATTATATCAATATTTCATGTTTCATCATTTCCATATATTTTAAGTATATTTATTCCGGTAAAGTGTATATCAAACTTAACATAAATTATATTCCATGTACTTATTCTTATTTTGTTTATCTATCTTCATAATTATTTCATACAACTATTTTGTACATATATTTCCATATGACCAGTTCTTGTAAACATTTCACACAACCATTTCATGTAACCATTCGTCATCTAATACGTATTACCTGAATATTAATTGTTCAATAGATATCATAGCGTCTCCCATCCACGGTCTTATTTATCTTTGACATGATGCCACAGTGTCTTTCAACTATGGTCTTACTCATTTTCTGTCATGTTGCCATGGTATCTTTCAACTATGGTCTTACTCATTTTCTGTCATGTTGCCATGGTATCTTTCAACCATGGTCTTATTCATTTCCCATCATGTTGCCATGGTATCTTTCAACCATGGTCTTATTCGTTTCATATCACGTTGCCATGGTATCTTTCAACCATGGTCTTACACATTTCATATCAGGTTGCCATGGTATCTTTCAACCATGGTCTTACACATTTCATATCAGAGAGCACACTCCCGCGAACCTCATCCTTACAGTGGGATTACCAGTCCAGGCTAAATCCCCTGTAATATAAACTCATAGAGTATTGTCGGGATTACCAGTCCAGGCTAAATCCCCTGCAACGACAATTACTCTAATGAGCTTGGATCTGAATTACCAGTCCAGGCTAAATTCAGACCCTAATTCGGATTACCCGTTCGGGCTAAATCCATTTTCCACATATTCTTCGGGAGGGCTATATTAGGATAGGATCACCCGTCCGGGCTAGATCCTTTTTACCGTCAATTCCTTTTCAGAGATCCATCGAAATTTCCTTTCATTCAACCGGGATTTCTTCCCATCAAATATGTCAATGTTTCATAAATTTCATATAATGAACATTCAAATCATATTCATATCAAAAACATGCATTTCAAGCATTTAAGAATATAATTCAAGTTACACGAACTTACCTCATTGCTTGTTTGTGTTTATAATTTCATTAATCCGATATCTTTTCTTTTCCACAATGAAGTCTCATATTTGAGTCGTCTGGATCTTTATAAATAAATTTGATCATCATTTTCATTCATTTCATATTCTAATGCATTTAATTAATGCTCTAGGAAAAGTTACCATTTTGCCCATAAACTTTTAATTAATGACGATTTCATCCTTAGGGGCAGGAAAATAAAATTCTTGCAATTTAATCCTTATTTTCAGCTATTATTCTCATACATATTGATAACAATCCATGAATTCTATAAAATATCAGAATTTTTCCATAATTTCAACACTTTTCAATTTAATCCCTAAAACATGTTTTCCCCCTATCTTGAACTAAATTAATAATTTCATTTAATTTTGTAATTTAAATAATAAAATTAATCCATTTCATGCAATTTGGTCATTTTTTGACATTTTTACAAAATTACCCATAAAGTTTTACTTTTATTCAATTTAGTCCTTAAGCCTAAAACATGTAAATTAGTCATGCTTGCTGAATATTCATATATATTTTCCTCCTCCTCTCCATTCCACATCCTTAAATTTATATAATATGCTTATAAGTAATATTATCAATAATTTCACTATTTACTTATATGTATATTCAAAGCTGCCCATTTGAGTCATAGTCACTAAATTATTTATTTCTTGAGTTACAGAAGTCAAAATTAATATCTGTAAATTTTATTTGAAACTAGACTCACATATATTCTTACCATAAAATTTTCAGAATTTTTGGTTTATCCAATTAGTACAGTTTATTCATTAAAGTCACCCATGTTCTGTTGTCTGACATTTCTGACCCTTCTTCACTAAAAATTAATTATCTCCTTGTACAGAATTCAAATGATGTTCTAGTTTGTTTCTAATAAAACTAGACTCATTCAAAATTCTATACATATAAATTTAAGCCCCTAATTATTTTTATTCATTTTTTATGATTTTTCAAAGTCCGAATAGGGGAACCCAAATTCATTCTGACCTTGTCTCACAAAATTCATTATATCTCAAAATTTACAAATCCATTGCTTACACTGTTTCTTCTATGAGAACCTAGACTCAATAAGCTTTAATTTCATATTTTTTTTAATGTTCTAATTCAATTTCTACAATTTATGGTGATTTTTCAAAGTTAGATTACTGCTGCTGTCTAGAACTGTTTTAGTGCAAGATATTAATTACCATGTTAATAACACCCTTATTTTCTTTCTCTACACTATTTCTCTTCATTTTCTCTTATTTTCTCTTCATTAACATATCAAGAACATAGGACCATATGTAAGGAAACTCTACATTAACATCAATCCCAAGCTTTTTCAATAATATCAAACTTAAAAATATATTGAAATCATGATGTTCTTACCTTGTTCTATTGATTCCAACCTTCATCTTGATTTTCTCTCTCCATCAGCCTCCATTTCTTGAATCCAACTTGACATTTTAACTTCCCATAGCCTCCTTAACATTTTTCTCTCTTGGTAGCTAAGGAAATTCTTTTGATTTTTGGGTGAAAATGGTGAATTTTTGGTAGAAGGACCAAATTGTAAAGAAAAGAAAGTTTCTTTCTTCCTTTTCTCTTCATACATTGGGTGCATGGGAAAAAGATGATGATTCTTCATCTTTCTTTCCTTATATATACTAAATAAAATAATAAAATATCATTTAAAAATTAAATTAAAATATTAATAAACTATTATTTATTTATTTAATCTAAAATATCTCCAACATCATCATTGCTTTCTAGATTTCTCTCTCTTCTAATTGACCATTTTGCCCTTTATTATCTTTTAAAATTCCATCCTTGAGTCATCATTTAATTTGGTAAAATTACAATTTAGTCCCTCATAGTTCTTCACCTATTCAATTTGGTCCTAATTCATCCATTTTCCTTAGTTTCTAGATCATTCCACTCTTAAAATATTTACACTATTGGTCCTTCAACTTTTTCATATTTACACTTTAACCCCTCAAATTTTGAGTATTTACTCTTGTGCAACAAAACTTTTCTCACTTTTACAATGTAGTCCTTTCTTGAATTAATATATCATAATATACTTCTCAATTTTGACATAACTCAAAATTTCCCTTTTTGTCACTTTATTTCCTTATTTTACTATATCAAGGATAATATCTTACTGTAAAAGTTTTCGGGGTATTACAAGTTCCATTTTGGCTACTAACATGGTCAATCTTGTGCTTGTCGTCATCTAATTTTCTTTTCCATTTTTCTTTGCCTTTTCATTTGTTGTCTTTTATTTTAATAGAATAAATTTGGACCTTGCCCCCTTTCGATTTTTTACCTTTGGCCATTAATTAAGAGTTTTTCTTCTGATTGCCTTATGGCAATGCTATCTAAACCTGACCAGAACGGTTGGTCGGAGCTGTTAGACCCAGAGCTAGCCAGGATATTGGTTTGAAGGAAGACTTTGGACCAGTTGAACTAAGATTCGATACAAATCAGTTCAACCAAGCTAAAAAACTGGTTGAACCAATGATTAAACCAAATTTTATTATTTTAAATTTTATTAAGTTTTTACTGGTTTATTTAATTAAATTGATTGGACAGGTTGGATCAACGAATCGATGACCTGATTGGTTCGACCATCAGTTTGATTTTAAAAATGTAATACCCAAAAAAATTGGTTTCTAAGAAAGGACAAGTATTTTGAAGGTGAATAAGTATTTAGAGAAAAAAAGTATGAATAATGAAATTTAGTAAGGATTAAATTGCAAATTTCTAAATGTTGAAAGACTAAAAGTGTAAATTTACTATTGGTAAAAAGGGCGAAAATTGAAGAAATATTTTTTTATGAATGTGACATGGAGATATATTATGTGTGGATTTGGAAAATCTCAATATGGACTAAATTGAATAATGGTGGAAAGTACAAGGGTTAAAGTTTATTTTTTCCATTTTATTAGAAAAGGACCTAAATGAAATTTACCATTTTAATTGATATTTTTAGACATAATGATGGAATTAAAATTACTAGGCTAATGAAGTGTAAAGTTCAGGGGGAAATATGGTAATTAAGGATGAAATTGAAAGAAAAGAAAAAAATGTAGAATTTTCTATATATTATTTTAGCACGGGACGAAAGAAATCGGCAGCAATGATAAGGAAAGAAATAAAGAAAGAAAAGAAGGAGAAAAAACAAAGAAAGTAAAGAAAAGAAAGATAAAAAGAGAAAAGGAAATAAAGTTTTTCTATGGATTTTCCTTGAGTTCTACCTTAAAACCATAGCCAAATTTCATGTCCTAGAGTGTTATGAAAATATTTTCTATCATGAAAACTTCTTAGTTGAAGAAGAACGTGAAGGAAAGCTTGGGAAAGTGAAGAGAAAGTAAAAGATAAAGGTAAGATTTGATGATTTTCTTAAGGTTTTCATGTTATTTTGATATGAAAACATGAAAATATTATGTTGGATACAAGATAATAGTTATGTTTTGTATATGTATGCATGGAGAGAAAGAGGAAAAGATGGAGGAAAGGTGATCAAAGTAAAGGAAAGCTTTGAATTGAAAAGAAAAATGTTAAACTCATGTGAAGAGAACAAGTATTTAAATGAATTCAAGCTTGTTTATTTTATTTTGAATGTTTGAGTATTTAAAATTTTAATATGAAAAAAAAAGAGAGATATGATTATGAACATTGAATTCAGTAATGAATATGTAAATAAATGTATGTTAGTAATATAAGAAATGATAATTTAGTGATTAGTGAATTTCATGAAACTAAGGATTAAATTATAAATTGTGAAATTTTATTTATTTTTCATAAATTGATAAGTGAATAGATGTAGTGTAACATCCTTAACATCTTCTAAGATGAGCATAGTGTTATTTCGGGATTTGCTCGTGTTAGAATCTTCAAAGTAAATAAAATAGGAAACATGAGTGTTAATAGAGAAGGTAGTTGGATACCATAGAAAATTAAAAAGACTTTTGAATTGAGAGAAATTGTTTTGAAGTATTGACTAAATCATAATAGTGTGAAAAGTGTCGGGGCAAAAGTATGAGAATTAAAAATAAGAATGCTCAAATTGAAGTTAAGTGAAAGGAAAAGAGAAAGGATTAGAAGTGCAATTTAATCAAAAGTGTTATGAATTGTGGATGAGATTGAAATTAATTGTGGGCCACTAGATGTAAATGATGATGTTTAGATTTGTTTAGTTAAATATTATTAATAATTTAAAATTTTAAATCAAATAAATTTTTATTGTAGAAACATGTAGAAATTTCCTCCATCTTCATCCATTTTCACGTCACCCTCCATCTCCCTTTTGAGTCAATTTTCATTTTGTTTCATTTTAGTCCTTTCTACTGTTTCCAAATATCTCAAACTTAAAAACTTCAAATTCTTCCATGGATTCTTAGTGAAATCAATAGAGCAACTTCATAGCAAGATTAGTTTCTTGTAAAGTTAATTAGTGTTGATATTGGAGGAGAGATAAAATTGAACTTAGGGTTTTGGGTAAAAGTTCAAGGTGAGGATGACAAGATTTTTTCAAGAATTTCATGTTTATTTTATTAAAACTGCATGGAAACGATATGTGATTATTTTTTTTATATTGAATTTTGTATATATGTGATATGTTAATGAATAAAAAGAGAAGAGAAGTGATCAAGAAGGACTTAGTTAGAGGAAAGAAGTAGCAAAAGAGTGAAGAAATAAGAAATAAGCTCATCCAAGCACTTGTGATCTGCCGTAATTTGATAAGTCAAATTAGGCTTCCCCGTTATACTTAAGGAGCTTTGTAACACCGTTTACCCAGTTCAGTTGCTGGGCTCAGGCTACAAGATGCTACAGTTCAAATTAGGCTTCCCCGTTATACTTAGGGAGCTTTGCAACACCTTTTACCCGGTTCAGTTACTGGACTCGAGCTACAGGATGCTACAGTAAATAACATAATAAATCACATTTATAAACATCTTTAAACTTAAAGAAAATAGAAAACATTTCATACATTCATATTTCAAACCATTCACAATCAAAAATGAGTCCCAAATGAGCTTACGAAAGATCTTAAGTCAACCTAGAAATAAATCAAGACTTAATTGAAAACTTAATAAAAAGTATGGAAACTCTACAAATAGATGTGTGATAAGCTGTAACCGTGTGAAGAATGAGCCACACAGTTGTGCGGCCAAGCCGTGTAACTCACTAAGGCCATGTGGGCCAAAATGCAAAAACTCAAGAAAAGTCACAAGGTTATGTGCCTGGGCCATGTAAAAAGTTGGGATCGTGTGCAAACTAAGTGACTACATTTACAGGACTCACACAAGCGTGTGGCCAGCCCGTCTGACAATTGGTAAATGTGTGGATCATAAGCTAACTTACCCTAGTGGTCGCACATCCATGTCACCAGCTCGTATGGAGACACGTGGCTATATACCAGGCCATGTGCAATAAAAATGTGCATTTTAAAACAATTTACCAATTCAATCATACCAAAACCTATACCAATGCTAATATCCAATATTACACTTAATCAAAACATGCTAAAACACACCTAAACCATTGTCTTAAACAACTAACCAATGTGCCTCAATAGCACCATATCACAACAAAACTTTTGAACCTAATGCACGTAATTTTTGTGTCAAAACCTAGCATTAAAAATGCACCAATTCAACATCTCAAATTGTAACATTCAAGCCTCTCAAATACTAACCAACATAATAATCATCCACAATTCAAATGTCCATTTCATTCTAGCCATTTTTACTTCATTCATACTACCGCATCAATGCATATTCATATATCATACCATTACCATTTCAAAGTTTCAAGACTTATCCATTTGAACATGATCAAAGTACCACATAACACAACATTTACATGCTTAACTAGCCCGAATTCACAACAAAGGAACCAACTCAAAAACATCAAGTCCCACACATATACATCTATCCATTTACACTTATTTACATGCCACTTATAACCTAGCCAAAACGATCAAAAGTTTATCAAATAATTAGGTGGATAGTGTGAGCTCCGATAGGGATCAAACAGATCTCACAATTTCTGACAATCTACAAGAAAGGAAACGGGAAAAAGGTAAGCATACTTAATGCTTAGTAAGTTTGTACCAAACATTAACTCAACTTACCCGACATTAACATAACTCAAGAATTGAACATATATTTATGAATACGAAACATGGTATTCCTCGACTCACTATGCAATTCCACCATCCAATAAGGTTAGTTCACTTTCACAAAATTAAACATAGTACAATATCCATGCCATTATATCATATTCATACTAATCATGATTGATTCATGTAACAACATTTGTTTTATAAACTTTGTTTTCGCTTGAAGAACTATAGCGAAATAACCACGGATACTTAGGATAAAGTTGCTCACATGAGCTGTGATTATGGGCCTGCTTACACGACCTATAGGTTAGGATGATAACTTTACGATGATTCTCACAAGAGCTGTGAAGGACTCGCAACACATGTTGGACCTTAGCCATTGGTAAAACATCCAAGACCAACACTCGGTACCTAATACACCCGTATAATAGGTTATTTGTATCCTAGCTGTTCACTAAGTTCGTACGAGCCTCAATTCATATTCATGTCACTTAAATCCTTTGAAAATCATCATTTACATATAATTCAACCATATACATTCTTGTATTCATTCATAGTCATCAACTATACCTTACTTTACAGTTTAGTACTTATAATACCCTAAATTATTATTCCATAGCAACTCAATTACAAGCAATATATATGCTATACCATAATGACAAGTATAAATTAGAATAAGTGTTATATGAACTTACCTAACCAAAAATGACAACAAATACGACACCAATGACTATTTTGTAAGTTTTCCATTTTCGCATTTATCTTCCGATTGTTTTAAATCTTAATCTATATAATGATCCATTTCAAAATTTCAATTCCAAATACCTTAAAACCTCTTCTACTATGCATATAACAACTAAATTCCATTTTTTACAATTTCCCTAAAGTTTTCTAGTTTATTCTGTAACACCCCCTACCCGTATCTGTCATCGGAATAGGGTACGAGGTATTACCGGAGTTTATCGAATCATTATTAATTAGAGGAAAAAGTAAAACAAAGTAAACATGTAATATTTAATAAATTCATATAACATGGTAATTAACTTACTGCTTCTCTATATTCAACATAATTATGCACAACATAATTATTCGAATTGATCATGAGCCCTAATACCTATTCTTATCACATTGTTAGTCATATAATTCATATAAATATCAAGAAACATGTATGGGCTCAACTTTCATTAAATTTCTCATATGCATATACTTTTACACATCATTTATTCACATAAATTATAACAGTTATGTCTATATATTTTAAATACGCTTTCATAACAATTTGTCTTGATTTCAGACTATCTTACATTGGAGCTTTACTCATCAAATCATTTGAAATACTATCTTTATACAAATAGTACGCTTGAGTTGCACAATTCTATAATTATGAACGAACACATTTTTAAAATATATTCTATGTTCATATATCATAGTCTCATGTCTCCATATATCAAATATATAACCATCATTTTCTTTTGTTTCAGATAAATACATATAACCATACATAAGCATGCCATTCACTATTTCTTCTTGTCTATCACAATTTCAAATGATAGATTCATGTGAATGAGCTCAATAATAACCATGAAAATACTTACCACATTCTTTCACACATCTTCCATTTATAACATATTTTTTTTTATATTTGGCTTGACATTTACTAAGCAATATCGGATATTCATTTATTAGGCAATATCAAATATTCAAATTATTCTTTAACATATATAACATTTAATTCAAACATGAATTTATAACATTTTTCATTTTAACAAAGTTTAACATTTACCAAATATACTCGAGCATGTGATCAATTTATGCATAAGTCACTCACATATTTTCCTCCTACTCCTCCCCATTCCACATCCTTAATGTATATAACACGATTATAAGTAACATTATCTATAATTTCACTATTTACTTATATTTATATTCCAAAGCTGTCCATCTGTGTCATAGTCACTAAATTATTTTTAACTTGACCTATGGAGCTCCAAATTAAGATCTACTAATTTTCTTTGAAACTAGACTTACATATCTTCTTACCATAAAATTTGAAGAATTTTTGATTTATCCAAAAAGTACAGTTTATTTTTTAAAGTCACCCGTATTATCCTGTCTTACAGTTCTGACCCTTCTTCACTGAAAATTAATTATCTCATCGTACAGGATTTGAATAATGTTCACGTTTATTTCTCTTGAAAATAAACTCATTCAGGATTATAAAAATATAAATTTAAGCCAATAATTATTTTTTTTCAATTTTTGATGATTTTCCAAAGTCAGAACAGGAGAACTCAAAATCATTCTGATCTTGTCTCACAAAATTTATTATATCTCATGATTTACAATTCCATTACTTACATCGTTTCTTCTATAAGAACCTAGACTCAAGAAGCTTTAATTTCAAATTATATTCATCCTCTCATTCGATTTCTACAATTTTTGGTGATTTTTCAAATTTAGACTACTGCTGCTGTCCAAAACAGTTTTAATGCAAAATATTGATTTCCATTTTACCCCAAATTTCATAGTTCATACAATTCAGTCTTTGCTCAATTAACCCCTCAATTGAGCTAATTTTTCTCAATTAATAATTTAGTCTAACATTTTAAACTACTTCATAACCCCTGAAAATTAAAACTTTAGCACTAGACCTTAATTCCAAACTCTTTCATAATTAGGTCCTAAAATCAATTTCCATCAATTTTACTTGATAAAATAATCATATATCAAAATTAAAGCTTCAATTCTATATTTATTCATCATATTATTTTAGCAGTCATCCATAGAAACTTTAAAAATTAGTCATGGAATCAAAAACTAATGACATAGTAAGTTGGACCCAATTGTAAAAGTCCAAAATCTTAGAAATTTCAAGAAGAAAGCAAGAATTAAACTTACATAAAGCTAGAGTATGAAAACCAGCTTGAACCCTCTTCCATGGCTGTTTTTCAGCTGATGAAAATGAAGAGGAAATGAAGAGAATCATAGATATTCCAATTTGGTCCCATGTTTATTTAGCTAATTTTGGCAATTTTCTAATTTTGCCCTTATTTCACTCATTTCCTGATTTTTCTCAGCTATTGCCACCCAAAGTATCTCCTTTGGGCTTATTTGCACTTTATATCCTTCCTTATTTGACAATTGAGCTATTTAATCCTTCTAGCAACTTTTACATATTTTTCAATTTAGTCCTTTTTATTTAATTAATCACCCAAACGTCAAAATTTTCTAACGAAATTTTAATAGTACCTTACGAAACTTCGTAAATATTTATAAAAATATTTATGGCTCGGTTTATAACACCGAGATCTCGATACTTTTTTTTCTCAGTTTTTTGACCAAATAAATCTTTATAAAACACAATTTACTATTTCAAAAATCTTTTAAAAGCTACATTTGGCTCATAAATATTAAATAATATAATCTGCGAGTTCATTTTTCAAATTTGGTGGTCTCAAACCACTGTTTTCGACATCACTGAAATTTGGGCTATTATATATTCAATGTAGCCCCTAAAACCAAAACAACTATAACTTGCACATTTAAACCCCAGCTTTCAATTTTTTTTTTCAATCTCATATTCAAAAAAATCTCAAGTATCTATTGTTGAAAAAATGGGTTTGAAAAATGAAGCGGAAAATAAAATTAGAGAAAAACCAGAGTTTTCAAAAATTTTCCAGAATAAGATCTTGGTTGTAATATCTAAAGAAATAAACACTTAATAAAAATTGTACCTTTTCAATTCGTCTAGGATGAATGCTTTGACCGAGTAATATTCTCCACTATCCTCAAGCTCACGTTTGCCGAGTGTGGGCTCGCTTTGAATTAGAAAATTTTGCACAAAAAATTACCAGTGGGGTAATTTTATAATTTCTCTAAACTTTTAGGTCAAGTTGTAAATAAAAAATCTCTAGAAATTTTCTGGAATTATCTCTTCAAAGAATTTTGTAATTTCTCTAAACTTTTAGGTCAAGTTGTTAATAATGACCAAAGGCTTTCTTTATATAAGTAGAATTTAGAGAGTTCAACTATAATTAAACTTAATCACTTTAGTATTAAACTAATAAAATATTTATCAAGATAAATATCAGATTAAATTTAATATTAAATCTTATTAATATAATAAAATATTTATCTACAAGATAAACATTAAATTTAATTTTATATTAAGACAATCACTTTAATATTAAATTAATAAAATACTATTAAGATAAGTATTAAAATAAATTTAATATTAAACTATTAAAATAATATTATTTTTGGAATAGTTAATCTAAAATCAAATTCTCTGGTAGAGTTCCAGTAAGAGTGTAGCTCTTCCACTGCTCAACCACAGATGACCAGTCGCTGTTGGCCACCGGGAAGTCGCCAACGACATCGTCCTGTCCAATGGTGCAGATGCGACACCCTTATGGCACCTCAAGCCGGTTCGGCTACTGTAGGTTTGGTCCAGGTCAATGACGACCTGACCGATCCGGTCTAGCCACTGGTTGGACCGTCGACCTAGTTTGACCAAATTTTTTGTGTATTGGTCTCAGTTTTGGGCTTTCGAGCCCAATTTACGATCTCAAGTCTAATTTTTAAGTCTAATTACTCGTTGGGCCAATTTTCTGGCTTGGAAATTAATTTCCAAAAATATCATATTAATTTTAATTAATTTGATTACATTAATTTTACTTGATCAAAATTAAAATTTTCAAAAATCACTTAGATTTTCCAAATTAATTTCTCAAGAAGATTCTTTAATCAAATTCTCTAGTTGAACAATTCTTACGGCCACCTAATTTAATTCCATATCGAATAAATCGATTCAATTAAATTATTCCCAAAGTCGTAAAATTTTCTTCCGATTCAAATGTAGTTCGATCAAGCTTTTATTGAGCTAACTGAGGGACCAATCGGACAAATACAATTAGGCTCTAGTTATTGCAATTATGTCCAAAAGCATCATTCCGATAATTCCGCAGTTACTTAATCATAGAGTCAGTCTATAAGAAGTACCATAATTGAAAAATCCTTATTGTATACTTTTTACAAAAGAAATTCATCCAACTGTTTTGTCCAATGACATCGTCATGTTTGTGTTACTCTCATATGATATCCTTGATTCCTTTTAGTTAAATCCGTTCACTCAATACAATCCTATTTGATCTTATTTTCACCATTATGTTTTCTTAATGATTAATATGATCACTGTCAACAAATGACTGTGATAAATTGCTTATTAGAGAACAAGCAACCCATGGCCATGTTTCATACACACAATGTTAATGAGAGGATATCATTAAATCTTTAATTAAGCTATGAATTCCACTGTTGCTAGTAAAGCCATGCCATAAACAAGTCATGTACCCAACATACTGGCTATGGGCTCGATCATTTTTAGAGCATAAGCCTCTACTTATATCAAAGCACATGTGTAACAGCCCGATTTTGGGCCTAGTCGAAAGAGTGGTTAAGAGACCACAAATTCGACGAGGAAAAATTTATTTTTATTATATTTTTTATGATTTTCAGTTTCACAGAATTATTTCATGAAAATTTCGTTCGAAAATTTTGACATTTGGGCACTCAATTTAGTCAAAAGGACTAAATTATAAAAAGTTAAAATTGAGTTCTACATGTTAGAGGTGTCCAATTGTTGTGAAATTTTAAATTGGAGGTCCGTATATGGTAATTAGATCATTGGTTAAGTTGATGGATAAAAATGGATATGGTTAGGCATGTTTCCAAAGTTTTTCATTAAGGGCATTTTGGTCATTTAGTTATTAAAATGAATTAAAAACAAAATTAAACGCCAATTTTTATCCATATTCAACCCTTGGCCAAAACTTGCATGGAGAAACCATGGCTAGGGTTTTCAAGCTTCCAAGCTCGATTGTAAGTCCATTCTAGCCCCGTTTTTAATGATTTTTATGTTTTTAAAATCCTCGTAACAAGATCTATCTATTTCTACCCCTAATTTGAGATATGGTTGTAGTCTAGGGTTTTGACCCATGATGAATATGTGTGTATTTTGACGTTTAATGGTAGAAAATACATGTATATGGTTAGAGAAACGACTTTTACTAAGTGATTTTTGGTGAAAATACATAAAAGGACCTATTTGTAAAAGTTATAAAATATGCGTTAAAAATATTATTTAATATAAAATTTGGGCTGCTATCAGCATGAAAATGATTCGGCTATGCATGGGTAGTAAAAAAATTGAACACATTTCATTTTACGAGCCTAGGGACTAAAATGTAAATATGTGAAACTTTCAGGGCAAAAATTTAATTTTTTCATAATGTGATTTTTGAATCACATTGAATAATGTGACTAATAAATAGACTAAATGTGATATTATAGATCAAAGAAAACGAGGCTCGGACCTAGAACGGGGGATAAACGAGGAATTAACGGTTAGGTCCCTTTTGCCATTTTGGTATCGAGGTAAGTTCGTATGTGAATAATGCATTATTATGTTTTTATTTTAAATATTTTAAATGCTTATTTAATGTGTGGAATGAATGATTAATTCTATAAATACAATTGACAAGTTCCGATAAGTGTGAAAAATCTCGTTTGAACCTTAGGAATAGAATAAGATACGAGTGACATATCACTAGGAACCCTGTGATTTATGAGCTCATGAGATATGTGATATATGTTTATGTGGTTCCGGGTGTTGGTCTTGTACGTCCTACCGGTGGCTGGGTAGTCCGACATGTGTTGCAGATACCTGACATCTTGTGTGAGTAGCCTGTGTAGCTACGTCCTGACTGACAGCTTGTGTGAGCAGACCCGTGAATAGCTCGAGAATGAGCCTTCATGTCTTATGAGGTATGAGGTAGTTTTGGCTACGTATGAGGCACTTATGTGCAAGACTTTCTGAGTATCCTTTAGTATTCTGAGTGGTTCAATGGGTATCTCAATAATGAGATGAAAAAGGTATAAATATGTTACGAGATGGTACAGGTATGTACAACAACTCATGAGTAATAAGCTCAGTGTGTGATAAACATTCGGTAAGAATGTATTCGAGTAAGATATGCTTGAGAAATATCGATAACTTTATGAATATTGATTTACACTTAAGATGAATGGATACATGATAAGATTTGATAATGATCATGTGATAGGTTTATGAGCCTAATTGAATTGTGATATAGTACGGTTTATTTATTTAAATTGCGTTTCATAGGATACAAGGAAAAGGAAAGATGAGCATAATTGCCGAATAAAGTCATTATGAGAATATAGTAAGATACGAGCTTAGACAAGTGAAAGGTGGTCGAACTATATGTTGAAATTATGATTACTCATAAATAATGTACATGTGATTAAGAGGATGGAAATAACTTGTTAAATAATGTGATAGGTTATAATGGGGAGACTATGGTGGCTAGGCTAATGCCAAGGCATATAAATGGTGTTTATAAGTTAAAAGAGTAAGCACTATGAATGAATAAGTGGTAATCTTGAGATTTAATACAAATTGTAATAATAGTATTCTTAGGGATGGATAAAGTAAAAGGATGTTAATAGTTGTTTATTATTTGCATATGAACTTACTAAACTTTATTACTTACTCCACCTCATTTCCTATCTCTTATAGGTTAATTTAGCTAGCTTGGGTTAGAGTTCGCCGGAGATGCTATCACACTATCAAGTTATCATTTGGGTATACGTGAATGAAAGTATTTTAAGTTTACGGCATGTATAGGGACTTGGTCTATTGATTAGTTATGTCATTGTTAATGTGGTCAAATGTATTAGCTTATAATAGTTATGGTCCAATTTGTGTATAGCCATGAATGATGGCTTATATTAATCATATGATTATGCATGTGTCTATGTCTTTGAGATGTGGTTTGTGATTGTGTGTTTGTGATGGGTTATGTTATTAGTGATGAATGCTTGTTGATATTGTATTGGCATGTGTTGGTCATAATTGTGGATGTTTTGGTTGCTTAAGTCTGTTATGTTTTGTGCCTTTGAATTGATGTGAGTGTATGTGTGAATAAGGGTGGCAAATGGCTTGGTAAATAGCCTTTAATTTGTCCACACATGTAGACACACGGACGTGTGTCTAGGCAGTGTGTGACACACGGTCTACCCCCATGGACATGTGATCCGGCCGTGTGTCCCCTGTATCTTAATTGTTGGCAAAATAGAATGTGCAGTAGCCACCATGGGCAGAGACATGGGCGTGTGTCATAGGTGGAGGACACGGCCTAAGCACACGAGTGTGTGAGTTGGCCATGTGAGCTCAATTTAATGATGATGTCATAAACAGAATGCACTTTAAGATGGACACGACCTGAAGCACGAGCATGTCCTTTAACCTACACGGGCATGTGGGCCTATTTCATGATGAAAATCTTCTAAGTTTTCCAAAAGCTTCTAAAGTTTTCGGTTTAGTCCTAAACCACTCCTAATGTATGTTTTGGGTCTCATAGGCCCATATAAAGGACAATTTTCATATGTATGAATGAATTTGATTTGAATGAAATTTTATGGCCAGGTTTTGTATGTTTGCTTGAGTTTAAGTCCGGTAACGCCTCGTACCCTATTCCAGCGTCGAATAAGGGTAAGGGATGATACATTTAGTGGTATCAGAGCTATGGTTTAGTTTATTATCGGACTAATCTAGCGTATGTGAGTCTAATTATACATGTCATATTACTACTCGTGATAGCGTGATGTCTCCCAACTCTGACGAAATTATTTTGTTAAAACAGAGATGACTTCCAACCGAGCTATTTTTCAATAATTCTGAAAATGATATTGAGATGATTGAAATGTGCCTATGATGTGTCAAAATTTGGAAAGGTATGAATAGAAGTTCATGATATGTATGTGATAATGTACGAAATGAGATAACCATAAGTTGAGAAATGTGGAAACGTGGAATGAAATGAAAGTTTATATGGTGATAAGCCCATCCATGTTTGCTTGGTATTCATATGATGTTATGTGCCCAACATATTTGATTAAGTGAATATGATAAGTACGCTTACACAAATTGACGAAATGTGTGTTTATGTACACTTGTTTGAATAAGTGTGATCAGTGTGTTCATATGGTTGAATCTTATGTTTAATTGTTAAATTAGAGATAATATAATGTTTTGTTTTATGTCTTTGTTATTGAACCATGAGTTTTATAACAGTATGAAAATTGAATTGGAAGATCAAATTGAGTAGAACACAGGAAATGAGTACGATCGTTCAATGATGAATTGAAGGATAAGACCAGGGTTGGACCATGGCAAAGTATGGAATGTAAGACCATAGCCGGGCTATGGCATTCCAATGAAAAGACCAAATTGGGTTATGGCATTGTGATACGTGTAAGACCCTGGCAGGGCCATGGCAAAATATGTGTAAGGCCATAGTTGGATTATGGTGTCAAGTAAACGACGTACTCGAACTCGTAAGACGTTCTCTGATTTAACAAGTGCTGGTAAGTGATACTGAAGTTAAGTGTTGGAATTTAATTAGATATTGATATTGAATTTAATTAAGTAAATTCATTGTTTGAAATTGTGGATGACAGAAAATATTTGTAAAATAAATAAGTATATTAATTTACTTAGAGTGAATTATGTGATTATGATGATATTATATTGATAATGAATGCAAAGTCATATGTGTGTATTTATGAGAGTCAAGTTAGAGACTTTACGACCTCACCCCCTTACCAATGTTGCTTTTATGATGAAAATTCACGAGAATCATATTGAATAAGACCATAAGTGTGAAACTAGGGAGTTCAGTGGTGAAATAATTACTAATGCATACAGAGATGAGAATAGTTTGGAAAGTGAAAACGGTCTTGGAAGAAATATCAGAATGTTTTAAAGATTACACAGATCATGCAATGTCACGGATAAAGAAGAAGTTAGTCTTGGCTAATCGACTCAATTAGTTATGAAGTCTAAAGATATGTTTGCTAAAATTTCTCCCGAATTGGTTATTGTTAGTGATTGGAATAATACGGGGTTCATGATAACAGAGTTAGTCAGAGAAATGATGTCTGAATTGTAAAGATGTTTGAGTGTAACAATTATGGTTGAATAGATTATAATTATCTCTTCTGAGTATTCTGTATATATATATTCATTCATCCTCAGGGATTTATATGATTGTTCATTTTCTGATGAAACTCTTATTGTGTGAGAATGTTAGCTAATTCTAATGCTAGACGAAAGCACTGCTGGTTTGACTAGTTTATGATGGGCATTACCTTATCTTTCAGGATTTTAATCTAATATGTTGAAATGAAGTTGATGGTAAAAATTTATGTAAGGTCATTCTTCTGCTCCTACTGGACGTTGTTTTGTTTTATATATATATATGGAATATTATCTCTGTTACCATTGGTTCCAGAGCGTATGAGCATTGTTTTTCTTTTGGTTTTTTCCAAGGAATCATCAGGATCTTTATTATTTTCTTATGAATTATGTTCTCGGATTTTCGGTATGGTATCGTATCTTGGGTTTCCTTATCTTGGTTTTCCCATCATTCATACTTCGTAAATTATTAATCATGGCTCACCTTTGAAGTGTGTTCTTTGACTTGTGATGACTATGTTTATTATGATTGTATTCTGACTCGATCATAGAAACGTGATTATTCTAGTTTTTGGAATTTTTAAAATTTTGTGAAGAGAATTAACATCGGCAAAGGTATAAGTAGTGGAATCACAAGTTTTAATTTGTATGATAGATTTCTTTTCTCAGGTAAGTTAATTAAAGTCAGTGCATTCAATCGGGTGTCTTTGTTTCTTTGAGCTAAAGCGATTGTAAAGGCCTTTGATTAGCATGATATGATAACTTTGAAAGATTGTGTGTTTGAGTTGTTTTTAATAGCACGATGAAAGGAGGATTTTAATATGTGTTTTCAATAGTTGAGATCGACTCAGTCATTTTTATTAGAGTGAGCTGATTTGTTGGGAGGTGATTTCAGTCATATGTATTTAAGTATGTCCTCAGCTAAGAGAATAGATTTTTTGCATTACGAGTGTATAGACGGGCAGTCTGAATGAAAATTGATATTCTTGAAAGCATGATATAGAAACAAACCTACTAGATTTGTTTTAAACGGGTGATGTTATTCTGAATTAAAGTTGTTCTATTAATAAAGTTATCACAATTGTGAAAGTTTGAATGGTCTATACATGCTAGCAAAGTTGAAACAGTTGAAAGTATTATTAACCAAAGCTCTAGTTCTGAGTTTAGTTTGAATTGAGTAAAGAATTTGTAATTTTTCAGTGATGTACTATGAAACAGATCGAAATATGTTTTAATACAAGAATGTAAAGAAGTAGTTTATCCTTTCAGATGGTTAAAGTCACATTAAAAAGATACTGTTCGAGTAGTGATTTAGAGACGGCTACTTTTATGGCTATGTTGTGAATTTGATGATTTCGTATGTTCGACAAAAAATGTCATATGTTTCCTAATCCTAATGGGTTAAAGTGTTTAATGTCCTAGAAAGATCTAAAATTTAAGACGGTGTGAATGAATTGAGATATTGAAAGATTTCAAGTAATTATCGATTAATCTCTAAGAAAGTAGTTATATTTACAGGTGCCTGGATGGAAAATCTTTGATTATTTTTGTGAGCACTGGTTAATTGATTGATCTTAGTTGATGATGGTCTAATTCCAGCTAAATTAAATGCTAAACCGAGATTTTCTTTGCGAAATTGAAAAGCTGAGAAATGTGATAGTGAATAGTAATCTAAATGAGTTCAGAGTGAGTTTACTTCTAATGTTGAATTTCAAGTCGGACATGATTCCTATTATTATTTTTATTTTGAGATAGAATTTACGTATTGATGAATCTAGAACTTATACAGAAGTTCTTGTACCAAGCTCAGTAGTAACATGTCTATTCATCCAAGAGTAAAAAAAATGTGCAGTTATATGAAGTAGACATTCTAGTGAATGAGTATGTAATATGATATTTGAAATTATGTTCAGATATCTATTTTTTAGCAAGTAAGTCGAACATCAAGTGTATTCAGGACTAATACAGTCAGTGTTTGTGCGAGAGTGATAATGAGATAGAGTTACTATAGATTTCGTATCGGGATTGTCATTTTCTCAAAAAAGGAAGATGTTATTTGGATTGTGGTTGATTGTTTGGAAAAAATCTACATGATTGTTTTAGTATGTACAGAGTTCTTATTTGATAGATCAACTGAGCTATGTGTTCCTGAGAGAGTAATTCAGAATTTTGACAATATGTTCCGACACTGTGTACTAAAGTTCAAAGGTATTGGAAGGAGATATATGAGGTTAAATCGATTTGTGATTATGAGAAATTAGTGAAAATGATTCATGAGAGTTGGAAGCAACTTCTTCTGGTAAGATTTTCGGGGACGAAAATCCTTAAAGGGGGAGAGTTGTAACAGCCTGATTTTGGGCCTATTCGGAACAGTGGTTTTGAGACCACAAATTTGATGAGGAAAGTTTTATTTTTATTATTTTTTATGGTCTATAGTTTTACAGAATGATTTTGTGAAAATTTCGTTCGAAAATTTTGACGTTTGGGCACTCAATTTAGTCAAGAGGACTAAATTATAAAAGTGTAAAAGTTGAGTTCTACATGTTAGAGGTGTCAAATTGTTATGAAATTTTAAATTTAAGGTCCTTATATGGTAATTAGATTATTGGTTAAGTTGATGGACAAAAATGGACATGGTTAGGCATGTTTCCAAAGTTTTTTATTAAGGGCATTTTGGTCATTTAGTTATTAAAATGAATTAAAAACAAAATTAAAAGCCAATTTTTATCCATCTTCAACCCTTGACCAAAAATTGCATGGAGAAACCATGGCTAGGGTTTTCAAGCTTCCAAGCTCGATTGTAAGTTCATTCTAGCCCCGTATTTAATAAGTTTTATGTTTTTGAAATCCTCGTAACAAGATCTATCAATTTCTACCCCTAATTAGAGATATGGTTAAAGTATAGTGTTTTGAAACATGACGAATATGTGTGTATTTTGATTTTTAATGGTAGAAAACGTAGTTTATGGTTAAAAGAAACGACTTTTACTAAGTGATTTTCGGTGAAAATGTATAAAAGGACCTATTTGTAAAAGTTATGAAATATGCATTAAAAATATGATTTAATGAAAAATGTGGGCTGCTATAAGCATGAAAATTATTTGGCTATGCATGGGTAGTAAAAAAATTGAACACATTTCATTTTACGAGCCTAGGGACTAAAATGTAAATATGTGAAAATTTTAGGGCAAAATGTAATTTTATCATAATGTGATTTTTGGATCACATTGAATTATGTGACTAATAAATAGACTAATTATGATATTATAGATCAAAGAAAATGAGGTTCGGACCTAGAACGGGGGAAAAACGAGAAATTGGCATTATGTCCCTTTTTGCCATTTTAGTATCGAGGTAAGTTCGTATGTGAATAATGCATTATTATGTTTTTATTTTAAATATTTTAAATGCTTCGTTAATGTATGGAATGAATGATTAATTTTATGGATACAATTGACAAGTTCCGATAAGTGTGAAAAATCTTGTTTGAACTTTAGGAATAGAATAGGATACGAGTGACATGTCACTAGGAACCCTATGATTTATGAGCTCATGAGATATGTGATATTTGTTTACGTGATTCCGGGTGTTGGTCTTGTACGTCCTACCGGTCGCTGGGTAGTCCTGCATGTGTTGCGGATACCTGACAGCTTGTTTGAGCAGCCCATGTAGCTACGTCCTGACTGAAAGCTTGTGTGAGCAGACCCATGAGTAGCTCGAGAATGAGCCATCATGTGTTATGAGATATGAGTTATCTTTGGCTACGAATAAGGCACTTATGTGCAAGACTTTCCGAGTATCCTTTAGTATTCCGAGTGGTTTAACAGGTATATCAATGATGAGATGAAAAACGTATAAATATGTTACGAGATGATACAGATATGTACAACAACTCATGAGTAATGAGCTCGGTGTGTGATGAACATTCGGTAAGAATGTATTCGAGTAAGTTATGCTTGAGAAATATCGATAACCTTATGAATATTGATTTACATTTAAGATGAATGGATACATGATAAGATTTGATAATGATCATGTGATAGGTTTATGAGCCTAATTGAATTGTGATATAGTACGGTTTATTTATTTAAATTGTGTTTCATTGGATATGAGGAAAAGGAAAGATAGACATAATTGCCGAATAAAGTCATTATGAGAATATAGTAAGATACGAGCTTAAACAGGTGAAAAGTGGTTGAACTATATGTTAAAATTATGATTACTCATAAATAATGTGCATGTGATTAAGAGGATGGAAATAACTTGTTAAATGATGTGATATGTTATAATGGGGTGAATATGGCGGCTAGGTTAATGCCAAGGCATGTAAATGGTGTTTATAAGTTAAAAGAGTAAGCACTATGAATGAATAAGTGGTAGTCTTGAGATTTAATGCAAATTGTAATAATAGTACTCTTAGGGATGGATAAAGTAAAAGAATGTTAATAGTTGTTTATTATTTGCCTATGAACTTGCTAAGCTTTATTACTTACTCCCCTTCCTTTCCTATCTCTTATAGGTTAATTTGGCTAGCTCAGGTTGGAGTTCACCGGAGATGCTATCACACTATCAAGTTATCATTTGGGTATAAGTGAATGCAAGTATTTTAAGTTTATGGCATGTATAGGGACTTGGTCTATTGATTAATTATGTCATTGTTAATGTGGTCAAATATATTAGCTTATAATGGTTATGGTCCAATTTGTGTATAGCCATGAATGATGGCTTATATTAATCATGTTATTATGCATGTGCCTATGTCTTTGAGATGTGGTTTATGATTGTGTGTATGTGATGGGTGATGCTATCAGTGATGAATGCTTGTTGATATTGTATTGGCATGTGTTGGTCATAATTGTGGATGTTTTGGTTGCCTAAGTATGTTATGTTTTGTGCCTTTGAATTGATGTGAGTGTATGTGTGAATAAGGGTGGAAACTGGCTTGGTAAATAGCCTTTAATTTGTCCACACATGTAGACACACGGACGTGTGTCTAGGTCATGTGTGACACACGGTCTGGCCCCATGAGCATTTGATACGGCCGTGTGTCCCCTGCATCTTAATTATTGGCAAAACAAAATGTCCAGTAGCCACCACAAGGGTAGAGACACGGGCATGTGTCACAGCCGTGTGGAGGACACGGCCTAAGCAGACGTGTGTGTGACTTGGTTGTGTGAACTCAATTTAATGATGACTCATAAATAGAATGCACTTTAAGATGGACACGGCTTGAAGCACGGGTGTTTCCCTTAACCCACACAGGCGTGTGGTCCTGTTTCATGATGAAAATCTTTTAAGTTTTCCAAAAGTTTCTAAAGTTCTCGGTTTAGTCCCGAACCACTCCCAATGTATGTTTTGGTCCTCGTTGGCCCATATAAAGGACAATTTGCATATGTATGAGTGAATTTAATTTGAATGAAATTTTATGTCCCGGTTTTGTATATTTTCTTAAGTTTACGTCTGGTAATACCTTGTACCCTATTCCGACGTCGAATACGGTTAAGGGGTGTTACAACATGAGTTGCATACGTATGGTCAGTGACTAACTCAGGATTTAGGTAAACCACACCATGAACGGCACAAGTGAATTAATTCACAAACGGATTCAGAATTAATTCATCTTGGGTCCAGTCTAATGTATCATTTTACCAATGAATATATCTATGTCTCTACTTGTGGAGTCAATTGCTCTGATAGCCAAGACTAGCTATCTCCCCAATTGGAATTGCATATGACATAATAATCCTTCTCAGTATTTGAATCAATTGCTCACTTTGATTCTTTTATGGTATTACAGACTCATTTAGATTATCTACTAAAGTAAGTTGTCTTTCTCGCAATGTAAACGCTCTTACAATGCCACTTATGTTCAGTTTGAACTATAAACAATCAATGAGATAATATTTTCTTGTCATAATTTCACTATGCATGCAAAATATAAAAGACATAAAATACAAAATACAAAATACATAATAGTGAAATGTGAAATTAACTTTATTTATTTTTTCATCATTCAAATAAATAAAAAATAGTTACATGTTTACTACAATATGGACACATTTCCAAACATTTATATTTACATAAATTTTATGCTTGATTCAATACATTTTCATTTTAGTCTCTACATTCAAAATTGGAAAATTTCACTTTACGAAATAATCTTATTCCATAACAAAACTTCCAACTCTACCATTTGACATCCAAAATGCTTCAAAAACATTAATTACAACTTTCAAAATCTTTAACAATTTTACGAAATAGTCAATCGGCTAGCTAAATCAAGCTCTCGGAATTCCAAAAACATAAAAATTATAAGAAATGAGATAGGAATCACTTACCAAAAAAGCTTGAAAGTTGAAGTGTAAAAACACTATCTTTTCTTCTAATTTTTGACCAAGAAGAAGAAAGATGAAGAAGATGATGGAATTTATCATCTTTTGTTTTTTAATTTTAACTTATATAGTTATTAAGCCTATTAATTAAACTTTAATTAACATATCATTAAGCTTAATTAAGCCTTATTAACATGGATGGTGACATCTTTATCTAATAACATATACATACATTGGTCCTTATAATGCGTAAAAATTTTTGGTGATAAAAATTTTACCATCAATATGATTTAGTCCTTGTACCCTAATTAACCATTCATTCAATAAAATTACCGAATCAGAATTCAATATATCAATATAATAAACTCATAAATATTAATAAATAATATTCACTGATTCGATCATCAAAAAATGGGGTTTCAAAACCACTATTTCTAACACCACTAAAAAGCAAGTTATTACAAGCTTATTTTCGAGTAAATTAGTTTCTTTTCTGTAGTTTAGCGTAATTCTTAGATTTTCTATTTAATAATATTTTAATGTGTTTTGTACTCATTTTGATACCCAAATTGGCCAAATGCGCCATTTGGACCCTAACGATTGATTAAGTATTGTAGGAACTTAATGGTAGCCCAATTTCGAGCGGAAACATCACTAGCCTCCAAGTAAACTCTCCATTTTGAAATTGTCGATGATATCGCGATATCCAGACCATGGGTATCGCAATATCACTATTGTGAGGGGGAAAAAATTAAAATTAGGGGTAGTCATTGTCTAACCGAAACACCAATAAAAAAGACACCTTGATGGCATTTTGGTCAAGAAAAAGGTGTCAGAATAGTTGTTAAAAAGATCCAAAAATTGGCTGAAAAGAGAGAAGAGGCATCAGACTCAATTTTAGTTTATCTTCTTAGTTTCTCTCATTTTTAGGGTTTTAGTTCTTCTTTATAGCTTAGGATTTTTATTTTTTTCATTTTCCTTGTTCTTTCTTTACATTATTAGTGTTAGTTAAGTTAGTTAACACTGTAACTTAGGTTTATTTACATGTTTAGTACCTTAAACTTAGGTGTAATCACATTTTAATCCCTAGTTTAATGCTATTTTAGTTTACCTTCTTTCATCTGTCAAAAATCTTAACTTTAATGTTCTTAGTTATTTATTTTGTTTCTAGTTGTTTGCCTCTACATTTTTCCAAGTAGAGATCAAAATTTTATCTTATTATTGAGTTTTATGTTAATGGCTTTCATGGTTGCTTCCTTGATGTTTGTTATGTTAGAAATGGTAATGCGTAACTAACCCGTATAAGGGTTAGTTGATGGAGATACGGGTAAACTAATTTTTTGGTCAAGGACTAAATTGAATGAATCTCAAAACTTATGATTGACACCCTTAAGGGAAAATTAAGATAAGTGAGACCAAGAGGTAATCTTATTGGGCACAAATTCGTTAGTCTTGGGTTAGTCATGTAAGATCGAGAGATAAACCTAACTAATTTGTCTAATTTGGTAAAATTGAGACCGAGAGGTAAAATAGAGTCACTTTAGGAGTTAAGCAGTTTATATCCCTAATTTGCTGAGTAATGAACCATATCAAAGTTAACCAACCATCGTTTGTTATCTATTGGATAGTTTTATAACTTGGCATGCTTTATGATTCAGTCCTTTTATTGATTAGTTAGCTAATTAGTATAACTAAACTCAAAATTATGGTTTGCCGTACTATGCTATTTAATGAGTATTTAGTTAGACTCTTTAATTACATGTTATTGGCTAGAATTAACTTAATCACCGACTCTTGTGAGTTCGATCCTTATAGTACTTTTGTACCTCATTGTACAAATTATATTACAACTGATCTGTCACACTTGCAGACACCGCATGTAATTATTTAGATTTTATTATTGTATTAGTGTTGATTCTTTGTGCCCTGGCGTACGCACGCGCAAGGCGAGGCGATCAACTTGATTGTAAGTACTTCAAGAATTTTTCTTTACTTATTAAAACCTAAGTGAAAACTTGTTAAATTGGTTATAATAATACTTATGGGATTAATCTATATAAGAAAATGTTGATAGTTATTATGGAATTTATTTAAAATTAAAGGTGATAGAAAGTGAATTTAAATAATACAGTAAATAATTTATGTGTAGTGTGTTTGAAGTAATAATGATTAAATTGTAAAGTGTATAAAAATTAGATAAGTGAAATGAAATAATTAGATGTATAACTTATTTTTAAATAGTAGTAAATTAAATGTCAAGTGATATTTTGATGATTATTGACTTTTATATAAATAAGGACTAAAAAATTTTGAATTGCCTTTAATTGTTAAATGAATGTAATGAATTTAAATATTAAATGCCCATGTAGACAAAACGTGAACTAGTAGGATATAAATGGCATGCCATTAGGAATCTTTTATGTGTGCTAGTGATAATAGCACTTCGGTGCAATCCAATGACTTCACGCTTTAGTTCTAGTGACATTGGCACTTCGACGCAATTCATTAACATTACACTTTGGTGTAAGATAGTTTATGTGCATTTGTGCTAATGATTCAATGTTCATGCCACATATCGTATGTGTTCTATTGGGTCTACAATTGGGCTAAAATTTTAAATGGTAAGTAGCTTATAGAATGTTAGTTTGAGATTTCACTATGGTTATTTTCTATTTAACATTCCTTGTATGTTATTTATCATACATAAATTTATATCTTAACATTGATTAATTCCAATGGTAAGTTTAAACCTTGATGTACTTACTAAGCTTTTATAAGTTTAACGCATTATTTTTTTAACTCATAGGTAGAGGCCCAACTTGAAGCTCTAGAGTGAAGATATCATCTCAACTCATCACATCACACCTCAAAGCTTGGAAGAGAGTATGGTTTTGGTTTTTTTATAATAGATTATGACATGTACATAAGTTGGAACAAAGTACATTTAATTGCATGATATTTTGATGGAGATTTATGTCTTATAATGTTAGAAGTGTTATGGAATGATTGATGATAGTTTAGAATTGGTTTTGGATGCTTCAAGCATATTTTGGGTAATCTTCCCTTAGTGTCACGACATTGGATGTAACTAGAGTAATATGCTTTCAGTGTGGCAACATCATAAATCAGTGTTGCGACATTGGATATCATTGGAGTATTTTTCCTTTAATGTTACAACACCCATTTTTCGGTGCCATGACATTGACTCCGTTTACCTTGTTTTGACCCTCGAACGGGCCCCTTTTGCAACCAAACCTTAAAGGAAGCTTAGGAATAACTTGAAAAATGTCAAATGAGTCTATTTATGTTAAAACAAATTTTTCAAATTGATGTTTGAGTTTGGTCTTAGTGTCCAAATGAGATATCCCTTGCTTGAGATGTATCGATTCATTTCAGGTGAGCGATGTTACAATAAAGAGGACTAAAATGTAAAGTATATAAAAGGTATTATGTGAAACCAATATTGTGATTAAATACTTAAATTAAGTGTTATGTGATAGAAATGAAGTGTAAAGTGGTATAATAATTATTGAATTTTAATGAATTTAAAGGGCTAAATTGTGAAATATTCAAAAGTTACTATGTGTGCTAACATAGTGAAATAAAATGTTTAAGTGAAGTGTTATGAGAAAGTAAAGTGCTTAATAATAGTGAATTAAAATCTAAAGCACTAAAAGTTGTGAATATATGTTATGTTTGCATTTTTCTGAATTGTGAATAAAGTGAATGTGTGAAATAAGATTGTAATGAATAATGTGAATAAGTAATATGATACAAAGTGATATATGTGTGATATATTAATTATGCTATATGAAAGTGATATGTGAATAAATGTCTTAGTGAACTCAAAGGAAATATGATGCATGATAATGAAATGATTTTGGAGTTGAGAGGGACTAGGGGTTTGAATGGGAATTGGGTTGGTGACACAAGGGTTCAGAGGAGATTAGGATACGAGTATTGGGTTATGTGATGTGTTTACTAGAGTTCCTGTATATTTTTTTTTTCTGGATTTCACATTATCAGAGTTCTATTATAGGTCGTTAGCTCATGTTTGGCTTAGATCTTTAGAATATATCAAAATTATTGAACTCCTTTGAAATTCACTTAAGACTACAAAAGCGAAATGTGAAATTTGATTAGTGGATTAGTGGTTATATGTGTTAAAGTAAAAACTATAAAATTTAAAGTTAATTTAAATGATTTTTTGTTTTCAAAAATGAATTAAAAGTTTAAGTATATTAGTGAAAGGAACTGTGTGACTAAATGTTATTAAAAATTTATTTAAATTGTATATATATAAATGGTAAGATTGAATTCGGTTAACTACTTACTAAGCTATTCACATAGCTTAATGCATTTATTTTAAACGTGTAAGTAAAAAAAAATTAGATGGAAGATTCGATGAGTACTTATTTAATAGGATCACATCAACTCTTAAAGTTTCAAGACTCTTTTCGTATATGATTTTGGACTTAGAAATGGCATGTACATTAGGTGTTTTTTTGTTAGTTTAAGTTGTACTTAAATGACATTATTGGAAATTGCATGGTGTTTGATAATTAAAAAGAAAATATATTATTTTGAATGTTAATCTAATACATTTTGATGTCAAACATGTTAGAAAAAGTTTGGGGATGATTAGAGGTTGTTTAGACATGTTTTAGTGTTGTTTTAACTTGTTTTTGGGCTCTCTTACACTAATGGTGCAATATATTTGATACAAGTACTGGTATCTAAAATTCAAAATGTTAAAATGTACAGTAAAATAGTAGAGGTATTGATACCTAGCATCTAGGCACCGATACCTCTACCCAAACCCTTAATTTGCCTTGTTTCAACCAAAAAAGGTCTTGAATAGACACAGATCGAAATTGAATTGTAAGGGATGTCCATAAATAGTCCAAAATGCTTTAAAGAGTTTAATAAAGTTAGAACTGAAAGGTATAAAATAAAATGAGTGGTTTAGTGCTCAAAATGCGATACCTATTGCTTAAGTTATTAGTTTAACCCTAGCGAGGGGTGTTTCAAAAAAACTTGTCTTATAGGGTTTCACATTTTTACTCGTGGTGTCGACTTTAGCCCTAATGATTTATTTTTAGTAGCATTGACCTTGTGATTGATATAATTGCTGTCATTTTGATCCTTAGTCCATTGGAGGTTAGGATTCACCATACAAACCTATTCGATTGGTGGTTAAGGCTACTTTGATGGCTGCAGATTCCTCATCCATCATCGACTCCATCTTTCTTCATGGCGATTGATGATGTTTTTTTTTTAGTTGTTGTAGCATGGTATCCCTTTGAAGGAGTTACATGTTGTCTTTAGGTGCATCTACCTTCACTTCTGACTTTTTATCCTGCCTATTCTCTCATCCAGCAATAATGGCTTTGATGTTTAAAGACTCCCTTGGTATTGGCTTGTCTAACAATAAACTTAAATGTACTTGAATAGATATCCTTTTTCATTCCTAATAATTGGACAAGAGATGATAGTTACCCACTAAAATCAAGACCTATCAAGTTTTACTCTAGTTTAATGAATGATTAAAAAAATTGTGTTTGGGCAGAAGGTAAGTTGGTTTTTTAGTAAAATTTTAGGTAAAAGATAGTTTCCCTTTTAAGTTTAGTGTAAAATACACTTAGCCTTATAGTTTTAAGAATCCTTACTTACCTCTATCATGTTTGAAGAAAATTTCATAAATCTCTACGAATAGTTACATCCCTCGAGTTTGAAGAAAATTTCATAAACCCCATCGAGATTTATTTACTAAGCAAATTATAAGTAAAAGACAGTTTTACCCTTCTTGCTTATTTATATATTTTCTCTATTTTTTTCACTACTTTTAGTTACAAACAATGAAATTTTAATTATATTCTGAAGTGCTATAAAATTAAGTATATTTGACTTCTTTCGTAAAAATAAATAAATTTTACTTTTATTTAAGGGTACGCCATCTTTTAGTAGACAAAACTCCACAGACTTTTTTAACGAAGTTGGCCTCCCTCAACAATGCATTAGCTTAAAGGCAAGGTTAATGTATTAAGAATTCCAAGAGATTTTTATTAGAGTTGTGTGACCTAAAGTCTTATTAAATAATTAAGAGATTGCTTGCAAGTCAAGTTAAATAAAATATATTTTATTTCTAAAAGATTTAGTATTTATTAGCATAATTTATTTAACCTACGAGTTTAGCCTATAAATAGGCTCTTTTACAACATTAGAAAAACACCCATTAAAAGATTAAAACTTATAACACTTTTGGAGAATTTTGTGTTTACGTTCTGAGGGTTCTTTATTTTTGGGTTTCAGAGTTTAGTTTTATTTCCATCTTTTGTACTATTCATTCTTTTGTCATTATAGCAAAATTATATTTACCCGTGGTTTTTTATCCTCTTTGGAGGGGTTTGTGTGTTCAATTTCTCAATTTCTTCTGTTATTTTTACTTATTGTTGCTTAATCGAGTTGAACCCCAAAAGTGGTATTAGAGCTAGTTCAATTTTTCGTAGATCAACCCGTTCAGAGATGGCAGCAACAATGTTTGATATTGAAAAGTTCGATGATATCACAAATTTCAATCTATGGCAAGTTCAGATGGTGGCAATTCTAGTTTAGACTGACCTAAAAAATGTTGTTGCCGAGAAAAAGCTTGAGAATTTAGTTCAAACGGGATGGAAAGAGCTTGATGAAAAGGCCCTGTCTGCAATCCAGTTGTGCCTTGCAAGTAGGGTATTGTAAGAGGAATTTGTAGCAGCGCAATTTTAGTGGTGTTAGAAATAATGGTTTCGGGACCACAATTCTGACAAGTGAGTTATTATTTTAATATTAATTTAAAGTCAATGGGATTATATTAGGTTTGTATTAAAGTTTCATTAAGAAATTTTGAAGTTTAATTAGTTAATTAGGTAAAAAGGACTAAATCGTAAAAGTTGCAAAAGTGGGTTTCTATTAGTTAAAAGGGTCAAATGATTATGAAATTTTAAATCAATGGACTTATTTTGTGAATATGCCATAAATATTGTTAATGGACAATAATGGACAAGGTTATAGTGAAATTTAAAGTTAAATTAGTAAGGGTAAATTAGTAATTAGTTAAATAAATACAAAACAAATAACAAAATATTATTATCTTCTTTCTTTTATTTTTGTTTCAACCAAAATCTCTACGAAAGGAGAAGCTTGAAGTTCGGCTAGGGTTTAATTCATTGCATTGTAAGATTTTGTGACTTATTTTTAATGATTTTTATGTTTCTAAGTCCGTATTAGCTTAATCTAGCCAGCCTGGGGGTTAATTTGCAAAAATGTTAAAGGTTCAGGGCCTTTCCATGGTTGTTTTTTGAATATGTTTTGAAGTTATTTGATAGATTATTAATCTTGTTTGTTAAACAAACTTGTTTTGGTAAGTGATTTTTGATGAATTTTGAAATATGGATTAAATTGTTGAAAGTGTAAATCCATGGGTTTTATTGTAAAATGTTGGTAATTATGGGTTGTCCCAAGGTCCCTAGTAGAATTGGTTAACATGGGTTTAGGTTAAATTGGTTAAATTTTAAGTTATGAGCTTAAGGACTAAATTGTGAAAAGTTAAAATATTAGGGTTAATTTTATAATTTTACATAAATCTGAATTATTGATTGAATCGGATACTTAAAGTGTAACACCCCAAACCCGGCCTGGACGTTATGGCTGAATCAGGCGATGTGACAGCCCTAATTTGACCCTAGTCGGAAAGTGGTTTCGGGACCACAAAACCGAGTCTTAAAAATAATTAACCGTCATATACTATGTTTATTATATGTGAATATGCATGTGTGAAAGTTTCATACTTTAATTTTGTCATTTGTAAGTGAAATTTATTAGTTGGGACTTATGTAAGACAATTGTGAAATGTGATAGGCAAATGTAAAAGTGGCCTATTAATGCATGTTGTTAAAAAAGTGGACTTGCATGTCTAATTAACCATTTAGAGATAGTGGCCGGCCATGATAATGATTAACTCATATAATATGCATTTTCTTTTAATTTGTTTATTAACATTTTAGTATACAATATGAATTAATGAATAAAGAAATAAGTGAAAATTTGGGTGAAGAAAACAAAGCTTTATCTTTGTCTTCTTGGCCGAATTGAAAGGAAGAAATGGGGCAAAAACATTCGGTCACTTGAAGCTTGAAGAAGGTTAGTAAATTATGTTAGTTTTTGAAATTTTAAGCTTAGTTTAAGTTAATTAACTAGTTTCATATTTAACCCATTTGAAAACTTTGAAATTTGGATGTTGGTTTGAGCTTTCGGTTGTGGTTGTCAAGGGAGGAGATGAGATTTTGTTTGTCTAGAACAATTGTTTGGTATATAAGTGTTAAATGTGAGCAAATACCGTTTGGGTGATTGAAATAAATAATTAGAGGTTTAATTATCAAAAGGTTCGGCTATGTATATGATTTTTAAGATATAATTTTGAATAATATAAGTAATGTTATGCATACGTTTCGGCTTGATATTATCTTTATAAGTATAATTAATTCATTTTGATAATAAAGTATGAGGTGATAGGTAAAATTTTTATGGTGGCTTAGGTTTAATGACATTCGGCTATGGATTATAAGTGTTAGCTAATTCGACATAAGAGTATAAGTGTTCATTTCTTTGTATTTGAAGTCTTGAAAAATAGGTTGTGGTTAATTAAAATGATAAAGGTTAAATCTTTAAGTTTGGTTAAATTAGGCATTCAGCATTTCTTATGACATTAGATATAAGTGTATGAAAGGTTAAGTTTAAGTAGTTGGTGCGTTAAAATGTTGGTGATTTGGGTGCTACCTATGGTTGATTTAGGTACGGTCTTTGCATGAGTAAAAATATACTTATTGAGATGGTTATTATATTTTACTAAAGTATCACTATATGCATTTATATTAAGGAATATTCAGCTATCTTATATATATATATTGAAATTATTATAATGGATAATATGTAAGAGTAGTTTCGGTTTGTCAAATATGTGGTATGTGTATGGCAAATTGTATAACTATGATGCATTGAAGTTACCCTATATGATCGAGTACATAATTAGATTACTAGTAGTATATATATATGTAATTTTTTATTCATGGTAACTTGTCATGTGGATTGGGTATATGTTAGTCAATATATGCATTGGAGGTGATGTGTTAAAATAATTAGGTATACGGTTTGGTTTCATTATTGCGTATAAGGGTTAAGTGCTTTAAATTACCTTTGATGTTCGAAATGATTAAACAAATTTATTGGTTTAAATTAAGCTCAATAGCAAAAAGGAGCTAGATCCGATAAGGGAAAGGAGAAAGCAGTCGAATATCCTATTCACAACTATTCAAAAATATCCGAGGTAAGTTTTGAGTAATTACAATTATTAGATAATTGATATAATGAATAAGTATGATAAATAGATTGAGTATATGGCATATAACCGAATGGATAGTAGAAGTTAAGCTGAGACAAATAGATGGTTATGTGTTCTTGCGTATAAGCGTTGAACCTATGTTATATTGAAAGTATGTTTTAGTTGTGTGCTCATACTCGAATAAATAAAGTGAAGTGCAAAAGTGATATGTTATATGAGCCGAATTATCATGTAGGTAAATATGCTTAGCTCTCGATATAATATATATCCGGGTTAAATCCCGCAGGCTTCGTGCTGGTAATATATATCCGGGTTAAATCCCGCAGGCTTCGTGCTGGTAATATATATATATCCGGGTTAAATCCCGCAGGCTTAGTGCTGGTACTATATCCGGACTTAGAGTTCCGCAGGCTTTGAGCTAGTAACTGGATTCGGGTTTTGAAACCTAGCAGGCTTAACGCCGGTGATTCGAATGAGATTACAAACTCAAACGTTCAAAGTAAACTATTATCGAATATGTATGATACATGGTAATGACCAGGTACGTATTATATACCGTTATGTGAATTGATTGCAAAGTGAGTCATTAGTATCAAACAACGATATAATTATGTGAATGATTAATATATCTATGAAATAGAGAAATGACCTATTCGATCGATGTCTGTCATTGTATGAAAATATGTGAATTAAATTAGTTGTATGAGCCATATAGTAAAGTGAGGCATGTGCTAAAAATTTCTTTGTGTATTATATTCGGCCAATAGTCTTTATGTGTGGTATACTTGTGCATATTTGGCCAAATGATTGTAATTAGAATATGAATTTGGTAATATTCATTGTTCGATTTAAATGATATGTTTTAAATTGTTGAAATGCTTAAAACTTACTAAGCCTCGAAAGCTTACTCTGTTTCTTATCTCTCTGTTTTATAGATTGTTGATCTTGTTGGTACAGTTATATTTTGGTCTCGATATGGCATGTATAGTTTGGACTGTTGACAAAATACGTTTTGTAATTGAAAATATCTTGGCCGTATGAAAATGGCATTTTATAACTTATAAATCTGTATGTATTCAGTTTGATTTCTGCTTTTGTTGTATAATTATGTGATTGAAATTAAAGGTTTAGCTCGGTAATACCTCATAGCCTAAACCGGCGATCGGACTCGGGCTAGGGGTGTTACAGGCGATGTCACATGAGAGTGTTTTTGAAACGCATTGACCTTAAAATCGTCCCAATTATTAATCTTAGTTCGAGAAAATGTGTTTTAATTGATTTGATTTAAAACATTTCCTTTGCTTGGAAACTTTTGAAAACCCAATAAATTTTTGGGAACTGTTTCATGTACAAAAACATTAGCTTTTAGGAAAACCGATTTTAGTCTAAAATTCCATAAACAGTTTAAAAATCCAAATAAAGTCCATAAAGTCCCGAATTACATCAACCAACCCAGAACATAATTAAAAAGAAATGAATACCGAAACTAAATTTAAAACAGTCTAAATATGTGTGGTCACTGTCGAGACCTTCGCTGCACTGAACCGTCAAGTCTGGGGATTACCTACACATATTAAACAGAAAAGGGTGAGTTTTCGAAAACTCAGTGTGTAATCCCCTTAGAAAATATACATAATAGCAAAAATCAGGTATACATCCAAATATTAGAAAACTCGGGCCTGAACCCTTTATAGAACTGGTGTGAACCTTAGTCCACTCAGATACAGAATCAAATATGAACGGGCCTTAGCCCATCTCAGATATATCATGCATAACAGAGCAGAATAATAAAGTCCTACCCACCAGCCTCTACACACCAACTCCGTCCAACCCTACACACCATGTGGGGATAAAATCGACCCACCCATCCCTACACACCATGCTGTACCGAAATGTGGTACATAATCAGATAATTTCAGCTGTGCTGCCAGATATCAGGCTTAGGAGCCTTTCAGAATACTTCCTTCATATACAATAACCCAACCCTAATACAATGCAGCATACAATACATGACGTTCAAATATGCAATTAACATATCATACATACAAATCGGTCTACATGCTAAGAGTGACATGCTAGAGCACATATATCACATAGTCAGATCACGTAATCAGGGGTCGAGTAACTCTTACTGACCCTACAGTAGGTCTCGGTCGACTTGGGTGACCCGAGCAACCTTTTAGAGTATTTCAGAAAATTGGGCTCACACGTCCATTTGGCCTACCCATGTGGGCCCACATGCCCGTGTGGCCTACACGGCTTATATTGATCTTGACTGTGTGGATCACACAACCTGGCCTAGAATTTCACAGGCCCTTGTGGTTCACCCGTGTGGGCCTTCATGCTCGTATAGCCCACACGGTCTCACTGGCTATCATACGGGCATGTCATGCGCCCGTGTCTTGCACGCACTGCCTAGCTCATCGATCACACGCTCGTCCATTGCCACATGGCCTACCACAAGGGTGACTACATGTTCGTGTGGCATCGATAGTTTTGTTTTTCAGCTTCGGTCGATTCTCATTTCTGTGTTTTTGTGTACACACTTGATTTTGCTCCTACATGGAATCACGAATCTTCAGAACCTATAATAGACATTACCAAGGTTGATTTCAGCGATACAATCGAAAACCAAAGCGGAAATGTTTCTTAACAAAACCCTTAGAGCATTGGAAAAGTGGACTCATCACTTACCGAAGCGAGCCAAAAACCCAACGTTCAAAACTCTGCAGAAGCAGCAATTGCTCATTGATTTCCACCTATTTTGAAAGAACCAAAACAAACCTTTTTCAAAAAACCAACTACGAAACGAGAGAAAGTTGCAACATGAACATTTACCGAAACGAGTGAGTTCAATCACCGGACACGATGAAGGTACGAAAGAAAACAAAAGAAAAAAGGAAGAAAATAATGAAAAATTCGGCAACACAGTAGAGAGAATTTTGCAGAAACTGAAATTTGAAAAAGATTATAATTAAAACTGATAACTTCCTAAATCCCTTAATTATCTATCCACTAACCCATTACACAGAATTCCAACTGCAACGAAATACCAACGCAGAGCTGAACAAAAATAAAACTCCATTGCTCATAGAGGGATTCGATATAAAATTATAAATACTTAATATAAGCCCACTGCTCAAGTATCAAGCTTAATTCAGAAAAGTACCAAAATTTACCAAAGATAAGTCTTGAACTTGGGACCTCTCACACATACCAGAACACTTAATCACTGAAGCAGATACACACTTGTGTCATAAATTCACAGAAACAAAAAATATAAATTTTGGGGCATTACATGAAGTACTTAATTGAATGAAATTATCTATTTAGATTAAGATAAACAAAACTGCATTTAAATCGAGTAAAGGCGAAAGCTCTAGATTAGTTTCCAACTCTAATTCTACGATCATAGTTATCGAGGTAAGTTCATATGAATTATAATCGTATTAATGTTAGTTAAATTGATTACTTATTATATTGTGTTAGTTATAAATGGACTTGAATATATATATGTAGCAATGCTTTGAGTAATTTACAAATAAATAATCCCGTTTGAACCTTAAGAATTTTTAGGATACGAATGACATGTGATTAGGGATTTCATGTTTCGGGTGCTGGTCTTGAATGTCCTACCGATGGCTGAAGTCTTGCATTTTTTGCTAATTCTCTATAGCTCGTGTGAGTAGCATCGTGTAGCTAACATTTCGACCCACAGCTAGTGTGAGCACTATTAAAAATAAAAGGTTACAGTTATATGGAAAGGCACACTATGTGTGAGCATTCCCGATTATTCGATGCAATTCTAGATGGTTCAATGGGTAAGTAAAGGAAATGGCATGGTATGTATATAATTGAAATAGTTCATGATCTTATGAAAAGGTTGATAAGTTAAACGATGTGTATATGATATCTACTTTTGATATGATTGAACTCATATGTACCATGGATGAACTTACTAACTTGTGAGTTTGATGGTGCTTGTATAGGATTTTACTAAGCTTGCGGTCTTGGTAATGATATTATGCTTATTTTATAAAATGTGCTAAAGAAATGGTAAGTTATGTTTGATTTTATACGAGCTTACTGAGCACTAGTTGCTTACGTAGTTACTTTCCTTTGTTTTGTAGATTATCGGAAGCTCGATGGTTGGAAGATTGATAGAGATCTATCGTACTATCCAGCAACCATTTTGGTAGTTTTTGAGTATTTTGGCCAAGGTTATAAATGGCATGTATAGGACTTTGTGTAATGGTAGTTCATAAATATGTTAATGTTTGAATTAGTATGTATATGCTTTTGAAGTTTTATGTTTGGTTTGATGAACTTGGGAGCTTTGACAAGTTAGGTCATTTTGGCTACCTTTAGGTACTTGAAATATATGATCCTTATTAGTATGCTTGTGATGATATGTAAATGGTTATTTGTGATGTTATTTAGTAGTTAAAGGAACTAGGTTCTATACTTGAAATGTGGCTATATTGCATAGTTTTGGTTAATGATGTTTTGGTATAAATGTGGTGCCTTTGAATGGCATATTGATTAAATGAATTAGGTTGTTTGAAATGGTATGTTTATAAGTGTTTGAATGATGCTTAGGTCTATTGAAAGTGTGTACAAATGGGATGGTTGATTAAGTGTGTTTTAGCCTTGAAATGGCTTGTTTTTAGGGTTAAATTATGGATCACACGGCCTGGGACAAGGGCTGTCACACGGTCGTGTGATACACATGGCCTGGCTATACGACCATGTGTCACTTGTAAATTCTTAGTGTATTAAGTTAATGTGTTACATGGCCTAGCACACGACTTGTGACATGGTCGTGTGTCACAAGTTAAAGACTTACACGGTCTGGCACAATGCCTATGACACGGTCGTGTGACCTAACTCAGTGAGCTACACAGGTTGAGACATAGGCTAGGACATGGCCGTTGTAGTGATCAATTTTGGCCCGGGCCAGCTAAAAACCCGAAACATATATATAAATATAAAATAAATAAATAAATAAATAAAAAACCACAGTCCATTAAATATCCTTTTTACAACCCCAACCCAGTTACATAACCCAGACCCAATAACTAAACCTAGACCCGACCCAAAATAGGCCCAATAAGCCCAATGCCTGAACTGGAAACCCTAGCAGTCTTCTGTTCACGCCACAGCAACCCCTGCATCCTCCAGGCGTCGTACAACACCTCCAACAACCACGCCAAGCTCCCGTACACACGCCAGCGCACACCCGTACTTGCAAGAAGACAAACAGAGCAGCAGCGAATAGAAATAAAGAAATATTGTATTTTTTTTCTATTAATTTTTATTTATTTTCCTTTCTCTTTTTCGGCTAAAAAGCCGAAATCTCAATCCCTGTAATCATTTACACACACACAATCAATACATTTTGAAAATACAAAATGTCTATATATTAAAACATTTTTTACTTTGTGATTTATCAAATATTTTCTCTCTCATATATATGAAATAATTCTGGGAAACTTCATTTTTGTAATTATAAAATTATTATTTATTGAGTATATCTATATATTATATTGCTTTTGTGTATATATAGTCTATTATTTTAAATGTTTTGATATAAGGATGGGTATAATTTTTAGATTATTTTAAAAAAAAATTTAGGTATATTATTATTAATCTCATTCTTTTTGTAAATTTATATGTACATTTTTTTAAATCTATTTTGGGCATTATGTTTTGTCATGCATTTTTATTACCCTTTTTGTATCTTTTTTATTATCATGTATTTTGTAAACCTTTAAATGATTTTGTGTTTAAAACATTTATATTTACATAAAATTGGATTCAAACTTTAATTCTATAATATTGCTTTCAATAATTATATATATTCTTAGTTTCTACGCAAATTTATCAACTTATATATTACGTATTTTAAAAATATTCATTCTACAATATATATTTTAATGATTGCATGTGTTTATTAAGCTTGTCTTTGTAAATGTTTTTTTATTTATCAATTCATCAAATCATATAGTATGTGTCATGTACTTATCATTGCTTTGAAATGATTTTATCATATTGCTTCTTCGACTTGCATTTTGTTTTGTGTATCTAGTAGTAATCATTTTATGTTAGCATGTTGTTGTAGCATATTATTTGTTCATTGTCTTATATTGTCACATCAACTATTCTCCATGCATTATTGCAATCGGATTACATTTTTAGGTTAGCTCTTTTTAATTATTAGTTTGTCAGTTGATCGCATCTCATATATGTCAATGATCCCATGCCATCGTTTTCCACTTGTTTTTGAAATGTGGTTTTATAAAATCCAAATTTCATAATTAATTTCGTCTTATTAAAGCGTTTTAAGCTAGTTTCACAATTATTAAGAATTCTTTCAAACAAAGGCGATATTCGATTCTTGGCAATTCGTGGTTTTATATGTCAATGATCCCATGCCGGGTTGTGATTTCTCGTTTGTTCAAAACAATCGAATATTCCTTTAGGTTTTCATTCATGTTTATTAAAAACCTTTCAAAACGAAAGCGATGTTCGATGTTTGGCGATTTGAGAATCAAGACCTATCGTGCTGGGTTGCTCTTTTTCATTTGTTCAAAACAATCAAAGATCTTTTCAGAATTTCACTCGTATTTTCTAAGCTGAGGCAATGTTCAATGTTTGGAAATTCGAGGAATCGTGCCCTACTGTGGTAGGTTTCGGTTTTTCGTTGGGCCAAATAGTTGAGTATCCTTTTGTGATTTTCGAATTATAAACTTTCGGACATCGACATAAGAAGATTTTTGGCAACCAACTTGGGTTATTCAAACGTTATTAAAAAAAGAACCACGTTTCAAAAACAGTTTTAATTTTAGACATAAGGATAATATTTAATCGATTTGGTACCAATTTTGGGCGTAGTGAGGGTGCTAATCCTTCCTTATGCGTAATCTACTCCCGAACCCATTTTCTAAAAAATTCTTAGACCAAAACCGTTGTTTTAGTAACCAAAAATGTTTTATTAAAATAACCTCATGTTTAGGTGATCCGATCACACCAAAACAAAAGGATCGGTGGCGACTCCATGTTTTATTTTCAAAAGTCGATTCCCCACTTTTTTTATTATTTAAACCTAAAATATTTTAAATAAAAAGATGGTTTCGAAAGCTTGGCGACTCCACTGGGGACGTAAGAGAGTCTAGCCATAAATTTGATTATTTGTTGTCCTTTTGTCAAAGAAATTGAAAATTTGTTTTAATCATGATTGCATTCATTTGTATGATTGTTATGGTTCGGATCTCTTAGAAATGTACTGCATTTCATTGGATGACCGCTGTGGTCACTCCTTCTAAGTAGGAGTAAGAAACTACGCTTTCGTGAGGTTTTCACCTCCGCATGGGCTAGTGGATTACTTCCGGGGTACATTCGTACCAATGATTTCATGAGATTTTCGTCTCCGCATGGTCATAGGGAAATGTATCCCCCCGAACCGAACTCGATCTATATGAGCCTATAATGGGTGAGGATTGAGGAATCTGCTAGTTCGGGTACCTTATCCCTAGAACCGTACCACATATAATGAACCTTAGGAGCTTTCCTTAGGTGGAGCCATGTCAAGCCTTAGTATTTACCCGTATATGCGTTGTAATTATTGTTTATGTGCTTGCATTTTATCACTATTATTTGATACTAACCCGTGTTTTGTTTTGATTGTATTTTTCATGACATTGCATACTAAAGGAGGTGTTGATCTGTATTCGATTACTAAATTAGAAAGTTTGATATGGAGAATGAATTTCTTAGTAAAGTCGAGGATAATGTGGTTGTCCGTGCATGGTCAGAGAAGCTACAATCAGAGAGAGGGGATAGCTTAGCAGAAGGATATATATTAGAGTTGCAGGATTTCAGTAGCGTCAATGTAGTACAAAATGAGCTACAAGAGTTGAAAGACATTTGGGGTAGTTGGGATGAAGGAATCAAGCAGTTGTTTTATCAAAGCTATGGTGATATATCCTACTTGCTAGACATTAGAGTGGACAAACATCTATTTCGGGTTATAGTTCAGTTTTGGAATTCTGCGTACAAGTGTTTCACTTTTGGAGAAGTGGATTTAGTACCTACTATAGAGGAATACACTACTCTGCTCAGGTGTCCAAAAATTCAGGTCCGGAAGACTTATGCCCAGGTTTTTAGTAGTCAGACTTTCATGAAGAACTTGATGAGCATTTCTGGGATGAACGAGCCTTGGGTCACTGCTCAGATTCAACAAAAAGGAGACAGTAAATGTATCCCTTGGGAGAATTTGCGAGATTTGATCTTGACACATCCAGACGAAAGAAAGAGGGTCGACATCTTCGCCTTAAGCATCTACAGATTGGTAATTTTTCCTAAGGCTTTGAGGCATGTGGACGAGGCAGTCATTGACTTATTTGATCGTCTTGAGAAGGGAATCACTCCGGTACTGACGATATTGGCTGAGACGTTCAGATCTTTAAGCTCATGTAGGAAGACAGGTGAGGGGCGGTTTATTGGATGCGCACAATTATTGATGGCATAGTTTCACGGGCACTTTGGGAAGGTAGACAAGGTTTCCTACCGGGTCTTTTCCGAAGGTTCTTCCCCGTTAAAAGAAGAGGCAGCTATACAAAGGAGAGAGGATATCTCGGAGGAGAAGTGGACGGACATTCTTCTGAACCTCAAAGAGGGGGTATCGAGTGGAGAGCTTATTGGATGGTTCCCGACGAGATTATGTACCGATGTGGTAACTTCGATTGGGTGCCATTGTTAGGAATTTGGGGAGCTACCGGGTATACTCCATTACTTGCGTTGAGGCAATATAAGTCAAGGCAGTTTGTACCCACGACCTACTGGCTTGCTCAGAGTGAATTCTTTTTCAAAGGTGCTCACTATAAGAAGAAAGTTCGGGAGCTATCAGATGCTTGGAAGCAAACTTGTTGGATGAAGAGGTTGGCCGTCGGTTCCATGGTAATGCCCGAGTATGGCGAATGGTTTAAGAAGAGAGTTAATGATAACGTTCCTAGACCAAGCTTGAAGAATGCTCGACCTACGGGAGAACACTTGCAAGTCGCCCCGTCAGAGTTGGAAATTATAAAGCAAGACTTCGAGAAGAAAAGTTCAGAGCTTGGGAAGAAGATCGAACAATTAGAGGAAGAGAAGATGCACCTAAGGTTAGGCGCTGATGTCTAGAGGTTAGAGGCTGAAAAGTGGAGAAAAGAGAAAACTAAGGCCGAAGAAGATCTAGACAGCTTGAAGACCGACTATAAGAAATTGTGTCTGTCTATGAAGACTGCGGGGTTAGGTAAGACTTTCGAACAATGGTGCCATGAAATTTGAGAAGAAAAGACCAATGCAGACCAATGGGAAAGGAAATTTCGAGAAGCTCAGGCACGAAACGAAGATTTAAAGAAGAGTCTATCGGAAAGCAGAAGTGAGCGAGGTGAATTAAGGGCTAGAGTGACGGAGCTCGAGAAGTCTCTGCATCAGTACCGAAACCGCAACACTGCAATGGAATTAAGGGCAAGCTTGAGCAAGATAGAAGAAATGAAAGGAAAAATAGAATAACTAGAGGCATCGCTGCAAAACTGTGAGATGAGGATTCAGTTTTTCGAGGCAAATGAGAATCATTGGAAAGAGCAGCTTCACCATGCGCAAGACCAAGTCAGAAACAGAGATTATCTTATAGGGTAAGCCATAACCTAGATTCGGGAGGTAGCTGACTACTTGCAAGCTTTAGCAGCGCATGCAGACACACTGAGCGTGAAGTATGAGTTGGAGTCAGATCGCAGATAAGAGCTGGCCTCGTTGCTTAGAAAAATTAAGACTTTGAGTGTTAGAGTGAAATTTTATCTGTACACTCAACTTTATGTAAAAGATTTTATTTTCAAGTGAAATTTTCTAAAGGGAATTGAATCAAAATTGATGCCTCCTTTGCATTCAAGCATTTGCATTACATCATGTCATTATGCATTAAAGACTATAAAAGGTTTCTAATTAATTAATTAAAAATCATTTCAGTAACCTGGAAACCAACGAAAACCAACCAACCACGCACCTCTACCGTACAAGAAAAAAGTCAATGGATAAGAGACTCGAGAAATTGGAGCAAATGCAAAAGGACATGCAGGAACAAAATACAGTCTCAGATGCAAGAGCAGCTAGCTAAGATTCAACGAGAAATGAAAGATCAATGATGGAGTCCCAGAGAGAAATGATGACCCAGTTATCTCAATTGCTGTTAGGAGGAATGGATAAGGGAAAGGGCCCTATGGACAAAGTCGAGGAAACTCATGAAGATCCTCAATACCCCCTTGGCTTCACTCTGACACATGTACCGATGAAGCCCGAGATCAACCTACCAAAACCATCTGTCACGATCATGCCCCAGCAGGTTCAGGCCAGAGCTTCAATACCAATGAACTTCCAAGCCGACTCAGGCTCTAACTTTGTTAACAACCCGAACTATCTGCCCGTTCCCGATTTGGATGAAGTGGCTGAAGAAGAAAAGGCGAGGATAGATTCGCAAAAACAATTAGAAGAACGGTGTAGATGGCTTGAGGAGAAATTCAAAGCCATAGAGAGCGCGGATCATCATCAAGGGATTGATGCCAAGGACCTGAGTTTGGTCCCAGATTTAGTTCTTCCCCCTAAATTCAAAATGCCCGAATTTGAGAAATACAATGGAACAAGTTGCCCTGTAGCCCATATCACTATGTTCTGCAGGTGAATGACGGGATATGTTAACAACGACCAGCTATTAATCCACTGCTTTCAAGATAGTCTGGTCGGGGCAGCGTCTAAGTGGTATAACCAATTAAGCCGCTCTAAAATTAACTCATGGAAGGACCTGGCTCAAGCCTTTATGAAACAATACAATCACGTGACGGACATGACCCCTGACAGAATCACTCTCCAGAATATAGAGAAAAAGTCAAATGAAAGCTTCAGACAGTATGCACAAAGGTGGAGAGAAGTGGCCAGACAAGTTCAGCCGCCGCTTCTAGAAAAAGAGACGACAATGCTCTTTATCAACACCTTGAAAGCCCCTTTTATCACTCATATGTTGGGAAGCGCCACAAAAAGCTTCTCCGACATAGTGATGACAGGGGAAATAATCGAAAATGATGTAAGGAGCGGTAAGATAGAATTGAGAGAGAGTGCCAGGAAATCAGCCCCGAGGAAATGAGACAATGAAGTGAACAACACGAGCACATTCAACAAGAGTCAAGCCAAGTCATTCACCGTAAATCAACCCAAAACGATGACCACTAATCAACAAAGACAAGAATCCAATGCAAAGGAGAACACAGAAAGGCCACAATTCACCCTTATACCCATGACGTATAGGGAGTTGTACCAGAACCTGTTCAACGCTCATGTGGTGTCCCCTTTCTACCTGAAGCCACTGCAGCCCTAGTATCCCAAATGGTATGACACAAACGCCCAATGTGAATACCACGTGGGAATCACCGGGCACTCAATTGAAAACTGTACTGCGTTCAAGAAAGTAGTCGAAAGACTCATTAGGATGGGGATCGTGAGATTTGATGACCTAGCCACACCCAATGTAACAGAAAACCCACTCCCCAATCATACCGACCAAGGAGTGAATAGGATAAGTTAAGGTAGGAACAAGAAGGTCAAGTATAAGGTGGCAAAAGTCAGAACCCCGTTGAGGCGGGTATGGAAGGAGATGGCCAAAAGAGGATTGATCGCATTGGATTCGAGGGAAGAATCTGAAGAAGGGAGAAACTATTGTGAGTTTCACGACGAGGTGGGGCATGAAATCCAAGATTGCGTGGAGTTCAAAGCCTTAGTACAGAACATGATGAATAATAAGGAAATCGAGTTTTATGAAGAAGCTAAAAACCTCGTAGAGGGAGATATATGCGCATCGAAGGGAGAATCAAAGGCGCAGAATCAAACAGCTAACTACCACATAGTTATCATATTGAGGCCCAAAAATAATGAAGCTGGAGTACAAATGCCACCGAGGGTCATAATCCAAAGACCTGCAGTCTTCCCCTACAAAGACAGCAAAAAGGTCCCATGGAATTATTAATGCAGTGTGACGATACCGGGAAAGGAGAGCCAGTTGACGCTTCAAGAGGGGACCAAGATAGGGGCTCCTATACACGTAGCGGGAGACGTTACGATACAGCAAATGAAGAGGCACAACCCGTAAAAGGAAAGGCCCAGTGGTCGAGAAAATGAAGGATAAAGCGACCAAATCTGTTAACGAGCCAGTTAACGAGGAGGAGGCCAAGGAGTTCTTAAAATTCCTAAAACATAGCGAATACAATATGGTGGAACAACTACGTAAACAACCAGCCCGTATCTCGATGCTGGCCTTACTTTTAAGCTCGGAAGTTCATCGTAGCTCGCTGATGAAGGTCTTGAATGAAACATATGTTGCCAATGATATCTCCGTTAACAAGTCGGACCACTTGGTTAGCAACATCAGTGCTGACAACTATATCTTCTTCAATGACGATGAGATACCACCCGGTGGCATGGGGTCGACTAAAGCTTTGCATATCACCACGCGCTGTAAGGGGTACACGCTGCCAGGCGTACTGATTGACAATGGGTCGGCCTTGAACGTCCTGCCATTGACCACGCTAAACAGGTTACCTATAGATAGCTCTCACATGAAGAAGTGCCAGAACATCGTGAAGGCATTCGATGGCACGGAGAGAAAGGTGATGGGCAGAATAGAGGTACCTTTTCAATCGGGCCAAACACATATGAGGTGGATTTCCTAGTAATAGATATCAAGCCCTCATACAATTGCTTGTTGGGAAGGCCCTGGATACATCCAGCTGGGGCTGTGCCTTCATCATTGCATCAAAAATTGAAACTGGTATTAGAGGGGCAGTTGATAACGATCACTGCTGAAGAGGATATCAGTGCAACTGTGAGCAATAATGCGCCTTATTTGGAGACGGATGAAGAAGCAATCGAATGCTCATTATGATCTTTAGAATTTGTTAATACAACCTTCATCGCCAAGGGAAGCAAGATTCTGGTGCCAAAATTGTCCAAAACCACGAGGATGAGCCTACAGTTGACGATTGGAAAAGGGGCTCTACCCGGAAAAAGACTTGGGAGACATCTACAAGGAAGAATTGAAACGCCAATGCTGAAGGACAAGAGAGACCGCTTTAGCTTAGGATTTAGGCCGGATGCGAGACAATGGAAAAAGAAGCTGGAAAAGAAGAAAGAAAGAAGGAGAGCACGGTTAACGGGGGAGGAAATCAAATGGGAGCCAATGATATTCCTTCATATATCGAAAACGTTTGTGTCCGGGGGAATCATTCATCCCGATAGAGGCACGCCAATGAATGGAGCCATAGAAGAAAGGCTAGAAAACTTGGACATTAACGCCACATACGAAGAGGAGACAAGAAGAGAAGATTTGTCGGGCATTTGCCCCTACACACCTAAAAGTGTTCTGGACAACTAGACTGCGGAAGAGATTCCTGTAGTTTTTAGAACGGATTCAGAGTAATGTCCAAAACACACTTATTGCTCTAGGCCTAGGAGTAATAAGAATATTTTGTGAAATAGGCTGATGTTTAAAAACGTTATTTCAATAAAATGCACGGTTATTATCATTTTGAGCAGATGTTCTCTCATTCTTCAAATATTCACTCACAAACATACAAATGATTACTTTTGGATTCATTTATTCTTTAAACATTCTTCTAAATATTCTTTCATTCGTCATTCATAATCATACCATACATATAAATATTTTTGAATTCTTTTGATTCCTTGTATCTGCCTTCATCCCCATAACAGGTCCCCAGATATCAATGATACGAGTAACACTGCTAATAACTCAGAATTTCCTTTTGAGCGAGATGTGTGTATAGAGGATTTTCACGATTTTGAGGATAACCAAGGCTGTAACCTGTCTCCTGATTTGTTGAGGATGGTGGAACGAGACGAGAAACAAATCCTACCTTACAAAGAATCAGTAGAAATTGTGAGCTTAGGAGAAGGACAAGAGGTGAAGATCGGAACATGTATCACTATGGAGATGAAGCAAGACCTCATTGAATTACTTCAAGAATTCAAAGATGTCTTCGCATAGTCATACCAAGATATGCCCGGGTTGAACACTGATATTGTGGTGCATCGACTCCCCATAAAGGAATAATGCAAGCCAGTTCAGCAAAAACTCCGAAGAATGAGGCCCGATGTCTTGCTAAAAATAGAAGAAGAGGTTCGAAAGCAGTTCGACGCTGGATCTGAAGGTGGTAAAATACTCAGATTGGGTAGCCAACATCGTCCCCGTCCCTAAGAAAGATGGAAAAGTGCGAATGTGTGTGGACTACTGAGATTTGAATAAAGCCAGCCCGAAGGACAATTTCCCACTGCCTCACATCGACACCCTAGTGGACAACATGGCAGGACACTCACTATTTTCATTCATAAATGGTTTCTCCGGATATAACCAGATCAAGATGCATCTTGAAGATATGGAGAAGACCATATTTGTAACCATGTGGGGTACGTTCCGCTACAAGGTAATGCCGTTTGGATTGAAGAATGCGGGGGCAACTTATCAAAGAGCCATGGTAACCATTTTTCACGACATGATGCATAAAGAAATCGAGGTTTATGTCGATGATATGATCGCAAAGTCTCGAACAGATAAGGAGCACATACAAGTCCTAAGAAAATTATTCTTGAGGTTGAGGAAGTTTCAGCTAAAACTCAACCCAGCCAAATATACATTCGGAGCCAAGTCCGGAAAGTTGCTTGGATTCGTGATCAGTGAGAAAGGGATCGAGATCGATCCAGACAAAGTCAAAGCCATACAAGAGCTATCTCCGCCGCGCACTCAGAAAGAGGTTCGAGGCTTTCTAGGAAGATTAAATTACATTGCTCGGTTTATTTCACAACTAACCGAGAAATGTGACCATGTCTTTCGCCTCCTTAAGAAACATAACCCAAGTGAATGGGATGAAGAATGCCAAATGGCTTTCGACAAGGTCAAACAGCACTTGTCCAACGCTCCGATGCTGATGCCACCTAACTCAGATAAGCCATTGATACTGTATCTGGCAGTATTTGAGAATTCTATGGGATGTGTACTGGGTCAGCATGATGAGTCGGGAAGGAAAGAAAAAGCCATTTACTATCTTAGTAAAAAGTTCACAGAATGTGAGACAAGTTACCCACAGATAGAGAAGTTGTGTTGTGCCCTAATTTAGACAACTCGAAGGCTGAGGCAGTATATGTTGTATCATACTACTCGGCTCATCTCAAAATTAGACCCTTTGAAGTACATGATGGAGTCAACAGCTTTGAATGGAAGGATGGCCCGATGACAGATTCTGCTCTCCGAATTCAACATAGTTTATGTAAACCAGAAGGCAGTAAAAGGGAGTGCAATAGTAGATTTTCTGGCCAGTAGAGCTTTGGAAGACTACAAGCCTCTGAACTTCGACTTCCCGAATGAAGACCTGATGTGTGCTGCAACCGCTGAAGAAGGTGATCCGGAAGAACTTCCCTGGAAACTGAACTTCGACTTCCCGAATGAAGACCTGATGTGTGTTGCAACCGCTGAAGAAGGTGATCCGGAAGAACTTCCCTGGAAACTGAACTTCGATGGGGCATCAAATGTCGTGGGTAATGGAATCGGGGCAGTATTAGTATCCCCAAACGGAGATCATTATCCATTCACTAGTAAATTAGATTTTGATTGCACGAATAACATGGCGGAATATGAAGCGTGCATCATGGGTATCCGCGCAGCCATAAAACGCAAGATTAAAGTGCTAGAGCTGTATGGAGATTCTGCGCTAGTGATCTATCAACTCAAGGGAGAATGGAAGACTAGAGATCCCAAGTTGATCGATTACCGAAAATTGGTCCTGGAATTAATTAAAGAGTTCGATGACATTACTTTCTGCTACCTTCATGGGACGAAAATCAGATGGCCGATGCTTTGGCCATCTTACTTCCATGATCAAGGTGAACAAACAAGAAGATGTCAAACCCATCCGGATGAGCATTTATGAAACTCCGGCCCACTGTTACAATATTGAAGAAGACGAAGAAAAAGATGACCACCTTTGGTATCACGATATACTACAATACGTGAAGAATCGTGAATACCCAGACTAGGCAAGCGAGAATGACAAAAGGACGCTGAGAAGATTGGCCATAGACTATGTCTTAGATGGGGAGATTTTATACAAAAGAATAAAGGATCACGTGCTATTAAGATGCGTAGACGCTGTAGAGGCTAAGAAAATCTTGGAAGAAGTCCATGAAGGCTTCTGTGGGACGCACGCTAACGGCTTTACAATGGCCAGGCAAATTATGAGATTCGGGTATTATTAGTCCACTATAGAGGGAGACTGTGTCAATTACGCCAAGAGATGTCATAAATGCCAAATCTACGGAGACAAAATTCATGTGCCTCCCTCACCGTTGTATGTCATGACTTCCCCGTGGCCTTTCTCTATGTGGGGTATGGATGTGATTGGACCAATATCACCAAAGGCTTCCAATGGGCATCGGTTCATCTTTGTGATTATTGACTACTTCACCAAATGGGTAGAGGCTGCTTCGTAGCTAGTGTTACAAAGTCGGCAGTGAGTAGATTTCTGAAAAAAGAGATCATATGTCGATATGAAATGCCGGAGAGGATCATATCAGACAATGCATTAAACTTGAACAACAGTACGATAGCGAAAGTCTGCAGTCAATTCAAGATCAAACATTACAACTCGTCGCCATATCACCCAAAAATGAATGGGGTAGTGGAAGCGGCCAATAAAAACATTAAGAAGATTGTGGGGAAGATGACTGAAACCTACAGAGATTGGCATGAGAAATTACCGTTTGCCCTCTTTGCTTACCGAACGTCAGTCAGAACCTCAACTGGGGCAACCCCTTTCTCTTTGGTCTACGGAATGGAAGTGGTCTTGCCAATCAAAATGGAGATCCCCTTTGAGTATTGTCGGATTTGAAGTTGGATGAAGCCGAATAGATCCAATCTCGATATGATCAATTGAACTTGATCGAGGAAAAGAGGCTAAGAGCTATTCGTCATGGTCAAATGTACCAAAAACGAATGATGCAGGCATATGATAAAAAGGATCGTCCTAGAGAATTCCATGAGGGAGACCTGGTTTTGAAAAAGATCCTTCCCATACAGAAGGATTTTCGAGGAAAATAGATGCCTATTTGGGAGGGGCCTTGTGTGGTGAAGAAAGCTTTCTCCGGAGGAGCATTGATTCTAGCCGAGATGGATGGTAAAAACTTGCCCAATCCTGTAAACTCAGATTCGGTCAAGAAGTATTTTACCTGAAGAAAGAGAGGCCAGAGTGAAAACCCACAAAGGGCGCTCTAAAATCAAAAAAAAAAGATAGAGAGGCCAAGGTGAAAACCCGCAAAGGGCACTTTGAAAATAAATGGGCTTTTGAGTTAAAAACCCGAAAACGGGTAGCTCAAATTTTGAATATGGGGCATATGGTAGTCTTGTCCTCCCGAAATCAGCAAGAAAGAAGAATAGTACACCTCGGAGCATCAACAAAATGTGTAGGATCTCTTGAATACACATTTGGTTCGAAGGAGCCTTTGAGAAATTAGAATAGTGAAACTCGTGCTGTGATATCTGGGGCATCTCTTTTCTCATTTTTATTTTGTGCTTTAGTAGATTTGCTATCCTGTTTGATGTATTCACTTCAAGTTTTACTCAATAAAATTTCATTTTGTCAATTATGATAATCTCTTTCCAGTATTTTTGTTGAAATCGCGATTTTTGGACATGTAATATTCACATAAAAGATGTTATGCATATCACTCTAGAAAGTCTCTAAATAGTACAATGACCTGAAACAGGGCCACTAGTCAGGACAAACCAAGTTCAAAAGTTAGAAACATTCGAAAAAGAATAGTCCTAGTTGCGACTATCTTTAAATTTTCTGCCAAAGAAAACAGCTAGACAAGAAGACGCGATGGCACTTCAATGATGAAACTCGCATGAACTATAAGCAATAATACCTTAAACATTTAAAAAAGGAATTACTCTCATGACATTTCTATATTCATAGTCATTCATTTAGTTAGAAGCACTTGACTCATTTCGATCATAGCATTCTAATTATTAGACATAGACACCACATTTAGTTAGGGGCATTTGATTCATTTTGATCATGACACCCTAATTAGTTGGCATACATAGATACAGGAAACCAATTCTACAAATCATGTCTTTAGAAGACGGTGTAGTGACGTTGGTGAATCCTACAGATATCATTTCCCTGAAGTTGCAGTGAAGTAGATCGAAGACGGTGAATCTTGGCTTCCTAAAGTTGCAGCAAAGCAGATTTAGGCCACCAACCTAGCTCCCTAAAGTTGTAGTAGAATAGGCTGAAATTTTAGATCTTGTTTCCCTGAAGTTGTAGTGAAGCGGATCGAAGACGGTGAATCTTGGCTTCCTAAAGTTGCAGCAAAGCAGATTTAGGCCACCAACCTAGCTCCCTAAAGTTGTAGTGGAGTAGGTTAAAATTTTAGATCTTGTTTCCCTGAAGTTGCAGTGAAGAGGATTGAAGACGGCGAATCTTGGCTTCCTGAAGTTGCAGCGAAGTAGATTTAGGCCACCAACCTACTCCCTAAAGTTGTAGTGGAGTAGGCTGAAATTTTAGATCTTGTTTCCCTGAAGTTACAGTGGAACAGATCAAAGACGGTGGATCTAGTCTTCGTGAAGTTGCAGTGAAGCAGATTTACACAACCAACCTAGCTCCCTAAAGTTGTAGTGGAGTAGGCCGAAGATTGCAAATCTCATCTCCAGTAGAGCAGATCGAAGAAAACGAGCCTTAATCCCCTAAGTATTAGGGCAACAGGCCAAAGATTGTAAGATCTTGTCTCCCTGAAGTTGCAGTAGAGCAGGATCAAAACACACGAAACAGATCTCCCTAAAGTTGCAGTGGGGCATACTGAAGCTACCGGAAGAAAATAAGTACCGAGAAATCGAGACTCAGCAGGTCTCAGTAAAATTGGTCTTTTAATAGTCTTTGCTCTATTCTCGTTGCACGACAATGAGCAAAGAGGGGCAGCTGTAGTGACCAATTTTGGCCCAGGCCCGCTAAAAACCCCAAACATATATATAAATATAAAATAAATAAATAAATAACCACGGTTCATTAAATATTCTTTTTACAACCCCAAACCCAGTTACATAACCCAGACCCAATAACTAAACCTAGACCCGACCCAAAATAGGCCCAATAAGCCCAATGCCTAAACTGGAAACCCTAGCAGTCTTCTGTTAATGATGCAGCAACCCCTGCATCCTCCAGGCGCCGTACAACACCTCCAACAACCACGCCAAGCTCCTATACACACGTCAGCGCGCACCCGTACCTGCAAAAAGACAAACAGAGCAGGAGCAAATAGAAACAAAGAAATATTGTATTTTTTTTCTATTAATTTTTATTGATTTTCCTTTCTCTTTTTCGGCAATAAAGCCGAAATCTCAATCCCTGTAATCGGTTACACACACACAATCAATACATTTTGAAAATACAAAACGTAAAAGAAATTGAAAGGTGAGATTCAGAGTCTGGTTTCCTTTTTGATTCTTTTCCCCCTATTTTCTTGTTTCTTCAGATTTATACATTGCATATTTTGCACAAAGAAAAGAAGAAAGGGAACAAAAAGCTTTACCTACGTGAATGTGCCTTGGAGATCTCCATCCCCTTCGTCGACATCGAAGACGGAGAGAGAGCTTCGTGGCTAGAATAATCAAACCTTGAAGTCGAGTAGAAAGAAGGCTCCACCGCAGACTATTACCCATCAATCATCGTGGTGGATTAAGGGTCGAACGGCGGCTGAATGAGGGCATGCATCTAGGGTTTCAGTTTCCCCTGTCTGCTTTGCCAAAACACTCTAATTTTTGGGCCGATTTTCCCTTTTAATTGAGGGCATGGAGTGACGCCGTTTCAGGCTAAGTTCAATAGCCTTTGCAACGACGCCGTGTGGACCTATTTGGCACGACCCGCGCGCGTGTGACCCGACCTGGAGAGGATCCACGTGCTTCCCATTAATGGGAAATTTGTGGTCTAGGTCCCTCCCTTTTCTCGCCATGTGCAAATCAGTTTATATTCGCCTTTCTTTTCCTTTTAAATTTTCCCCACAATTTGCGCGCGTTTGCATTGCGGTCCGAGCTTCAAAGCCACGTTTTGGGAGCCTGGAATATTTCCAGATTGAGCCCCTGTGCATTTGCGTGCATCGCGTAGTGGTCCTTTCTTTTATCACTACACCAAAACAGGTCTTTAGCGGTATATTTTGTGGCGTTTGGACAACAAACGCCGCTAAAAATTGAACATTAGCGGCGCATTAACGAAAACGCCGCTAATAATAAGCAATAGCGGCGATTCACAAAAAGCGCCGCAAAAAAATAAGGCCAACGACGTCGTTTATTGAGTTTTTGGGCCATTAGCGGCGTTTTTACAAAAGCGCCCTAATGCTCCTGTCTTTAGCGGCGTTTTCTGAGAAGCGCCGCAAAAAACCTAAGGGCAACGACGCCGTTTTCTTTGTTTTTTGGGCCTTTAGCGGCGTTTTCTTAAAAGCGCCGCTAATGATTTGTTTTTTAGCGGCGTTTTTCTGTAAGCGCCGCTAATAGTAATAAAAAACGATTCCAATTATCTCATGATTTGATATATTTTTTATTATAAGATGAATATTTCGTTGTATTTATTATATATTGGTCAAATTTACATTTAAATGATAACAAATAATATTAATGTTTAATACAAAATGTTTTTATTAATTAAAGAGAAGTCCTAATTAAGTCCTAACTATTTATTATTATTTTTCAATCACAGTTTATTTAAATTACTTTAGTAGAAATATATATATAAAATTATGAGTAAAATAAAATATAATACAACTTAAATTGTTGTGTTGTAAAGAATAAAAAATAGAAAAAAATTTGATATATAGTTCGACTAAATTAATATATAAATCAAACAAAGTAATATAAAACACCAAATTAATATCGTGATTAATAATATTATATATTATTTAATTAGTCGGGTTAGTACGGATAATGATGAATAATTATGATAATATGCATTGGACATGGCATATAGCTTCCTAAAACGATGTGGAGTGGGCACCAAACTCTAATTAATAATATTTTGTAGTCCATGCCCCAGTAGAATGGGTTGAAACATCGATCTTTTTCTCTGGATAATGATATGCAAATTAAGTGAGATGCTTAGGGGTTAGGGGTGTAGAGGTTAGACGTTAGGCTTTAAGACTTAGGGTTTAGGGGTTTAGGGTTATAGGGGTCGTGTTAGGGTTTAGGGTCTAGATTAATTTTTTTAATTTATATTTTAAATATATGTTCTTTATGTACGTAATTGTAAATGAGATAATAATAAATTTAATAAACTGAAATTATGAGTATATATATAGTTGAAATTATGGCTTAAGAGATATATATTAATATATGTTATATTTAATTACTGAGATTCATACCATTTGATATTATAAGTATCTAAAATATTTATTTTGTACTACAATAATATTACGATTTGGGATTCTTGGTTTTTGAGTTTGGGGTTTAGGATTCGGATGTAAGGGTTTGGGGTTTGGGGTTTGGGGTTTGGGATTTGGGTTTTTGAGTTTAGAGTTTAATGTTTGGGGTTTGGGGTTTGGAAATTTAAGGGCCAGTTTGGGGTTTAGGGTTTAAAGATAAGTTATGATATAATATTTGATTTTAGGGTTTGTTTATGGTTGTTTCTAGTTTTTGGGTTCAGGTACGGTGTTCCGGCTAACGGGTCACGGGTCATGAGTTTTATGGTTTAAATGTGGATATTTTACAATATAATTCGAATTAAATTAAATTTAAATTATCAATTTAATAAATATATATATGAAAAAGGATTAAATCCCAGAAGCTTACAAAAATTAGATGGTTTTAGGGTTTAAATTGTATTCATTGAAAACGATGCCGTTTCTAGTGGATTTGCATTAGAATTAGCGGCGCTAAACATGAAACGCCGCAATAGATGAAATAATACCGGCGTTTATTATAAAAGCGCCGTAAAATCTTGTAAGTTGTGAAGAAAACGGCGCCGTTTTCTTATTACATTTAGTGGCGTTTTATACAAAACGCCGCAACTATGTTTTCTTTGTTACGGGAACGGTGTCGTTTTCCATTGTTATTAGTGGCGTTACACCCAAAACGCCGCAAATATATTTTAAAGATTACACGAGTTTGCGTTAAACGACTGCGTTTGACCTTATATTTAGTGGCATTTATATATAAACGTCGCAAACTCGAAATGGTGTTACGAAAAATGACGCCGTTTTCTTATTACATTTAGTGGCGTTTTAGATAAAACGCCGCAAGTATGTTTTCTTTGTTACAGAAACGGCATCGTTTTCAAGGATATTTGTGGCGTTACACCCAAAACGCCGCAAATATATTTTAAAGATTACAGGAGTTTGCTTTAAACGACTGCGTTTGACCTTATATTTAGTGGCGCTTATATATAAACGCCGCAAAATCGAAATGGTGTTACGGAAAACAACGCCGTTTACTTAGTTGGTTTTAGTGGCGCTTTTATTAAACGCCGCAAATTTGCATTATAACTTAAGGAAACTGCGTCGTTTTCCATTGTTAGTAGTGGCACTTTGCTTAAAACGCCGCAATGTTGTTTTAATTTTAATAGAAACGATGCCGTTTTCTATATATTATTCGTGGCGTTTTTTCTAAAACGCCAAGAGGTTTAGTTACTTGATGGGGAAACGACTGCGTTTGGCGATATAGTTAGTGGCATTTGTTTATAAACGCCGCAAAGGGGTTAAATATGTTGACGTAAACGACGTCGTTTGTTTTCCACCATTTTCACCAAAACAAAACTAACATAAGGTCCCCGATTCTCCACCCCCCCAAAACAGACATCTCCCCCAAATCCCTAAAATTTCCCCTAATCCCTAACAGTTCCCCAACGTAGTCCAGAACGGCGCCGATTTCTTTGCTGCATCACAGCCTCCGTGCGTATCCGGTACCGCAACCATCGATAAGTTCGTCAACTTCCTTTTTCTTTTTCATGCGTGAACATTTTCTGGAGACTGGAATGCCGATTTAAATTCAAACTGCATGCTTCTTATCCGTGCATATCCGTACTTGTTGCTTGTGTTTTGGGGGGATTTGGTTCAGCTTGCAGTCCCCATGTGCTAGTCTTTTGCTTTGACGTCAAACTGCATGCCTCCTTCTGTTATCTCTTTTAGGGTTCAACAACCAGTAGAACCCCTTCAGTGGATATTAGCAGGAAAAAAATTTAACTTATTAAAGCACTTAGCCAAATTTCAATAATTTAGTTACAACCGCCCCTTAGTTTAGATTGCTCGCTAATTACAATAGAATCTTCCAAACTGTTTACGTGACAACCTATTTTTGAAAGAACTAATTTTCTCTTAATAATCTCTTTGGAAGTATCAATTCATGCTTGAGAAATATGATCTCACTCTGTCACGTGGATCTCTCTAACAATCAATTCAATAGCACTTTTCCTTCATTGCTAATTATATAATATTAACGCAGACCAGTCACTTTTTCTATCAAGCAATGAGTTTCAAGGCATGATTTGTTTTCTGTGTTTCTGTCAATTTGTCAAGGCTAAATGAACTTGATATTTCTTTCAATCACTTGGAAGTTGAAGCAGAGATGATGTTACCAAGTTGTCAAAAACAATGATTTGTTGTCATTTTGATTTTTGATATGCTTGATGTGGGGTTATTTAATTGTTAACTTGTTAGCTTGTTCAGTACTGCTAATTTATTTATTCGTTATTACTTTTTCAATGTTAAAAGTTGACAGCACACATATATGCAGTAAAGGTTTAGTGTTTTAATATTTTCTAAGTCTTTGAATTTTTTTAAAATCGTTTGTGCATAGATGGCATTCTTTTTTTAACATATTTGGTTCTCATATTGATAAAGTTTTACAAACTGAAAAAATATTTGCTGCTAACTGATCATGGTTCATCTACTGTAGGCAGAATTAATATTTGGTGCAATTATTTTCATATCTGACCATTGACATCTGGTTTGCTGCCTGTGTTTTGGCCAAACTATTGTTTGGGCAGGTACAGGATAATTCATATACATTTTCCCTTATTTATATGCATTTTCCCAAATTACTTAACCAAATTCATGTTTCTGACTGCAGTCTGTCTTTGTTGGTGTGAGTGAAGTAGACAAAGTTGAGTGAAATATTAAGGTATGTTTTGGTTCATAACTTAAATCAGATCTAGTTTTATCATGATGATTTTTGAAAAATGTTTCTTTTGCGGCACTGGTTTTGTATACATGCAATTGGTTTTGGTTGTTTTCCTTTAGCTTATGTTTCATTTTACTTATTTTACAACTGCCATGTACTTTTCTGACTTATGTTTTCTTGTATTATCCATCAACGATTGTTATATATGTTGAGCAAAATAGAAGCAATTGTTTAAATTGTACCGGAATTACATTAAAATATTTTATTTTAAAATTATTCGAAATTTCGGAACTATACGTTACATTCAATAACAAATTAGTCCACTTTCTTTTCACATTTCAGTTTCATTGATATCAAATATGCTTAATTGTTGTATACATATTATTCTATATCGCAAGTAAATTATTTCGAAAATGAAGGTTATTTATTTCTAAATAATATAAACATTTGGTTAAAAGCTTGTATAGTTTTAAAATAATTATATGTTTTCGTCCAAATTTTTTGTTTTTCCTTTAGTTGCTATTTTAATCACGGAAATTTAGTTTGTTTTGTTTTCTTTTATTTAATTTGAATCTTGGAAAAAAAATTTCAAACTTTGACCGATTTTTAAGTTTAATTTTAGATAACTTACAAAAATTTTGTTAAAACTAACATAACATACATAATTTAATTCAAAGTTACTGACTATTTATTTTAAAGTTAAATTTCACATAACATACATAAATTAAAGTTACAATTTCTTAACTTATATAATATTAAGATAACTTATATAATATTACATAACTTATATCATGTTAAGATAAAAAATTGAATTACATAACTTATATAATACATTTGACTGACATAATACATTTAACTTACAACTTACACAATACATAATAACTTACAACTTACATAATACATAATAACTTACAACTTACACAATACATAATAACTTACAACTTACATAATACATAATAACTTACAACTTACATAATACATTTAACTTGCAACTTACACAATACATAATAACTTATAACTTACATAATACATAATAACTTACAACTTACATAATACATTTAACTTACAACTTACACAATACATTTAACTTACAACTTACATAATACATAATAACTTACAACTTACATTTAACTTACATAATACATTTAACTTACATAACTTACATAACTTACCATTGCAATTTCTGGTGAAAATCAGACTTCAAGATCTAAGAAATGGACCGGTCTTGGATGAATTTGTTAAGGGTAAGCGACGGTTATCGAAATGGAGTACAGACTTTTCTAAATTTTGCATTTCAATATGCAAGCCAAGAGAACATGATTCTTTGCCCGTGTAAGAAGTGTGTCAACATAAACTGGCATTATCGTGAAGTTGTATACGAGCATCTAATTGTTGATGGGTTTGTTCGGGGTTATAAACAATGGTTATTTCATGGAGAATGCCCGCCTAGTACTTCCTCTTCAAGTATGGATGTAACTTATCCTGATACTGCTTACCATCAGTCTGGTAGAGGGGATGACATGGAAGGTATGTTGCGGGATGCATTTAATAAGCACAATCATGGTGTCGAATCATTCCCAGCGGACTTTATGGCCTCTGATGATTGTAATATTGGTGGAAATACTTTTACCGAACCGGGAAGTAGTGTACGTCATGAAGAGCCGAATGGAGAAGCGGCGAAGTTCTACGCGCTACTTAATGACATGAACGAAGAACTGTATGAGGGATCAAAATTTTCAAAGATGTCCTTCTGTGTTCGTCTTTTTCAATTAAAGTGTTTGGGAGGGTGGACGGGAAACTCGTTGACAATGCTGTTAGAGTTTTTGAGAGAAATGTTCCCGTTTGCAAAAATCCCTCGGTCCTGCAAAGATATGAAGAAGATGATAAAAGATTTAGGCCTTGGGTATAACAAAATCCATAGTTGCCCAAATGACTGCATGTTGTATTGGGGCGATCGGAGAAACCAACAGTGCTGTCATGTATGCGGCCACTCTCATTGGACAAGTAGAAACACAGAAGATGGGAACGACGATGAAAATGATGCACAGTCATGGAAGAAGCCAGCCAAGATTTTACGGTATTTTCCGTTGATACCAAGGCTTCAAAGGCTTTTTTTATCGTCGAAGACAGCGGAGTCAATGACATGGCACCATGATGGACGAACCGTTGATGGATTACTAAGGCATCCGGCAGATTCTTTAGCTTGGAAATCATTTGACAATAAATTTACAAGCTTCGCAAGCGATCCTAGGAGTGTGAGGCTTGGGCTAGCATCTGATGGATTTAATCCTTTCAAGATCATGAGCACTGCCTACAGTACTTGGCCAGTAGTGCTTGTTCCTTACAATCTGCCTCCATGGATTTGCATGAAGCAATCTTCCCTAATCTTATCTATGATTATCCCTGGAGAGAAAGGGCCCGGGAATGATATCGACATTTATTTGCAGCCACTTATTGAAGAGTTAAAACAATTGTGGGTTGGTGTTGAGACATACGATGTGCTGAGAAAGGAGAACTTTAATTTACGTGCAGCTTTAATGTGGACCATTAATGACTTTCCCGTTTATGCCAATTTATCCGGTTGGAGTACCAAGGGTCGTTATGCGTGTCCTTGTTGTGCTGCACAAACATGTTCGCAATGGTTATACAATGGGAAGAAGTTCTCTTACATGGGGCATCGTCGGTGGTTACCGGAAAATCATAGATTTAGATTTCAGAGTTCTGTATTTGACGGTACTGAAGAGTTCAGAGAAGCTCCTTCGCAGACCAGTGGCTCTGAAATCTTGTTCATGTTGGAAGATATGAATTTTATTTATGGGAAGATGAACCAACCGCCAAACACGCAAAGAAATAGAAGATCCAATGATGAAGCTGATGATGACTCTGATGAAGAGGACGATCCTAATGAGGCGGAGTTGTGGAAAAAAAGAAGTATTTTTTTTCAGTTACCTTATTGGGAGCATCACCTTCTACGACACAATCTTGATGTTATGCACATTGAGAAAAATGTCTGCGAGAACATTGTGGGTACAGTTTTGAATGTCGACGGAAAATCAAAAGACAATCTTCAGAGTCGACTTGATTTAGTCCAAATGGGAATCCGACCTGATCTTCATCCCAATCCACTTCCGAATGGGAAATATCGGTTGCCGCCTTCTATTTTTTCAATGTCAAAGACGGAAAAAGAATTGTTCTGCACGGTGTTGAAGGATATAAAGGTTCCAGATGCGTATGCATCAAATATATCTCGATGTGTTAGTGTTAAAGATAGAAGATTATATTCGCTAAAATCACATGACTATCACATCTTGATGCAAGATTTACTGCCAGTGGCTCTACGATGTTGTATGTCCAAGAAGGTGACGTCTTGTATAATTGAACTATCCAACATAATGAAAGCCATTTGTGGCAAAGTTTTGGACGTTCAAGAACTTCAGAAGGTACAGGATCGAACCGCTTTAATTTTATGCAACATGGAGAAAATCTTCCCACCTTCCTTCTTCACCATTATGGTTCACTTGATAATCCATCTCCCGCACGAAGTAATTCTTGGCGGACCCGTTTTCTATCGATGGATGTATCCCATAGAAAGGTGTTAATTAAAAGTTTTAAAGTTTTCCTTCATTCACCTTTATGCCTTTAGTTTCAATAATTAAGAAATGTTGTATATTATGTTTAGGTTTCTATCCAAATTAAAGTCTTACTGCCGCAACAAGCGATATCCAGAAGGATCGATTGCTGAAGGCTACTTGGCAGAAGAATGTATGACCTTCTGCTCAAGATATTTGGAAGATGTTGAAATAAGGTTAAACAGACCAAATAGGAATGCTGGACTCACGGATCATAACTTAGCCGATACTTATTTGTTCCAAAGTTTTGGAGAACCAATCGGAAAAGTTGAAATTACAGAATTAGATCATTTATCGTGGGTACAAGCACATCGATATGTTCTGTTTCACCACGATTTATTGGAACCTTTACGGAAGTAAGTTCTACAAATTTGATAAATATTTATCAAACTAATAATTGTTTATCTTCTAACAAAGATCACATTTTTTAACACAGTGAGTACAAACAAATATTGAGATCTCGTTTGCGCTCCCGAAGAACACAACATCGAGATATCAATAAGTTGTTTACAGAATCATTTTATGAATGGTTAAGCCAAACGGTATGCAGTTCGAGCTTCCGCTTACAAATAATAATGTTTTCTCATAACAAATGAATTACTCAGTTTACTTTCCATTCAATAGGTTTGGAGCGGGAAGAACGTAAACGACGATGTTAAATGGCTCTCCCAAGGTCCAAATCGAGTGGTTAAAAGATATAGTGCGTTCCTCATCAACGGATTCAGATTTCATACAAAATATCGCGAGAGGTTGAGGAGAACGCAAAATTGTGGAATTGTTGTCAATTCTGCAATTACGAGTTATGCTAGTGCTAGGGACAATAATCCTGTCGAGGGAAATGTGGAATATTTCGGACAACTTACTGACATAATTGAGTTGGATTACTACGGCAAATGGAAAGTTGTCTTATTTCGTGGTGATTGGGCCGATGTTAATACAGCTCGTGGAATTAAGCAAGATCAATTTGGTTTTACAATGGTGAACTTTGACCGATTGATTCACACAGGACAACAACTGATAGATGAGCCGTATGTATTCTCATCTCAAGTCAAACAAGTTTTTTACTCAAAAGATCCAACTGATGAGGGTTGGTACGTTGTACTCCGTAACATCCCTAGAGACTTGTTTGATATGGGCAGTGGAAGTAGAGATAACATCGAAGATAGATCAGTAACTTTACCCTTTCCAGAACTAAACTTAAACGATAATATCCCTAGTACTAGTGCACAATTTGGATGGGTTCGTCAGGATACCGATGAAGATATTTACGAATAATGATGTAGTAAGATTTTACGATTGTTTAATTATATATAATATCATAATTTAAATCTTCGTCTTATTATATGTTTCAACTGTTTTATATGTGCTGTTATTGTTGTAATTAGCTATTAAGTTATTAACTATTTTATGTGTATTGTAGATAAAATGCCTAGAAGAAAAATTCTAAGGGGAAGCATTGTTCAAAATAATCCAAACTCGACAGAAACTAATAGTACTGAACAACAGACAGCAGTTGGATCTTCAAATGTTCCGATTACAGCTGAGGATCCTACAGAAGTTCAAAGTAATTTTTCATTTAATTTACATGCGTGTTTCTGTTATAGTTGATTTATTTTTCAAATTCTTATATTATAATATACCATTTGTAGCTGAAAATGGTGGGACGCGCAGAGGTCGAGGACGTACGCTACTTAGAGAGTTGTACGAGTTAGATTCAGTCGAGCGTGTCAAAGTTGGACGAAACAGTTTTGGTCAGCCTGTTGGATCAGAAGCTCGACTTTTAGCTGGATACATGGGCATTTTAGCACGAAATCCGAATATGTTACCTATAAACTACGAGTCATGGCATCAAATGCCCGATAGCAACAAAAACCAAGCCCTCGATAATATTAAGGTAACAAAATGTTAATGTCATCTATAATGCTTGGGAAATAGTTTCATTTATATTTACTTTATTAACTTGTGTTTTTTGTTTTTTGCAGGCGAGGTTTGCTTTAGAGGTCTCGGATGCTTATGTAAAGAAGGCATTGGGAAAAAGATGGAGAGACAACAAAAGTACTTTGAAGAAAAATTATTATAAGACAAAAACAACCCTCGATGAGAAATTGCAAAATGTCCCGCCGGGTATGTTGAGGTACCAATGGGAAGATGCGGTTAGATTTTGGCATTCGAATAAAGGCGAGGTCTGACGTCCTTCTAAACTATTGTAATTATTTTGGTTTATAGTATTTTCTATTTACGTACTAAAAAATTTCATAACGTAGGATCGTGAACAAGTTGGAATAAGCAGCAGGCAGAAACAAAAATTCACCCACACAGCCGGGTCGAGAAGTTTCGCATGTGTAGCTGAGGCGGAGGTATTTTTAAATTTTTTAATATTGTCGAATATGTATAACTTTCTATTAAATAATATTTATACTACTATATTGTAGGAACGGTCGTCCGGTCAAAAAGTTGGACGCCTTCAACTTTTTGAAATTACACATAGGAAGAAAGATGGATCTCCCATGACTCCTGAAGCTGCTGAAATAATGGTACGTTTACTTAATACGATTTGACTTATTTTAGTTATTTATAGTGTTTATTTTCTAATGGTTTAATTCATTGCAGTTAATGCGACTATTGTTATGTTGCATATGTTTTTCAATATATAATATTGTGTTCCTAACTATGTGATATATTTATTAGGAAAAACTAAATGATAAAAAGGCGGAGTACGAAGCAATTGCTTCTAGTGATAGTTCGGTTCATCTTGAAGATATTGATAATCGGATTATTACTGAAGTTTTGGGTCCTGAAAGGTATGGTCGGGTTCGATTTCAAGGATCTTTTGTTAGCCCAACCCAATATTTTGGATCCAGCTCCCACCAATACATGGCTTCGGGGAGTCAGGCTCAAGCTGAAGTTCAGAGGTTAAAAGACCAAATGGCTCAGATGCAAGCGACTACAATTGAGGTTCAAAGGAAATATGAAGAACTCCAGCTACAACTTAAAGCAGAGGCGGAAGCGAGGGAAGCAGCGACTGCAGCGAGGGAAGCGGAGGCTGCAGCAAGAGAAGCAGAGCAGAGTAAAAAGTACGACGAACTTCAGCAGCAGCTTCAGATTATGATGAAGATGTTTAAGTCGCAACTTCCACCTTCATAGTGTATGACATAAATATTTTTATCATTTTAACATTTAACATTTAACATTTTTTGCAAAAACAATATGAATTCACTTTTATTTATTGATATTAATATTATTTTATTCCCTTATGTTAAAATATTATATAAATTTATTGCTATTGGTTGCTTTTGAAATGTTGCTTTTGAAATTTTGCTACAGGAGGGCAGAAAAAATGAAAAATTTAATAAAAAAAAATCCCAAAAATAGTGGCGTTTTTGTATAAAAGCGCCACTAAAGAACATGTTCTTTTGCGGCGTTTGTAAAAATGCCACTAAAGAACATGTTCTTTAGCGGCGATTAGAAAAAAAACGCCGCTAAAGAACATGATCTTTAGCGGCGTTTTCCCTTAAGCGCCGCTAAAGAACATGTTCTTTAGCGGCGTTTTTTTCTAAGCGCCGCTAAAGAACATGGTCTTTAGTGGCATTTTTTTACAAACGCCGCTAAAGAACATGTTCTTTAGCGGCGTTTTTTTCTAAGCGCCGCTAAAGAACATGATCTTTAGCGGCGTTTTTTCTAAGCGCCGCTAAAGAACATGGTCTTTAACGGCGTTTTTGTTTGTAAACGCTGCAAACATTTGCGACGTTTTCATTAGCGGCATTTTTTCCGGCGCTTTAAGAAGCGCCGCAAATATCTTTAGTGGCGTTAAAAAGCGCCGCTAAAGGCCTAAAAAAACGCCGCTAAAAACCTGTTTTGGTGTAGTGTATTGTTTTGTTTTCAAAATTTCCCTTCTGTTTTGGGATTGATTCTGATTAAATCCTTTTAGCTTATGGCTTTCTTTTCTCAATTAATTATTTATACATTTTAATCTATTTTAGTAATTGCTTCTCTTTTATTTTTATTTTTTTATAATATCATCGTCATATCGTGCGTATTTTATATAAACGTTTTACACATAGTCATATATACGTATCTATACTTGCATTATAATAAGTAATTTCATTCCATGTGCATACATCTATGTGTAATTATATATATCTATCTATTTATTTTCTTTCAAATTTGTTTGTCTAAAGTGTTCTTTTATATAGATATACATGCATATATTATGATAATGTTAATATCATTTCATACACCTAATGGTTTTTTTGGTTTCATCCATGCACTTTAACCTATATTTTTGTTATTCTAATATGTCTTATATATGTATTGTGTAAAATTTAAATTATTATTATACTTGTCTATATTAGTACATACCTTTGATTTATATGCACTATTAAACCCATACATTTTACGTATATAGTTTTCTTCACGCATATGTAAGCATATTCTTTATGTATATAATATATAATAAAATTAATTTAGTCATATACATATTATCGTTTCTATGTTAATTTACATGTACTTACTTTTAAATTTACATGTATATATATATATATTAATACACTTATTACTTTAATGGATTTTTCTATTTTAAAACACTTTTTACTTTGTGATTTATCAAATATTTTCTCTCTCATATATATGAAATAATTCTGGGAAACTTCATTTTTGTAATTATAAAATTATTATTTATTGAGTATATCTATATATTATATTGTTTTTGTGTATATATAGTCTATTATTTTAAATGTTTTGATATAAGGATGGGTATAATTTTTAGATTATTTTAAAAAAAAATTTAGGTATATTATTATTAATCTCATTCTTTTTGTAAATTTATATGTACATTTTTTTAAATCTATTTTGGGCATTATGTTTTGTCATGCATTTTTATTACTCTTTTGTATCTTTTTTATTATCATGTATTTTGTAAACCTTTAAATAAATTTGTGTTTAAAACATTTACATTTACATACAATTGGATTCAAACTTTAATTCTATAATATTGCTTTCAATAATTATATATATTCTTAGTTTCTACGCAAATTTATCAACTTATATATTACGTATTTTAAAAATATTCATTCTACAATATATATTTTAATGATTGCATGTGTTTATTAAGCTTGTCTTTGTAAATACTTTTTTATTTATCAATTCATCAAATCATATAGTATGTGTCATGTACTTATCATTGCTTTGAAATGATTTTATCATATTGCTTCTTCGACTTGCATTTTGTTTTGTGCATCTAGTAGTAATCATTTTATGTTATGCATGTTGTTGTAGCATATTATTTGTTCATTGTCTTATATTGTCACATCAACTATTCTCCATGCATTATTGCAATCGGATTACATTTTTAGGTTAGCTGTTTTTAATTATTAGTTTGTTAGTTGATCACATCTCATATATGTCAATGATCCCATGTCATCGTTTTCCACTTGGTTTTTGAAATGTGGTTTTATAAAATCCAAATTTCATAATTAATTTCGTCTTATTAAAGCGTTTTAAGCTAGTTTCACAATTATTAAGAATTCTTTAAAACAAAGGCGATATTCGATTCTTGGCAATTCGTGGAATCGTGCCCTAACGTGTTGGGTTGCAATTTCTCGTTTGCTCAAAGTAATCGAAGGTCCCTTTAGAATTTTACCCATGTCTTTTGAAAATCCCTTAAACGAAGGCGATATTTGATATTTGGTAACTCGCGGAATCGTGCCCTAACGTGCTGGGTTGCAATTTCGCGTTCACTTAAAATAATCAAATATCCCTTCAAAATTTCACTCATGTCTTCTAAAAATCCTTTAAGACGAAGGCAATACTCGGTGTTCGACAATTTGGGAATCATGCCCTATCGTGCTCGGTTGTGATTTCTCGTTTGTTCAAAACAATCGAATATTCCTTTAGGTTTTCATTCATGTTTATTAAAAACCTTTCAAAACGAAAGCGATGTTCGATGTTTGGCGATTTGAGAATCGAACCCTATCGTGCTGGGTTGCGCTTTTTCATTTGTTTAAAACAAACGAAGATCCTTTCGAAATTTCACTCGTATTTTCTAAGCTGAGGCAATGTTCAATGTTTGGAAATTCGAGGAATCATGCCCTACTGTGCTAGATTTCGTTTTTTCGTTGGGCCTAATAGTTGAGTATCCTTTTGTGATTTTCGAATTATAAACTTTCGGACATCGACATAAGAAGATTTTTGGCAACCAACTTGGGTTATTCAAACGTTATTAAAAAAAGAACCACGTTTCAAAAACAATTTTAATTTTAGATATAAGGACAATATTTAATCGACTCCCGAACCCGTTTTCTCAAAAATTTGTAGACCAAAACTGTTGTTTTAGTAACCAAAAATGTTTTATTAAAATAACCTCATTTTTAGGTGATCCGATCACACCAAAACAAAAGGATCGATGGCGACTCCATGTTTTATTTTCAAAAGTTGATTCCCCGCTTTTTATTATTATTTAAACCTAAAATATTTTAAATAAAAAGATGGTTTCGACAGCCGTGTGTCCCTTTATTCGATTGTTATACGGCCTGGGCTATGTCAGACGATCGTGTGACCACTATTTTCAAATTTTACAACTTTTTCTCAAGTCTTCTGATTTGTTTCAAATTAGTCTCGAATTACTTCTAAACCATTTTTAGGGCTTGATAGGCTCGATTTAGGTCCAAATGCATATGTTTATTAGGTTTTTAATGAGATTTATTTATTTAGTGCTAAATTATTTTATTTAGATGTTTTGATGTTAAATGTTTTTTTCGATTGTTAGATAATGCTTTGTAACCCTAATCCCATGACGGAGACAGGTTAGGGGTGTCATAATATTGATGGAGAAAACCTCATTCGCCTTGTAGAAAAGGTTAGAAACTCTTTATGCGACTAAGTCTCTAGCTAACCGTTTAATATTGAAACAACATTTATTTACGTTTCGCATGAACGAATGTGAGCTACTTAGAGATCACATTAGTAAATTTATTACTCTTTTGAATAATTTAAGGAATGTTGAGGTTAAGATTGATGATAAAGATCAGACTATGGTATTATTGTGCTCTTTACCCTCTTCATATAAGTCTTTCAAGGATATCATGATTTATGGCAGAGACAAACTCTTGTTCGAGGATGTGAAAGGTCATTTGTTGAGTAAAGACAAACTCGACAATGAGTTTGGTTCAGATAGCAAGGAAGATAAACAAATTTTCGTTTTGGTAACATCAAAGAAGCGAGACAAGAGCTCCTCTTTGCTGACATTTGTGGAAAGTCTGTCTTTCAGCAGTACTATTGCTTAATTGAGCCAATGACTACGAATAGAAACTATTTTCCCAAGTCTGGATTGCCTACTTCTTGGGAATTTTCCATTGTTGATTTTGTTAAATGCGATTGTGATGCCTCTTTAGATCTTGTTTGAAGTGGTTGATGGATGGTGGAATTTGATTGCAAAAGCCTTTACTATTCGAGTCGGCATGTTTGTGGACTAAAGACAGGGTCTGAGTTGGACCGCCACAACGGAGCAAGATATTTGTTTCTTGTGTTATACCCATTTTTGATGATTGAAAAGAAACACTAAATCTTTTGCAAATTTAGAGTGTGAAAAATGGCTTAAAGCCCAGTCCATATGTTTATAACCAAAGTCACAAACATATCACTCCACGTTTTTCTCAGATCCAAAAACCTCCATTTCCCACTCCCCTTTTCACGTCTCTCTTTCTGTTAAAAACCAAAAAGTTTCCCTGTAAATAAAAGAAAAAAAAAGATGTGTTTTGGGAGAATATGTATGTGCTGCACATGTTTGGTAATTATAGTGATTGTGATCGGTACTTTGTTTGGTTTTGGTGTTTTCAAGAAAGGGATAGAGAAGATAAAAAATTCAACGCACGATGAGATTGATTTTTATCCCTGTGATCCTTTATTCTCTCCTTGTGGAAGGCCTTTCTTGGGTTATGGAGCTCCACTTCAATTCTAATTTCCTCCCTCCCATTTTTTTGGTTTTTAAATCTCATTTTTTTCCCAGTTTGGATTGTTTCTTTCTTGGGATTTATGAATATTATGATGTGTTTGTTTGTACCTGTTTATATTTAGATTCTTGAGTGATGCTCTTCAATTTAAAGACGTGATTTTTTTAATGTGGCCTCTCTGCGTAAGTTAGGAGGGATATGGACTTTTTGGAATTCAAAGCTGAAACACTCAATTTAATTATTTCAAAAGTTGAAGGAGGATAGACATCCTGATTCACTCAGTAGTGGAGTCAAGAAAATTTTTTTTTGTCAGAATTAAATTGTATATTTTTATAATAGTAAAAATATAATTTCATATTTTAATAGTTTATATTTTTATAATTTTTTAAAAGTTAAAATGATTAAATTTTTATTATTTTTAGACATAAAAATATTATTTTACTATTATTAATTTAAAATTTTATAAATCATAAAAGATTTAAATTAAAAATTCTCTTAGTAATCAGTCACTGAATTCAATACAAAAAACTAAAATATGAAGTGAATTATGATAAGAACAAATTACATAATATATAAATAAATACTAAATACTAATGGAGACTTGGTTAACTTTTTGGGTTTAGAGATGGAAGTTGTTAATAACTTAAAAAAGGCAATGGAAATACATGGATTGAATAAAGGAGCTAGGTTCTGCAATCGGACATAAGAACCATTATATTATTTAATAATTTGAATCCAACCGCACAGTCTGAACCCAACTCAATTGTTGAAACACCTCAACTTTTCCCGTTTAGGCGGTCAATATCATTTTTCACCTCCCTCTTTAAAACAATCAAATAAATTTTATTCCCTATCAATTTTAAATACAATATTAGTTTTTTTAATTAATTTTACATAATTTTATTAGTTAATAATAATTTTAACTCTCAAAATTTATAAATTTTATTTTTTTAATATATATTTTTAAGCTAAAGTTTTTTATATATTATCTTTTAATTTTTTAAAATTTTATATATTTTTTATATATTTTTTTAAAATCAGGATCAAGTTGATAGAATATATAAATATTAATGACTTAATTTATTATTAATCAATCAAAACTACATACGATTGATAGAAAATATCAATTTTTATGATTAATTGTCTTTAATTACTCACTTTTGAAATCTTTAAAAATTAAATTGTTTCAATTTTTTTAAGAAGGACCAATTCGTTTCGATGTTGAAATTGAGGACTAAAGAGGTATTTTCACCTTTAAGCTTCATTTGAAATAATGTCATGAAAAAAAAAGGCAAAGCACAAAAATAATTACTTAACTATTCAATTTATTCTATTTTAGTCATCCACTGTTAATATTTTTTGTTTAATTACTTAATTTTTTAAAATTAAATATTTTAGTTACTTTTGTCTTCAGAGAGTAACAAAAGTTTAATGTCAATTTTTTTTATTAAGTAATAATAAATTTGGTCATCAATGTTTACAAAATTTATTATTTTAATTATAATACTAAAAATTATAACATATATTTAGAAAAACTTAAAAATATCTGTATATTTACCTTTTTTTTTTTTAAGGAATTTAAATTTAGTATCATAGACCAAAATCGATATTGATATACTTATCTAAAAGAAAACGTACAGTGGAAGACTACCAATAAAAGTATGACATGTAAGCGATTAACTCTAGACCCCATTGTGGAGAATCACTTGCACCTACTTCGACAACAAGTTAAAAGAGCGAAGGGAACTGAAACTCTGTCGTAAGAAACAACATCCAATATAAAGTAAATTCAAACAAAGGTAAATTAAACCCAAAACTTTCATAAAATCAAACCCTTCAGCTAACAAGAGACGAAGAAGATCTAAAGCTACTGCCGGGATGAGAATTACTGTAATGACTGCAGATGAACAGATCCTTAGCTTGGATGTTGATCCTCATGAAACTGTTAAGCACCCTTTAATCCCTTCTTTTAATTCTTTACTCCTTTTTGCTGATTTTTTTTACTTGTTTTATTAGATTGAATTTGTTTTGAAAGCTACCCCTTTTTCCTCAATCTTTATACTTATTTTGCTGATTTTGGTATTTTCCTTTGTTTCTAATAGGTTGAAAATTTGAAAGCTTTGCTAGAAGTTGAGGTAAGAGATTAGTACCGTTTTTTTCTTTATGTTTCCTTTTTAAATTATTTAATCCTTTTGGGGGTTAACTGAAACCATTGTCTTTCCTTAGTTTTGGGGTTCTTGAAAGTTGATTATTGAGATTCATTAGCTTACGTTAGTTGATAAAAAATACAATTTTTATCCCTTCCTTCCCCAAAAGAAGTTTTGAGAGTTGGAGGTGGATCGAAGTTTATGCTAATAGGTTAGAGCTTGTTTGGGTTTTATGGGCAGACTATGGTGCCATTGCAGCAGCAGCAACTGTTGTTTAATGGAAGGGAAATGAACAACTCTGAGAAATTGAGTGCTTTGGGTGTTAAGGATGATGACCTAGTTATGATGGTCTCTGGTGTTGCTTCAAGGCAAGTAGTTTTCTTATCTTGTTTTTTGACGTTGACTCTTTTTAATCTCATCTGTTGAAATATCACTGACCTGACTTGGATGCTTGTTATGAGATTTTTAACATGGATGTGTACTGTCAATGCAGTGGCAGTGCATCTAGGAATGACTTGAGCTTGAATCCTGATGGATCTGCCGTGAATCCTGCAGCTTTCCAACAACAGATTCGACAGGATTCTAATCTAATTGGACAATTATTTCAGACCGATCCTGAGCTTGCTCAAGCCGTTGTCGGAAACGATCTCAACAAACTGCAGGAGATTCTCCGAGCTCGTCATCAACGAAGATCTGAATTGCGACAACAAGAGGAGGAGGAGCTTGTGAGTAGCTTATATTAGTTGTCTATGCCTTTAGTTGGTTGTGAATCAGTGGTGAATGTATCATGATTTGATAAAATTATTGAGAAAACTTATAAAATACTAGAACAGCATGATCATACTTATGATAAAATTGTATTTGCTTGATCATCTCTTTGATTGACGCACATTTACTTAATCTTGCCCTATAGGCTCTTCTACAAGCTGATCCTTTTGATGTTGAAGCACAAAAGAAAATTGAGGCTGCCATTCGGCAGGTTAGTTTTCCTCAACATTCGATCAATCTAACTTAATTGTATCTTATTTCCTTTTGAAATGTGTTTGTATATTAATTTACAGTTTGACAAAGGATTGTGGTATCTCCATACTTAGCACTCGATTCCTTTTCCTGGACAATATGATATTTTGGCTATTTGACCTTTTACAATATTGTGATGCAGAAAGGGATTGATGAGAACTGGGCTGCTGCCTTAGAATATAATCCTGAAGGCTTTGCAAGGGTGGTATGTAGGCTCGCTTTCCTTGCGAAGTGTACCCATTTAAATTTATTATTTTTCCCCTTTAGAATGTAATCTTCTTGTCGTACTAATCAGGTTATGCTGTACGTGGACATGGAGGTTAATGGTGTCCCATTGAAGGTAAATTAGATGGCAGGTCCTTTACACACACATATTTCACAAGGATCACCATTATGAGATTGTAGCGTATGGTTTCCGTCATACCTTTTGTGATACTTTTCCTTTCTTTGTGCACATCCAAGGAACACTTCTGCAGTTGTTTTTTGATTTTCTAGTTGAAATTTTGCATTATTTTATTTGTATATACTCTTGATGTTTGAATACAGGATTCTGAGAATACTAATTTTTTTTTACTTTATAATTTTTTTTAGGCATTTGTTGATAGTGGTGCCCAGTCAACAATTATTTCTAAAAGCTGTGCTGAGCGATGTGGGTATGTACTACTAACGTTTTGCCTTTTTGATATCTAGAAAGTTCCTTCTGCTATAGAAGTCATCGTAGCTTAATTGCATTAGTCATTGAAATATTCCTGTCCCTCCTTACATGGAGAAGGTGTGGGGGCTTGTAATTTACATTGTGTCTGGCTTCTTGAAACGGGCAATTTTGTTGATACTAGTCTTGCTGTTTTGGTGTTGTTTCCTCCAGATTGCTGAGGCTTATGGATCAAAGGTATAAAGGTATTGCTCATGGAGTTGGTCAATCCGAGATACTAGGACGAATTCATGTTGCTCCAATCAAGGTAGTATGTCTATTGTTTTTCTAGTATAAAACACTTCGTAATCTTCTTTTCCTTTTTGGTTGCTTTTATATGAAATTTGTCCAATAAGTTATCCTCATCATATGTCTCATTTATTACAATTCTTTACTTGCTCATTATGCTTAATGTTGCATCCAACTTCATGGTTTCTCTTGTAGATTGGGGAGATATTTTATCCTTGCTCCTTCTTGGTTTTGGACTCTCCCAATATGGAGTTCCTCTTTGGATTGGATATGCTCCGTAAACACCAGGTAGCTTCATCTCTTTTTAATATTGTGACGTATTCCTCCATTTTTGTGCTTCACATTCATAACTCTGCTTAAACCTTACTGCTACATTTGTACAGTGTATTATTGACTTGAAGAATAATGTGCTTAGAGTTGGAGGAGGAGAAGTTTCAGTACCATTTTTGCAAGGTTGGTGACTTTATCATTATATTGTGGAAGTGTTGCAAAGCTTCCAGATTATCACGCAATCATTGACGTCAATCTTTTCATGACTTTCCACAATTGAATTTCTTACCAAGTATTTACTCTTCTCAGAAAAGGACATCCCTTCTCGCTTCCTTGATGAAGAAAGGCACGCAAAACAAGCATCAAGCTCAGGAGCTTCTGTAAGTCCTTTTACATATTGGCTACAACACAAACACACACACAAATGTATATATATCTGCTACAACACACACTGAACTTTTGTCTGATCCTTCAGGTGAAAAATGGAACAACAAAGAATGCTAATGTGCCATCTGGAGGCCAGTCTTCTGGTTAGTAATTGGCATCTCACGATGTTGTCATGCATGTTTCATGTTGCTTTTACTCCAGAAATTCATCTTAATGCAAGCATATGGCTTTTTTTTAAGTACATGTTCTGATTTCTGGCATTAGTTAGTTTTGACCAGGTTTGAGTGTTGAGAATGCGTATGTACCCTACATGGGTTTGTCATTTCTTTCCAAGTTTTATCATGTCTTTAGGGGTCCTTGGAGGGTGATATTCTGGGACTTATTTTTGAACATGCATGGAACACATAAGAAAAATGAGTGAGTCCTAGCAACATCGGTTGAGCTCTTGTTTCTTGAAAGAGGCCTTACGTAAGTCATTTGTAAAGGATTTGTATTACGATTATGAATTTCTCTGGATGTTTTTTCTTCTTTGCTCCAGGAGGTGCACGAGGCGATGCAACACATGTATGTCTTCTCTAAACAATTCTTTGAGCTCCTTGCTAGCTTCTTTGCAGAATATTTTCTTTAAGCTGTATTCGATAACCCAAGGAATTTGGTTGGTTCAGTTCCTAATCTTTCGTTATTTTTTCTGCAGAAACCTGAATTTGAAGCCAAAGTTGCCAAGCTTATTGAGTTGGGGTTTGCAAGAGAAATGGTGATAGAAGCTCTTAAATTATGTGATGGTAATGAAGAACAAGCTGCTGGAATTCTCTTTGGAGGCTGAAAATCACTTCCAATTTTCTTTCATTTCTTTTTAGAACTAATGTTCTGATTTCAGTCACCCAATTACAAACTTTTAACGCATTGAGATTTATGTACTTCGATTATCTATTTCATTCGAACTGTTCATACACAATTGCCAAATTGTTGCAATTCAAAAGAAAACTGAAATTACTCTTTAATTTCCTTAATTGAAATTTCCTTGTTTTTAGTTTAAACTGCAGATTCATCATGTACCTGAAATTTCATGCAGCAGTTAATAGTGTTGTTTGCATAGAGGTGTAAATTCTCCAAAACAAAGGAGATATTTTCATTGAAATGCAAATTTAAACACCATCATTGAAGTAAATATCATTGAAAAAACTCATAAAAGAAACCTCATAGGATGGTTTCCAGAAAATTCACTAAATCCCTCACTGTCAAAATTTCACATGTAATACTCCCAACAAATACCATATCCTGTTTATCTTTCTTTTTCATTTACCCCCGGCGGATGTCAGTTAAAATCCCATGATTCAAGAACAAAACTCCAATCAAATTACAAAGAACAGTCAAAACCTTTCTGCCAATCTGGCTGTAACTTGTCTAAGTTTTGAATAGACTTTCCCAGCAGGGGAACCTAATATGAGGTTGCAAAGAGAATCCCTGGCAATCTTGATGTTAGCAAAAGATCCCAGTATATGAATCTTGGTGTCAGCGATGACGATCCGAGTCTTTGTAGCATTTTCGATAGCAAACTTCGTTTTACCACCTTTCCCAGACAGTCTTCCAATGGCACGAGACAAGTGCTCTCCTCTGAGTGTCTTTACATCCTTGATTTCAAAGGACTCAACATATAGCTCATCCAACCTCAAAAGAGCAATGGCGTCTGGGACATCGAAACCCAACATGAAAGCCTGAACAAAGTCGGCACACTTCTGTAGGTTACTAACATCAGGTGTATCGGATCTAGTTTTCAGTTCAACTTTCCGAGCTTTCAGGTTCATACGGATATCAACCTTCATCTGTTCATAAATTGGTGTATAGATATCCATCCAGTATTTCTTCAGAGGTGAATACCTATGCGGTGGAACCGAGACCTTTCGAAACTGGATTCGACCATCGGACATTTCGTGAGCTTTCAGAGGCTCGAATTTCGGCTTTGGGGGCAATGTATTGGATTCAAGTTTAGTTTTAGAAGCCACTGTTTCAGTCTCCATGCTGGTGGGTGCTTCAGTAGACATCTTTCTGCTATTTCAATACAATCAATCCACTTAAAGCCTGAATGAAGCCAAAATTAAAACAAATTCCAAGTTATGATTGAAGTGCAAAAACTGAAAAATTCCCAACATGAAGAAATTATACTAGACATAAAAACAGCATTACATTTCTAAGATTTATGTTCAATGTGATCAAATTTTCTTACTTGAATATGTCAGAATCAATCAATAACAGAAACGAGTAATCCCCAAAGCTAAACTAACCAACCCCAACTTAAATAATAACAAAAAAAAAGCATAATTGAAGACATATTCATCACAAGCTGTAGTACTCAATAGAACAAATTTTGCATAGAACCCAAAAAAAAAAAAGAGAACTTCTGGAAACACGGATCTTATATACATGAATTCAGAGTGATAAGAGTTGAAGAAAAGGATAAGTAAAAGGTTGAAGTGACCTGGAGAAGAAGTTGGAAGAAACGGATGGTGGCTGGAGTGAATACTCAAAGGGTAATTTCGTCGTCAAAGAGCGAACTAAGGCGGTTAGGCACAGTTTGAAGTTGTTTCTATTTTTAAAACGAGAGAAGCCTCAAAATGAGCCTAACTCGAAGCAGAGATGGAGACGAGTAGCGTCAATCAGAAAGGCAGAGAAGAACCTTAAAACCTAAAACCCTTTGCCTGTATTCGCCAAATTGTGCCTTGGACTTTGGGCTTTTAAGCAGACTGCACACATCCTCATGAACTGTGGGCTACAAATCAAGCCATCTTTTCTCATATTATTGGAAAAAGGACTTGTACGGTACAATTATAGTAATTTAATCTTGTGAGCATTTAATGGAAGGCAAGTACACCTGATCATGGTATAGGCTACTCGGCTTGATACGAAAGCTTATTCGAAATATGAGAAGGTTTCAGTAAATAATATAGGCTTAAAAAATATATTTGAACAAAAAGTAAGATACGTTTAAAAAATAAGCCGGGCCTCGGGTAAGATATTTTTGGCCCAGACCTGACCGAATTCACTAAAAGACAAAAAAAATCTATTCTTTTTTTGTTTTTGAATGTTATTTTCTTGTAGTTTTCTCCTTATTTTACTATTATTTTATTATTATGTTGTTACTATTTTATTGTTATTGTTTGAATACTATATAAAACTTATTTTATTGTTAATTTTATTATTATTTTAAAGGCATTTGTTAATTTTGTTATTATTTTAGAGACATTTGCTTATTAAGTTGTATTTATCTTATTATTATTCAAGTCTACATATTTTTTTAAAATTTAATTTCAATTTTTTGGGAGATATTTATTTTGATATTTTTAATATTTTTGATATATTATATATATTTAAAAAATATAAAAAATTAATACGGGCGGGCAAGGTCGGACTTGGGTTTTAGCATTTTTATTCAGGTCGGGCTTGGACAAAATTTTAGGTCCATTTTTTGGGCCAAGTCGGGCTCGGGCCTAATAAATAGGCCTGAATTTTTAGTTGAGTCCAGCCTTGCCCATGATCACCTCTAATTACATTATCAATATTTTTCATCCATTATAGATTTAATAATGAATTTAGTTCTCTAAATTTACACATTTTCTTACTAATCATATTTAATGGCGAGCATTAACTTTGTAATTAATTATCTTTAGTTGTTCACTTTCAAATATGACAAGGATCAAATTGCTTCAATTTTTTTTAGAGTTACTAATTTACTCAATATTAAAATTAAAATTGACCGAAGATGTGTCTACACCTTTAGTTAGTAGTTGTAATTTTAAAACAAAATATTAAAAAATAAGTTAAAATTGTTTTTAATCCCCACATATTGACAAATTTTGAGATTTAGTTCTTATGCTTAAAGAGTTAAAAATTTTGTGATTTAAAAATTTTAGTCCAATAATTAAAATTATTAGCACTTTTTTTTGTCAAATTTTATTAATTTAGCATGTTAATTAGATTGTTTCATATGATGTGATGTGAAATTGAAAAATTTTGATAAAAACTATAAAAAAAAGGAAGATGATTAGACTATGAGTTTTAAATTAAAAAAAAAACAGGAAAATTAAATTTTAACCGGGATTAAATCTTAAATTTTATTAAAGTACTGACGCTAATAACATAGTTTAACCTAAAAATATTTGTAAGATACACAGGTTGTATTCGAGTTGGGGTATGGGCCCAAGGTTGCAGGCTTAATTTGTCCAAAAGTGGATATATCTGACTCTACTATGGCTATCTTTTACCACTAGGGTTTCTGCACGCCCAAAACCCCCCCATTTGCTTTTTTCACTTAATCAAAACCCCATTTTCCCTTTCTCAACTCTCAGGCATTTGAATGAGCAAATCCCACTTCCCTGATTCAATGATCAAAGCTAGAAAGATAGCAGCAAGCTCTTCACTTTATTAAGTATTTTCTGTAAGTACCATTTTCCTCACTCTGCCTCTCTCTCTCTCTCTCTATCACACGACCATAATTTACAAGCATTTCTACTTTTGTTTTGTATCAGAATAAGAATAGAATTTCTTCAGTCTGCTGTGTTTGATAGAAAGAGAGAATCATAAAGTTTGAATATTTTTTAGTCATTTTATGGGGAAATCAGGAGGTAGAAAAAAGAAGGGTGGTTTAAATGCAAACCAGGTTTCAGTTGATAATAATTCTAGTAATAAAAATTCACATGTTAATGGCGGTGTTGACTTAGACTCTTCTGTGTTTTCGAAAAGAGCCAATGAGCTCAAAGAAGAAGGCAATGTCAAGTATCAAAACAAGGACTATATGGCTGCTCTTCAACTCTATGATAATGCTCTTAGGCTTATCCCCAAAACCCACCCTGACCGAGCTGTCTTTCACAGCAATAGAGCTGCTTGTTTGATGCAAATGAAACCCATTGATTATGATGCTGTTATTGCTGAGTGTAATATGGCAATCCAGGCTCAGCCTCTCTACGTTCGAGCTCTTCTTCGAAGGGCTCGAGCCTTTGAGGCTGTTGGAAAGTATGAAATGGCTATGCAGGATGTGCAACTTCTTTTGGGGGCTGAACCCAATAACAAGGACGCTTTGGAGATTGGCCGGAGATTAAGGACTGCATTGGGTCCTCGTCTGGAGGCTCAGCAAGACCTCCAGAGCCGGCCCTCTCCGGCTGCACTTGGGGCTTCTGCTGTTCGTGGTGCACCAATTGCTGGCCTTGGGCCTTGCTTACCTGCTCGTCCAGTGCCTAAGAAGACATCAACATCACCACCTCAAGGATCAGCTGTATCACCAAATAATAAGCTGGATAAGCACCAAATGAATGTAGCACCTGAAACTGGTTCCAAGAACAAGAACCAGTTGCCAAAACTCATGCTGAAGCCTTGCAGTGGTTCTTCAAAAGCAACTGATAATCCGAATAAGGATGGCCTGAGAGAAAAGTCTTTTTCCACTTCTATGCGTGGGCAGGTTCCTGAGGTTGCAATTCAATGGAGGCCATTGAAACTTGTTTACGATCATGACATTAGGCTTTCTCAAATGCCGGTGAATTGCAGCTTCAAAGTGTTGAGAGAGATTGTGAGCAAACGTTTTCCTTCATCCAAGTCAGTTTTGATCAAATATAAGGATAATGATGGAGATTTGGTGACTATTACTTGCACAACAGAACTCAGATTGGCCGAGTCTTCTGTAGATGCTCTTGTTCCAATAGAGCCTCAAGCTGATAAAACTAGTGGATTCGGAACGTTGAGGTTGCACATTGTTGAGGTGAGTCCAGAGCAGGAGCCTCCACTACCGGAAGAAGAGGTAGAGAAGCCTTTGGAGAGCCAGGGAGCTAAGTCAGATGAAAGTGTGTCGCACTCGTCTCTTGGTGATTCTGTTTCAGAAGGTGTTGATGTGGAGATTGAAAAGACAGAGAAAGAATCTTCAAAGGGGAAAATTGGGGCTAACGAAGATCCAGAGTGCAAGGAAGTTGAGATGGATGATTGGCTTTTTGAGTTTGCTCAGCTTTTCCGCACCAATGTTGGTATTGACCCGGATGCTCATATTGATTTGCATGAGCTTGGAATGGAGCACTGTTCAGAGGCTCTTGAGGAGACGGTTACAAGTGAGGAAGCTCAAATCCTCTTTGACAAAGCAGCTGCTAAGTTCCAGGAGGTGGCTGCTTTGGCTTTCTTTAATTGGGGAAATGTTCATATGTGTTCTGCAAGGAAACGGATTCCCTTAGATGAGTCTGCCGGGAAGGAGGTAGTGTCAGAGAAACTTCAAACAGCCTACGATTGGGTTGGTGAAAAGTATTCTTTGGCAAGAGAGAAGTATGCTGAAGCACTCTCGATCAAGCCGGACTTTTATGAAGGGTTGCTAGCATTGGGACAGCAACATTTTGAAATGGCTAAACTTAATTGGTCTTTTGCACTTGCAAAGAAAATAGACCTCTCAACATGGGATCCTGCGGAAACACTTCAACTTTTCAACAGTGCAGAGGAGATGATGAAAGACGCAACAGAAATGTGGGAGAAGTTGGAGCAGCAGAGAGTAAATGAGTTGAAGGATCCAAATTCAGGCAAGAAGGAAGAGTTGTTGAAGATAAAGAAGAAACTGGGAAGCGGTGCTGAAAATGAGCTACCAGGAACAGGTAATCAGTGTGAGCTTTCAGCCGAAGAAGTAGCAGAACAAGCAGCTGTAATGAGATCACAAATACATCTTTTTTGGGGCAACATGCTCTTCGAACGATCCCAAGTTGAATGCAAATTAGGAATGGATGGTTGGAAAAAGAATCTCAATACTGCCGTTGAACGCTTCAAGCTTGCCGGCGCATCTGAAGCTGACATTTCTACAGTTTTGAAGAATCATTGCTCAAATGGAGATGCAGTTGAAGGTGATGAAAAGAAGGTAGTTGGAGATGTGAATCAAATATCTGACAAGTAAATACAAAATTGGTATTTACCATAATCCATGTGATAGTTTTAGTGAATGAAAAGTGCATTTTTCCTCATCTACTTGCAAATGAACAATTGGGTCCCTATATTGATGAGTGTTGTACTTGAAAGATTTTGGGTTTCGAGGTTATGTTTAATCTGACCCCTTTTTTTTCATTTCCTTGGATATTGTTTGGACACCATTGAGCCTTGCAATAAACTACTTCATTTGATTTCATGTAATTTGGTATGAACTAATTCATTATCTTGAACTTGTATGTACTGGATTCTCCAATTGGAAAGCTTTTATCGCAATGTTGACATTCTCCTCTTTTGTTTTTATATCCTGGATAATCCCAGTAATAAAATGCAATTTTATCAAGCAACCCTAATCCAACTTCATTAGCGAGCTTCTCACTTTCCCACATCTTGTATGGATGTGCTGTTTTATGTGTTATATGAACTTCTCCATTCTCTGTTAGCATCTCAACTGCGTTCCTCAGAAACCCTTTCACCACATTCTTATGGAGACTGAAAAAAAACCATTTATTTCTTTTTTCATACCCTTCGAATATATACGTAAATAGGTTAATTAAAGCTTACTCAATAACGTAAGGTGTGCTTTCACGCGCGAAGAAGAATCCAGCATGAGGAAAGTTGAAGACAATACGGTCGAACAAGTTCGACTTGAGCTTGGGATGTTGGCTCATAGTGCAGCAATCTACTTCATCGATAACTGTACATCCAAGCTCTTCAAGTCGAGACACGTTTGCCATTGCGTCATTGTACTTGTAGTTTAACATCACTATCATTCACAGACAATATATACAATCAGTAAACATCAACATTGAACAACAGTGATAACATTCAGTCAAGCAGAACAGTAAAAAATTGAACCTACACCATTGTAACATATCATCAAAAGTTCCACGACAAACCTTTCGAATCAAGAGAAGTGGCGACCATGTTAACACCAGAACCTAGAGACGTGGCCAAACAGGCAGCAAAAGAGAAATCGCCCTCACCAACCAGCAGTATTTTATGACTGCTGCTATAATGTTTTGTACTTTTTTCTGCTTCCATTTCATTCCTTTGACATGCAGTTTTCCCAAATCCCATGTATTTATAAGAACTAGAGGCCTGGCCTTTTCATATCCTGCATTGAACCATGCCTTCAAACCCAAGATTTTATAGTTTTTCGAGGTTCATGTTTCCAAAGAATCTTTGCATCAATCAATGCCTTAGTTTCGTCTAGTTAGTGTATGGAATGCAGAAGATCAAAGGCCAAAATTATGCCTTAGTTTCGTCTAGTTAGTGTATGGAATGCAGAAGATCAAAGGCCAAAATTAATTGCAGCATTATGATTCAAGATTAGTTTGTTTATTATCTGTAGTTAATTAATTGGCACATCCAACATGGGATTAAATTTAAAAATCTTCAACTCCTCCGCCATTAGTTGCCTTAAAACATAGCCATTTTGATCAAATTTCAGCTTTCTCTCACACTTGTTATGAAATCCAGTTTCTTTTCTATTCCATTGCGAGCTCAGTGCTATTAGATTTGGGTCACTTATAATTTTGTTTTCTTCTAAAAGGTATTAAGTTATTTCATAAATATATGAAAAGTTTTAAGAAAAATAAAAGAAGTTGAGAGTAAAAATAAGTGAGGCTTTACGAGGGAATGGTGGCATAGGAATTCAAATTTCAAAGCATAGGGAATTAAACCCATATTATTAAGTTGGCATGGACGATCTTGCAAGAATCAGATTGGCTTTGCCTCTGACTCTGACTGCTTCTCACCAAATATTTGGCACCTTTGGGAAGAAATGATTTTTCTTCTTTCTTTTTCTTTTTTTAATCCTCAAATTATTATTTCTAAATATGAATAGCTAAATAGAATTGAATAATTAAAATTGTGATGCGAGTATATTTAATCTTAATTTGGTTTTTGAAAATATTTTTATTTTCATTTTCAAAAACAATTTTTATGTTACAATTTTGGCTAAATTGGGTATACATGCTTTTTTTTTAGTTAATTGATTAAATAGGTCATTTTTTTACAAGAATTAAGAAAATAAACCGATTTTAAAGATAAAATATGAAAAACACGTCCAGCTAGGCGAGCTTTCATACTAACTATCCAAAAAAAACAAAACTAACCCCTACTTTTTGTAGACTAAACAGTAGAGGTGAGCAAAATCCGATTCGATTCGAAAAACTCGATAAAAAATTTAAATTTTGAATTAAATAGTTCGAGTTATTTGAGTTAATCAAGTTATTTGGATCAACTTGAATAAAAAAATAAGTTTTTTGGTTTAACTTGAATATGAATCACAATTCGAGTTATCCGAAAATCTGAATAAGAAAAGGCAAAACTACGTCGTTTTGATAAATGTTTACCTTTCCTAAAGTTAAAAGTTAAAACTATTAAGTTAAAAGGTAAAATTACGTTGTTTTGATAAATATTTACTCATTAAGTTAAAAGGTAAAACAATTATATTGTTTATGTAGTTAAATAATCTTGTACTCCATCTACTAGTTAAATAATCGGTCCATGTAAACACAACATTGAGTATAAATAATATGATTCGTTAACTTGACTCGACTTAACTCAAAATTTTTTCACTCGATCCGATTCGAAAAAAAATCAAATTGAGTTCGGTTGCTAAAATATGATTCGTCAACTTAACTAACTCAAATTTTTTTGACTCGATCGAATACTCACCCCTACTAAACAGATTAATTGTTTCATGATATGAAAAGGAAAATCAAAACAAAAATGACTAGTATGTTGTGAAAACAATTAAAGTGATTTGTGTAATAAACACTAATGCTATGCTTAGTAAAAGTATTATTTTTACACATTTTTTAATATTTGGGTTAGTAATAAACTAATTTAATTGGCAAAATTTAGCCACTCCAATAACTGTCTTAATTATTACTTATCTTTCTAATTTCAAATTTAAAATTGTACTGATTATTTTTTATTTTATGTCTAACTATTGTAATATATATGTAGTAAATAAAGATTTCTTTCTCCAATTATTACACAAGAGGCATAAATTGTATAACACCAATTAAAAAAAAAGATTTATTTTTAAAATTACAATTACTAATTTATTAATACATTAATATCTTAGGTTACATTTTAGTCACTTATGTTTGAAATGTTACGTTTTAGTCACTTACGTTATCAAATTGTAACATTTTAGTCATTAAGCCGTTAATTATCGTTAACAGTAAGCTGATGTGGCACATTAAATCATCATTTTAAACGAAAATTTTAGGTTAAATTCTACAATTGGTCTCTATATATATATTTTTTCATTTTGAGCAATTTAAATTTTTTTTATTTTATGTTGTTTAAACTTTCCTTTTTTTTTCTTTTTTCTTTCATCCTCTTTTGTTTCTCTCTTTGTTTTCCTTTCCTCCCTTCTTCATTTCTTTTAACGTAGTTTTTCTATGTTTTTCATTTGCTAAAATTAGTCCACAAGCTCGCCTCACTCGAAAAAATTAAAAATTTTAAAAAATAAAGTATAGAGACTAGTTTTAACAAATAGAAAATATAGGAAAATTACGTTAAAAGAAATGGATACGGGAGGAAAACATAGGTAGAAATAGAAGAGAATGGAAAATAAAGTTAAAAGAATATAAAAGGAAAAAATTTAAATTATTCAAAATGAAAAAATATCGGGACCGATTATATAAATTAACCTAAAAATTTAGTTTGAAATGATTATTTAACGTGCCACGTCAACTTACCATTACACCGTTAATAACAATTAACGGCTCGCTGACTAAAATGTTACAATGCGACAATGTAAATGATTAAAATGTAACATTTCAAACATAAGTGACTAAAATATAACCTAAGATAAAAAAAGTAATTATTTTGATACTTTACCCTTAATCAATTCGTTTCGTTATAAAATAAATTACACAAATACAAATTATATTAAGCCTATTATAACCGTCAACAAATGCTGAGTACATTAATAAGACATATGACATTTCTAAGAAGAGAATGTAGGTTTGAACTTTAAATACAATTTTTTTGAGAGGTGCAACCACAAACTTTTAACATGAACTATAAACGAACATAAAAGATATTAGTTATCCTAATTCAAATGGATTTTTGATTTATTATTATTATTTCCTCAGTCCTGTCAAGAGTATTATAATTTTTATATTAAGATTAGGGTAAACAACTATTTACTAAACTTTTATTGTATTTTTGTTTTGGTTATTCAATTATGAAAAATTTCAATTTAATCATTAAACTATCTAAATTCGTTTTTTGTCATTGTGCCATTAAGTTCAGATAACGTGGTTGTTTATTTCTTGAATAAACTACATGAATGGTCCTTGATTATGAGTGTTTCTTTTTGGTTACCTAATTATAAGAAAGAAATTTTTTAATCACTAAAGTTTTCAAAATCAATTTTTTTTAATCACTATACCGTTAAGTTGATAACAAAGGTTTTGACATGACCTTTTTTATAGGCCTAGTAACAAATTTTATCGTTCAATATTTAAATATTCTATCAATTTAGCCTTAAGTCTTAAAAAAAAAAGTTTTAACCCTAAACATTATTTGGCGCTTAAATTTTTTTTATATAATTTTTTATTATTTAAGTTTTTTTGGTACCGGAAAACATAAAAATTTATATTAAAAATCCATTCTAACAACTTATCATGATAGCGTCAAAAACTAGAAACCGTGTTGGAGAAGCATCATTTAATCTAAAGCGTTAAAAAAAATTACTAACAATTTATGATCTTTTTGGCACAAGAAACTAGAGTCTAGAAGCTTTCAAGTTTTCTTGCGATGAATAACACTGACTAAAAGCATAAAAGAATAGCCAGAGAACAAAAGAAAAAAACCAAGATAAAAAGTATAAATATTAAAGAATTAAATTTATTATTAAATCAATAAAAAAGTGTACGTAAAAGTTTCATTATCAACTTATCAACTTAACATCACAGTGGCTACAAAATTTAATAAAAAAAAAATTTTAAAATGACCAAAATATAAACTCTCTTATAATTGAGTTACCTATTCGACAGTTTATCCAAGAAATAAACAGTCCTTCAACTATTTCAGACTTAACAACACAATGAATAAAAAATCAAATTGAGATAATTTAATAATTAAATTTAAAATTTTCAGAGATTGTTTATCCTAAAAGTTACAGAATAAAGTTTTGGTTGATAAATAAGTTATAATTTATGCATTTAATGCAAGCATGAAACTGAAGGCTACTGAGATGTAAATGAAGGCTACCATAAGCATAATAATACCCCTACAATCAGTTCATCTTTAAATTTCCAGGCCTTTTCATGGCGACATAATCGGAAATAGACCAAATTTGTAAGTTTTGCTAGGATTACAGTTGAAATTGTTGTCACCACCGAACCCATATTTGGTGCGGTACCCCCGATAATCGGTAAAATTGAACGGCACCTCTTGGATAAGCCTCAGCCCAACGGCAGCCGCTAATCCCCGCAAATTCCAGTCCCGAAAGAACCTATTCGATTTGTGGGTCACATGGATTTCGCCTCTCTCCTCAATCATCTCCTTTGCATTCTTCAAAAACAAGCTTATCAGCAACTGATGCCGACTGCAACAATATAGAAAACCAGCAAGCAAATGGAATTAACATTAAGAGTTTGGGAGCACCTTGGCCTAAGACGGTAAAATTTCAGTATAAGCTCCTTTAAAAGTACGAAATTATAGATTAATGTAATGGTGAAATTTCATTTAATTATGACCTCTAAGAATAATTTCTGGCTTGGGAACTGTTTTGCTTACCGTCTCTGGGATTCGCCTGGTTCGTCTGAACAAAAACCAGCGTGCGGGAAGTTGAAAATGATTCGATCGAATTTAAAGGCTCCCAGGTAGCAGTGATTCGCTATTTCAGTTGCATCTATCCCATGCAAAACAATGCATCCTCTAACCCTTAGTTCATGTATGTTGGCTATTGCCTTCTTATAATTTCTGAACAAGAACCCTGCAAAATGTAATAAATAATACACAATTCCAGTTTAAAACAGGACTTTCCTACTTATTTTCTTCTTACTTAACAATATCTGATAAATTTACATAAGGTTACGTATTTGTTACCTCTGGAGTCGAGAGAAGTGGCAATCATGTTTGTTGCAGAACCAAAAGCACGAGCCAAACTAGCAGAGAATGAAAAATCGCCTTCCCCCACCAACAACATCCTTTGAGAACTGCAATAATGGCGTATCCATCTAATCTCCCCTGCTCCAACTAGTTGTCTTCCTCCCAAATTCTCCACGTTCACCACACATACATCAGAGTCCTGCCTGCTGTTGTCTCCCACGATATCAATGCAAGTAGTGCCCACATTTTGATGTAATCTAAAGATGGTATCCGTGTCGCTCTCACTGTTACATGAAGGATCATCCGACAGCTCCGGTGTGGAAATCAGTAGGGTACATTGCTCCTTTGGGTCCTCTAAATCCTCTGAACTTTCCACGCTTTGACGACTCCGCAATCTTTTAAAGGGGTAAAAAACTAAACCCACCAAACCTTTTTGAATGAAGGAGATTATTTGATCCATTGATCCTCCGTTTCTTCTTCACATGGCATTGAAGGAAACAGAGCGCCAATGGAACGCTGCCTGTGAGGAGCAATTTTGTGGGGTTTCTTAGTGAGTTAATAGCCGTCGTATCGAAGTTCAAAGCATTTGATGAGACGTTGGTTTTCTTTTTTCTTTTCTTTGAAAACTGGTGATGTGATGTTAGTGCCATTTTCCGAGAAAAAAATCTTATTTTCCTTGGGGAAACATAGCCATTATCACTTGTACGTTGTGTAATACAATAAAATAAAACTAAAATGATTAATTCGATGATTGAAAACATTGCTGTCATTCATGAAGTGCATACAGGTTCGATGATCACAGGTCATAGACCCGATCATTGCAATTTCAAAACCAGAATTAGATCAAAGATCATTGTAAAATCCAGCCATCAACAGATAAATTAGATGATTAGCCACGCATTAAGCACATATGATCTTGATGTTTTTGATCATCAAAAGAAAGAAAGAAGTTAAGAGCAAGCAATTAATTAAATACCTTTGACTTTGAAGCGGGTTTTGGCATGGAATGTTGCAGATTAAATGCAGAAAAAGAAAAGGAGGGAGAGAGATTATTAAAGGGATTAATGCACTAATAGAATTGCGGAGAAATGGGGAGAAAGAAAGCATGGAAAAAGGAAGTAAAAGTCTTTATGGTCAACAAACAAACTGAAGGAGAAGGAAAGCATTTCTCTCTATTGGGTTAATAATTTTCACCTAACGCTAAGTTATTCCAATTGCGGGGGGTAAATTTTAGTAAAGTATCAACTTTTCTTTTCTTTGTGTTTAAGCATCTGCTTCCGACAATGATATTGATTTTGACACAAGGGCAAGGCCAGGAGTTGTACAGTAACTCTTTGGGAAGTGCAGAGGGTAAGTCAGTTTTCGTCAACCAAATAAATAATTTAATAAAAATGTGATTTTCGTCAACCAAATAAATAATATTATTACAAAAATAAATGGCCTATACCTAGATATAATAGAGGATAAAGGTTATTAATATTAAGAAACCTATGGAAGAGGAAAAAATGGGAAGGCCATTTACATTATCCTTAGGAATTGGTTGAAAAATAAAGTAAATATTAAGTTGACAGCAGAAATTAGTGAGTCGTAGGAATAAAAACATATATAGTACAAGACCACCCCATTAGATGAGAAATCAACCAACTCCCAAACGAACATATGAATGCTTTAATACTTGTAACCCTTAACAAACAAGCTCTCTGAAGCCAATCCACCCGCACTGCCTCCGCTGTATTTCCCCAGCGTGGCCTCCGAATTCGCTTTGCATCTCGATAAAAACGCTTCTTGCGCTTTCCTAACATTCGCCTTCTTCCCCGCCCATGTCTTAAGCGTGCTCTGTTGCAGGGCTCGCCCGAACGAGAACGACAGCGTCCATGGCTTCAACACTTCCAGTTTGTTCATCGCATCCAGATTCTGCGTCGCCTCTTCCTCGCTTTGGCCTCCTGATAAGAACACAATCCCTGGCACTGCTGGTGGAACGGTTCGGCGAAGTGCGGTTACTGTGTATTGCGCAATCACCTCTGGTGCCTCCTGTGGTGAATCGGTACATGGTTTTTCAGACATCAGTATAATATAGGAATTTCATTGATCGTATACATGAGATAACATATGGGTTTTTACACTACCTTTAGGCTGTCAGAACCTGGAGTGACCATGTTGGGCTTCAAAAGGGTGCCCTCGAGTAAAACATGGTGATCATTCAGCGCCTTGTAAACAGCGGCAAGCACGGTTTCAGTGACAGCGGCACATTTTTTAATATCATGAGGGCCATCAGTTAGCACCTCAGGCTCAACAATGGGGACGAGCCCATTTTCCTGACAAATGATGGCATAACGAGCCAACCCCTGCGCGTTCTGCTGGATAGCCAACTCGGATGGCTCGTTGGGACCGATCTTGAGCACTGCACGCCATTTGGCGAAACGCGCACCAGCTTTATAGTATTGCTGACAACGCGCACCCAAGGAGTCGAACCCTTGAGTAGTGGTCTCGCCATTGGTGCCGGCTATCTCAACGGTGCCCTTATCGACCTTGATACCTGGAATGACATTGTTCTCTTCGAGGATTTCAACGAAGGGTTTCCCGTCAGAGGTTTTCTGGTAAAGTGTTTCCTCGAAAAGAATGACACCGGAGAGGCAGGATAATGCGTTGGGAGAGGTGAAAAGGAGCTCGCGGAGGGCTTGGCGATTGGACTCGATGTTCTCGACGTTGATGCTCGAGAGACGCTTCCCGATGGTGCCTGTGCTCTCGTCCGCCGCCAAAATACCTTTGCCTGGCGTGGCGATGTACTTGGCGTTCTTGATCAACTCCTCTGGGGGAAAATATACATATAGGGTTTAGTCAAAGCTAGGACTAACAAAATCATGCATAAAATAGCATATCTGTAATGAAAAATATGAACATTTATGGTACGGATCGATCAAGTGTTGTGGTCACTAAGGATTTACATGCATGTCCCCAAATACAACGGAATAAAACATGCAGGGGAAGACAACGAAAGCCAAAATCCAAAACGGGAGCTCACCTGCATACTTGCCAACAAAAGCCGACATGGTTCAAGGGTGGAGAGGAAGATATAATATGGATAATAACAAGAGGAAAATACAAAAGCAAATCCAAAGGGGTAGCACTCTTATATAGATGAGGTGGTAAGGAATATGCATGCAGGAATCCATGAGATACCATGCATGAAGTAGGGTACACGTGTCAAAAGAATAGCCCATGGAAAATTATCATAGTGGGATAAAGTAATGAGTGATGGCATTCCTGCCCAAGTGGCAGCTTAAATCCATGCATTATCCCGGGTTACAGTGTATGCAGTGGAATCGCAAATTGCTTATCCAATTGAAGCTGTTGTTTAGTAGGGGGAATCGGAGCAAACGAGAGATGGAAACTCAATTCCTCTATTTTAGCCACATCCTTAACAATTGGTCCAAACGCTCGGCCTCAACTTAACATGTTTGGCGACAACTTTCTTACTTATTATTTGATTTTGATATATCTGTCAGCTAACATAATTTCATTATGATTCTCCACTCCATTGAATTTTCTTTTTTTAGATAATTAAATGTTGATTTATTTTATCAGACTTATTTATTTAGAAAAAGAAATCAGTTTTGGCCTCAATTATTTATGTTGGAATTCTAAAATATTTAAATTCAACTCACTCGCTTGAGCTAGAAAGGATGATTAGAGATGATGCGTAGAAAGGAAGAAAAGTTTCTATTAAGATAACCAAAATAATATAGATAAAACTCTTGATTCCAATCATCAGTGCTCAATTCCTGGTAACCTCAAAATCTAAAATGAAATTTCATTATATCGAAGTGAAAATTTGTGGTTTATAAATACACAACATATTGGGGAGGCTGCTGAATCATTTATTAAGTTGGGACCTCCTTCAGCCACTCCCCCTAGTACGATGGAAAAGATAAAAGCAAGTAGTTTTCTATGTGAGGGTTTTACTAGGTCAGCTCTTTCCAACTTTCTGGTATTTTAAGACTCATTTTCAAGCATTATCTCAACAGATGTTAAAGATACGTAAATGGCAACTCTATTGTTCCGACACTTCAATTTTTTTTTCTTTTGTACTACTTATATCTGACGCCTATTTCTGACATGTATTCAAACTTGGATATAAGGATATGACTCTCCCATGCTTGGAAAAACTGTAAAAGAATTGAACATCTCCATGTCCGGCACATCCCACCCAAGTTTGAGTAACAATGACAAAAAAAGAAATCAACCATGGGACTCTAGGTCTGATTTAAGTCAAAACTGTTTCAAAAATGATTAGGCGAAGCGCAAAATGTACTAAATCATGCTCAGTTGAATTCTCCGGCTCACAGTAGTTTCGCCAGGGGGAAGACTTTGAATTAGGCTATTGAGAAGGGGGCACCACTTGCAGGTCATCATCATCCGTTCCAAAATATCGGTCCCCGAACTCACCCATACCAGGGATAACACGGAATTCTTCGTTTAAACCAATATCAATCTCAGATGTCACAATCTTTACTCTTGGGAAGCTTTTGCACACCACATGTACACCCTGAGGTGCCTGGGGAATCAAGTGACATGATGGTAGAGCAAGATGATAAGTAAATCTAAATCTAAATTATTCAAAAGAAGAACCCCACAATATACTGAAAATTGTAACAGCTTGAAACAACAATAACTTACGGATATGAGATTGAGAAATATGATGTTGGATTCCGGTACACCCTTTCTTATAAGTAATGAAATAGCTTTGACAGCTGTATTGCCTATAAAATAGTTGCAATATGTAAAATCACTAGTCCTAGATGGATGAAAAAGAAAAATATCATTGAATTTTCACAGGGTGCTTTTAAATACAAATTCCAGCTGTGCACAATTTTTAAACATGTTAAACCAAATGATGTTAAAAAATGGAATGGAATGATAAAACAAAATGGTTAACATGAAAACATGTTGCTATTGCAGAAGTTAATATCAACCATGAAAAGAAACAAACCCGTGCCGAGAATAGGATCCAGTAGCAGCACATGCCTTTCTGAGATGTCTTGTGGTAATTTTTCATAAATAAGCTACCCAATCGTAGGAGCAAGAAGGAAACATAGTGAGAAAGTAGGCAAATGATCACAAATTTTCATATCCGGAAGGTAGTTGAGTTTACAAACCTGCTGACCGTTGTCCTCACCTTCCCTATGAATAAGAATCTTGCCAATCTTGATCCCTTTGCAACATGCTCGCAAAGCATTCTCCATACTCTCACCACTAGCATTGGTTTCAAAAGGTCAGTAGCTAATGATTAGAAATAATCTGTGTGGAGTGCATTGAGATATAGTGTGAGTGTGTGATAGACAAGCAATATGTTAAATCATGATAGATTCAACTTGTATCAGAAAAGCAGCTGCACTCACTCCACCACCTCTGCTGTGGGTGTAGAACTATCTGAAATATTTCATTAAACTCCCCAAACCCATTTAACACGGTAAACTACAAGAGTATTAGTTTTAAGTTCACATGCCTAAGGCATACAAGCAGTAGTTATGTTCTACCCTTATAAAATTACCACAGCGTCAAGCAATTTCTACCACTGTCATTGACATGTTCCGAAGAAAGGTCTATATAATACAAGTCATGGAATTATTGATCCAGATGTTTAAGACTTGAGACAAAGTTGTACCTTCTAATAACTGATACACCGCATAACCTCTTACAGAAATCCACACCAGTATAGACAGACCCTGCATTAACAATAGCACCAATATGAATAATTTATGACTAACTAGCACTGTCTAAGCAAATGAAAATGAGCCATTATGACAGAACATTACAGAATCAACTTGAAACTTTCAGAGTATATTACAAAATCCAATTGCAGAGAACATTTCAACCAGACAATGTCAGATCAGAAATCTTTACAACTAGATATAACATGCATAACATTAATGAAGTTTAAGGATAAAACCATACTCAAAGTTTCCATAACCTAAAGAAAACTTTACCGGATGCCCAGGACTAGACGAAGTAGCACCAGCTTACCAGTTGGAGTGATCACCTGCTTTTCTGTAAATGGCAGATGTCCCAGCCCATGTTCAACAACCTGGAAAAGATCTTCAATGAGTGAGAAACCCAAGGGAGCTTTTGTTGCATTACATTACCATGTAAGAAAACCAGAAGACAAATGAATTGCATATAAGTCAATAAACACCCACCAGACGAATCAACCTATCAGCATAAAAAACAAAGTCATGTTTCGTTGTTTGAGAGTCACGAATGAGGGTATGCATGCCTCGTATCTGCATAAATCAAAACTATTTTCTTTTAACAAATGTATATTTATCTTCTCAATACATGCAGGAAAAATATTACACCTTTGGTTAATAGCAGAAAATAAAAAATTATATACCTGGAAAGTTGATTGAATGACATATAGGTTTGGGTAGATTTTACAGAGATCATGCTGGCCAAGCTTTGTCCTAATATGTTGCACAATCAAATCAATTGCTACATGATTGTCCCCTCCGCGGGGAATGATAATATCTGCATACTTCTTTGTTGGAAGTATAAAGTCATCGAAAGCGGACTTCACAAATTTTGAATACTGCATTAAAAATTAATTGCATTCTAATATAAGCTAAAAAGAAGCCCTTCCCAAAGAAGAGAAACTGGAAACATTAGTGATAATAGAAAGGATTTATTGCATTGAACAACAGCTGGAAACACTTTTAGAAGCTTATGTAAAGCGCCATTTCTATTGTTTTATGCCAGAGACAGACAAACAACGAGATTGTGGTGCCCAGTTACTTTAAAACAAAAATTTGTCAGTGTAAATAGTAAAGCAAATGTAGACCTGATCAAGGACAACACCAATATCTCTGCCCTTCTCAACGGTGTCACGCCTTATTCTTCTTGCCAATCGTACATCAGCATCTGCACTGAAAAGTTTCAATGTGAAGTAACAGCCCAACTTAGTAACACCAACAAAACAACCCAAATGATATGTCCCCTACTATACACAAGTTATTCACTTAAAATTTTCAGAAATAAATAATAAATCAACAAAAGGTTGTTGTTTCCTCAGCAACTGGGATCTATAGATCTTTCAAGAGAAGAACACTGATGTTGGAGGGTAAGAAAACTATACTACAATCAACAATATCATAGAACTGCTTCTTTGTCTAGAACTAAATAAATATAGAATTTAGGCAGTAAAAATTTTTAATCCCAGATATATGAAGCACACAAAAAACATCATCAGCCAAATAGTAGAGATAAAAGTTTAATTCAATAACCTGTATCAACAAATATTTTCATGTTCATCAACTCTCGGACACGAGGGTCATGAAAAATGAGTATCCCTTCCAAGATTATAACATCCGAAGGATTAACCTGCAGAAAGTTTTGTGGCTGTGAGAGTTTCTGGACTTCTTAAAACAAGAAATATGAATTGAAATTCCATTACCAAAGTTCCTTTGCTATAGAAAATTTTACAAAAGGGGATGTGGAAAGACATATATACCATTTATAAGGAATTATTAGAAAATGTTAAGAGCTTGGACATTGTACATACAAAACAGTTATAACTGAATTCTAGTTACTAAAGGCAAAAGATTTATCAAAAAGTGGTTTCATTGTGTACCATGTTGAAGAAATTAATTTTGAGCGAACCTTGAACCAAAAAGCACCCAAGTACAAGATGTAATAAATGTGGGATCCATTACATAGTAACAAGCATGCTGAACATTCTGAGAACATACCCTTCTTGCCGGAAAAACACTGTTCTTATAACTCTTGAAATCATAATTAGGAATATCTACGGCTTGACCATGCCTCAAGTTCTCCATAGAATCTAATAATTTCTCTGTATCAAATGAATCTGCAGAAAATAACAACATTGTATCAATAAAATTCAAAGCAAACATAAAGTGGAACACAAACAGCATGCACGTAAATTACAGTCATACATTTTGCTAAGGACAATCGATGCAGACATGCCTTTTTTCGATTTTCTGATGAATAATACTCGAATGCTCTCAGAACATATCAAATACTTCAAAATTTAGCGCAAGTGAAATATATCAAGCACTTAGAAATTCAGAATATAAGGAAAATAATTTCTGAGAGCTCCATTACTGAAATAATACATAGAAAACATTTTGTAAACAATTATTTTGAGATGAAAGATTGATACTACGAGTCTTAGTCAATCAATAAGCAGATCAACTCAGCAGATCATAGTGTTCTAGATATTTTTGATCTCTGTTAGTAGAACTATTCTCACCAGGATGGTCAAAGTTGTATTCATGAACTGTTGCAAGTTCCTCTTCAGTGAGTTTGTGATAAAAGGAATCCTGGCACATTGTTCATGTTAAAAGTTTAACCAATGGGTGACCAATTGTTTCTAGCAGTACAGAAAAAGAGAGGTAAGAGAAAGAGGTCAGATCAAAATGTTGAACGCTGTTCTTCAGCAAGTGATGTTTAATTGATAAATGCCACCTCTCTCTCCCTTCTTTGTTTGAATAATTGACAACAGTTATATTATCTACTGAATGCAGAGCCAATTTAATGACGGAGAACAGAACCAACAGAATGCCAAAACTATTCATTTTTCAGAGACTCTAGTTTAGAAAGGATTTGAGAAGAAATAGGCTTCAAAACAGGCAGCAAGGTATTCAAACACTCGATAAAGCTTCAATTATTCAACTTTGGAAGTTCATGGAAATTACAATTTACATTGAAAATTCCTTTCCTAAGTAATCCTTAAAAGAATCTGCATTGGGAACTTAGAACATTTACCTGATTAACTAATACTACACGCTGATCATGAAGCTGCTGAATAATCATATCGCAGACTGTAGTCTTACCAGATGCTGCTCCCCCAGCAACTCCTAACCCAAAAAACAATAGCCACAGTTAGATAATAAGATGATTAGAAAGACAAAGCTCATAACAAAGTTGTAAGGAAGCAAACACAATAACCAAACTAGTATGAAATAACTATTAGTTCAGTGCCTTTATGTAGTTTTTAAACCATAACCCGCACAAATTGAATAAAAGAACCTTATAGTCTTATACATCACTATTATTAACAAGGCTAGTATCTCAAGCACAATAAATCGAAAACAACCAGTACTCGGAAGAATATTATACTATGGCAATGCTAAAATTTTTCCTCCAAAATAAATAATGAGTTGGATGTCCATCAAGTTGTTATCAGAATTCTTATCCAATCTTATTCGCACCAACTACTTTTGATCATTATGGCATCTAGAAGATGGCATGAATAGTAACAATTGCCATGTTCAAACTTACCAATAATAAAAGGCTGCTTATGCACATTTTCAATAGCCAATGTGGTTGTAGGCTTCTCAATATTGTTTAACTTCGAACCATCCATATGGAACCCAGAAAAATGGAACCCTGACGAGCCCTCTATCATATCCTCAACTGATTTAGAATCCATATGCTTGACCTACAAATAAAACTTACAAGTAAGAAAACAAATTCATGAGATTAGAAATAAGATAGAAGCTAAATCCAAGTATCCAACAGATATGCTAGACTCTGGCTTGATTGAATTGAGTCTCAGTCCATTTCATTTCTTTTCCAAGAAGCAAGAAACATTCACAGATACAACAATCCCTATCCCATTCATACAATCTTCAAAAGGAAGTAATGTTTTTCCCCCTTATTACCAATCCCCATAAAAGATAGCCCACCTTTGATTTTACATATTACAAGTTCAACAAACAAACATAAGATAAAAAAATAAGGCACATTGCAATCCCATTACAGAGTACAGACATTCATTAAGAAGCAGAATCATTGTACAGAAAACCCAAGTTGCTTCCTTTATTTCTCGGTTTTTGCATATTATCAATCATCCTAAGCCGATTGCTACAAACAATCGTAACCAGTCATACGTTCACAAAAAACACCGTAATGCAAAGCACTGGCTTTTTGCTATGCCACACCAATCAAATCTCTCATACAATAAAATAGAACTATACTCAATAGACATAAAGTGAAACCAACATATAGAAAAAAGAGAGTTTAGCTCCCAATCAACATAATACTTAACCCAAAATGTGGAACTAAAATCTATATAATCCCTACAAAATCACAGATGATCATCACTCACTATTTGAAAGAATTATAAATACCCAGATAAAAAATAACAAATTAACTACAAAAAGAAAATCAATTTCAGATTCAGTTCAGCAAAGATTATTAGTTATTTCCCAGATCACTGAATGCAGAAAAAAGAAAACACAACGTTAAAAATAAAATCAGTAATGAAAACGAGGATTATTAATTAAAATTACCTGATTTAATGAATGATAAACCAGAGAAGGAGAGAGGTGGGCGATACGGACAGGATTGATTGATTGATTTCGAGGTTTTTATTGAGTTTATTATATTTAAGAATTTAAGACCCAAAGATCTATTTTCTAAACGAAAGGCAAAATAGGATTTTATTTGGGATGTATTTTACTCTTCTATCATATATCATATATTCCCTCTTTCTAATTTAGGAATTTTTATTTTTTACTATATTATTTTTTCAAATGAAAAATCTACACGAGAATCTTGTTTTTTTTTTACATTACTAATAGATGAAAATTAATTACGAAAATACGATGAAAATAATATTAATTACAAGAATGGATTATTTTAAATACTAACATCTGGATGTTGTCAATTTATCATCGTTATTATAACTAAATAGTTACAATGAAATTAAAAATACTTTTTTTAACTCATGTCGAATTTTATAGGTATTTATTATTTTTTTACTTTTTATTTTGTATGCATATTTACAAATATAAAATACTCGTGTCGCCAACACTGCTCAGTTTGTTTGATTGGGAAACGAGACAACATCAAACCAGTATTTAATCTTCCTTTCTTCACCAAACAAAGAAAAAATTTGGGTTGTTTTTTATTTTCGTTGTGAAAAATTGTTCTAAACAAACAAGAAATGAAGATTGAAGATAAAAAAAATTATATTGTTTTTCATTTTAGAATTTTAGTTTTGAGTTGATAAGGTTAGTTTTGAATTATTTTTTATGTACTGTTATGGATAATTATGTTACTATATGATGAATGGTTGAAATTTTCATATTTTATGTTAGTTAATGTTTGAGTTTTTAGATATGATACGTGATTTATAATAAAGTTTTGAATTATATTTATTTTAATAGTAATTAATATTTATATTTTAATTTTAATTTATTTTATAGATTTAATGTAAAAGATGAATATTAATTCTTCGTATACGTCTATTTTAATGAGATAATTTATCATACGAAAGTTAATTGTATATTTGAATTGCGCCATCAAATAGGAATAAAGTTTAATAAGGAAGTAAAACTTGAAGAAACTAAAAAAAAATATTGTTGCAAAATATTGAATTTTCTTTTCTTAAATATTCTTTGATTATATGTATGTTTTGGGATGAGGTATGTGAATGAATATATTTTATTATTTTATTATATATATGATAAACTAATTTTACTAAATTTGTTATTTCTAAAAATTAAATTAAGTGTAATTTTAGGTTTTAATAAAATTTAGAAATTTTATTAAAATAATACTAAAAAAATAATTAAATACAAAAAAGGGTGGGAAACAAATTAATTATAAAAATGGGATGTTAGCTACTGAATATTAATGATACCAACCACCTTACTTTTTTCCCAATCATCATGCAATCATACCGTTTTAAGAAAAATAATATTTTTTATTGGTGTTGTATTTTCGTGGCTATACGTGATGGACACTTTAATTTTAAAAAAACCCTGCTGGAAAGAAAAGAGAGGGAAAAGAAAAGAAAAGAAAGCTGGAAAAAGTTATTGCGGCTGCCTGACACCCTATTGTCCAACATGGCCAATTAGTCACAAGCTCCTCCTTTCCCATTAATTTCGAAATTGAGGTAGAAAAAAAAACTGTATTTTTTTTGTCTTTGTTGAAATTTTGGGAGGAAAAGTATGTTTGTATTGAAGTTTTACGGATAAAGTGTGATATTTTTAAGGTATATTTTTAATATTTGTTATAATAATTTGTATATTATATATGTTTATATTTCATTTTATTGTTAATTTCTTTTACTGTAGTTGGTTGTTGGAATTTTGGGAGGAAAAATTTGTTTGTGCTGGAGTTCTAGGGAGAAAGTTTAATAGTTTTAAGATATGTTTATATTGTTTGTAATAATAATTTATATATTATATATATATATATATTTAGATTTTAAATTATTGTTAATTTTTAGGTTTAATAGTTAAGATTATATTTTTATTTGTAAAGATTATATTTGTATTTGAGTTTTAGGGATAGATTACGATATGTTTTTTTTTTTAATTTGTAATAATAATTTGTATATTATAATATTTTAATTATAATATTTAGATTTAATGTTTAAGATTATATTTTAGTTTGTAAACAAATTTGTTTGTATTTGAGTTTTTTGGAGAAGAAAAGTTTATTTGTGTTGGAGTTTTTTGTTTAGAATTTTTAATTTTTTATGTTTGTAATTTATATTTCACTAGATTAGTTATGTTTATATTTATATATTTTTAATAAAGATACTTAAAATTCAATTGCAAAATATGTGTTACAGTAATTTATTTTAATTGTTTTTTTGTTTAGTTGGTGATCAATATTTTTATTATGTGAATATTTCAAGAAAATTGGTTGTGGTAAATGTTATTACATAGAAGCGTTTATGTTTTAAAATGATATGTTTATTCAATTTTATTTGTGCATATATTAAAATGAGTTCTTTGATTATAACAACTGATCACACAACCATGATGATTAATGTGTCAGAAAAAAAAATTGTTACGTGCTATTCATGGGTATATTTATAAAGTTGCACATCATTATTTTTTTAATTGCCATATTTAACTAATACGTTAAATTATTATAGACAGGATGAGTATTGCGTCTTGAGGGCGCGTGTCCATGGTCCGAGCTACCAGCTGAACGAACTTATTTTGCCCTATTTGGATGTTGCGGGATTTGGCACAACAACATTGATTAGGATGTTTGAGCTAAGGGTTGACTTAATATCCACTTTGGTTGAGCGATGGTGTGTGGAGACCCATACCATCACCTTAGAAGATGTTGCTTTGCAACTCGGGCTCCCAGTTAATGGTGTTGCGGTCACGAGTTCAAGTAAAGTGATCGAACCTGTGTCGCTTTACTATTAGTTGCTTGGACGATCACTAAGCGATGGTGGTGCTAAGTTTACCAGATTGAAAATTTCTTGGTTAAAGCACAATTTCAAAACCTTATCAAGTAGTGCTTTTGAGTGGGAGAAGATGTCCGTTGTTGGGGCGTATATATTGAAACTGATAGGGGGTACTCATGCAGACGCAAATAATAAAGTCCACCTGATGTACTTTCTTCTGTTGGTTGATTTTCAAGTTACTTGTTCATACAATTAGGGTTCAGAAGTATTAGCAACTTTGTATTGTGAGCTTTTTGAGGAGATAAAACACAATATACAAGATATGGATAGGTGTCTGATACTGTTACAATATTGGGCGTTGTACAAAATGCCATTTCTAGCATCACTAAGTGACCAACAATATGTTTCCCCACTTGTGAATAGGTTAAAATTTTTTAAACTTTGATTAATAATTATTTTTTTATGAAAATGTTATCTAACAAGTTTGCTTATTGTTAGATGGTTTACTTGTCCAGGGATTGGGAAGCCCAAAACCCTTGTTGACTACAGACAAATGATTAAGGCATACGCCGAGGAGGAGGTAATTTTTTTGACATTTCATTTTTTATAGCATTTTCAACCCGGTCATTTTTTATATATCGCAAAGGTCGATTATCAAGCATGTTATCCCATTTTAAAATTGGTTTATTGCCCAAGCCAATACCTCCAGGAATTTGAGGAATTTTAGTGTGACTTGTCAAATATATTGGGTCATATGGGATTCCCCCGTTCTCTCGCCCAATTGAGGTAATTTTTTTCAAAATAAAATTATATTCATGTCATGTAATTATTTTAGTTATGTTATTTTACTCATGTCATTATAACCATCTTATTAAATATGCAGTTCATGTGGATTTCATATGTTGTGTCAGACATTGAAGGTGTAATTACCCAATCGACTTACCACCATTCACATGTGCGGTGCATTAACGCACCCGTGTTGGAAATTTCAACCGTTGAGTGATACAACAGGGATCGAGTTCTACGATAATTCGAGAGTAAGCAAAACTTTACGGACGTTCCAATGAATTTCAAAAATGTCCACAACATTAGTAAAAGGGGAAAGGATGCAAATAATTGGTCATTGAAGCAACAACAATGGATTGTAATGTTGAACGCCCGAGTGGATAGGAGGCTTTGGTTAGAGTCTTGTATGAGGAATTTCACGCCCTCAGTCCACTACCAACGTTGGTATATGGAGAACGAGTTGCCATATTTGTTTGGTGGCCAATTGATGATAGTCCCTAGACACATGCACCCACGAGGGCATCAACAAAGTGGATTGAGTTGATCTCTTTTAGATCTGATGCCTAAGTGTAGCATTTTCTTCAATATAAACTTGTAATTTTTTGAATAGATTGGTTAATAAAAAAATTCATTGGTTACGATTAATATACTTTGTATTATTGTCCTCAAATGGTTTTTGCACACAAAGCAAAATGGAAGCAAATGTTACACATTCGTTGTCTACTGTTTAACTAATACTAAGTGATACTACGTGGTTAGATCGTAATACGAAAAGACAACTTGTATTAGTAGACGAACCTAAACATGTCCTTAGCCTAATCGAAAATGAGCAAACCGATTAAAATACTAATATGTTGTCTATCAAGTCCAAATGAGGAGATGCTGTGTCTTCGGCATCGGAGTGGATGACTCCCAGAAGATAGAGACATAGATGTGACTAACTGAACTGACAGTACATTGGAAAGGACTCAAGCAAAATAGATTCTGAATTTTTTTTATATATTTATTCACTTGTGAAGTTCATAGTGTGGCATACCTAAATCCTGAGTGGATGGCAGACTATGTATGCGTGACTCGTACACTTTGATGTAAGAAAAAGCCTGAGTTTAAATAGACAAGGAACTAAAAGCTGATGCATTGGGTGTACGACTTTTGCAGTATATAGTGTCATTCACAATAGTGGAATTTATAACCCAAAACATGGGTAAATGATATCCTCTTATTGGCATTACGTGATTAATGAAAAGTAAATGTGACCATGGTTCATCCATCTTTGTGATGGATGACTTGATCACTATTTGATAGTGATTTAATTTTCATGAAGGAAAATGTAAAATAGGATCATATTGGGAAAACATATATTATTCCAAAGAGATCAAGGATATCCTATGAGGGTAACACACTTATGACAAGGTCATTGTGTATCAGGCCGTGAAATCAGAACAATTGTTTTGAGACCACAAATTTGATGAGTAAATTATTATTTTATTATTATTTTAATATCTATGGGATGTTAGTAGAGTTGTATTAAAATTTTGTTAAGAAATTTTATCATTTGCATGCTTAATTATGTAAAAAAGACTAAATAGTAAAAAGTGCAATAGTTGAATTCTAGTAGTTAAAGGGGTCTTATAACTATGAAATTTTAAATTAGTGGACTTAAAGGCTAGTTAGACCATTAGTGTGGTTAGTGGGTATCCATGATTTGGTTTTAATGAAATTTTAGTAAGTTATTGAGGTTAATTTTTTAAAATAAGTTAATGTTAATAATAAAAGATGAAATAAAACATTATCTTCCTCATTTTGAACCCTAAGAATTGGCCACCATTGTTGAGATAGGGAGAGAGTTTCGGCCAAACAAAATTACTTTGCATGTGAGTGATTTTGAGCCCGTTTTTAATGTTTTCTATGTTTTTGAAGTCGTTGTAACTTAATCTAGCTAGCCTGGGGATCAATTTGTAAAAATGTTAAATATTTAGGGTTGTGCCATGAATGCTCTTGTGTGATTCTTGATATTTAATGGTAGATTATGAGTCATTGTTGATAAAAAACAAGTTTTGTAAAGTGATTTTTGATAAAAATGACATTTAGGGACTTATTTATAAAATTAGTAAAAGTTCAAGTTAAATTCATGAAATGATTATTTGTATGGATTGATTTAGGTCCCTAGAGAGTTAAGCTAGCAAGAGATGAGGATTAAAATGTTTAAATTTGAATTTATGAGCTTAAAGACTAAATTGTGAAAAAGTTAAAATGTTAGGGAAAATTGTAATTTTGTAAAAAATATGAAATTTGGACTAAATTGAATAATAGAAGTATTAAATGAATTGAATTTATCTATTTAGATTAAGATAGACCACGTACGGACTTAGATCGGGTGTAATGGCGTAAATTCAATGTTATCGGAACAGTGGTTTCGTAACCACAAATCCGATTTAAAGAGAAATTTATTTCAATATTTTTGCTTGAAAATTTATATGATAGGAAAATCGTATGAAAATATTGATAGGAAAATTTTATCAATTTAGTGATTAGTTAGAAAAAGAAATTATTGAAGAAATTGGGTAAAATAAGGTATCGGGACCTCTATCTCATAAAACCGAGTCAAAAATAATTTTATAAATATTTATGAAATGTTATTAATGTGGTATTAAAATTTGGTTAGGAAATTTTAATGTTTGGGTAGTCAATTAAATGAAAAGGACTAAATTGTAATAGGTGTAAAAGTTGCTAGAGTGATAAATAGCTTAAGAGTCTAATGAGAAAGGATTTAAAAGGCAATTAGACCCAAAAGTTATTTGGGCTGGACGGCAAGGGTATGAAATCAGCAGAAAAATTGATAAATTAAGGGTAAAATTGGAATATTGCAAAATTAACTAAATAAAACTAGGACTAAATAGGAAATATCTAGATTTCTCTTCATTTCTCTTCAATTCCAGCAGCTAAAAACGCCATAGGAGGGTTCTCTAAGCTGGTATTTCATAATTTTTGCACCAAGTGAGTTAATCCTTGCCTTTTTCTTGTAATTTTTGTATTTCTAAGACTTTTACAACTAGGTCCTACTATTAAATTCATTAGTTTTTGATTTCATGGATGAAATTGAAAGTCACCATGGTTGAGTGCTGTAATTTTATGATGAAATATAATGAAATTAAAGCTTTAATTTGTTTATGATATGATTTTATTAGGCAATTTCAATGGAAATTGATTTTTAGGACCTAATTGTGAAAATGTTTGGAATTAAAGTCTATTGCTGAAATTCTGATTCCTAAAGGTTGTAAACTAGTTTAAGGTTATAGAATAAAATGTTAATTGAGAAAAATTAGCTCAATTGAGAGGCTAATTGAGTAGGGACGAAATTATCATTTATTAAAAGCTTAGGGGAAAAATGGTAATAAACAGCTTACACTAAAACAGTTTGGACAGCAGCAGTAGACTAACTTTGAAAAATCACCAAAATTTGTAGGAATCGAATTAGAAGATGAAAAAAATATGGAATTAAAGCTTATTGAGTCTAGTTTCTCATAGAAGAAATATTGTAAGCAATGGATTTGTAAATTTTTAGATATAATGAATTTTGTGAGACAAGGTCAGAATGAATTCGGGTTCCCCTGTTCTGACTTTGAAAAATTATAAAAAATTGAAAAAAAATAATTAGGGACTTAAATTTATATGTCTAGAATTCTGAATGAAACATGGGTGACTTTGAAGAATAAACCGTACTGATTGGCTAAACCAAAAATTCTGAAAATTTTATGGTAAAAATATATATGAGTCTAGTTTCAGGGAAAATTAACGGATCTTAATTTGGAGTTCCGTATCTCAAGTTATAAATAATTTAGTGACTATGACTCAAGTAGACAGCTTTGAATGAATTATAAATAATAGTTGAATTATAGAGAATGTTGCATATGAACATGAAATGTATTAAATTGATAATTAAATTTATTTATTTAGATCCAGAAGATTCAAATATGAAGCTAGATCGAGGAAAGGAAAAAGTTCGGGATTAATAGATTTTTACTGTTTACAAACAAGTATCAAGGTAAGTTCATGTAACTTGAATTATATTCATAAATTGCTTGAGATTGTATGTTATTGATGTGAATATGATTTGAATGTTCATTGTATGAAAATTTATGAAACGTTGATATATTTGATAAAATGGGAAGAAATCCCGTTTGAATGAAAGGAAAATTCGATGGATCTCTGAAAAGGAATTGATGGTAAAAAGGATCTAGCCCGGACGGGTGATCCTATCCTGATATAGCCCTCCCGAAGAATATGTGTAAAATGGATTTAGCCCGGACGGGTAATCCGAATTAGGGTCTGAATTTAGCCTGGACTGGTAATTCAGATCCAAGCTCATTAGAGTAATTGTCGTTGCAGGGGATTTAGCCTGGACTGGTAATCCCGACAATACTCTATGAGTTTATATTGCAGGGGATTTAGCTTGGACTGGTAATCCCGCTGCAAGGTTGAGGTTCGCGGGAGTGTGCTCTCTGAAATGGAAATGTGCGCACATGAATATGAATTGACGGACCCGGAATTGTACAATAAATGTGTACCTCTGAAAATCCATCGAAATTCCGATAAATTCAACGGGATAAATATGGAAAAATAACAAGGAAATGGAAATCATGGTATTGACGAGCTCATCAATCATAGTATATATTATTGGTACATGGAAATTATTGTACTAACTTGAATGTTGAGTTTGTGCATGTTAGGGTAATAATGCATTGAATGGATATATGAATGTTTATTATATTGTATTGAAAATATTAGATAAGTATAATTCTTGTTACATGAGCTTACTAAGCACAAAGTGCTTACCCCGTTTCCTTTTTCCCTGTTTTGTAGTGTTAAGAGCTCGGAGGTCGGATTTGGTCGGAGACACATCACACTGTCAACCTCAGGATTTCGGTATATAAAGAAACTTTATTTTGGAAATCAATGGCATGTATAAGCTAACAAAGTAAATGTTAACGTGAAATGAATGTAAAGTTAGCCATTAGTATGGTTAACAAACCTAGTTATAGATATGTGATGACGTTATCTTATATAAATGCATGAATCTATCATGAAAATATGTTGAATTAAAAAAAATTAATTCGTAAACTCCGGTAATGCCTCGTACCCTATTCCGGCAATGAATACGGGTAGGGGTATTACATTGGGGGAAAAGCTAAAGCCTCAGATTAATTGACTTTGTTTTTACACTCAAATCGTCGCGGTAAGTTCATAGGAATAATTATCATTTTAATGTTATTTTCTATTATATGTTAATATGTTAATTGTCATATAATTAAATGATGAATATCCAATAATGCCTTGACAGTTACCGAGTCTTGGTTGAACCTTAGGAATTCGTAGGATACAAATGACATGTCATTAGGATTTTCATGTTTCGGGTGCTGGTCTTGAATGTCCTCTCGATGGCTGAGGTCCTGCATTTTTTGTATATACTCCACAACTCGTGTAAGCAGGCCCATTTCACAGCTCGTGTGAGCAATGATGTAAAGGAAAGGTTACAGTTATATGTGTAAACACACTTCGTATAAGCTTTCCCGAGTATCTGATGATATTCTAAATGGTTCAACCGGCATGAAAAGGAAAGGAACGGTGAGTGTTCAAATGAAATATGTCTTGTAATTATGAAAATGATTGAAATGGAAAGCTTCAATGGAAGTATACTTATGTTCATGAAAATGATGAATTCAAAAGAAGTATGCTCATGTACAAATAGCTTACCTTATGTTAATTCAAATGAATTATGTTTGAATGCACTAACATGTGTTGTTGATGGTGCTTAGGCTTGTGCCAAGCTTGCAGTTGGATTATATCATGCTTAATCTTAATGTTAATTAATGAAATTGTAAGTTATGTTTCATGTTTTACGAACTTACTAAGCATTATATGCTTTTGTAGTTTTCTTTCCTATGTTTTATAGATAATCAGAAGCTCGGTTAGTTTGGAAGCTCATTGGAGGTATATCACACTATTCAACATAAATTTCGGTAGTTTTTAATGTTTTGTCCAAGGTTATAATGGCATGTATAGGTGGACTTGTTATGATAATTAGTTGAAAGTTAGTTGATAAGTTTGGCATGTATAAGTTATTTTGGTTGGTATACTTTTGGTACTTTTTGTGCCTTATTAGTATGTGTTAATGTGACAATGATTTGATGCATATTTGAATGAACAAAAATGGTATGTGATAAGCTAAATTCAGTAAGGTGAAGATATGGTAAGTTTTGGAAATGGTATTGAACTATGTGTGTATGTTTGAGATGTGGTAAAGTGCATATGTTTAGGTAAGTTTGTATGTTTGCATTTGAGGTGCCTTATATGGTATATTGGTTGAATGAATTTGGACTATTGGATTGGTCATTTCATGTTGGTTTTGGTCATGTTTTGATGCTTTAATTAGGTGTTCTAAAGGTCTTTAGCTGGTTGTTTGAATTGGTGATAGAAATGGCTTTCTTTTAGGCAAATTCATGTTCACACGGCTTGAGACACGGGTGTGTGACTCAGCTATGTGTGACACACGGCTAGGCTACACGGCCGTGTGTCCCTTGTAGGTTTTAATACATGCAAGTCAGGCTGTTACACAACCTAGCATATGGTCTAGCACACGAGCATGTGGCTTGGCCATGTGACCCAACTCAGAGAGTTACATGGGTAAGGACACGGGCTGAGACACGACTGTGTGTCCTTATTTCGATTGTTATACGCCTGAGACACGGGCATGTGTCTCAGTCATGTGAGGCATACGGCCTGGCCGCACGACCGTGTGACCCATGCAGTCTATTTTTTCTAACCTTTTCATGAACTTTCCAATTGCTTCCAATTTGGTCCCGAATTGATTTTAATGTATTTTTAGGGCCACGAGGGCTCGATTTAGGGACGAATTTCATGTGAATCAATGAATTATATCATGCTAATGTCAATGTATGAAATGTATGTTTAATGTTCAGTTTGTTCAGTAATGCTTCGTAACCTTATTTCAGCGACGGATACGGGTTAAGGGTGTTACACATTGGATGTGCATTAAGTAGTTGCTTTTGTAATGGTATGTCATTGGGGAGAGCTCAGTCACAATACCGTAGTAGAATGAATTTGTGACTAAATTATAATTAATAGGCGAAAAGTCAGAACTTAATTATAAATCATTTGAGCCTCAACTACATATGTCCAAATGGTCCATCCGCTAGCTCGTTGAAACTAAAAATGAATTGCGTATTTGAATAGAAATGAATGGAATGAATAGGAAAAGGGAAATGAGAAACATTTAGGAATGATTATGGTTTTCTCTAAAATGGAGAAATGGAATTATTTGGAAATGAATGTAGTTTCCAAAAAATGAAAATGAAAATGAAAATGAAAATGATCCATTTGCAATCCTATATGGATTACTTAAAAAATGATTGAAAGAATAAGTTTATATTTTTAGACTGTTTTGAAGCTTGAAAATGAAATTAAACTACTCGGTTCATAATGAAAATTTTCAGTTGTGAAATATTGAACATATTTTTTTCTCGAAATTTTACTAGGGGCAAAATCGTCAAAATTTTACCAGGGTAAAATCATCAAAATTTTGTTGGGAGTAAAATATGGATTTCAAAATTGTTATATATATAAATATTAAAGTTTATTTTAGGAAATAGAAAAACTAAATCGGGTTGGATCACATTACATAGTATTGGGTCAAAAAGGCCCAAGAAGTACTTGTAATTGGACCCGATGTGAGAGAGACCCAAAAACCCCTCATGCACATGAAGGGGGTGGCAACCCTAATAGTAATACTAGGGTGTTCCATCCAGCCTAATCCTATTCTAAGTAGGATGTTGTTTTTCTATTTGAAATAAACCACTACAACTCAACAAGGGTTCTACCTTCTCTTTCTATAAATAGATGGAATAGGTAGAACTATAAGCACAACTTTGAGAGATTGTTATTTTTTCGAAAAATAGAGAGAATTTATTCTCAACTATTACAAATATTTTTCTGGAATAACAATTCTACTGATTTCTATTCAGTAGAGAGAATTTTCATTTTCACCCCAAAAGGAGAAAAAACTTTTTCTAGTTTTGTGTTTCGATTCAATTCGTTCGAGCCCACACTCGAAGCAGTTCGTGGTACGAGAATAGTGGAGAAGATAATTTAGTTGAAGGATGGGAACAACGAACATCCGCTAGGCCGAAAACATAGATGCAAATTCAGTTAAGGTTTATTGCTATAAATATCATAAACCGGGTTGTTTTTCAAAATTTTAATTTTTCACTGTGCAAGAATACTGTTTTCAAAATGAGATTTTTCCAACAATCCCATCCTTGTTGAAGATATTGGTCTTTTCTCTTGATCCCTAGCCCGAACCTACGAGGATAGATACACAATCAAAGGGTAGTTCTTATCATTCGGAGTTGCGCATTGATAGTTTGTGCTGGGGGTTCCAAGGCTATGCATATCCTCCGGAGATGACCGATTCTAGTTCTAATCATCAACAACCAAGGTCATCAATGATGATTGATATGTTTAGTTCTACATCTCAATACTCCACAACTTCCGGGCAAAACTTTCGGACATATGATTTTTCGAGTTGCTTTAATACACCTCATGGTTCCCATTGGTGTCAGAAAATGTGATTTTGGGACAATGTTTCTATAAACTGAGTCTATAAATGTTAAATAGGGATATTTATGGATTTAATATGTTATTGAATTGAAATATTTCTAAGTTATTTAGCTGAATTTTTGAGTAATTAAAGTTTAGGAACTATATCGTAAAATTTTAATCGTTATAGGATTTTAATTAGAATAAGGCTTGGGGACTTCAATAGCTATTATCCAAAAGGATCAAAATGGAAAATAGACCAATTTGAGATGGATGTTAGTGGGATATGATGTTGATTATCATTATATTAATTTAATTAAAGATTAAGTCTAGTTAATCATAATTTAGTTAATTAAATAAGTTTAATTAAGTTTAATTTAAGTATATATATGTAAAGTTAGTGGAAAAAGATGATAAACATCATCATCTTCTTCCTTCTTGTGTCATCCTCCATTGAAGGGAGCTTTAAAACCCTTATTTAAATTTGACTAGCAAATTCAAGTAAGTCCCTAGCCATTTTTCTTTAATTTTTATAAATCTGAGGTCATGAGAACTTGATTTAGCTAGCCCATGTACCAATTTGTAAAAATGTTAAAGTTTTTTTTTAAAGTTTTCATTATTACGAATTGAATGAAATTGGTGTGAAATTGTTAGAAATTACGCTTAGTATATGAAAAGGGCTAAATTGTAAAGCTTAATTGTTAGTTTAGTAATTTAGGGACCAAATTGAATAAAATGCAAAAAAATCATGAAATGTTGATAAGGATAGGAAATAGAAGGTCCCTAAAGAGTCATGGTGAAATCAGATTCTAATATGAGACCCTAAATTGAAAGTTATTATTATCCCAATTTTAGAGACTAAATTGAATAAATTGTAGAATACGTGTAAATTGATATCTTATTCTGAATTGGCTGGAAATTGATTTAATTATTTGTAGCTAATGACAACACCAAACCGTCAAGAGGGAAAGGGAAAGCTAAAATTATCGATGAGTGACGTGTGAAACCCCGATTTGTACTTTTATGATTTAGGATAGAAATATTTGATTGTATGTGCATGTTTATTGATTGATGAGTCATTTAGGTGAGTCTAATATGATAAAATGAAATGTTTTGATTGAGTTGGTATGGATTGTCAGGATAAATGACTAAAATGAATAAAATGGGGAACAACATGAAATACTTAAATTATGATATTTAATATGAAAATTGTATTGAAACATGTCATATAATATGAAATATATGTGTTTGATGATAAAATGGGGTTTCGATTGTGAAATTTATTGAGAAATGATATACGTACTAAATTGCAAAATATTTGTTATGCGATAGAACAATGTACATGAAACGAAAATGCATGTGATTGAATACAGGGTATGAATATGTAAGTAAGATGATTAAAGTTATGGAAATGCTTATCTACATAATTAATGCTCGTGTTGTAACAGCCTAATTTCAGTGGTGTCAGAAATGGTGATTTGAGATCACTAAATTTGACAAGTAAGATTGAACAAGATAGTAATTTATTATTTATGAGTCAAGAAAGAATTTAGAAGAATTTGTGAATTGGTGAATTTGGTGAATTAAAAGAATTTATTAGGTCAAACGAGTCAAAAATGAGGAATATTTATGGAGTGTCATTAAGTTAGTATTAAAGTTTGGTTGAGAAATTTTAACGTTTGGGTAGTCAATTAAATAAAAAGGACCAAATTGTAACAAATGTAAAATTTGCTAGAATGATTAAATAGCTCAAGTGTTAAAAAAATAGGATTTAAAGAGAAATTAAGCCTAAAAGTGAATAGGCTGGACGGTAAGGGTAAGAAAATCAGCAGAAAAATAAGGGAAATAAGGGCAAAATTGAAAATTTTACAATTTTAACATATAAAATAAGGACAAAATTGAAAAATCTAGAGATCTCTTCATATTTTCTCAGCCAAGATGCCATATGAGGTCTGGAGAAAGCTGGTTTTTCATATTTTTACATCATGTGAGTTTAATTCTTGCCTTTTCTTGATAATTTTTATGTTTTTATGACTTTTACAATGAGGTCCACTTATAGAATTCATTAGTTTTTGATTTGGTGGGTGAAATTGGAAGTTACCCTGGCTGATTAAGGGAATTTTATGATGAATTATTATGAAATTTAAGTTCTAATTTCATATTAAGGTTGTTTTATTAAGTGATTTTGATAAATAAAAAAAAGGGTATTTAAGACCTAATTGTGAAAAAGTTGTGAATTAAAGGTTGGTGTTGAAATTCATAATATCAAAGGTTGTGAAATAGTTCATAATGATAAAATAAAGTGTTAATTAAAAAAAATAGTTCAATTGATGGGTGAATTGAGTAGGGACTAAACTGTAAAAATTGTAAACTTTAGGGTAAAAGTGTAATTTTAAAAATTAAAGAGCATAAATTATGAAGTAAAATAGAAATGAAATAAATTCTAATGAGTGAAAGTATTTTACATTATAGATCAAGAATCCAAAGAAGAACGAGGAAAAGAAAAAGTTGCGGAATAATCCCTAAATTTCAATATCTTCTACAAATCAGCCGGGTAAGTTCATATGGTTGAATTTACATGTTTATTTGTGAATGATTGAATGATAAAATGTGTTATTATATATGAATTTGTTGTGGGATCGTTAAAATTATGTTAAAATGAAGGAATAAATATGGAAATTCAAATTAGAAAAAAACAGGATTGAGTCCGTTTGTATCGTGATATGTGATGAATTGACGGATAAGACCATGGTTGATCCATGGAAAAGTGTGAAACGTAAGGTACAGTGTTAACCATACTGAGTTGTGAAACGTAGATTCCATACTGAGTTGTGAAATGTAGGTATGGTATTAACCTTACTGAGTTGTGAAATGTAGGTATGGTATTATCCATATTGAGTTAAAAACGAAGGTATAGCATTTCCCATACTGAGTTGTGAAATGTAGGTATGATATTTCAATGAGGAAAACCATACTGAGTTGTGAATCATGGCACTGAGCAACGACGTACTCAATTTCATAAGACATTCCTAATTTTGATAATAAGTAATATATGAGGTGTGAACTAAAATGAAAAGGGACCGTGTAGTTGCTAATGTTGAGCTCAACTATGTGAAGTATTATAACAATGGTTGTGGATGGCAGGGAATTTTAGTAAATGTTTTGTTATTGTTTGGAAATATTATGTTTGGTAAGCATTACTTTCAACTCTATGAACTTACTAAGCTTCAATAAGCTTACTTGTGTGTGTTTGATGTCTTTATGTAGATTGAATTGAAGTGAAGTTGGTAGACCGGATCATCACAACAATGCATACTATCCAGATCAATTTTGGTAGCTTTTGTTTTATGTTTAAAGATTTATATGGCATGTATAGAGTTTAAATGAAATGAAGTAAAGATGTTATAAACTAGTTAACAATATTTTGCACGAAAATAGTTTTTGGTTAGTAGCAGTAGTTTGAATTTGAAAATTCACCATAAATTATGGAAATCGAATTAGAGGTTAAATAAGATATTAAATTAAAGCCTATTGAATCTAGTTTCACATAGAAGAAATGGTGTAAGGAAAAAACTTTCATATTATGAGATACTTGAATTTTTGTGAGACAAGGTCAAATTGATTTCGAGCTCCCCTGTTCTAACTTTGGAAAATCATTAAAAATTATAAAAAAATAATTATGAGTTATAATTTATATGCTTAAAATCCTTGATAGCAGAACAAGGGTAACTTCGAAGAATAAACTGTACTCTTTTTCTAATCCATAAATTCTGAAAATTTTATGATAGAAAGATATATGAGTCTAGTTTCAAATTCTTTTTACAGATCTTAATTTATAATTCTGTAGATTAAGATATAAATAATTTAGTGACTATGACTCGAGTAGACAGCTTTGATGTGAATATAAGTAACTAAAGGAATTTACGTGTAATTATTCTGTAAACTTCGGTAACATCTTGTAACCCTGTTCAGATGATGAATGTGAGTTAGGGGTGTTACACGTGTGATTTTAGGAAAAGGTTATGATATGATTGACATGCCAATAGGGTTTTATGTGTGCTTGTATAGGATGTAACACCCTATACCCGACTCAATTGCCAGGTCCGGGTACCAAATGTCACAATCAATTCAAGTATCTTAACAAAATACTTAATTGATTTAGTTATGTATTTAATCAAATCTCTAGATTTCAAAATTTAACTTCTACTAAAACTCGTCATACAAGAGATAATTTCTTACAACATTGATACCTTATTAAACCTAGTAGTTATTTACAAAATTTTAAATTAAGACTTTGATACAGATAAATATCCAATTTAATCCCGAGGTATGGACTCTAAGGGTGCCCCTCTATATACATGAAACAACTATCACGCCCATCACTAACATCTAGCGGTGTTTTGCTTGGTCCCTCCACTTGATTCCCGAGTCTTTATCCACCTTGCATATAAGCAGTAAATTTTATAATTTTATAAGTTCAGAAGAACTTAATGGGATCATGTACTCTGATATTCATAGATCTTATGCACAGATGTAAAACTCCATGAAGTTCGTAGGAGAATTCGTAACTTTGCTGGCGTAACCAATCCCTTGTTTTCTTTAAATTAATTGTCAGTGGACATAGACTCCAACCACAACTAGGTTCTATCAAACCTTATGTCTTATAGGTCTTAACCCTATTTATCGTTATTCTAGTATTTCCTTATACCCTTCATTGTATGCCTCATTACTGAACACCCATATTTGCTATCACGGATTGGCAACACCTATTGGCGTTGTAACTAAGACTTCTCTATAATTTTGGATCCCTTACTTTGTCCTATTAATTCACTTAGAACTCTATATGTATTTGTCGTACTATTTAGATAGTATCTTATTATGAATTAACCTATGCTTGATCCCTTTCCTGAATGGGGTCTTATTCTAGTAACCTCATTCGCGGACTTGAATATGATACTTGGCTGACTAAATTAACACTCTCTCTTACCCGTGGTAATCCCACATTTCCTTCCTCGTTATTCTAGTATTTCCTTATACCCTTCATTGTATGCCTCATTACTGAACACCCATATTTGCTATCACGAATTGGCAACACCTATTGGCGTTGTAACTAAGACTTCTCTATAATTTTGGATCCCTTACTTTGTCCTATTAATCAACTTAGAACTCTATATGTATTTGTCGTACTATTTAGATAGTATCTTCTTATGAATTAACCTATGCTTGATCCCTTTCCTGAATGGGGTCTTATTCTAGTAACCTCATTCGCGGACTTGAATATGATACTTGGCTGACTAAATTAACACCCTCTCTTACCCGTGGTAATCCCACATTTCCTTCCTCGTGCTATATAACCCGGATGGACTTTCATTTCTTCTGCTAATTTCTGGCCAACTTTCCGCTCAAGTAGGCCTCCATAGACTTTTCGTGCTACCAAGTCTTAACCTGACATCCACTTTCTCTATAGATCTTTGGCATACTTTACCGTACAAATCGTTTAGCTTAGAATCTACTTTATTGACTCACTTATCGTACCTAATGCTAGTTTACTGGCCAACCACTAGCGAACTAATAATGATGGATACTTTATACTTCGAAGAGGGTATCCCTTCCATTACCTCTGCCTTGTTAAGGCCACATATACCAATTCCTATTTTCGTCGCAATTTAGCGAATTCTCTTATTAACAAGCTTACCCACATTCTCAAACACTTTTACCTATTTTCTCCTTTTCTTAGTTTGGCGGATTCTCTTACTATGTCGTTTACCTGTGTTCTCTGACGTGTCGCATTCATTATATTATGCTACTTGCCATGTGAGTCATATATGATTTCCCTTTTCTTTTCAAATCAGCTTCTTGGTTCACCATATTGGTGGACTTTATTTGATGCCATAGCCCAACTATAGTCTTACACACTATGATCTGATGTTTACTATCCTAGCGGACTTTATATGTTGCCATAGCCCAACTAGGGCCTTACACTATATGATCCCATGTTTACTGTCCTGGGGGACTTTTGATTCTGAGGAAACAATAAACCACTTTCGAGGTGTTTCCCCTTAGGGCCTATAAACCATTTACACGATGTTGCCTCAAAGGACTAATCAATAACCGCCATCACAGTGTCACTCCATAGAGTTGATTGACCGTTGTTACGATGTCTCTCTAGCAAGCTAGTCGATAATTGCCATCGCGGTGTCAGACTGTAGTGTCGATAGATCATTATCACAGTTTCGTTCTAGGAAGCCACTCGATACCATTCCATAATGCCGCCTAAACTCCTTGTATACCCATTTCAATCTGCCCATTCCTCCAATACACCAATTATTCCTATCTTCATCTACTCCGTCAAGATAAATTCCTCCATACTCCACATGTAACACCCCTAACCCGTATCCGTCACTAGGATGGGGTTACAAAGCATTACCGATCATAGCACAACATAAATATATTTGTCATACATGATTCAACTTCATATAAACATCAATCAAATATAATCACATTGTCCCTTATAAGGCTCTACGAGAGCTTAAAACATGCTTGGAAGAGGTTCGGGACTAAACTGGTAACATTTGAAAACTTTGGGAAACTATTAAAATTTTCATGCAAATAGGGATCACATGCCCTTGTGAACTGGCCGTGTGCTTCACATGGCCACCAGACACTCTTGTGTCACAACCCGTATGGAAACAGGGAATACATACTGACTTGGGTCACACGACCAACCACACGCCCGTGTATCCAGCTCGTGTGCCCTTTGAAATGGTCATACATGCCTATGAGCTAGGCCATGTGACCTTTAGAGGGTATATTGACTTATACCACAGGGCCGGTCACACGCCCGTGTGTGAGACCGTGTGGAGTATACTGACTTCAATTTAATTTCAACACCAGGGGACACACGGCTTTGTAGTATGACCGTGTGTTGCACACGGCTGAGGCACACGCCCGTGTGGACAAAAATAGACCATTTGTAAGGCCAATTTGCCACCCTTTTTCATGATCACCTAAACAACAACAATGGTACTAATTCATCATACAATTAGGAAGCCTAAACATCCATTACAGTACACATTATAAGCCATTTCAAAATCAAGCATTCAGATACTCAAATCAATACTATTTGTACATTCAAACGCATACCAACTAGCATGATTCATTCCTCATTACTCACCTATTCAATCATATACCAAAGTACATATTATACTTATCAATACAACCTATTTCAATATGTATTTTTACTGCCATCAATCACACACAAAGCTTGACTCATAAATCATCTATTAGCCATTCATTTATTAAGTCCAATTTCATACTTTTCATAAGTAAATAGTTATCATATACCAATTGACCAAATGATCATCTTGAACCATCACCAACCATACCAAATTATGCCATTACACAAGGCAAATTACACATCAAACATAAGTCATTAATAAGCCATATAAAATGGCCAAATATATCACCAAAACCTTTATAAAAAAGACTCAAGCCTATACATGCCATATAACCATATCACAAATGTGTAAATACCGAAATAAAAAATTGGATAGTATGATGCGATCTCTGCCGACTTCCAACCCGAGTGAACGTCAGAATCACTATAAAACATAGAAAAACAACACAAAATAAGCTATAAAGCTTAGTAAGCTCGTATGGTAATAAACTCATATTATTAAATAACAATATTTAAAACCATTATTCAAATCACGATATAATTCATATGATTGCACCATTCTATCTCGAATTCATGCACATAGTTAATCAAGATTTTCATGAGTTTATTCATTCAAAACACATACAGTTTGAATACTTCTTATCAATTCATTCACATCTTCATATGCATAAGCAATTATATATATAAACTTTATTCAATTCAATTTCCATAACCTTTTCTTTAGCCAAGTGAATTATGTGAAATATCATCAAATAATGGTATTTCGCACACTATATGCCATATGTATATTTAGTTAAAAAAACTACAACTCATATATCACATATCATTCAAGCCATACCTCATTATAGCCAAATAAACACATTTTGGCATGAAATATACTTATACATAAATCTTTCTCATTTCATATACATGATACACTAAGAACTTACCAAATTACCTTCATTTGATTCTCATATAGGTTTTGTACGTACTCGTATCACTTAATTCAATTGTACTTTCATTCTCGTCTTGACTTTGATTGTTGAACCTTTCGGAATCACTAAGGATACTCGGATATCACATAAAGCTCATACAATGCCATATCCCAGATATAGTCTTACATGTTATCTCATATCGATGCCAATGTCCTAGACATGGTCTTACACGTAATCACAATACAATGCCAATGTCCCAGACATGGTCTTACATACAATCTCATCTCGGTAATCTTATTTTTATGACATTTGTATCCTATACTATTCCTAAGGCTCGTACGGGACTTTCGGATGTCGTAACTCTGTCTATTCTTGCTCGTAGTTGCTCATTTGACATTCATAGCAATTCAATGACAAATAAGTTTATATAAATCAATTCAATTCAATAATAAATAAGCATTTGTAACACAATTTAAATACATTTATTAGCATACGAACATACCTCGTTCGCTGAAACGACGAATTAGGTAGACTAATCCAATACCTTGTTTTCCACCGTTCTAGATTCGAATCTCACTTTTTTCTCAATCTATATAATAAAAAAATTTACTTATTTATTCATTAATTCATTCAATTTAACACAATTTACACATTTTGGCAGAATTACACTTTTTCCTATATTATTTCACATTTTTGGAATTTAGTCATTATCACATAAAATAGCAAATTCATGTAATTAAGGGCAAGCCCATGCTAGCCGAATTTTACCCAAATTACTAGAAGCCCATATTTTTAGTTTATTCACACATCTAACCATGAATTTTACACTTTCTCAATTTAATCCTTAATTTTCATTTTTGTCAAAAATCATTTTATAAAACTTGTATATCTAGCTTCAAACATTAATAAAATATCATAAAACATATAAATAACCAAGCATTCAAAAATGGAATCATTCCAAATCTATAAAAGTTTCAAAAACAGAGATACTCGCTAGCTAGATTAAGCTGCAACGAGTTCAAAAACATAGAAATTATTAAAAACCGGGCAAAAACCACTCACCTATCAAGCTCCAAAGCTTGGCCGAACCAAAAGCTTCTCCCATGGCTGATTTTAGTTTGAAATTTTGGTGGGGAAGATGATGGAAATAAAAATATAGCTTTTGATTTTATTAAGTTTTAACTTTAATTACTTATTTACCTATTAAACCATTAAAAACATTCGAAATTACACCAAATGCCACTCCACTATCATCCACTAACTCACAAATGAGCTATTTTCCACACAAGGACCTTCACTTTAAAGTTCTATAGCTATTTGACACCTTTAGCTTACAGAACACAACTTTTGCACTTTATGCGATTTAGTCCTTTTTACTGAATTAACCACACAAACGGTAAAATTTCTTCATGAAATTTTCACACAACCCTAATATCATGTTGTAAATATTAAAATAATAATAAAATAATTTTTTTGATGTCGGATCTGTGGTCCTAAAACCACTGTTCCAATTAACCTTAAAAACGGGTTGTTACAACTCTCCCCCCTTAGGGATTTTCGTCCCTAAAAATCTTATCAAAGAATAGATTAGAAATTTACTTTCTTATAACCTTATCAATTTCTCACATAACCTCAGATTTCTCAACTCTTTAATCTCACGAGTTAAGATTCTAATCTGTCATTCACTAAAAATCATATGAAGCTGAATTTCAACTTCTGAAAGAGATATTACATATATAAAGGGTCTTATGTGAGTCATCGCATCATAGATATAAGAAACACATTATGAATCGTGTCATGTTCTGACAATTATATAAGTTGAATAAGCCACTGGATTTATTTTCTTAATAATCTCATACTGCCCGATGAATTAAGAACTCAACTTCTCTTTATAGCTAATTTGAGAAATTCTATTCTCACAACAATACTTTCACAAACACTCAGTTCACTAACTGAAATTCAATGCTTTTATGTATCAAGTTCGCAAATTACTTTTACCTTCTCTTCAGTCTCTCTAATTACATCGACCTCGTAATTATTTTTATCACTGATCTTATATAAAACTTCGTACGGTGCCATCTTTATGCTCAACTGAATTATTATTATACGTAACTGAAACAATGGTAAGTATTTTTCAAATTTTAAAACAAAATAACGAAACATTGCTCTGAGAATCTTAATCTCTCTCTTAGATTAGTCATTTGTTGAAGAATGTAAGATGCTAAATTGAAACCGTTTATCTAAAGCTTACTATAGTTTTCTACCAAATCACAATATAGAATTCAGGTCTCTACCCGAAATAATGGAGTTTGGTACGCTGTGTGATCTGAAAATCTCTTATATGTATAACTCAGCTAATCTATCAAAAGAGAAATTCATACGTACAAAGATAAAATATGCAGACTTCTTCAAACAGTCAATAATAGTTCAGATAGCATCTATCTTTTATAAAATTCATCGAAATTTTATTTCATTACTACTCAGATAGTAACACATGCTGTAACAGTCTTGAAAACACTTGATGATCAGCATTAGCTTGTTGATAGATCAGACATTTGAATACAAAGTCAAAAGTATTTCATTTCATACTCATTTACCAGTACAACTATCTCAGATTATTTAACATCTTAGTACTCCCCGATTGAACAAATAATTACCACTATGAGCTATTTGTAACAATTGTTGCATACTTTTTGGATTTTCTCGATACATAAACTCTATTTTGAAACATCAAACAATCATCGGTTCCCAACTGAAATTCTGAATCATGAATCAATTTACGTTGAACCCCTTTTAACTTGCAATTCACTGATACACTTCTAAGTTTTACAATTTCACTGAATATACATCAATTTAGCTTTTAACTCAACTAATATCAATCCATCAACCCATAAGATTAATCGTGTATTCATTGCTCGTAAAGCACATAAACGTTTCCTACTCAGAACATCTGTGACTGTAATCGTTCTTCCCTGGATGATAATCAATTACTAACTCAAAATCCTTCGACGGTTTAACCCACTTTTGCTATCCCAAATTTAGATCTCTCTGTAACATCAATTATTTTAAACTCTTGCAGTCAACAAATAGGTTACATTACTCACCAAACAATCAATGTCACTGACTATTCAACGCGAATACATTACCAATAAAACCGTTCCGATAAATATAATTTAGTGCCACGTCTTTTAGAATGTGAATTCTTGATTTAAACTATTCATATATTTACCAGTGAATGTTCAAAGTTTATTTCCAACCCTGTGGATAGATTCAAATACAAATAACTCGATTATTCCTTCAAGTAAATAATCCAATCAAACTAGACAACCGAATCGATCTCGGCTGTCAAACAATAACTTCTCAAAGAAAAACCTTTCGTCTTGTTGTCAAGATAACTCAAGCATTCAATTTATCGCAATTTTTTCAGGATACTAATCCAAGATTTTTAAAAACTTCATAATTCAAACATAACATCCCGTGTTAAACTTATTGACATTATCAAGAACTTGGGAATGATAACCAATATATGGATTTGAGCTTGATCTTTCACCATTTACACTTTTGTCAATGCTATCCCTTTCCCAAATCTAGAATAAGATTATATATAATAGAATTATTGCACTTATTAATCAACGAAGCTTTAAACCATACTGAAGCCACAACCATTAGATAGATTAAAATCATAGTGCCATAAGAAGGCCAACATCTCAACCATACAGATAGATAATGTCCCAGCTATTAGTAATGCATTTTGAACACAAAAGAAATTTGAATATGATTTCAATAGCAACCAGTGCAGAAACACAACCTCTATGAATCTGATAACTATACCATTGTACTCGCATGATCAAACTAGAAATTTTAGTCATGTTAGATATAGTAATCTTCGTCAAAAGAATATCTCTTGCAGACAATCACATAGAATCATAATAAAACTGAGGGAATCAAACCCTAAGCCTGACAACCCTAGGAAGTCATTTAGGTAGGAATTAGCCAAAAATTGGTATTTTCTATCCGTGAACCCCTTACCTCAATTCGGCCTGGACTATGAGGTCGAGAGATAAGTAATTATTGATCGAGAGATCGTGCTAGAGTAACTACTAGTTAATTGAGTAGAAACTCGAAATAAGAATTAGTTATGACCACCGAAGCAAGCTAATCACTTATGCTTAGATTTGGTTGTATTACATCTTAGTTTTCTCTGTTCACTTTATTTTGCTTGTTTATTTATTTTAATATAAAACCTAAAACTAGTTTCCACTTTATATTTTATTGTAATATAATTTATTTAAAGTGTTAATTAGTTTTATTTATGTTTAGATTAATATTAACTTAGTACTCACCTCCCTTGGGTACAATCCTTGGAGTACTTACCTACTTCATTGTAAGAACTATATTACAACCCAACTTGTATGCTTACGGACACTGCCTCAAATTCCATATTTTTAGTAGCAATATTAACACTCTGGATGTTAGTACGTCCTAAGGCGGTCATATTTCCACAGCCTTATGCTTGCATAATTCACTCAATCACTGAAATCATGTACAACCACAGAATTCAAACTACACTTATGTAACACCCCTACCCGTATCCATTACCGGAATAGGTACGAGGCATTACCGGAGTTTACTGAACATTTTCAGATAATTCTGAGTCATTTATTATTCATATTTTGAAAATAATCATAATGTCTTTTTATTGGGCCCTCGAAGCCCCAAACATACATTAAAAATCAACCGGAATTAAATCAGGATCATAAAAAAAAATTTTCGCAAAATGTTAAATTTTATTTTCATCTAAGTACTTACCATTTCAATGCTTCTTATAATTAAACATGTTGCCATTCAATCAATAGCTTGACCTTTGTCTAAGCGTCAAGCCACATCATTGTTAGTATACTTGCACATATTTCATATAAATTCAACATTGATATACTTATTTTCTCGACATGTCACACTTGAGTTTAATAATTGTCTTTACTTACATAATTTCCTTGTATCAACATATCAAAGATAATCATATATGTACATGTCATGAAACATATCATTCTCTTACCGTTTCTTCATAAGCATATATCATTCATTTCATTATATTAATATTTCATGCTCCATCATTTCCATATATTTTATGTATATTTATTCCAGTAATAGCTTATATCAAACTTAACATAAATTATATTCCATGTACTTATACTTATTTCGTTTATCTATCTTCATAATTATTTCATATAACCATTCGTCATCTGATAGATATTACCTGAATATCAATTGTTCAACAGATGTCATAGCGTCTCCCATCCATGGTCTTATTTATCTTTGACATGATGCCATAGTGTCTTTCAACTATGGTCTTACTCATTTTCTGTCATGTTGCCATGGTATCTTTCAACCATGGTCTTACACATTTCATATCAGGTTGCCATGGTATTTTTCAACCATGGTCTTACAAATTTCATATCAGGTTGCCATGGTATCTTTCAACCATGGTCTCACACATTTCATATCAGGTTGCCATGGTATCTTTCAACCATGGTCTTACACATTTCATATCAGAGAGCACACTACCGCGAACCTCATCCTTACAGTGGGATTACCAGTCCAGGCTAAATCCCCTATAATATAAACTCATAGAGTATTGTCGGGATTACCAGTCCAGGCTAAATCCCCTGCAACGACAATTACTCTAATGAGATTGGATCTGAATTACCAGTCCAGGCTAAATTCAGACCTTAATTTGGATTACCCGTCCGGGCTAAATCCATTTTGCACGTATTCTTCGGGAGCGCTATATCCGAATAGGATCACCTGTCCAGGCTAGATCCTTTTTACCGTCAATTCCTCTTCAGAGATCAATCGAATTTTCCTTTCATTCAACCGGGATTTATTTTCAATTTATATCGAGTATTATCAATATTTCATCAAATATCATGAATTGAACATTCAAATCATATTTTCATCACATAACCACATATTTCAAGTATTTAAAATACAATTCAAGTTACACCAACTTACTTCATTGCTTGTTTGTGTTTATAATTTTATTAATCCGATATCTTTTCTTTTCCACGATCAAGTCTCATATTTGAGTCGTCCGGATCTTTATAAATAAATTTGATCATCATTTTCATTCATTTCATATTCTAATGCATTTAATTAATGCTCTAGGCAAAATTACCATTTTGCCCCTAAACTTTTAATTAATGACGATTTCATCCTTAGGGTCAGGAAAATAAAATTCTTGCAATTTAATCCTTATTTTTAGCTATTATTCTCTTACATATTGATAACAGTCCATGAATTCTATAAAATATCAGAATTTTCCATAATTTCAACACTTTTCAATTTAATCCCTAAAACATGTTTTCCCCCTATCTTGAACTAAATTAATAATTTTATTCAATTTTGTAATTTAAATAATAAAATAATCCATTTCGTGCAATTTGGTCATTTTTGACATTTTTAAAAAATTGCCCAGAAAGTTTTACTTTTATTCAATTTAGTCCCTGAGCCTAAAATATGCAAATTAGCCATGCTAAATGAATATTCATATATGTTTTCCTCCTCCTCCTCTCCATTCCACATCCTTAATGTATATAACACACTTGTAAGTAACATTATCTATATTTTTTTATTTACTTTTATGAATATTCAAGCTGTCTATCTGTGTCATAGTCTCTAAATTATTTATATCTAGAGCTATAGAGCTCCAAATTAAGATCCAAAAATTTTCCCTGAAACTAGACTCATATATATTCTTTTCATAAAATTTTAAGAATTTTTGGTTTAGCCAATAAGTACAGTTTATTCTTTAAATTTACCCCTATTTTGTTGTCTGACAGTTCTGACCCTTCTTTACTAAAAATTAATTATCTCCTCGTACATAATTTGAATGGTATTCTAGTTTATTTATATTGAAAATAGACACATTCAATATTCTAAAAATATAAATTTAAGCCCCTAATTATTTCTATCTAATTTTTGATGATTTTCCAAAGTCAGAATAGGGGAACCCGAATTCATTCTGACCTTGTCTCACAAAATTCATTATATTTCATGATTTACAAATCTATTACTTACATCGTTTCTTCTATAAGAAACTAGACTCAATAATATTTAATCTCATACTTTATTTATCCTATAATTCGATTTCTACAATTTTTGGTGTTTTTTCAAAGTTAAACTACTGCTGCTTTCCATAACTGTTTTAGTGCAAGATATTAATTACCATGTTATAACACCCTTATTTTCTTTTTCTACACCATTTCTCATCACTTTCTCTTATTTTATCTTCACTAACATATCAAGAACATAGGACCTTATGTAAGAAAACTCTACTATAACATTATTTCCATGCTTTGTTAATAATAACAAACTTAAAAACATATTGAAATCTTGATGTACTTACCTTTTCTTATTGACTTCAATCTTTAAATTGATTTTTATCTCTCCTCCAACTTCTATTTCTTGAATCCAACCTGATATTCTTGCTCCCATCATCTCCTTGCTATCTTTCTCTCTTGATGGCTATGGAAATTCTTTCAAATTTTAGGTGAAAATAATGAATTTTTGGAGGAAGGACTAAATTGTAAGAAACGGAAAACTTTCTTTCTTCTTCTTCTTCTCACGTTAGTTGCATGAGAATGGTGATCATCCTCCCTTTCTTTCCTTACATATATATATTAAATAAAATAATAATAAAATAATAAAATATCATTTAAAAATCAATTTAAAGTATTAATAAACTAATATTTATTTATTTAATTTATCTAAAATATCTCCAACATCATCATTGTCTCTAGATTTCTCTCTCTTCCAATTAACCATTTTGCCCTTTGTGATCTTTTAAAATTTCAATCTTGAGTCATCACTTAATTTGGTAAAATTGTAATTTAGTCCCTCATAATTCTTCACCTATTCAATTTGGTCCTAATTCATCAATTTTTCTTGGTTTCTAGATCATTCCACCCTTAAAATATTTGCACTATTAGTCCTTCAACTTTTCATATTTACACTTTAGTCCTTCAAATTTTGAGTATTTACTCTTGGGCCACAAAACTTTTCTCACTTTTACAATTTAATCCTTTCTTGAATCAATATGTCATAATATACTTCCCAATATTGACATAACTCAAAATTTCCCTTTTTGTCACTTTATTTCCTTATTTTACTATATCACGGATAATATTTTACTATAAAAATTTTCGGGGTATTACAACTTAAACACTCATACTATAAGGAGTGCACTATATTTTAACACGTCAATACACCAAAAAAATGTACATTCATAGAGCATACAAGCAATTATTCAATCCTTTCTACAACTTTATGCATGCATAATTCACTCAATCACCAAAATCATGTACAACCACAGATTTCAGACTACACTCGAAACAATCATCGAAACAGAGTATATCAAAAGCACAACAAACAACATCCTGGGGGAAAGAAGAGAGTAAAGAGCTCATCTAAACTCTTTCATCCTCGACAACTTAGCTTTTCCAAATGCTAGAGTCTCTATCATCCTGACCGCTAAACATGAAAAACATGTCAGTTAAATTGAAGACATTTAAACCTTAAAACCCTAAACCCACTTTATAGAAAGATATGTCTCACCCTTCCTATTATCCGCGAGTACTAAAAGATAAGAAATATTACTAGTTTCTCAATTTCTCTATTTTTAGACTTCAATTCTCATAACCATTGCTTCAAGCAGGGCGCTATTAAATTTTCCTCTTCTTCAAAACAACCGAAGAAGATGATGAAAGGAAAAAGAAAGTTATAAACTGATTGAAGAGAATTCAACCTAATTTAGCACAATCTCCATATTTCACCTTAGCCATCTATCGCTAATTATTCTATCCCCTACTAAGGAACCAACCGATTTCAACCTAAACAAACCAAAATTGAAATATAAATATTTGCCCGGCGGTCACAAAAATTTCCAAAATTTCCAATAGAGTCTGCCAACTCATCTTTTTATTCAGTTAACTTTCAAATCTCTTTTAAATTCGAGTCCTTAAAGAAATCCGAGTGTGACATGGGATATGTGATATTATGAATATCATTATAGATTATATCGAGATCTAGCATTTGTTGCGGATTATAGATTATTATATGTCTCTACGGAGACCTTGGCATGGTGGAGGGATGTATATGCATGTAGGAATGCACGAGCTTTGCACTTTGATGCTTTGGCATAGTGTAGTTTACCCGTGTACCCGAGTCCATTTTGCTAGGGTTTCATCGGGCGTAACATTATAACGGGAATTAGAAAACTTGAAAAGGTAATGAAATAGATTAATATTATATTACAGTATTGAAATGAAATAAAAAAACTTAAATGAGTCGATAGACTCTAGAAATAGATTCAGACGATATGTTAAAACATATTTTTGTTATGAAATGAACTAGAAATTGAATGTCATAATGGATTGATTATGAATGTTTTAAATTGTAAATTGGTATTGACAGTTAAAGGTCTTAAGATAGGTTTTCGTATATGTAATTTGATTTAATCATTCTTTTGCCATGATAGGTTAATTAGTTTGCCCTTGATAATTGTATAGCTTCATATGTAATTGATTATATACTTATGTTACAATATATAATACAAATTGGTAGGCATTGAGATTATAAGCATCATGACATATTGCTATTGTTGCCTTATGTTATATTATCTTGAATCATGAAAGTACCACTGAGCTCTATTGCTCAGTGTACAGTTTGTTTTCTCCATGTACAGGTTCATGTGTTCTTCAAAGCCCTAGGAATTGAAGTCAACATCCAGATTTTCGATTTCAGCTCAACAAAGTTTGTATAGTTCGTTTTCATTTTAATTTGTGGCAGGTACCTAGGAACATTTGTTAAAGGTCTCAAGTAATCAAGGTTGTATATATATACATTTTTTTTTGTGGTCAAATGAATCTATTAATGTTCATGCTTATAAGATGTGTTAATGGTTAGTATATTGGGATCGCTTTTATGGTGAATGGTTGAATTGAGATCTAGGATTAGTTGTTATGTGGTTGTTAAAGTTTTTGTTAAGGTTTATTTAGGTACAAAGTTGAAGGTTGTGGATAATAGAGGTTACGTTACGATGACGTATCCCCAACATCGTGACAAGATTCAATTCAGGGCTCTCGTGGTGACAACACAACTCGATGTTACGCGAACGTTAGTTAGAGAGTCATGTTGCGACGAGGAAATCTTAAAGTTATGACGTTAACTCAAGTTTTGTAATCTTTACTATTTGGTCCTAGTCCGACCTTGGGCTAGCAATAGAGCTTTTGTAAGCTCGTATAAAACCTATTTTACTTATATTTAAATGTTTAATTATTTTAAGTCGAATATAATTTGATTGTAGTTGCTCCAGTAACAAATGTGACTCCCTGTAGCTTGGACCCAACGATCGGGTTGGGTATCGAGGTGTTACACCCCAATGTTTGTCGATGAATGATGAGAATGTAGGTTCATGCGAGGACAACATTGAGCTCCTGATTGAATATCGCAGACAACCTAAATGCCAATAAAGGGAAACATAATGGTTCACCCCACGGACAACTCCATCGAACCATCAATTTTGATACATGTAAATTTAATTATTTGTAATTATTAACAAATATAATTAATAAATTGTTTAAATTAAAATATTATAACTCATCTTTTTTATTGCCATATATTTTTATTTTTTAATTACTGTATGAATTTTGTCAATGTAATTGTTTGAATTACATGGAAAACATTTAATAAATGTTTAAAATAATGCCAAATATTTTTCTTAACATGATCTTAAATTCTTACCCTATATGAATTTAATGCTTTTTTTTATTTTGTAAGAAGGACAAGCTTGCCTATAATTATGGGGAATCATGGCCAAAACATAGAAACAATTTTTTATCAAAATAATATAAAAAAATTAATTACGAAAATGGTGTTGGACTTAGATACATTTGAACATAGGGTACACAAATTTAAATTCGCCTCGACCATGATGATTGTCCAAGATTATAGTTTCTATGTGGGCACTTGTTTCGACTATGGCCAACAGCTCTACATAAATTGTAATGTTTGGATTCAACCGTCTCCCTCAAGTCCATGTCATTCCAAATTCTAGTGGCCTATGGGAAACCTTTGGGTACCCTACGTATCCCCAGGTTTTTGAGCAACTTGAATCTAGGCGAAAGCATTAACCATGTTGAGGCATCCCTGAAGGTGGGGAACTCATTTCCTCAATAATGTAACATGGGTTCCAGCGTGTACATTGTTGGAAAAAATCCAGTTCGAAAACAGTTTTCTTGCACAACAGAAAATAAAAATTTTGAAAACTGAGCCGGTTTGTAATATTTATAGCAATAAACCTTTTACTGAAATCGCACAATTGAACAACCTTCTTTGTTATTCTCGTACCACGAATAGCTTCGAGTGTGGGCTCGAACGATTCGAATCAAATGTAGAACCCAAAATAGTTTTCTTTACTTTAAGTGTGAAAGCAAAATCTCTCTCAATAGAAACCACTAGAATTGTTATTTCCAAAAATAGAATTAATATTTAGAGAATAAACTCTCACTATTTTCGGGCAGAATAACAATATCTCAAAGTTCTATATTTAGTCCTATTGGTGCCATCTATTTATAGGGAAAAGAGGTAAAACTCTTGTTGAATTGTAGAAGTTTATTTCAATAGAAAAAGAACTCCTAGTCTAACTAGGTTTAGGTGGGGCTACAACACTAGTTAAACAATTAGGGTTTTTCGTCCCTTGTTTTAAATATGAGGCACTTTTAGGCCTCTCCCATATCACATCCAATTACAAGTACTTCCTGGACTTTTAATGTAACACCCTCACCCAACCCAATCACTAGATTCAAGTGCTAGCGTCACAACAGAATCGGGTGATAGTTCATACTAGGTCCCGCTAAGTTAAAAAACATGTGGTATTACTTATTTATAAGATTTACAATAGTCATAATCTTTTAAATATTAAATTTCACAGTCTGAACTCCGAACTCTAAGGGATTTAAATATATACAATATATATTCGCCCCCTTGGCGAATATTCTAAAGGTACCCCCTCTTATGCGCATGGCATTAAATTTATGGTTGCCCATCGTTCAACCAATGTCTGGCTTGGTCCCTCCTTGAGTTCCTTTTTTCGAGGATCCTAAAAAACATAGGCCACACTTTGATAAGTCCGGGTGAACTTAGTAAGTTTCTACATTTCACGATAATAGACCCCATCTCGTAAGGGGTTTTAAATAGAAAGAACTAAAAATAAATATTTCCCTGCATGTACGAGTAAATTCTCTTAAACACATCGTAGCGACCTTTGATTTATTCCAAATCCTATCCACCCATAATCAGTTCTAATAGTTCCTCAGACGTCTCACCATTTTCATAGACTCCGTCTTTATCTTTACCTGTATTCCTCTTTCTTTTTTTTCTTGGAGTGGGAATCTTCTTTCCACCATGTTCTCAAAGGGTAATCCTAGGATCTACCCTGCTAATAGCCCTTGGGTATCTTCCCTTTGGTGATCATTCCAAATCAATTCAGTCCATGGTAGATTCTTTCTCTTTCCCTAGTCCCGAAAGACTTGCTATCATCCTAACCTCTACGATAACTAGTGGGGTTCCTAGTCCATTTAGCAGATTAAGGCCCTTTTGGACAAATAGCGATTGGATTATTTCCTTTTAATCGACCTTGTCTTGAGTACCATGCTCAAATGTGTAACATATCTATCTATTGTTGACCGCTTAATCCTCTTGTATCCTGTTGACTATTGTTGGAGTGTTCATTTGCGCCCATAATCTTTTTCTCATGTTAGTCCCCTATAGACTAGCCATTCAGCGGGTATTTTCCCAATGGCTTCCCCTTTTGAAAAGGAATAGTCCTGAAGGACATTTTTGTCTTTCAGGGTATCCTTCTTTATTGGTGGGTTTTAGCTCACACTTTTTTCCTTATGGACTAACTGATGTACGTATGACAAGCCACTAGTCTATAGGGTTTCTCTGAGTGCCTATAACATTCCTTAATAGTAGATCATTATCTACGATCCTTGGTTAAACCATTTCTCATTCACCTATACATTAGGCACCATTAGTACATCAACTATCATGACTACTTCTTACTGGTTAACATCCTTTTGCCTTGTTGGTTTGCACGACTATTATTCCCGCAGTCCTTTTTTATTTCCAATATGTTCCCATTTGTTGGCGGATTCCTTCAACCCACTGATTGACTGTTTCATGTCCATGCTTTTATTTTTCCTTTCCAACCCAATTTTCTTGTTTGCAAGTTGTCCCACAATTTCTGTTCTAATTTTCCTCCCATTTATTGTCCTACTAGACTCTCGATGTTACTGTAGCCAAGCTATAGTCTTACACCTCATAATCCTCATGTTTATTATCTCGGTGAACTATCTATGATTTGTAACATCTTTCAGCTATGGTCTTACACAATATATCTCCGTGTTTACTATCTCAACAGATTATTCTGTGTTTAGTGTCCCGGTAGACTACTCCATGTTTAGTGTCTCGGTGTACTGCTAAAGGATGTCATAGCATCTTTTAGCCATGGTTTCAATCCTACTTACTGTTCTGGCGCGCTTCCATATGATGCCATAGTGTCTTTCAGCTATGGTCTTACACATTTTATCATGGCGCCATAGTATCTTTCAACTATGATCTTACTCATTTTTATTATGACTCCATAACATCTTTTAGCTATGGCATTACTTATTTTTATGATGACACCATAACATCTTTAAGCTATGGTCTTACTCATTTTTAGGCTTATAACCTCCGATTGGTTCTATGGCCTAGCCATGATCTTTCTTGTTTACTCTTCCCATTACATTTCTTTCATTCTTCCATTTCACCATTCCTAACCTTGATGTTCGAACACCACAATGTCCTCTTTGCAAGGCCCGGAGCTTCGTTCATCATGGGTGCACTTAGCAACACCGTATGACAGTATCTAATAGAACCACTCTCTTTTCCCCATTCCTAACTTTGACTAACTCGTCATTAATCCCCTTTTAATAATTCCATATGTAATACACATGTTTTATAAATAAAACATCATGGTATTATGCAGACTTAACTAAAATGGCGGATACTCAAGAATCATGCAACCTTATAGCATACTTAGCATTTCAGGGGTTGAGTGCAAAAACTCACCAAATGCTTCCTAGCCTCCCCAACTTAGCTTATTTGTATGCTAGAGCTTCCATTCTCCTGGCAGCTAAGCATGACAACCAAAATCATGAATTAAACTTGGTATTCCCAACTTAAAATTCAGTTTCCCAGAAACATGCAGAACCCCCAAGATGGTTCCAAAAACCTTTAACTTCATTTCCTTAATCTTACGTATACTGAAGGATTCAGGACCTTACCAGCTTACTAGATTCTCAGTTTTCCCACTAAAATCTTATGGTAATCACCCCATACAGAGCTTCCACGGCTATCTCTCCTTCGAAGCGACCAAGGAATGAGATGAAGAAGAGAAAAGAAAGAAACAAATTTGAGAGGAATCCCCTCTGAGGATTCAATTCTCAACAATTTATAACCCTCCATGCGCGGTCTCCCACCACATAACAACCATTCATCCGTAATCATTTTGTTCCCTACCGAATGACCGATTGGTTCAAATTCAACTGAACTAGAATCGAATCTTAACCTTGTCCAATTTCGTTTTGAACTTTACATGATTTTCAAATAGAGGTTGCTTCCTTACAATATCTTACAATTTAACCCCTAAAATGTCATTAATTTATGGGTTTAAAGGATTTCAGGTGTGACATTTAACCTAGTACTTTATAATTCAATCCAACCCTAAATTTGTTTTTGTATTTTCCTAAATAAACATCTTAAATTAAATTAAATTAATTAATTAATTTCCCAATTAAATAGTTTTCTTAACCCAATTCTATTTTTAAAAAAATTAAAACGACTTGATCGTAAAAGAATCTATGGGAAAATATACTTAATATTTCTACATTCAATGGGTTCACCAAGACCAATAAATTTATTTCCATTTTCGAATTTCAATTGTTTAATCACTTAACTAAATAATAATTCAAAAATATACAAATTCATTTTCTAGGTCATTTTCATTTAGAAAAAATCACATTTATTTCCAAATGTTTCCAATTTCTATAACTTTACCATTTCTATCAATTTTTGTTCATTTGATTCAACATGCAATTTATTTTTGGTTTCAACGAGCTAAGGAGGGACCAAATGGACATATGTGATTAGGGCTCCAATTATTTATAATTAAGTTCTAACTTTTTGCGTATTAATTATAAACTCATTTAGTCATGAAATCATTCCATTATAGTATTGTGACTTAGCTCCTCCTAATGACATATCATTACAAAAGCAACTCGATTAGTGCTCATCTAAATGACCTTCTCATAAGTGTGTTACATCATTAATCTTTTTAGGATAACTCTATTCTCCCAATATAATTCTAGCTTATCTCATGGTAACCATTACATCTTCCTTCAAGAAAAGTTAATTACTATCAAATAGTAATCAAGTCATTCATCACAAAGATGAGTGACCCATGACCACATTTACTTTTCATCAACCTTGTAATGCCAATGAGATAATATCATTTACCCATATCTCAGGCTATGAATTCCACTGTTATGAATGATGCTACATACTGCAGAAGTCGTATACCCAATGCACCAACTTTCAGTTCCTTATCTATTTGAACTCAGGGTTTTACTTACATCAAAGTATACGAGTCACACATACATAGTTCATCATCCACTCAAGATTAAGGTATGTCACACCTTGAAAGTCACAAGTGAATAAATCCATAAATAGATTCATAATCTAGTCTTCTTGGGTCTAGTTCAATGTACTGTTAGTCAGTTAGTCACATCTATGTCTTTTAATTAGTTTGTTCATTTTTTATTAGACTAAGGACATGCTTCGGTTCGTCTACTAATATAAGTCGTCTTTTTGTATTATGATTCGACCACGTAATTTTGTTTAGTATTAGTTTAAACAATAGACAACCAGTGAGCTAATATTTTCTTTTATTTCACTTTACATTCAAAAACCAAGTGAGAACATTATACAAAGTATAGTAATGTAATCTATGAATTATTTTATTAACTAATATGTTCGAAAAAGTTACAAGTGTACATAAAAGAAAATACTACACTTAGGGCACTAGATCCAATAGTCTCCCACTTCCTCTAGCAAAGTAGATTAGTCATATTTTGCATTCATATGCATTCCATATATTTCCCAAAGAACTCTCTAGCTAGCAAAGTCTTGGTAAAATAAATATTTAAGGTTTGTCCTCAGATGCGATCTTTGACTACACCACTATTTTGTCAAACACTACTATCTCCCTTATGATACTTTCTATCAATTTATTTTTTCTTTATGTGGTTTCTTTGAGGTTTAGCTATATCTGCACTATTATAGTGTCATAACTTTTCCATACTTCATATTCGACCCTCCATGGTGAAGTTAGTAGTGTAACCCTGCTTGACACTTATTCACCCTATAGACCTATCGCCTAAGAAAAAAAACAAAACCTAATGCCGATTTCCTCGAATCTCGACACATTTGGAGTAAGATCTCTTTTGGAATACACAAGCATATAATCCTTCATTCTTCATAAATACTTGAATATATACTTAATTGCTTGTTAGTGTCTAAAGTCATTCAAATATAGTCATATAGTCCCTAATACAAGCCCTCGAGGCCTAAAACAAGCATTAGTAGTGGTTCGGGACTAAATCGAATACTTAATAAATTTTTAGAAAAACATAGAAAATTTTCAAAGTATAGGGAACAAACGCCCGTATGACCATGCCGTGTGTCTCACACGGCCAAAAGACAAGCCCATGTCAAAAGCCGTGTGGACATTCAAAATGGGATGACATGCTCATGTCTAATCCCGTGTAACTCTCTGACTTGGGTCACACGGCCAGACCACACATCCATGTGTCAGGCCGTGCACCCTTCAAAATTGCCTCATACACCCGTGTGCCAGATTGTGTGCTAGGCCGTGTGAAAACTAGAGGGTGTACTGACTTGTACCACATGGCCAAGCCACACACCCATGTGCTAGGCCATGTGAAGTTACTGACTTGGTTTCTAAATAAATATCAGGGGACACACGGCTGTGTCACCTGGCTGTGTGTCACATACGGTTGAGACACGCGCCCGTGTCTCTGCCCATGTGGACAAAAAGAGGCTATTTTCCAAGCCATTTTTCTCACCGAAATTTTCATCAACCTAAATAAAACAAATAGCATATGACTATATCATCAATAAGCTTTCAAACTAACCAAAATTCAAGTTCAAATCATGTAATACCATTATCAACAACCAACAATACTCATTAAAATCACAATTGACCATTTAAAATCATACCAATATCACTTCCAAAAGTTACCTAAATGGTTAGATACATATATACACTTCTGTGCCTAAAACACATTCAATATGCCATTTCTCAATCTCAACCACATGATGCTTAAAATTTCCAAATCGCAATCAAGGCTAACCACACATATATATATATTTACATTTGAAAATTTCTCAATCCCAAATACATACAAGATGAGACTAACCACACACACACACACACACACACACACACACACACACACACATATATATTTACATTTCAAAATATATGACTACTTACAAGCCAATTCAAATGGCCAAAATTCATCAAGACATAAAGGCTACATTAGCCAAAAGACCTATACATGCCATATAACATAAATACACAAAATTCAAAAATACCAAAACAATAGTTGGATAGTGTGATGAGAACTCCGACAACTTCCAATCCGAGCAAGCTTCGAAATCACTATAAAACATAGAAAAGTAAACAGATAAGCTATTAAGCTTAGTAAGCTCGTATGACTAATAAGTACAACTTACCATTTAATCATAATTTAAGTAATTAAACATGGCATAATGCAACTCAATTTAATCCACAAACCTAACACATATACATTCATACACACATTCCATACATTCAATGCTTATATAATTCACATACATAACTATAATGACACGTATCAATCTTTTATTCTTTCATACCATCAATATACCCGTTGAACCATTTGGAATACTATTAGATACTTGAGAATCTCGCACACTAAGTGCCAACACATTGTCGAAACCATCTCTACCTCATATTTCATATAAATGCTCACTCTTGAGCTATCATTAGGCCTGTTCACACAAGCTGACGGTCAAGACGTAACTACATAGTGCTGCTCACACAAGCTGATGAGTAACCGCAACACATACCAAAAAACTCATCCAGCGGTAGAACGTACGGACGAACACCCAAAACAAGGTAACCCCTAATAACATGTCATTTGTATCCTATCTATTCCTAAGGTTCAACCGAGATATATACATTGTTGATAACTTGTCGAGAATTTACCTGGTGTCGTATCATCATAATTATATCAATTAAAAATTCTAACACATATAATGTAATGCTTATTAAACAAACGAACTTACCTCGATCACAAAAACAATGAAATAAGATCGACTAGTTTGATACATTATCTTTCCCTCGGTCTAGATCCGTACGAGGCTTAACTTGACCTAAATAATCAAATTCAAACTATTTAGTATTCATTCTATTCAATTCAGCCCAAAATACATTTTTGTTCAAATTTACACTTTTACCCCTAATATTTTAACTTCTTTACAATTTAGTCCCTAACTCATAAAAATGCAAATTCATGCAATTTAATCCACACCCATGCTAGCTGAATTTCATACAAGCTTATAACAGCCCATACATTTTATTATTCCACACATTTACCACATAATTTTCATATTTATCAATTTAATCTCTAATTGATAATTTTATCAAAAAATCACTTAACAAATATTGTTTATCTAACAACAACCATTTATTTTCTACCATCAAACATCAAAACACATACACAGTCATCAATGGCAAAACCCTAATACTTTAATAGTTTCACAAACTAGTCCCTAGGCTAGCTAGATTAAGTAACAACGACTCCAGAAACATAGAAATCATTAAAAACCGAGCAAAAATGTACTTACATGCTCTCCCTCTAGCTAGCTGAATTCAAGAACCTTAAAAATGGCTTTATTTCCTTCAATTTTTGGTGGTAGAGAGCTTTGGAGAAGATCAGTACATTATTTCCTTTATTTATTTTTAGTTTATTTTGCTAATTACTAAACTAACCTTTGTTTTTTATTTTATAATTCACTTATTTAATGTCCATATTTGTCCAATCAAATAAAAAATGGTCTATTTACCATTCAAATACTCATACATTTAAGTTCTTTAGCTATTTGTGCCTTTAGCCTATAGAACTCTAATTTTGCACCTTTTGCAATTTATCCTTTTTATCATATTAAGCATGCAAACGATTAAATTTCTTAACGAAATTTTTATACGACACTACTAACATGCTATAGATATTAAAATAATAATTAATTAAATATTTTTTACTTCAGATTTGTGGTCCTGAAACCACTGTTTCAATTTAACTAAAAACGAGTTGTTACAGCTGGAGCACAAGGAACCTTTCTCATGTTTTCTCCTTTTTTCGCTGTCCTAGGACAGTCTTCCAAAGAAAGATAAAATCTCCATATAGAGATTTGAATTCCCTTCATCGAACTAGTCATTACATAATGTTCCAATATCTTATATAGGTATGAGGCATGTGATACATCTATCACTTTGTTTTCTTGATTTCTTAGGATTCAAATTCCTTGAACAAAATTAGTTTCTTCCAAGTACTTCATGCTAAATTGTTGGGTTAACCACAGTTTAACTATTGAAAATGTCCCCACATCAATCTCAATTAGTAGAATGTCATCAATATATAGAACGAGAAAGACCACATTTTCATCCCTAATACGTTTATATAGACAAGGTTCATCTATATTTTGTTGAAATCCAAAAGTCTTGACCGCTTGATCAAATCTTTGATTCCATAAGTGGGATGCTTGTTTAAGTCCTTTAATGGATCTAAGCAGTTTGCAAAATTTATACTTGTTTCCTTTAGCTATATGTGGATGTTCTCTTCAATATAGTCATTCAAGAATGTTGTATTGACACCCATTTGCTAGATCTCATAATTGAGAGTTATCGCAATGGATACAAATGTTAGAATAAAAAATAGAATAAGTTTCGACAGTTTAAGAATTCACTGATCTATTTCCTGAAGAATTTTTAAGTTTACCACCTGAAAGAGAGGTTGAATTTGTTATTGATATAGCATCAAGAAATGCTCCGGTCTCTATGGTACCATATAGAATGGCTCTAAAAAATTTGAAAGAATTGAAGACATAGTTGTAAGAATTGTTAGACTGGGGATTTATTCGATTGAGTGTATCACCTTAGGGGTACTCCAATGCTATTTGTAAAAAAGAAAGACAGAACCCTGAGATTGTGTATTGATTACTGACAACTAAATAAAGTATCCATAAAGAACAAGTATCCACTTCCTTTTATTGATGATTTGTTTGATCAGTTGAAAGGAGCAATTATGCTTTCTAAAATTGATATTTGGTCGAGTTATTATTAGCTCAGATTCAAAGTGCCAGATGTGTCGAAAACCACTTTTCAAACTCAATATAGACATTGTAAACTTTTGGTAATGTTTTTTGGGATAACTAATGCCTGAACTTCTTTTATGGGTCTGATGAACACAATTTCTCAATCATATCTAGACAAATTTGTTGTTGGGTTCATGTATGACATTTTGATTTACTCGAAGAAAAAAATGATGATGATTAATATATGAGAATTGTGCTAGAGACCTTTCAAGCAAAACAGTTATTTGTATGCCAAATTAAAAAAATATGAGTTCTAGCTACGAGAAGTGGAAATTCTTGGCACGTGATATCGACTGAAGGTATCTGATTGATCCGAATAAAATATCAGCAATTATGAATTGGAAACCTTTGAAAAATTTCATAGAGGTGTGAAGTTTTATGAGATTGGTTGGATATTATTGGCATTTTGTTAAAGGATTTTTTATGATAGCTCTCCAACTAACAAAACTATTCCAAAAGAATGTCACTTTCGTTTTGTCAGATAAATTCCAGAAGAGTTTTGAATAGTTGATAGCAATGTTAACAGAAGCTTCGATTTTGACTCAGCCTGAATCTGAGAAAGAATTTTTTGTTTTAAGTGATGTTTCACTGAATGGTTTGGGTTGTGTACTGATGCAAGGGGAAAGGTAATTGCCTCTGCTTTTTGAATACTTAAGCCATACAAGAAAAATTATTCTACACTCAATCTAGAATTGGTTGTAGTGGTTTTTACATTGATGATTTGGAGGCATTATTTATATGGGGAGAAATGTCATATTTTCATAGATCATAAAAGCCTGAAGTACCTGTTGATGTAAAAAGAGTTGAACTTGAGACAACATAGGTGGCTCGAATTGCTTAAAGACTATGATTTGATTATTGATTATCATTCAAGAAAAGTTAATGTTACAGTTGATGCTCTGAGTCGAAAGTCTTTGTTTACTTTGAAAGTAATAAATACCCATTTGCCTCTGGAACGTGATGGTTTTATTTTAGTCGAATTGAGAGCTAAAAATTTTTTCCTTTAGAGAATCCAGGAATTGCAGAAAGATGATCTTGAGTTACAAGTGAAATAGAAACTGGTTGTTGATTATCATATCACTAAGTTTAGTACAAGTGATAGCGGAAGTCTGTATTTTAGGAACTGCTTGTGTGTATCGAAGGATTCAAAGTTGAAATAAGGTATTCTGCATAAAGCTGATGATAGTGCTTATATGATACATCTGGACAGCAATAAGATGTATAATGACTTGAAATAGTCGTACTGGTGGCTGGGAATGAAAAGAGAAATCTCTGAATATATGGAAAAATGTCTGGTATGCCAACAAGTCAAAGAAAAACATCAAGTTTTTAGATTTTTACAGCCAATAATGATTTTGGAATGGAAATCAGAATGAGTCACTATCGGAAAGATGTAATCAGGGTTATAGTTGACAAATTAATCAGGTTTATAGTTGACAAACTAACCAAATCAACTAACATTATTCTTCTGAGAACTGACTATACACTCGAGAAGTTAGATGAAATTTACATACCAGAATGTCAGATCACACGGTGTATCAATGTCTATAATTTTAGATCGAGACCTAAGGTTTTCCTCCAAATTTTGGGGTAAATTGCACGAAGCCCAAGGAACAAAATTGAATTTCAATACAATGTTTTATCCTTAGGCTGACGAGCAATCAGAACGAGTGATTCAGATACTTGAAGATATGTTACATTGCTGTGTAATTTAATTTGAAGGCAACTGAGAAAGATTTCTACCATTAATTGAGATTGTGTACAATAACAACTATTAGTCAAACATCAAAATGACACATTACAAAGCATTATACAGTCATAAATGTAGGAATCCTCTGTGCTGGTTAGAGTTGAGTGAAAAAAATGGCAGCAGTAGATTTGATCAAAAAGATCCTAATTATTCAGGATTGTTTGAAAAATGCCTCAGATCGACGGAAATCTTATGTCGATTTAAAAGGAAAAGAATTTGAGTTTCAAATTAGCGACAAGGTGTTTTTGAAAGTCTTGCCCTGGAAAAAAGTTCTATGTTTCAGTAGAAAAAGAAAGCTCAATCCGATATTTATAGAGCTGTATGAGATTCTCGAAAGAATTAGTCCTATAGCATACCGATTAGCTATGATTCCAGAACTTGAAAAGATTTATAAAATATTTCATGTGTCGATGCTAAGCTATTATGGATCTGACCCTTCTCACATGATATCTCCCGATGAAATAGAATTATAGCTAAATTTGACCTATAGTGAAGAACCAGTAAAGATTTTTTCTCGGGAAGTAAAAGAGTTAAAAAATAAAATGGTGGCTCTAGTGAAAGTGTTATGAAATCATCACGGTACAGAAGAGGCTACATGAGAGCCGGGCAAAACTATGAAATCCCAGTACCCCTATCTTTTCTCAAGTAAATTTCGAGGACAAAATTTCTTAAGGGTTGTAACAACCCAATTTTCAGTGGTTTAGAAACATCTATTTCGGAACCCCATTTTCATTGTTCGAATTTGTAAATATTAATATTTAACATTTACGAGGCTAGTATAAAAATATATATAAGTTTGGTCTAGTAATTTAGCCGGATTGATAGTTAATTAAGGTACAAGGACTAAATTGTAAATGTTTAGCCAAAGGACCAAATGAGTAATGAAACCATCTTTAAATGGTCAAACGGTGGTGGATGAGTTAAAATATACTAAATTTTGTCTAATTAAGCTTAAATTTTTGTTAATTAAGTTTTAATTAATTAATTTTGATTAATTAAGTTTTAGTATATGTATATAAGACAAAATTAAAAGAAATAAATGCCATTTCTTTTCTTTTATTTATCTTTTTCACCGTAGAAAAAAGAAAGAATAGAGTTTTAAGCTTTCAAAACTTTCGGCATTTAATTTATCAGGAATTGAACCAAACCGAATATAATCAGGGAAAATGTAAAATTGTTGATTAGTCCTTAAAGACTTGTTGAATTGTATTTGTTTCAATTGTATGTTTATATTTAAGTGAATTTGTACAAATTAGCATATTTGGCTATTTATGGACTGAATTGTAAAATGTAAAAATATTGGCTATATGAAAGAGAATAAGGTATTTATACGAATGTTACATGTTTACGGGATTTGTTTGACATATGAATTCTACTATAAGGCTTGAAATGATATGATTACAATAATGATGCTCATATAAACTTAGTAAAAGATTAGGATACGCATGACATGCCATTAGGGTTAAATATAAATTTGATCATGGATTTATATAATGATATGAGATCCAACAATTGTTGCTGATTATTGGTCATATGTATCGTTGGTTTAGCCTGGGTTGGTAACCTTGATACGATGTTAACTTGTGTGACTAAATTCATAAAATGTCAATTTTGTGTGAGCAAATTCATAAATCTCAGCTTATGTAAGCAACCTTAATCACTATTAGATAGTGTGAGCAAAATAGTCCCATGTATCTAATTTTGATTTACTACAGTTCTCTCAGGAAAAATCTTAACCTAATGAAATGGGAAATGTTGAAATGATTTAGATATGAATTGAATCATATATGTTTCTAATGTGAGTTTTTATATATATGATCATTGTTTGTTCATTTTATGAAAGTTTACAAATCGATTAGTTGTATATGATGTTATGCATTAGTTATCTCAACATATGCCAAATAATGTCAAATTGAATTGTTAACATGTTAAATATTTAGTTTATTGAACTGTCAAGGTAAGTTAAGTAATTTCATATGAACTTACTAAGCATTCATTATGCTTACCCCGTTATTTTCCCTTCCCTAATAGATTTTACCTTATGAAACACGTCAAACAGATCGTTCGAAGCTCACACTATCCCATTTTTGAATCGATAGCTTTTTAATCATTTTAAGTTTGGATTTGTGGCATGTACATAGGTGTTTTACAAATGCTACCTTTGAATGTTTTCATATAGTTGAAACTTACCTAATGCATGGTTTTGGCAATGTTAATGCCTTGTTGAAATGGTATGATTTAGTAAATGGCTGGAGATATGTATATGGAAATTGAATTGACATATTTGGATATGAATTGGTAGTGACAAGTTGGTATTTGGATGATTGATTGATATACATATTTTTGAACTAGTTGACAGGTTTGCATATGGTTTAAAATGTATGAATTGGCATTTGGGATGCCTAGATGAATGACTGTACTTTGATTAGGATGTTAAGACATGTATGGAATATAAACTAACACGTTTTGGAATGGTTTGTTATAAACAAATGATAGGTGTTTGGATAGTTGATTGAAATGCATACCATGGAAATGAAATACCTAAGCTTAATTGGTGAGTTTGATTTGAATATCATGTAAAGAAGTTAAGTTGAATGTTTAAGCTTATTTGGTATGAAATTAAATATGTTTTGGATCTTTTGCATTTGGTGTTCGATTTATGTAATGTTAGGTATGGTTGGAAGCATCGAAATAGGTATCAAATGGTTCATTTTACCAAAAAAAGAGTCCTCGTCCCAACGACCATTCTGTCTCATCGTAATGCCAACTGACAGTAAGTGATGTCGCAATATTGGGTGGCCTGGCGTCGTGACATGACAAGCTATTGTGGGACATCATGATGTGGAAATGATGATATCATGATGTCAACATTAAAACTTTGAAACTTTGCAATTTGGTCCTATTTTGAGCTCATGTTAATAAAAGAGCTTTCATAAGTTATATTAAGGCTCGATTTTGATTGTGTAACTTAATGTAAATGTGTTTAATCCTTAATTGTATGTTTGAATAAATTTTACTGTATAATTGATGGTAGTTGCTCAGACAATAAATGTAGCTCCTATAGTTCAGACCAGACTATCGGGGCAGGTGAGGGGTGTTACAGTTAATATGACCAAGTCTCAAATGCCAAAGGTGTACATGCCTCTTTTATTCTAAATTTCAGTCTCAAGCAGTGTGTCCATGTTTGGCTTGATAAAATAAAGATTATTCGACATCCATCCATTACAGATAAGTTTGTGATTTCTATATATTCCAATACAATTATTAAAAGTCACGGTGTAACAACTCATTTTTCAGTGGTGTCGAAAATAGTAGTTTTGGGACCACAATTTCGATGAGAGAGTCCATATATATAATTAATATTTATGATTTAAATATAGTATAATAGTGAATCGTGATTAAATAGATTTTATTAATTAGTCAATTAGTTAGTACAAGTGGCGCGCACAAAAAAGTGAAGTGGTTTTCGAAAATGAGGTATCAAGACCCCGTTTCTGTAAATTGAGCTTGTGAATGTTTTTATTAAATATTTACGAAGCTTTTATATAGATAAATTGAAGTTTGGTCCAAAAATTTTAGTGAGTGGAGGGCTAATTAAGATATAAGGACTAAATAGTAAAAATCGTAAAAGTTAGTCACTGTTAAATTTTTATTAGATATATTGCTTATGTAGTAAATTTTTAAGTTTTAATATAGCAATTATGCCATATTTAATTATAGTGGGACGACTTGTACTTAGTTTTTTTATATTTTATATGTTAATTTAAAGTTAAATTAATAAGAATAAAGTTAAAACATAAAAATAATGGTCATCTTCTTCATTTTTTTAGTTTCACCATTGAAACTAGGAAACCAAAGCATGAGAATCCATTGTTAAACTTCCAAGGTTTGGCCAAGTGCATGTGAGCCTATTTCTAACTCATTTTTCGTAAACTTTATATTTTTAAGATAGTTGCAAAAATTTTCAAAATTGTCAAAGATTAAAAAGTTTCCATTGATGTTATTTGAAGTTTTTGAATGTTTATGGTAGATTTTGGAGCATAAAAATGAAATAGGATTAATTTATTAAGTAAATTTTGTTAGTTTTGAGTTAGGGACTAAATTGTGAATATATTGAAATTGATATGAAATTTTGTAATTTTGATAATAGGAGCTTGTGTATGGAAATAATTGAAAAGGGTTTAAAATTTGGAGTTCAAAGTTGGAAGATATAATAAGTTCGGTTTTAAGGACTAAATTGAATAAAATGAAAAATTTTAGGGGGATTCAAATAATAAAATTAAACTTATATATACTTATAATAGGATGACATAAGATATTTGGAATTGATAAATTGAATTGAATTATTGAATAAATAAAAAAAATTGGACCAAATTGAATAATATTAAGAAAATGACAAAAATTGTTGATTAGTCCTCAGAGAGTTGTTTGGTTCTTGTCTTAACTAGGTAAGTTCATATGGTATGTTTGTGTTAAATTGTTATCCATTTGGAATTTTAATTGTAATGATGTTTAAATGAAATTTTAATTGTTTATAATTCAATACAAAAAGGTGAGATAAAGAATTAAATTGAATATGATGAATTGCAAATTGAAATAATTAAGGAATAGGATATGTTATGTGATGAGGTGAGGTGATGATTTAATAAAATGAGCTGGCTCGATTTGATTTAGATTGGTTGATAATGATAAGGACTAAATTGATATGAAAAATGTGTATGTATATATATGTCTGTGTAATTGAATGTATATAGATATGATTGATGCTATCATGATTAAGGATGAATGATTTAATGATGAAAATATATGTGAATTGAGATGTTGATTGATAATAAATTGAGTAATGAATACCCTATTAACTATTTGGGTTGAGTTAGATATAGTTGGCATGCTATAGGATAGGAAGAGTTCAAGGTTACTTCGACTAGAAGTCAATGAGGTACTGAGTGCCAATTTGCTTCGGTTATACCAATGTGACACTGAGTGTCAAACTTTTTGATAGCTCAGAGCGCAACTATTTGGTTTGGGTTTATCTGATGACTCACTTGGTGCCAAACTAGTGTGTTGGTTGGATCTGTGTATCCGTTTGAGTCCGAGTCGTGTTAATAGGGAAATAAATAGTAAAAATAAATAAATATCTGATATTTGAAATGGCAAATGACGTGATATGGAAGTGAAATGTGAAATAGAATATGAAATTGTAAATGAGTTAGGAACATTGATTGATCATGTTCAACGAATCCATGAATTTGGAAACTGAGATGGAATGTAATTTGTAATTCGTAATTCGTATTATGAAATGAAATAGTAATTGACATTAGATTGGCGATTAATATATGTATTTGGTATAAAGATGAATAGATATGAAATAGGAATGAAGTTTATACGATTTAATATGAATTTGATTCAGAATTCAAATTATGACATGAAGAATAATGTTTGACATTAATTTGAAATTGGATGTATTAAGGGTAAATAAATGGTATGATATGATTAAGATAATGAGTTTATTAAATGATTGTTTGTTTTATGAATAATAATGAAATGTTGAATTAAGTGAATTGAAATGTTATATGATTAAATTAATATATAGTGTGATAAATGTTGAACTCACCTTTTTAATATGTGATTTACCATGATAGGCAAACTTTATCAAGCTAAGTAACATGTAGTGTATAATTATAACTTGGGGTAAGTTATTTGGTTTTAGTATCTATGAACTTACTATGCAATTGCAATGCTTACTCCCTTGTTTCCTTTTTCCTTGTAGTGTAAACTTGTAGAATGTATCAGGCAGATCGTCGGAAAGCTCACACTATCTTGGTATTGATTCTTTAGTCTTTGACCGTGTTAAGGTTTGGTTATGTGTGGCATGTACTTAGGAGTTGTTTTGGTTTACTTACATAGTGGTATGGCTTGAAACCCTGGTTGGTGTGATTATGAAAAAGAATATGCTTGTTGAAAACATATGCATTAGTAAATGGTTGGAATTATGTATTTGGTATTTGATATGACATTTTGAGTATGCAATTATATAGGTAATATGATGTCATGATATAGATTAGTTGGTTTGAAATAGAGGTATGTAATATTTGGCATGTACATAATAGAGTTATATAGTTGTATATGTTATGCTTTGAATGAATTTAACATTTTAAATGTTATGTGAATATGTATATAACTATGAGTTTGGTAATGATCTTGGTATTTGGTAATCTTTATTGATTGTTTAGGTATGTATGTTATAATGCTTATTTGGTGATAAGGTAACATGTTTGAAATATGCTTAGTAAATAAATGGTATGTATATGATAGGTTTGAATGAATCTAGTAAGGTATTGTGCATGCTTGAATGGTTGAAAGGTGTTATAAATAATTAAACAATGTATGCTATGTTAATTTTTTTTAGGTGTCTTTGAGGGCATATTGGATTATTTTGAATATGGTATTATGTTTGAATTTGAATTGTTGGATTAAGGTGTCAATTGTGGCATATTGGTTTTATGTTCGTAATGGATTGAATAAGTTCTATGTAGTTTATTTGTGTACCTATATGTATCTATGAGCTAAGATGTATATTTGGGCATGAAATGAAATACAATTTGTGATTTTGACCATCTGGGTAAAAGTACCGATACTAGGGACCATGGTATTGATACTTAACCAATTGAACAGTGTTTTGAAAATGGTAGAATGCCAAGATGGTATCGGAACTCATTTTTGGTATCTATACTTTTGTTTAAAATATCATTACTTGTTCCTTTTGTATCAATACTTAGTTGAAAGTTTTGAAAATTTTTAGATTGATCCTTAATCATGCTCGAATATATTAAACTCTGTTTGTGTGCTCGATTTAGTCTCTGCTTGGTTCATAACTTTTGTTATGTGTATATTTAGGAAAACTTAATGATTTAAATTGAATTCAATGTTATGATTTGCATATGAATGTTTCGATAACTGTAGTAGCATCTTGAAACTCAGATCCAATGATCGGACTGGGTGAGGGATGTTACATATGGTTAAGTTGTCTTTAAATAAACATGCAACATAAAAAAAGTTCCTTTTGAAACTTGGTACATAGAAAACATCTTTTGAAATAATCTTCCTAAATTTATCAAAATAAATATGTCCATCTATCATTGCTTCAACTGCCATAATTGTCCTGTTTCTGGTCATCAATGATAGAATCTTATCTCTAAGATCTCCCCTCTCCTCGAACCCCTGTATAGAAACACATACATAATTAGTGGCTCTCTAATCATTGCCCTAGTAGTCTATTGAATCTTCCAATAAACAAGTTTCTATCATAAAGAGTTTTATACCTTCGCCTTTGCTGGCCAGGTATTCCTTCCACTCTTTGTAGTTTGCCTTGAAGTGTCATTTCTTACTGTAGAAGAAGAATTTAGACTTAGGTAAGTCTTTAGGCTTCTTGGTCCTCTTTCTTTCCACTTGTGGTGGACTAGAGACCTTACCATGCTTTTCTTAATGCGTTTTCCCTTCCTTTGTGAGGAAGAAGCAGCAACTATGTTTGCTTCTACTCTTTGAACTAGCTGACTCTCATTCAACATCAACTTATAAGATTGTAACTCCTTCATGAGTTGTGTAAGCATCAAGGTCTTGTTCCCAAGTTTATATGACACCCGAAAGCTTGCATAATACTTGGACAAGGTCTTCAAAACCATCTTGATTTGAGTGTTCTGGTCCAAATTGGTCTTATTATACGCGGCCTCAATAAAGTAACCCATAAAAATAATCATATGATCTTTAACCGTAGTGCCGAGCTTTTGCTGGGTATTCATGAAACTAGTAATAGTTGACTATCAAGACAATACAGCTTGGTCTTCGAACATGTCTTCTAGTTTGTCTAGAATCGTTTTGGTTGTCTTACAGTTTTCTAGTTGCTTATAAAGGGTGCTGGTCACACTTGCCAGCATATAGCAATGAGTTAAATCATCAAACTCTTCCTAGAGTTTTCTAGCCTTAGCTTGAGTGGCTGGAAGACACTTATTATCAAGAACTATTTTAAGTTTCTTACAGCTTAGGACAATTATCAGGTTCCTTTTCCATTCCTTATAGTTTTTTCTGTTCAGTTTGTTCTTAATAAGTATATTTAATAAAGGAGTAGTTGTCATTTCAACCTGAAAATAAAACATTCATTCATTAATATCTTTGTATTAAGCAAATATTTGAAAATGTTTTGCAACATTACGATATGCATTAAGATGATACATACGTCTTACATTAAACCTTAAAACATTTTTAAGTCGTTGCAACGATAATTCTTACACCTATTAAATCAAGCCACCATGGGGTGATAATGATCAACGAGTAAGAACATGGATTTCCATCCAATTAGTACACGAACCTAATTTCTTAGGAAATCACACGTACTAATAATCATTTAACATTTGACCATCATTTCTTAGGAAAGCTTCATAGGAAGTTACTTAACTAGAAGATCTTGAGTGTTTAACCATCAACTTAACACCTATCATATCATGCACCAAAAATGATCATCATTGGACAATCTCACCGAGTAACATGATCAGACTAGTTGTCCTCTTTAAAGAATGAACTTCTTGTTATTTCGCATGATAATACCTATCATAATGCTGATCCAGTTATCATACGATTACAAGACAGTTCTACTTACTTTTAGAAAATCTCCTCAATAAGGTTCACATGAAAATCCTACCGTTGGGTAGTTAAATTGTCATGCCATCAAAAGAGACCATTGATAGAGACCGTAGGTCTTGTTTTGAGACGTTTTCTGATCACCGTCTCAGCATATGTTCACCAGGGCTAGGAATAAACACTAAAACAAGCAATCTAAGTGCAGTGTGTTACAAGTGTAATAGGTCAGTTGTAATATTTGTAGTGTTTCAATAGAACACCAGGGTATTCCAAGGATCGAACCCAAGTGAGTTCTTGGAAGTCCTACTATACAGTTGTGCGGTGGGTTCACTAGCCTTTTACAAAGTGGCTACTACAATGTTCACGAAACATCTATAGGCAGACACTTATCAGTCATTGGCACAGATCTAAACTTCGGTGCGCAATATTAGTCAGGGTTTAAGCATAACCCAAATCTTGACACTCAGACTCAACATTCAATCAATGCATTCGATTTCAACGTTGACACTGGGTCAATATCATGGGGCAAAAGCAGTTATACGGGGGGATCATTAGCGTACACCTGACATTAGACCGGTGCACTTTTTGGTGGGCACATGGGTTACAAGAGAACTAATGACATACTCATTTCGACGGAGATCGATGAGGGTATGTCCATCCCCTTGCTTGAAGGTGACAATGAAGGTGAATATGAGGAAAAAGATGTGACCCATGAAGAACGTACTAGTGAGGAAGAAGGGATGGTCAAGGGAGAAGATTCAGGTGAGTAAAAAGGGTAGTAGATGCAGTTGACGGGGAGGAGTCAGACCCTAAGCCAATTTGGCAGCGCCGTCCAGATGGTTTAGAAGTGTAGCACCCCAAACCCGACCCAGACGTTAAGGCCGAATCCGACGTGCCACTTTGAAGTCAAAAACCCGTGTTCCCTTTTCAGTGTTTTAAAAGCCGACTTTTGTTAAACTAACCAAGTGAATGGAAGCTGGGCACCAGGTAGGTATCCATAACAGAGGAGGTGAGCCATGAAGGCTGCTTAAGTACCAATCTCTCCGATTGGATCCAATCCTAGACATGTCCACATCCATTGCCACACTTGGTTATAACAAGTTGAAATTTCTTTAAACGGTTATCTTTGGTAAATCGAGTATTCGTGACGTCATGTTATTTTAAAAAAAAAACAAGTATCATTTTGAAATCACGCCCTAAGTCTAGACCATTTGAATTATTATCCATCACTTTAAAGTTGTTTAAAATAATATAATCCCAGAAAATCAAAGAAGAAAATAAAGTTAAAATGGCCTTATTACAACCCAAAAATTAAATAGTAATTAAAAATAACTTAAGAAAACCAGTCTCTTTTTCAAACCCAAAAGTATTCACCATGGCCACTCTGAATCCCCTCCGGCTCCAAGTCACCCACATCAAGGCTCACCTGCAAGGTTAAAGAAGGGGTGAGTTTGGGGAAACTCAGTGTGTAAGGAAAACCCATTCAAAGTCCAAGTTATCTCAAGCCCATTGGGCCTAAGCCCATTCAGGTAACAGTGATACTGGGCCAGAGCCCTTTTCAGATTACAATAAACTGGGCCTTAGCCCCTTATTCAGATAACAGTATGGCCCATAGGCCCATTTCAAAATACATGCAACATCAATAACATATACGAGCCCATTTGGGGAGACTACTCAACCCACCAACCACTACACTCCACCTGTACCAGCCATACACTCCATGTGGGGAATAGCTCAACCCACCTAGCCCAACACTCCACAGTTGCAGCCTTGCTGCTCAGTTAACAGTAAATTGAGGCAAAGCCTCCAGTACGTGGACAAGCCACTTTCAGTACTTCCTCCGTCAATATCCCAGTCCCATGCATCAGATAATAACAACATGGCATGCAGTAAATAACAACAGTCAAACATGCATTTAGGTCAATTTAACCCTAGGGGTATTTCGGTAATTTATCTCCTAGGGGTAAAACTGTAAATTTTTCACTTTTAAAGGTATTTCAGTAATTTATCTATTTTATGGTTTTTCATGCATATTCCTATCTTTCACGTACTAACAGAATCACTACCGAGGGTTCTTACCAAATTGGGCCCGTTGGCCCATCATTCCAATTTTGGCCCATTAAGCCCAAAAATATCGAGGGCATAGAAATCATGCACTTTGCAGTCCAAACATTGCAGCTTACCAAAAACATTAATCGATTTACCTCACGAGCATTCGCACACTCACAAATCTACAAAATACCGGTTTTCGGCATTTCGGCTTTTCGGCTTTTGCCGATCTAGACTAAGAAAGAGGGTGCTAGTTACACACCTGTTTGCGACGATATGCTGACAAGATCTACACACGAACCGCCTACAATTTGATTACTAACACGTTAATCTAACTATTCAAATAAAAACTACGTATTAACCCCTTACAATATTCGGCCAACCACACCTACAGGTCATAGTAAGCTTATAAGAAATCAATAAGCAACTCATTAACAAATTTTTGTCAATGTTTACCACATAATCATAATTTCACTGCAAGCTGTCTTCATGAGCAACAGTCACTAAATCATTTATAACTAGAGCTACGAAACTCCAAATCAAGTGCCGTTAATTTTCCCTGAAAATAGACTCATATATCTTCTATCCATAAAATTTTCAGAATTTTTGGTTTAGCCGATCAATACCAGATTTTTCTCAAAGTTTCCCATGTTTCACTATTTGACTAATCTGACCACTCTTCATTACGAATCAAATTTCTCATTGTACAGAATTCAAAATATGTTCTCATTTATTTCATTTGCAACTAGACTCATTAAGATTTAATTACATAATTTATTCAGCTTCTAATTCATCTCCCATAATTTATGGTGATTTTCCTAAGTCACGTTACTGCTGCTGTCCCAAGCAGATTTATTACCAAATCACTCTTTCACACACCTATCTTGCATGCATGTTATTTAAACATGTATATCACCAATAAATCATCACATATCTATGATTTTTACTTAAGCATAATCTCCATTTCATCATTTTAAAGCACAATATGTTGGCCGATTTTTCCCTTTAGCATCTAAGGCACATGCATGATCATTTGTTTGGCTCAACTTCACCTATCTTCCATTTTTCATCAAAAGAACATGAAACAACAACCATTTCCTTCATTTTAATTCATGACCAAATGCTCACAACACACCCAAAAACCAAAATATTCTTCAAGAGTTAAGGTAGAATTAAGAAGAACTCATGAACATCAAGATAGAAGCAAACTGCTATGAACTTACCTTCAATTTTCTTCCCCAAGTGACCGAACATTCAAGAGCTTTCTCCTCTCCTTTCTCTTCTCTAACTTTCGGCTATGATGAACAAAGATGGACAAAACTTTGTTCTTTTCACCCCTTTTTCTTTTAATAATATTTCATATTTCATCCATTTAATTTTTTAATACAAAAGACATGAAATGCCCATCATGGAACATTTACCTAACCCATTATCATGGAACATTTACCTAACCCATTATCAATTTTTATCAATTTGTACCATAAATTATGGATATCAAGTGCACATATTGTCTTCAACAACATGATGGCCGACCACTTCATGTAAAATGGGAGGTTTGTCATGCAAATCCTCCTATTTTGCACTCCTATTTGTTTGGCCACTTCAATTTAGCATATAGCATTTTCAAACATTTTCACATAGGTCCTATTTCATAATTTCACCCCCTTTTTCTTATGGAACAAAAATTAACTAAAATTGTCGGGTTCTATCTTAAGCTCGGGCCTTCTAGAGGCCCACTAACATAATTAAACCTATGCCAACATTCACAGAATTCCCGAAAATTGGGGCGTTACAAGAAGTGGCACTGTTTTCTAAATTGAAGTTGGTTCCAATGGAGCCGAAACCTTGTAGGTCTAAAGATGACACCTCAGATAATGCTCCAGATCTAGATCCACGATTCAAGGCATATAAATCTTTACCCTACATGACAAAAATCGACTTATCGACTGATGATGGTTTAGAGTTTTTACAGCTACCGCAAAAAACACCTGGTCATGCAAGCACATCTCATGACTTACGAGTACCTGAAATTGGAATGAAATACCTAAACAAAGATGCTTTAATTGCTACACTAAAATGGTACAGCTTCAAGAATAACGTGAACTACTACGTTATGAAGTCCCATTTTGAAAAAATCAAAGGAAAGTGCGAAATGCATTATGGGATGTGCAAATGGAAAATCATGGTGTCTTTCTGTAAGAAAATCGAGTTGTGGATGGTAAAGAAGTATTTCGATCCACATACATGTGTTGTGTTAGATGCAACTCAATACCATCCGAGGCTAGAATCAGACATGATTTCTAACATTATTCTACTAATGGTGAAGGCAAGTCCTAGGATTCCTGCCTGGTGTTGAATGCGAACATCCATAGCTAGTACAAGTACACTCCAACATACCACAAAAATGTGGGTTGCAAAACATAAGGCTATGGATAAGTTGCACCATGGGTAGGATAGTTCATCCAACTATCTATGGCAAAGGTGTCAGGTATTGGATCGGTATGTACCAGGTTATATAACTGATTCGAAAATGCTCCCAGCATACTTTGGTGATGAATTGGTTCCTGGGAAAAGAGTATTCCATCAAATCTTTTGGATATTTGATCAATGTAAAGAAACTTTTTGGCACTACAAGCCTTTGGTTCAAATTGACGGCACCTGGCTGTATGGAAGGTATCAACATCATCTGTTGATTGTCGTTGCTTAAGACACTAATCAGAGGATTCTACCAATAGTGTTTGTAATAACTACTAGAGAAACGAAAAATGACTGTGATTTCTTCCTGAGCTGATTGCATCGTCGCGTTTTCCCACACCCAGACATGTGTCATATTAGATAGAGGAATCAGAATATTGTTTGCGATTAAACATCATGGTAGCCTATAAGATCGAATCCATCATCGATACTGCTTACGACATGTAGGATCCAAATACGACAAAAAAATATCCTTTGAAAACTAAGCTAGATCTAGTCATTGACATTGGTTTGGAGTTCCAACTATTTAGTCACTGTACATCGAATAATCATACTAGGTTTGTTTATTGAATTAACGGGTAAGTGTTTTTCGACAGGTTACAAGCTTGTCCAACATCGATTTCGTGAAATGTTGAACAATCTATGTAACACCCCTTACCTGTACCCGAGACTGGGACCAAGTACGAAGCGTTACCAGACATGTACTCAAACATTTTCTGGAAATACGGGTTATAAAATTTCGTTCCAATTTGAACCCAATCAAACAACATCTTAGTGTCCCTATTATGGGCCTACGAGGCCCAAACCATACATTGAAAATGGTCTGGAATCAAACCGAGAACTTGAGAAAGTTCCTGGAAAATTTGCTAGGTGAAGCCTCACACGCCCATGTGGAGGCAATACACACGCCCTTGTACTTTGGGACACGCCCGTGTCCCCTACCTGTGTGGAATTAATTGAATTTATTTTCTATTTTGAACCTATAGGGGTTTTCACACGGCCAAACACACGCCCGTAACCTTGGCCCGTGTCCTTCACACGGCCTAGACACACCCGTGTGGTCGTACGTGTCTAAAAACTCGAGCATTCTGTTTATGATGTCAGCATGTATTTAGGGGCACATGGCCAAGACATACGCCCGTGTGCTAGGCCGTGCCCGCCACACGGTTGAGACACATGGTCATGTCTCTACCCGTATGTTTACTACCATGCATTCTGACTTAATATTTTTAGGTGCAGGGGACACACGGCCATTTCACACGCCCATGGGGCGGTCCGTGTAGGCCTTGTTAGACTATTTTCCAAGCCTTTGGTCACCTTTTAATATGCATATCCACTTATAGTTTTCAATAACACTTGACATGGTCTAATTATACTCTTAAATGACCTTAATATACTTTATTGCATGTAAACTTCATCTCATCGGTTTTTATACATGCTAGGTTATCACCTCTATATTAAGGATTTCCAGGACTTGTAACTCAATTAAGCTTGGCTCGTTATCTTAAGTTCTTAACTCATTGCCAAATTGTGGCCTAACCACCCCATGTGATTTGGTCATATTATATATGACAAATTGTATCACACCATATTTAATCATCACAATAACATTGGAACATAACGTGCACAATTTGGTAGGTCATAACCTATACCAAAATGAGCCAATTTCCATGGCCATGTACAAGTGAATATGTATACTTTTATAAGCCTTCATATTGGCTAATCAAATGAAACATATAACAAAATAACAAAAACCCTATAGATGCCATTGAACAAAATAAGAGTATTTATATACCAAAGCTAGACAAGATGATAGTGTGTTGATTCTCCAATTGTCTCCCAATCTTCACGAGTCCACGAGATCTGTAAGACAGGGAAAAGAGAGGGGTAAGCATTTATATGCTTAGTAAGCCTGATCAACTAGAAAGTAAACTTACCGATTAATTAGCATACAACCATATTAGGCAATAAAACCAACAAGCATGGAATAGTTTCCCTATCATATACACTCAATCAACAAGTTAGTCTCATAACAATGCACCATGTAATTTGTCGTAGATGAGCTCATCATTCAACATTTTCATTTTTCTATCTCATGTTAATCCCGTTGAGTTTATCAGAAATCTCGATGGATTATCCATTTACCATCAAGTCATAAGAGCGATCACCTCAAGTACGCACTCCCGCGAACCTCACATCTTAAGGCGAGATTACCAGTCCAAGCTAAATCCCCCGCAATGTAAACTCATAGAGTGATGTAAAGATTACCAGTCCAAGCTAAATCCCTTGTAGCAACAAACACCCGTAATGAGCTCGGATCTGAATTACCAGTCCAGGCTAAATTCAGACCCTAGTCGGATTACCCATCCGGGCTAAATCCACAATGTACACATATTCTTCTAGAGGCTCGATCACTCAAGGAACACCCATCTGGGCAAGATCCTTTCTATAATTGAGATCAACAGATTACCTGTCCGGGCTAAATCCTTTTCTCCAACACATGCATGATCTCAAGTCATGTAAGCAGTGATTTATCCATCGAATTTCCCTTTTTGACTTCAATCGGGACATTTATTATCATTTCATTATTATTAACACATTTCATAGATTTTCATGGCATAATTATAACCAATTATCATAAATTCATAACACATGTAATTAGGCATATTAATAATTTACTTAAATTTATTCAAACTTACCTGGTATTCATTTCGGTTTTGCGTCTCGGTTATTCCGAAACCTTTCGTTTTCCTCGATCGACCTCCAAAATTTGTTTCTTGGGGTCTATAACAATAAAAATAGATCATTAATACCTCACATTATTCTTTTTGAGTCTAAATTTCACCCCAGACAAACTGACCATTTTGCCCCTAACCTTTCACATTATTTACGATTTAGTCCCTAGGCTCGTATGATGAAATGTATGAATTTTCTACATTACCCAAGCTTATCCAAATGTTCTTTCCTCTTATGGTAGCCCACATTTTTCCATTATTTTACATTTCTACCACATATTTTACACTTTTGCAAAAAGGTCATTTTAGGGGTTTTTCATGAAAATCACCTAGAAAAATATGTTTATCACACATCCAACTTTCATATTCCTCCATAAAAAATCAAAGAATAAACATGCTACACATGGGTCACTTTGCAAACATGAACCCTAACTCAAAATATGGGTAGAAATGGAGAGAGTAAGTTACCGGGATTTCAAAAATACGAAGAACATTAAAAACGGGGCTAGGGAGCACTTACTATTGAGCTTGGAAAATGAAAAAACCCTAGCTATGGTGGCTCTCAAATTTCAACAGCTAGGTGGAGAAGACGAGCTGATTTTTGTCTTCATTTTCCCATTTTATTTCATTAATTAGCCAAATGACCAAAATGCCCTTAATCCCTTTCTTTGAAATTTTATCCATACATGCCCATTTTTGTCCAAAAACTTAGAAATTGGGTAAATTTATCTTTAAGGACTTCTAATTAATAATCTAAAGCAATTTCATACAAATTTCTTCTAGAATCCAAGTTTTGCAATTTATTCAATTTGGTCCTTATTTTCCAATTAGACACCTTACTTATAGAATTTCTTCATGAAACTTCAACACATCCATATTCTCATATTCTAGACCTCATAATAATCAAAAAATAAATATTTCAATGTCAGATTTGTGGTCCCGAAATCACTGTTCTGACTAGGCCTTATTTGAAAGTGTGACGATGCTCTAGTGATCTCCAACCCTCGCGAGCTTCCGAGCACTAGAAAACAGAGGAAAATAAAATGGAGTAAGCATTACATGCTTAGTAAGTTCGTATAACGGGAACTAAACTTACCAATCTTGCTTATTAAATCTAGGCATACAATGTTATGTTTCGATCCATCTGGCTAAATTGCCTAATCACATACATTCAATCAAACATGTTAGTCACAAAATCTTCATATCAATCAAGTAACATAGATGAGTTCATCAAGCAATACTCTTTCAGTCATTATCATATCATCTCAATTGAATCATTGAATTTCGATGGATTCTCAAGTAGTACACTCGAAGTGTACGATTCAATAATCCGTCAATTCCTTATTCAAGGTACCCCTTAGGGCATTTAACCAAGAAACACTTTCTCGAGCCACATATCGTATAACAAGATTACCAGTCCAGGCTAAATCCTTTATATAACGTATGCTCAGAAGGGCTCGATTAGGATTACTAGTCCAGGCTAAACCCTAATCATAACGTATGCTCTAGAGGTATTACATTGGGATTACCCATCCGGGCTAAATCCTTTCTATAACAAGGTCAATGGGATTAATCTTTCGAGTTAAATCTCGTTCGTAACGAATGCATGACCTTATTAATTTTGGGGAAGCGCATATAATCATTGGAATTCACATTCAATCGAGACTTAACCCATTTATCACCATTTCAAGCATGTAACAATTTTCCATCATAACATACAAGTAAAGCACATCAACATAAATCACATTACATACAAACACAACATTTAATTAACAAAATTATATACCCGATTAAGTTACAAGAACTTACCTCGACACTTGTTCGCGTAAATGTCTACTAATCTGAAATCTTTTCTTTTTCTCGATCTAACCTTGAATTAGTGTTGTCTGGATCTATATAAATGAATTTAACCATCAATTTCACACATTTCATATTTAAATGGACTCAATTTACATCTTAGGCAAAATTATCATTTTGTCCCTAACTTTTTTATAAATTTTGATTGTCCCTAGGCCCGGAAAATGAAACTTGTGCGAATTACTCCCTATTTACAACTTTTTATTTTAGTCCCTAAATCATATTTTCATCAAAAATCACTTTGTAAAAGTTGTTTATCTATCAATAATCTTTCATTTTCTACCATAAATTTCTAATTTCCAGCATATACATACATGACCCATTTTCATACCTTAATAACTTTTCAAATTAATCCCTCAAATAGAGAGATTAAGCTATCTCAGTTTCAAAAATACCAAAATTACTAAAAACGGGACAAGAAAACTTACCCAATTAGGCCTTGAAAGTTTCTTTTCTCTCTCATAGGGTTTCCATGTGTTTTAGGTTGAAGAGGACATAAAATAAAATGATATTTTCTTTTATCATCTTTTAATTAATTTAATTATTTCAAATTCTAATTTAATCCTTGACCTTTTCTAATTTTTCCATGGATGAGTCACCAAGAATCTACATACTTTTCTTTAATGGTCTAATTTCATATAAGGACCTCTAGATTTTAATTCCATAGCTATTTAATCCTTATAACTACTAGAATTCAACTTTCGCATTTTATGCGATTTAGTACTTCTCGTAATTAAACACTTAATTGATAAAATTTTCATGTCAAAATTTTCACACAACATGCCTATTATAATACAGACCATATAATGAAATTAAAATAAACCTTATTTTTAGATCAGATTTGTGGTCCCGAAACCACTGTTCCAATTTTACTGAAAAATGGGTTGTTACAAGATGACATCATGAAAGAGATTCGACAAAATACAATGAGGGTTAACACTATGTAAGTAGTGTACCATTCGCATTGGAACTTTGATTTTTTAGTCATAGAGCACGCTAGGCCCGACCACGACATGTCAGTGGCATCCTATTATGTGAACCTAACAGTAGGGACTTACGATTATGGGAGATTCTAAGCACTTTGGTTCCTATGCACATATACAATTGTTACATGTGGGAACGTACGAATTGAGTATGCGCCTTACATCAACGACGTCTACCGACTAGAATGCATTCACAATGTATGGAATCTTGAAGTCCCAATCGTCCCAAATGAGAATATGTGGCGTTGATCTAAGAATAGCCTAAAATATTCAAACTCGTCCAACAATCTCACAGAACTCAGCCCATGGTTCCACCTGTACGGATGATATGTTAGTCGAAATATATAATAAATAAAAACATTTACTGTACAAATTACCTATTTATTAATAAATTTAAAATATTTACCTCGTCACCAACGGGAACACATATGTTTCGATCACTTTGGGATGTAGAAACGATAGTCGTCATCAGGCCTACGACTGCAGCAGGAGCAGACAACGACCGATCGACATTACATTCGGTACAGTGGCCCAACACAGCTCTCAGTATAACATGGATAATACAGCAGACCCCAACTTAGTTTTTCGTATTCGTTGAAGTCTATTAGATGTACTAGCCACCTTACATGCACCAAATTTTGAGATTTATCGAGCATTAAAATTCCCCCAATCAACGTCTCGCTATTTGAAATTATCTTCCAACCAGTTGATCAATATCTAACCACCATTAAACCTGTTCGGGACCTTCCCCAACATTGATCTACAGAGGTCCACTTTACCGGGAACAACCGCTGATCCAATGACGATTGGCCCATCCACTAGCAAACCGAGTTGTAATGCTACGTCATGGAGTGTGATTGTACACTCATCAAATGTAATGTGGAAAGTGTGTGTTTCGGGCATCCATCTTTCCACCAACTCGCTGATTAGTGTAGGATTGAGTTTGCAGCCCTTAAGCATGCGAGACTATGCAAGAATCCAGCCTCTTGCAAGTAGCCACAAATTTGAAGGATCGGAGGCTTTCCCATATTATGTTTGAACCCTCCAAAATACGATCATTCGCCTATTTATAACATAAAAAAATTATTTCAAATTATCAAAAAATAATTAATTAAGCTTAACATAATTGAAAATAAAATAATTTAAAATTTCATCTTACCATTGCTGCTTGGGCAGCGGAAATATACTTGTTGTCTAAACAAATTAGAGAGGCAGTCATTCGTGAGAAATTAATTTGAAAGAATAAAATATGAGATAATTTAAAAAATAATATTTTTAAATGAGAATATTGATAAATTTAGAACAAAAAAGATTGAGAGAGTTGAAAGAAGGATGTGAATGAGAAAAATAAAATAAAATTTAGGGGTATTTATAGGGTAAAAAAATTACTGTTGGCCCCATTAAATTTTTTTACCGTTAGCACGCCAACATTCAAAAAGCCATTGGCTTTTTATCATTGAGAGAAAGAACATTCAGCTAAATGTACTTTCACTTTCTCTATCTTAAAAATGATCTATTTCCCTAATTTAAAAAAAATAACCTACTCTAATTAAGAAAAAAATGTCATTTAAGCCTAATTTTGCCAATATAACAATATAAAACATATACATATTATTAAGGAACAAAATTAATAAAAATACCAGTAATTTAATGAAATTAATAAAAATACCAAATTTTTATATAAAATCAATTACAAGCTAAATTATTTCAACTACTAATCTACGAATTAATAAAGCATTCAAATATTTTATCAACAAACAAATTAATATGCATACTAAAAATTATTCTAAAATTGTCTCAAAAATTTCTAAAATGGTAAAAACATAACTACTATTATCAATAAAATAAAATACAGAATGAATATTAACACATTATTAACTCAAACTCATATTCAAAGATGAAAATAGTATATGTTTGGTCTTGGATTTTAAAATTATTTTGGAAGTGATACATGCACAGATGGGATGAGATTTATTAAATTTAGTTCACTAAAGCTGTCAATTTTCACGTTCAAAAGATTAGTTAATTTGAAACAAATTTTTGGATAAAATCCAAGTATTTATGGGCTAAGATATGTACATAGCGTTTGAAGAGCTATCTCTTAGCTTCGAAATGCACTTTGAATCACTCGATTTCGGGTCTGATATTTCAAGTTATGACCGTTTTACTAAAAATTGAGCAAGTAGAATTTTTGACAGAATTATTATGGAAATTTACGAGTTTCGGACTTTAATTTGAATTTAAAACATGTTAGGTTCAAGTTTAAGGCCTAATTTTGATTATATATTAGCCATTTATATAAGCTCGAACTCAATATGATATAAACTCGAATTAAAGTTTAAAACTCGTAATTTCTCATAATAATCTCGTCTAAAAAAATTGCTCGTGCAGTCTTTAGTAAAATGATTATGACTTGAGCTCCCGGACTCGAAATCGAGTGATTCAAAATACATTTTAAAGCTAAGAGATATCTCTTCAAACGATATGTAGACGTCTTAGCCTATAAATGATTAGATCCCATCCAAAAATTCGTCACAAATTAATTGATCTTTTGAGCTTAAAAATTGATAGCTTTAATCAATTGAATTTAATGAATTTCACCTATCCATGCATGGACGAGGCTAAATGTGTGGGAGACTCAATTTTTGCTTTCTCTCCAAAAAAACAAAAAAAAACTCTATATTGGATGAGTTCCTAAAACCCAAATAACATGTGTTTTGGATGGAAGGTTGAGGTGGGGTTGGAAAAAGTAAACAATCACCAATTGGGCAAGGTGTCGCATGTTAGACTAGTAATAATATTTTAAATAGTTTTTTCTCATTTTCCTATTTTTGTTGAATTTTCGATAACTTAAACCCATATTTATTTTTATTGTAATCCTTTCTCAATATGCGACACCATCTTAAAAGTTAATATTTTTAGTTGCCCTCTCTTTTTTCTTGAAAGAAAATTCCTGGCTTTTGGTTTTTTGAACTTATTTATATGGTAATGATGTAGTATTTATTTATTTAGGGTCCGTTTGGAAGCCAGGAAAATATTTTCCGGAAAATGTTTTCCTGGTTTTACCGTGTTTGGATGCTTGAAAACATTTTCCAAAGGGAAAATATTTTACTGGACACGGGTAAAATCCCCTTCAATTTGGGGAAAACGTCTTATCGATTTCAATTGTGTAAGACATTTTCCATCTCCTCTTCATCCAGGTAAGGCTTTGTTTTTCATCCGTTCTGCCTTCTTTTTCTTCCATTCTTCAAATTTTTCCATGTCTTCTTCTTCTTTCGTTCTTCAAATCTCTTCCCTTTTTCCTTAATTCGTCGCATTTCATTTCTGCTCAGGCAAAATTTACACACACTGCTGTTTCGTTTTCTGTCTTCCCCTCTTTTTCAGGATCTCATTCTTCCTTGCAAGGTATGGCATCTTATTATTCTGCTTTTTCATTTTGTTTTGGTGATGGGTTTTGTGATGTGGAGTTGTGGTTTTGGTGATTCTCTTTTTCATATGGGTTTTGATTCCCTTGGATTGAGATTGACGTGTGGTTGTTGTCCCTCTTTTGGTTCTTTTCATTCTTGTTGTTTCGGCTTTTTTTGCCATACTAACAAACCGTGGTCGTTCTCTTGGTAGTCGGTAGTGACTTTGGCTTATACTTTCGGTTGTTGGTGGGATTATCATTTTTCATTTGATGGGTTTTGACTACTGTTCTCATGTGTTGTTTTAGGTTAGTTGTGTCATATACTTTGTGAGCCTATAGAACCAGAAGCTTCACTACTAGTTCTAGCACAAATACTCTTAGGATCCGAACATCTTAATTTTGCCAACACAAGAAGTATATGAATTAGGCTCCACCAACTGGAAATGTTAAAAGCAAATTTGGATTCTTCTTATAAAATAGATTTGAAAATCTGTTTAAAACAAATATATTTTTGTTTCTTTCTGGCTTTTATGTTATATGATTATTTAAAGTGTTTTCCTTTCTGTGTTTTTTGATTTCATTTTGTTTAATATATCAATTAGCGCTTTAAGTTGTACTTGATTCGTTTAATATATATATATTCAATTGATGAAATGATATGATTTTGGAGGAGGTATATTCATTTTGGTTGTCTTTCTTTCTTTTTCTGATTTAAGATGATTTGTGGAATTGGGTATTTACTATCATATTTTTTTGTACAAATTAATCCCTATTAGATAGATGAACCAAGTGAGCTGAACTTTGGGTTTTTGGTATCTAAGTATTTGATGCAAAATGAAGTTGTATGATAGCTTGGTTTGCCTTGTCCTAGCTTTGTTAAGTTGAAATTTGAACTTGATTGAATCAAGTTAAATTTGCAAGCCTGCTTCAGTAAATCTAGTGCCTAGAGCTTTAGAATAGATGTTTTAAAGGACATTTCTTTATGTCAAGTAGTCTTCTCTTTTCTTGGATAAGAACTAAAGCATACTTTGTCGAATTAGGCTTGCTTTCTACTTAGAAGGCAAATGATCATCCCGCCTTGTGTAAAATTTTCACTTTGGTGCTTAATAACCACTGTAGATTTTAGTTTCTTCTTTGTTTGTCATAAAGAATAATTAGTACAAATTTAAATTTGAAATTAGAAAGATAAATAACACTCTCGTAGTGTTCTCCCTTTTGATTTGTACAGTAATATGCATATTAATGGTGGGTTAATTAAAAAAGGATTGTTATGCTGGTAAATTGTTAATTGCTGCATGCTGTTTGAAATAGAAATGCTTACTGAAGTCTTAGGTGCCTAAAGTGCCTATTACTTATTTTGATCTTATCATTTTAATGCATCTGGTTTATGGTTTATAAATATTTTACTATGACATATGCATAATTTCGATTTATGAGAATAAAAGATAGTGACAAGTTCAATTTCTATATTCTAGATTTTGGTGGTGGGCTCTGCCTCTTGATCCATTTTCTTCCCTCCGATTTTTTTAATTTAAACATGGTTGATGTTTTTTTTATATTAAAACATAATTACATCAATCATTATTTCCATTTAAAATTTTAACAAATTTAAGTATAGTTTATACATAATTTATATATTACAAATTTTCAATTTAAAATAGTAAAATCTTAATTTTATAGTTAAATTACAATTTTATTAACTAAGCTTTTATTTTTTAAGTTATTAAATATTAAATATTGTATTAAATAAATTTATCATATTTTCTTATGGTATCCAATTTTACAAATAAATATAAATATATATTTTTGATATGATCATAAAACATTATCCCCCAAATCTTTGAAAATTCCAACCAACTCTCGTATGCAACCTGGCTAAAATCTATACATATTATTACGTGGCAAATTCATACTATTAACTACTTTTCTTTTCATTTTTTTGGATTAAAAATGTTTGATGACTATTTCTATTTCACTAATAAAATATAATCAAAGCTAAGGATTTAATTCAAATTTCTTCATCCAAATAGTTTTTAATTTCAAATTTTAAATTTAATATTGTCTTCTATGTCCAAGAAAAAGAGAATAATATATTTTATTACTTACAGAAAGAATTTTCAATTTCTAAATATGTTTTTTTTATTCTTAAAACATTAAAAAATGATAGAAAGACCAATGGACCACAATGGTTCAATGGGAAATATAAAATCGGCTTTAATTATATATTCTATAATATATATATGCATGTGTGCACTTTAGTCATAGTAATTTTAGTCATATATGTGATCTTATGAAAAGTTTACGTATTTTTTGTAGTGATCAAATATTTATGTGGTATTGTGTAGATGGATCGTAATCAACATCATGCAATTGTCGGAGTCGTGGCTTCAGTTTTAGCTTTTGGGGCTCTCTGAATTAAAAAATTAAAAACTATGAAGGAAATTACTTATCACCCTCATGTGAATAGAGATTATGAAAGAGAAAATTATATTAATAGTATTTTATATAGTGGTGACCAGCATTGTATTGATGTGATAAGGATGAGACCGATTGTTTTTTTAAATTTGTGTGATATTCTTAGTAGAAATAATTTGTTACAATCAACTAAATCGGTGAATATTAGGGAGCAAGTGGTTATATTTTTACATATAATTGGTCATAATGTAAGGTTTCGAGTGATAGGATCTAGATATTATAGATCAACTGAGACAATTCACCGTTATTTTAGGGTTGTATTGAGAGCTATTTTGAAATTGTATAAGCTAGTTATTAGATTACCTGATGAGTCAATTCCTAATGAAATCAGAAACAATCCAAGGTTTTATCCTTATTTTAAATATTGTATTGGAGCATTAGATGGAACTCATGTTCGTGCATCCGTTCCACTTAACATTCAAGGAAGATTTCGTAGCCGTAAAGGGGGGACGACACAAAATGTATTGGCTGTCATTACATTTGATTTGAAATTTTCCTATGTTCTAGCTAGTTGGGAAGGTAGTGCACATGATTCTCGTATTTTAAGTGATGCACTTTCACGCCCAAGAGGATTAAGAATTCTGGAAGGTAAGAATTATACAATATTAAATACCAAATAGTTCTAGTAAGCTCATAATTTATTAGTAATAATTATGTTTTGTTAAATTGTAGGTAAATATTATCTTGTTGATGCTAGATATGGCATCCGTAATGGATTTATTACCCCATATCGTGGTGTTTGATATCATTTAAAAGAGTTTAGTGCTCAGGGGCCTGAAAATACAAAGGAACTCTTTAATCTTCGTCATTCATCATTACGAATCACTATTGAACGTGTTTTCGGGATTTTGAAGAAACGGTTTCATGTATTAGATGCTGAACCATTTTGGAATTTTCAAACTCAAGTAGATATAGTTTTGGCTTGTTGCATCATTCATAATCATATCATGGGAGTTGATCCTAGTGATTTACTTAATCAATGATTATACGAGGAGCCTGAGTTTGATTTGATAATATCAACTCTTACGGAGCGAGAAGAAAGAGAAGAAGCAAGAGAATGGTCTGCTAAGAGAGATGAAATTGCACAAACTATGTGGACTGATTATATGGCTAGAAATATTAGGTAGGTTTAGGGCTTAGGGTTGTTGTTTCTATGTTATGTATGTTTTAGTATTAAAATTGTTTTTTTTTTGTTAATGTTGGATTCTAAAATTTTAGTTTATTATATTTGTTGGATTCTGAAATTATTATGTCTTAATTTTGTTAGATATTGATTATGTTTCAAGCTTGTTAGATATTGAATTTATTATATTTTAAGCTTGTTGGATATTGAAATGATTGACAATGACAATTATTAATGTAGAATGGGTAAGGGCAACAAAGAAGGGACCTTCAAGCAATTCAGGTGGACAAAACCGATAGAAATCTTTTTCTTGAAATTTTAGCAGAGGAGGCCCAGAAAGGAAATAAGCCTTCTAATACTTTCAAAGCAGTTTCTATTAATCGAGTTGTCGAAGCTATTTCTGAAAAATTTCAAGTCCAATGCGATGCAAAACATGTGGAAAATCATTTGAGGACTGTAAAAAAACAGTGGCCGATTATATGCACAATTCGGGGTGAAAGTGGTTTTGGATGGGATGATAACATGAAAATGATCACATGTGATAGAGCGACATATGATGCAGCAGTAATGGTAATATATGTATATATATGGTAAGTATATTTCAATTATTTTTTACTTGTTATTCTAATTTTGTATAATATCCAACAGGCGCACAAGAAGTATGAGCCATTTTTGAATAAAAGCATTGATCATTATAATGAAATGGCTTTGGTTGTTGGCAAAGATATGGCAATAGGGAGTTTTGCCAGAACATTTGCTGACATAGATTTGGATGATGATAACATAGATTCAGTGCCTATAGACTGCGAGAATGAAGCGACTGAAGAGGTAAGAACAAATGTATCTTCATCTGGCACATCCAACGTAAAAGAAAAAAGGCTCAAGAAAGTGTCAATGATGAACAAATTAAATTTGTGGGTGAACAACTTGGCAAAATTGCTAATGCTTTGGAACAATTTACTGCAGATAAGACACCACATCTTTACGAAGAAGTGATGTCAATGGAGGTAGAAGGATTTGATGATGACTTCCTTTGTTCTGTGTTTGATTATTTAGTGAGTCATGAATCTGAGGCAAAAGCTTTTTTAATTAAAAGTAAGGAGCATAGAAAAATTTGGCTTCAAAAATTTTCTCAAGGTTGAAGATATTGATACTTTTAATGTGGTGTAATATTAGTTATGCACTTGGACAATATTGTTGTTATCATGTGGTGTAATATTAGTTATCATATGGTGTAATATTAGTTATGCACTTAGATAATGTTGTTGTTATCATGTGGTGTAATACTAATTATGTATTTGGATAATATTATTAATTTCTAGTATTAATTGTGGTTTGGAAGCTAATTTATAATTATTCAATCCTTATTTTTTAATTTTTTATAACACAATTACAAATAATTTATTTGACTTTGGTTGTTTTCAATTTATGACGTTTAATATTCTAATTTAATAATTGAGTATTATTATATATTTAAAATAATTTATTTATAAATAAATCATTGCAATACATGTAAAAATAATTTAAAATATAAATTTATTAATATATATATAAAGTAAACTCAATCAAACAAAGAAAATTTAAAATATAAATTTATTAATATATATAAAAAGTAAACTCAATCAAATAAAGAAAAGATAATAAATTCTTAAATATATAAATTTTTACTAAAACAGCTTTTCAGGAAAATATTTTCAAGAAATCTGCTAAACAACAGAAAATATTTTACACAGATTCATCCAAATACCAAAAAAATAAATCATTTTTCAGAAATTATTTTTCAAAAAATTATTTTCTAAAAATTATTTTTTAAAAAATATTTTACCTGAAAACAAACAGAGCCTTAATATTATTTGGAATATACTCAGCTTTCAAATAGTACCAATAATCGAACATCTTTTTTATAAGAAAAGAAGGATCTAGAAACATATTAAGTTGAGAAACAGAAAAAAGAAGGATCTAGAAAAACAAAATTGGCAATATACAACTTACCAAACCGCAAAAATTAGATTTAAAAAGGGACGGTCAATAGAAGGATCTAGAAACCCTAATGAAGCATTTTCTATATAATAATGTCGTGACGCGCTACTTATATCTCTGTAACTTCTCTTCAGAACTCTAAACACCTGAATATAATCTTTTGCTTACGGTTTTTCTTGCGTGCTTTGCTTTGGGGTTTTGAGTTATTCATCAATGGCGGACACAGAGACGTTTGCTTTTCAAGCTGAGATTAACCAGCTTCTTAGTTTAATTATCAACACTTTCTACAGCAACAAGGAGATCTTTCTTCGTGAGATCATCAGCAACGCTTCTGATGTAAGTCCTCCTCTACTCTGTTTTAACTTCTTCTTTTTTTTTTGGTTGTTGTCGTTTTCGTCGTCAATATGGAGATGTTTTTTTAATTACTTTATTATAATTTTAAGGTATGGTTAATTGGATCTAATCTCTTTTGCTTTAATGCTTGTTGATTTTGTTTGTTTTTTTGTATGGAAACAAAATTTGGGTTTTTATTTTCTCTTTGTTTTTAATTTATAGGCAGTGCTTTGTTGGTTGTTTATTTCAATTGAAAATTACATTTGTTAATAAAAGCTGTCATTCTGTCATTTGATTTGTTTTTTATAATTTTAGGAATTTATAGTATGAAAGTTTAAGATTGAAATGCAAATGGTAGTCTTTGAATCTATGGTTTTCGAAGTTTGATTAAACCTGCAAATCGTTAGCATAGAAGTGGGTTTTAATTTTAGGTTTTATGATAAATTTAAAGCTAGTATCATTTAAGTTAATTATTAAAAATTGTGGTTTTAGGCATTGGACAAGATTAGATTCGAGAGTTTGACGGACAAGAGCAAACTTGATGCTCAACCCGAGCTGTTTATCCACATTGTCCCCGATAAGACAAACAATACTCTATCGATCATCGATAGCGGTGTTGGCATGACTAAGGCCGGTAAGTTTTGTTATTGCTTCTTGTGCATTCGGTTGTTCACTGAATTTTAATCAAGAGAGAGAGGTTCTAATGAGATTGTCTTTTTTATTCAGATTTGGTGAACAATCTTGGTACCATTGCTAGGTCCGGGACTAAGGAATTCATGGAGGCATTGGCTGCTGGTGCTGATGTTAGCATGATTGGACAATTCGGAGTTGGATTTTACTCGGCTTACTTGGTCGCCGAAAGGGTGGTTGTTACAACAAAACATAATGATGATGAGCAGTATGTGTGGGAGTCTCAAGCTGGTGGATCCTTCACCGTCACGAGGGATACTTCCGGGGAGAAGCTTGGCAGGGGTACTAAAATTACCCTTTTCTTAAAAGAGGATCAACTTGAGTATCTTGAGGAGCGGCGTTTAAAGGACTTGATTAAGAAGCACTCTGAGTTCATTAGCTATCCTATTTCACTTTGGATTGAGAAGACAACCGAGAAGGAGATTTCTGATGATGAGGACGAGGAGGATAAGAAGGATGAGGAAGGGAAAGTTGAGGATGTAGATGAGGAAAAGGAGAAGGAAGAGAAGAAAAAGAAGAAGATTAAGGAGGTCTCGCATGAGTGGTCATTGGTGAATAAGCAAAAGCCGATTTGGATGAGGAAACCAGAGGAGATAACCAAGGAAGAATATGCTGCATTCTACAAGAGCCTTACAAATGATTGGGAAGAGCATTTGGCTGTCAAGCACTTTTCAGTTGAGGGTCAGCTTGAGTTCAAGGCTATCCTCTTCGTTCCTAAGAGGGCACCCTTTGATCTTTTTGACACAAGGAAGAAGCCCAATAACATCAAGCTTTATGTCAGGCGTGTGTTTATCATGGACAATTGTGAGGAGTTGATTCCTGAGTTTCTTAGCTTTGTTAAAGGTATTGTTGACTCAGAGGATCTTCCTCTCAACATCTCAAGAGAAATGTTGCAGCAGAACAAAATCTTGAAGGTTATCCGCAAGAATTTGGTGAAGAAGTGCATTGAGCTCTTTTTTGAAATAGCTGAGAACAAGGAAGATTACAACAAGTTCTATGAGGCTTTCTCCAAGAACCTCAAACTTGGTATCCATGAGGATTCTCAGAACCGAAATAAGATTGCGGAATTGCTTCGATATCACTCTACCAAGAGTGGTGATGAGATGACCAGCTTGAAGGACTATGTGACCCGAATGAAGGAGGGTCAAAATGACATCTATTACATCACTGGTGAGAGTAAAAAAGCTGTTGAGAATTCCCCATTCCTTGAGAAGCTGAAGAAGAAAGGTTATGAGGTGCTCTATATGGTTGATGCCATCGATGAGTATGCCATTGGTCAGCTAAAGGAATTTGAGGGCAAAAAGCTTGTGTCTGCAACAAAGGAAGGTTTGAAGCTTGATGAGAGTGAAGATGAGAAGAAAAAGAAGGAAGCTTTGAAAGAGAAATTTGAAGGTCTTTGCAAGGTCATCAAGGATGTCTTAGGTGACAAGGTGGAGAAAGTTATGGTCTCTGATCGTGTCGTTGATTCCCCTTGCTGTTTGGTGACCGGCGAGTATGGCTGGACTGCCAACATGGAGAGAATCATGAAGGCACAAGCTTTGAGAGATAACAGCATGGCTGGATACATGTCGAGCAAGAAGACAATGGAGATCAATCCTGAGAACCCCATCATGGAAGAGCTGAGAAAGAGGGCTGATGCTGATAAGAATGACAAGTCTGTGAAAGACCTTGTTCTGTTGCTCTTTGAGACTGCCCTCCTCACCTCTGGGTTTAGCCTCGATGACCCAAATACTTTTGGCAACAGAATCCATAGGATGTTGAAACTTGGGTTGAGCATTGACGAGGATGCAGGAGATGCTGATGCCGACTCTGAGATGCCACCATTGGAGGATGCTGATGCCGAGGGCAGCAAGATGGAGGAAGTTGACTAAGCTTTTTAACATGTTTGTGAAGAGTTCATTTGGTAGTCTCATTTTTAGCTTTTAATATAATATTCTGGAAAATTGGTCAATGCTGTGTTTTCTTTGTAATGGTAAATGAATCTTTAGTGCTCGTAAATGGAATCTAGTCCACTGCCGTATGCTTTTATCATCTTTCAGTAAATGGCTATACTTGTAGGGATCCAAACTTCAAGATGGCTATGTATTTTACAACTCACATCACCACCGTGATTTCAAAATCACATAACCAGTACCCACAATCTGCAATAAAACTTTGATGTCCGCCGAAGCTGGAGCTAACTTGAAATGTATTCTGTCTTCAAGGATGTTAATACCTTGTTGAGCAAAATGGGGCGAATTTGACGTTTCGTGTAAACCTAGAGTACCCAACAGACAATACTGGAGCTTGTCCGCCCAAGCTACTGCTTCCTTTTCCTTTTTTAACATTCATAACAAGCTTCACATATGTACTGGCTAACCCTAAATGGGATTCGCCTTCTACGCTGACTCCTTGAGTCTCTAGTACCGCTTGTCTATAGAGTATGTGAACATTTTAATTAAAAAATATTTTCAAAAGAATTAAAAATATTATATAGTTACGAGAATGGGTTAATTTTTTCATTATTTACCGGAAAGGGCTAAAAATGACAAAACGTGTTCACATAGAACGTTTTTGGGTGAATTTTAGCAAAATGCACTTTTGGGGAAACAACTTTGTCATGTCAGCACAAAACGCACTGACATGGGAGTGTTTTACCCCGTGTCAACAAAAACGTGTTAACGTGTTTCACTTTTACCTTTTCTCAAGTTAAATTTTTAAAAAATGTCATTTTTCTAAAAAAATTATAAAAATAGACTTTTTTTTTGAAATTTTACGAGAATAAGTCTTTATAAAGACCCAAAGTGCAACACCATTTTTTATTTATTTTAAGGTGTCATCAATTAATATGAAAATAAAACTTACAAAGCAGATCTTTATATAGACCTAAAATCTCATTTTTCTTGTTTTCTTAAGCAATGTGGGATATGAAATATGCATATTATAGACTTATTAATAGGTTTGCAGCTTGTTCATAAACAATGTGTGATTTCTTCATCTTTTAACTAATAACATAAGATTAAGGGCTACATTATATTTTATATTTTTTTACTTCTAGAGTTTAAATTTTTTTTATAAAAAATTAACATTTGTTACAATATAAATAAAACTTTTAAACTCTATAAGTAAAAAAAATTATAAAATATAAAATGAGTATGGTAAAATATTAAAAAATAAATATTTAAAAAATTACTAATAGTTGAGTGATCATTTTGTAAGTTTTTATAATTCGATAGCCAAAAAATCATAGTTAAGTGACTACTAATGTAATTTAATCTAGATATAAAAATATGAAAAATAATTATTATATTTTAATTATATTATATATTTCTATAAAAAAACTTAAATACATAATTATATACTATGTTTAAATAGATTATCTATCTAGTCAAAATACATCTGAAATAAATTTATCAGCATTCATTAGATGATGAAAATTAAATTAAAATTAGGATTAAAAAAATAATGAGTATAGTAAAATATTAAAAATAAATAAATATTTAAAAAAGATATATCAATTTTTTAAAATTATAAAAAAATATATTATTTGAGTACCAAATACTCACCATTTATTTAATAATCAAACATTCATAATATAAAATAAAATAAATAATAAAAAATTAAAAGTATAACTTCTAAATTTAAATAATGGAATATTATTTTAAAAATTAGAATTACATTGATATTAACTTCAAACATTTAAAACTGAATAGAAGATTATTGCATGTACAAGTTTCATATGTGCAATTTATTCTTATTTTTTATAGTCCTTTTGTATATGCTAACAATTCTAAAATACAACAAGATTAAAGATCTCAAAAGATAATTTTATAATATGAGAAAATCTTAACAAAATATTAAAAAAAATAGAAATTGTTTTGTAAAAAAATTATAAACATATAGTGTAGCATTTAATCTTATATTGTTAGTTAAAAGAGGAAAGAATATTACATTGTTTAGGAACAAGCTGCAAACCTATTCATAAGTCTATATATACACGTCTCATATCACATATTGCTTAAGAAAACAAGGAAAATGAGACTTTAGGTCTATATAAAGATCTACTTTGTAAGTTTTATTTCCTTATTAATTGGTAACACCTTAAAAAAAACGGTGTTGCCACTTTGGGTTTTTATAAAGGCTTATTCTTGTAAATTTTCAAAAAAATTGGTCTATTTTTATATATTTTTTTAAAAATGATCTTTTTTGAAAATTTAATTTGAGAGCAGGCAAAAGTGCGCGCACATTAGCACATTTTGTGCTGACATGGCAAAATCGCTTCCACATCAGCGCGTTTTGCTGAAATTTCACCCAAAAACACTCCTACGTATACACGTTTTATCATTTTTTACCCTTTCCAGTAAATAATAAAAAAATTAGCTCATTTCCGTTAATAAAGTTGAAAATGAGCCTTTATAGGTAAAATAGTCTTTAAATTCTTTTAAAAAATTGAATCTTTTTATTTTTTTTTTCAACTTTTTGTTTGAATATTTATTTTTATTACATTTTAAAATTTCAAGTAATTGTATATTAACGCATTACTATGTTTTTCAGAATTATATAATATATATATTCTTTTGGCCACGTTAGCTTAAATTAATGAAAATAGCTAATATTTCTTCAATTGTTGTTTACTTGCTCAATTTTGGATGCCATAGGGACTAAACAACTTTGTTTATTTTGATAGGTGATCACATCCTAACGTGTGTGTGCTAGGGTTTAAAATTATACAATTAGATATGAAAATATATACGGTGTCTGTAAGTGTACAAATTAAATTATAATATATTTTTGTTATTACAATGAAACACTTTGAAAGTATTCTGAAGATTGTATCTAAGGGAAGTTTGTTTAAACTAAATTCTAAGTACGAGATCACATGCTAACTAAGTCTAAAACTCATGTCCAAATCATATTACGACAGAATAAAAACAAGATGGTTTGCGGAATAAATTAAAGACAGAATATCGAAATTGAAATCAATTAAAGTAGATAGAATGATGACTCACTTACATGTTCATGATTAACTTAAATCTGGGGTTTTTCACTTATTAGCTAACAACTAACCTAATTAATATCTTTCGGCCTATAATTACATTAATTGGTCGGCTTAATTTACTTATCTTTCTACCTGTTAAATTACATCGGATTAGATTAAGTTGATGCCAAGCATATTATCCGTTTGACTTCATCTACCTAAGTACTATCCTAGAGTCGTCAATTTTAAGGTTTAATCTGCTTAATGTAATCCAGCTTACTAGATGTGAAACCCTAACCCAAGCTAATCAATCTTACTTCAAATCATCAACCTTCCTAGGGTTTAGTTTCAGGTCATTCTAGATGCAAGCTCTCTTATCAATTTACCAAACATGGGAATGGATGTAAAGATAAAGAGAAGAGAGAAAAGATTGCTCAGAATTCGAAGATCTGAATTTGCAACTTGGCTTGAACCCTCAATTGATTGTTGATATCAGTGAAGAAGAAAATAATAGAAACGTAATGGAAAAGAAAATAAAATTGAACTGATATTGAAATTGAAAATAAAATTTTACAATTGCAAAAGAAATCGAAAATAAAACTAAACCCTAACTAAGAACAAATAACTAAAGTTTGAATGCTAAACTGACCCTCCCATCAAGTTCTAAGAGCTAATGTTTATAGTGTTTGTATTAGATGACCAAATTAGGTCAATTACAAGCTCTATAACAGGTTAATTATGATTGTGCAAAAAAAAAAACCACCCTTGGCAGCCAAATAGGTCTCGTTGGACTAATGCCATGACACCCTATAGCCGGTGTCATGACATCGATGGCAGTCTACTCCCCTTTTGAACTCAAAGTTTGATGTCGCGATTTTGGCTTGTGGATATTTCGACATCGTCTCTAGTAGCTCACCTCTTGGAGTTATGTTCGAAATTCTAGTAAGTGTTGAGGTTTGCTTTGTTGTAGCGACATTCCTTTCGAAAGTTGCGACATCCAGGGCAAGCCACTGTTTCATCCGTAAAAAAATTATCATGCACACTTAATCAATATGTTAATTTCTCCGTAGGCCCTAATAGGCCTAACAAGTCATAATATAACACTAAAAGCTCATTTTATTAAACTTAAATTCAAAACTAACTAATTCTAGCAATGGACTAAAAATATATATTACTTGAATACAAGCTCATTAAGTATTGAAAAGAGCTTAATTTGTCAAAAGGAATAATGGCAGATCAATAGGGACTAGTTGCTCTTTACCTTATATTTATTAATAGAAATAATTAATGTTAGCATAAATTGTTCTAATTTTTAACTTTTTAATAATACATGAACTGATTTGCTCCATTTATTTTGGGAGAGACTAAATTGCTTATTGTAATACCCTATTACACGACCCGATCGCTAGATCTGAATAACAGGATGTCATATTCGTCACTAGAGAAACTATAGTCAATTAATTCGTACTTATATTCAAAACATACAATTATAAATACTCATTCATTCCAAATCCAGTAAATTGAACATATAAAGGCTTAATTGTGAAGTCCGAGCATGAAATAGAGATGAATTGTAAAATCTCAAATTTTTAGAGTTGGTATCGATACTTAATTGATTGGTATCGATACTGTATCAATACATTATTTGGTATCTATAACAAATGTAGCGATACAAAAATGCGAACATGTTTGTTTTACAAAACAAGGGTATATATTTAATGTCTTGGTATCTATACTTTTTGTAAATCATCAATACCTAATTAAATACCGATATCGTTTTGGCATTTTGTTTGATTTAGAAAATTATTCATATGGTCAAGTATCACTACCTAATGCAAGGGTATCGATACTTTTTTGCAAAAATCGTCAAAATAATCTTTTAAAGTTCCCATTTCATGCTTATATACAAAACATTTTCCAATGATAATCTTAAGCACCTCAAACCTGCTATATAATTCTATATCCAAGCATATAACATAACATCACAATTCACAACTACAAATCCATCAACTCACAACCAAAAATATAAGATTAACTTGGTCAAAATCTTAACAACATATCTCCAAATTTACCTCAAACATCATGGCATATTAGGTACAATTCTCATCCCTATTTCCATCAACCATACATATGCTAGTAACTAGACTCTAATTACCAATTCCATACCTATTCATTTGTAACATTCTATACGAACATATTTATTTCAAGTTTACAACCTACATTCCATTTCAACATTCAAGCTCAATCAAACTATTTCATTCTACTACATCTTAAGCTCAACTCAAATTCAAAGCATATAAAAATTTTAAATTTCAGTATTCCTCAATTCTTCAACCTACCATGATAAATTCATGCCTTAACACTTCAATAGATTTACCTAAAATAGGCCATTCAACATTTCTAAACTATCCATCAAAAGCATACCACTTACCAAATCCACATATCAAGATCATTAAGCATGCACATAATTCAATTCATCACCAAGATTTTTACCAGCATTAACATATATACAATCCACATGAAAATACCAAATCATTCTTAAATCTTAGCTAGACTTAAACTAATAAGAACATCACCACTTGTTGAATTTGGGATTTACTGCTAGATGTTGATAGCAATAAGCGTGCTCAATTGAAACCTAACCTGCGCACAGAAAATAAAACCGCGCACTAAGTATGAATTTAGTGGTATTTCTATAATCCGAATATTAAATCATAATATAAAACATACAAAAAATGATACGAAGATCATAAGGTGGATATATCCTTTAAATATCATTATATTAATACTTTTTATTTCGTAATTGATATTTCAAAAATATAATACCATATTTCTCAATTCAGTTCCGAGCTTTCAATATCAAATAACAAAATTGATTGTCATATAAATTCTTTTCACAATTCATTATCTGTTCCACATTTTTAACCCTCTATTAATCTGACTCGAACTCGGACGGATACGCGGATCTAACCATTACATTAGTTTGGCACCCAGTGTCTACCAGATAAATCTAAAAATAGTGAAATGCGCCCAGCATTAGTCGATATAACCAAAAAATAGTTGTGCCCCACACTAGTCTATATAATCGACAAATGGGCGTGCCTAGAACTTCCCGACATGTAGTCGTATAACCCTAAATCTTCCTATCCTATGACATGCCAATTATACCTGACCCTGTTCGAACAGTTAATAGGGTAACCATTTCTCAATTTCATTTCGTAAGCCAAATTCTCAATTTCATATCATAATCTCATTAACCAATCATTATTCACATGTGCAACAACATAATTAAACACAATATACACTTCATTTCATATTTCTAACAATATTTGATATTTTTAAAACTATTCAATTTAGCCCCACTCGTAAACAATTAATCCATATCAAGTCAATCCAATTCATTTGATCATTTTTAGGTCACCTTATAATCTTACATACAATGCAATTTATGAATGCGGCAATCGAGATGGTTTGGATTATAGAAACACAAATTGTAAACTCTAAGCTATTCATCAACGAGTTTGTATTTTCCTTTCTTTTTTGAGGAATCCAAGTCAATGTCAGCTATGGATTAACGTAAACGCATCAAACCATAAATAGACAAACAAACTCATATTCAATTGTAAATTTAAGCAAATTGTAAATTTAAGCAAATTTTACAATTTATTCAATTTAGTCCTTAAAATCGAGACTAACATAACCTTCAATCTAGAACTCATATTTTCAATCAATTTTCACTATAGTCCTTTTAGGACCTTCAATTTCTCATTTCTATCACAAATTTTGAAATTTGTGCATTTTAATCCCTATTGAACAAAATTACCAATTGACTTCACAATTTAGTCCTTTTTCCTTTATACACTTAAAATCTATCAATTTAGTACCTAAAACTTCAAGAATCCATCAATGGCATCTTTCCAAATCTTTAACAATTTTGAAAATTTACACATGAGTCGGCTAGATTAAGCTCCATTGATTTCAAAAACATAAAAATTACAAGAAAAAGACTAGATTGAACTAACCAATTTTGGAATTGAAATTGAAACCCTAAGAGTCGAACGTTCTTTGTGTTTCTTCTCCACATTCGGTTATGGTTTTAGAAGAAAGAAAGAAAGAAATCTTTCTTTCCACTTACTACCCACTATACCTTTAAGAAGGCATAATTACTTTCTTAATCCCTGCTCTTTGCTTCTAATGAATAATTCTCCAACAATTAAACTTTTATTGGTTTTACGATTTAATCCTTGCACCTTAATTAAACACTAATTCGGTAAAATTACTTATTCAAAATTCAATTTACTTCTAATATAACTTCATAAATATTTAATAAAAATATTTACAGTTTCGGTTTAAGAAAACGAGGTCATGGAACCTGATTTTTCGACATCATTGATCTTCGAATTATTACACTTATAACTTTATAATACAAAAATCTCTTATATGTTTATTTCATTTTTTTCCTAGGCAAAGTTGGATTTAAATTCTAAATCAGTTCATGGGTTAATATACATTATCTATATCTATATATTAGTTTGAATTAATCAAATAGCAACTCAATTAGAAAAATCAAACACCAACTTTAGTAGGTTAAAATATACTATAAGTCCTTGTACTCATTGCAAATTGGAATTTAGTGTCTATTAATTCTAGGAATTTAGTTTCTCTAATTTTCAAATTTCAAAATTTAAATTCAACCGTTAATACTGTTTAAATTTTTTGTTAAATTTGTTGGTGTGACATTTGGAAATAAAAAAATACTCACTTGATAACCATCTAACTAAAAGATTAACGTTGTGATGAACTTAAATTTAATAAAATAATTTTTAGCAATGTTAACAATTACACTTGCATTTTTAAATATGAAAAGTAAAAAGACTAAATTCCTTTAAATAAAAGTGTGACTAAATTCCAAATGTAATAAGAGTAAAAGGACTTAAAACACGTTTAACCAATTTAATAATATATATGAATAAACTTTTTTTAATGAAATTTACTTTTAAACAAAAGTAACATATGTTAACTACCTTATTTATTAAAAACCAGCCGCCCACTTCAAATAATTTCCTTATTATTTTTAAATAAATAATCAAAATCTTATATTATTAAATTAATTATTTTATAAATACTTCTAATTTTATAATTCTTAGAATTTCACTTCCCAGTATATGATATCTAAGTTAATTTTTTTTAAAAAGGAAAAAAACAATATTAATGTATCGTTGGTGCATAAATCTTATCTATATTAACAAATATTAACATGACACACCATCATTAAATTAAAAAATATATACTAATAATTTTATTTAAATAGATTTATTAGTATTTATTTATAATTCCTCCATTATTCTTTTTTTTCTATTCAATGATAATATATCATGTTATTATTCAGTAATGACACATGAAACTTATGAATCTGCATCAAATATTTTCCCAAGAAAGAAACCCCAGAGAAAACATGTTATTTTCTGTTTGCATCCCAGCAAAATTTCAAAACCTTGAGTCATAAAAGCAAATGAAAATTTTACTATTTGCATACTTCATTTTCAGATATCATATGTTTGAATCCATTTTCTTAATCTCAAACATATTTTATTTTAAGATAAATTATAAAAATAGTCATTAAATTAGTAACATGTTTCTATTTCAGTCACCTAAATTTAAAATTTTTATTTTAGTTATTGACATTATCAAAATTTAATATTTTGATCAATTATTCATTAAACCATTACTAAGAGCTTTTTTTTTTTAGTATACCAATAAATTTAACTCTCCAATGTTTAAAAATTCTATCAATTTAACATTAATCCTAAAAAATTCAACAAATTATTTAACTACTAACTTTACAAATTTTATCAATTTAATCTTAATTCCTATAAATTTTAAAAAAAATTAAATATATATTTTTTTACTTTTGATAGTTTTTTAATTTTTAAAATTTTATTGAAAGTTAAATTTATTGAATAAAATTAAAACCAAATCGATGGATAAATAACTAAAACATTAAATTTCGATAAGGACTAAAACCGAAACAAAGATTTGACTATTTTTAGAGTTCAACTTTTATTTTATTATTTCTAAAAAATATGATTACACCTCAAATGACATGTTCAAAGCTGCAATTCAGATTCACTTCTATTTTATAAGACGATTACCAAAAAAAAATGGAACACTAAAGCCCAACATAAGCACATGAATATCTCTAACTACATAAAACGCATCAAATTTTATCAAAATAAAATATCCTAAACAAGATAATAATAATAAAATCATGCATGATAAGATCTACTATTTTGGCACGAGCCCCTTTTTTTCAAGATGCTTATTTTAATACGCAAAACAAAAACACAATAAAACCCAAAATTACATCGGGGAAACTCATTTTGCAGTTCAACAGAAAATAGAACCCAGAAATCCCCATTAGAACAACCCATTTTACAATTGAATAGAAAGATGGGAGTCTCACTGGAACTGCTACTGATTCGTTTATTTGCCACCCATATTCAACTTTACATCCAAATTTCTAGGTTATAATAGAAAAAGAATTTCAAATGGACCCAGATTTTTTTTTTTTTTACATTGTAACACCATCTGAAATTAACCAATAAACAAAAGAACACTAAGAACAAGAAGAAGAATGTTCAACGGTTGAATATTGACGCACACAAGAAAAATAATTTTAACCAATAAACCATAACATCACAGAGACTCACTCTTTGGCCGCCCATTTATATTTGTATCTGCCACCATTGCCTAGAATGAAGTAGGCCATATGAAAGCTTTCATCCATTTGTCGATTTCAGGTATCATCAACTTGCGAGTGGAAAACAAAGCTTGGGAATGTCGTCGTGATATCTCTGCTCAACAAAACAAACAACATTTACAAGTTGAGCACGCATCATAATCGATATGTCCTTTCCAGTGATATTTCAACAGCAATTAGTGTTCCATAGTAGAATCTATTGGCTACTTACTTAAGGTATTGCAGGGTCATATTTTTCAGAAGGGAGGGATGTCGCAAAACAAGGCTTCGCCACTCTTCCTTGTCAATCCTCCCATCATGTTTTGTATCAGCTTCCTCAAAAGTCTGTCGAAAAGCTCCAAAACTTAACATGTAGAAGCTAAACCCAATAAAATAAAATTTTAGAAGCAATACGACTTCAATTAAATCAAATTGAATGATCACCTTGTCAATTATACTTTCTATAACATCATCTGAAAGGTTCATGCCAGATTCAGCAAGTGTAGCCACTACCATTTGCTTAACCTGTGTATGGAAAATATGAATAAAGAAAAGAAAAATAGAAAAAAACACAAACAATCAAATAGAAACTCAAAACAAACCTCCTGCCTCTCAATGAAACCTTGCTGCTTGAGATCATATAGTTGGAAAGAGACTGCAAATGAAAAATTAAAAAAAAAAATAAAAAAGAATCGGGAGAAGAGAAAGTACTTAGCTACTAGAAGCTGACAAAAGATGACTAAAACAAAAAAGATAAAACATTCAGTACATGCTTTTTTATTATGTACATACAACCAGCAAGTTAACGAGATTATATCTGCAGGCTAATAGAAAAATAGATGCAAGCAACTTAAATAGTGGGCACATACAGTCAATCTTATCATCAATAGGAGCGTTTGGATGGAAGACAGAAAGAGCACGAGCAAACTCTTCGAAACCTAGCATTCCATTATGCTTTGTATCAAACAAGTCAAACACCTACAATGAAATCAGAAATACATTGATAGCAGCTCAGGCAAGAAGCTAATGAGTTGAGCTAAAATACTACAAAGAGTTGGCAAGATGAAATTGAGAAGTACTCTTTTATCAAGGATGAAAACAATAGAATTTAACATTAGATAAAATTACCCGATCTGCAAACAAGCTCTCCTTTTTGTTTGTCTTGAATAACGCCAATTGAAACTCCTCCTGCCAAATAGTATGTAAACAAAAGTCAAATACTAAAGGGATAAGATGGATGGAAGAATCCAATTCAATCGGAGCAACAATCAAGTTCAAAAACTTGACAAACATAAAATGTATTAATTCACAACAAAATGTGACCTTGTTAATCAGCCCGTCATCTATCACTGCACTGCTTATCTTCTTGAAGAGTTCATAGAGTGCTTCTATTTCACTTACACTAACTGCATCAAGGTAAGCAAAACAACAAATTCCAATAGAACGTCTCAATAACAAAAATAACATAGGCAAAGTCCAAACAAGATGTTAAATTATGCAAATGCGCTGCCGCTATCCTTCTACCAATACGGTAAGTGCTTAACAGTATTACTTAAAAAAGAGAAGGAAAGGAAATTGATGACATACAAACTGTCTCTCTTGCAAGAAGTTCAGGATCCTCGAGACCTCTGGATTGCTTGCACAAATCAATATCACAACAGTGCAATACAGAAGCAAATAAATGCTTCAATCCGTCTAAGCACTGCAACATGATATTCTCCGCGCATCAAAACACTCCATACCTAATGCCAACAGGAAAAGAGATATAGAACCCCATTCGTTTCATTCTTTCTTTACACGTAATCAAAATCACACAAGGGGAATGACAGAACAAACCTGTTAACCATTTCCTGATTCTGCAGACTGAAGCTGAAATGTCGGAGCCTGAATTGTGAGGAGTCGTATACTTGATGACGTCAACCCCAAAACAATATCTGTTTCACAAATGAAAACAAAATCTCAACCAATGCTTGTTTTATGTTTTTGTCAATCTTAAATGCATTTCATATGTATATGTTTTTGAGAATAAGTACTTAATGTTCGCTTTTCAAACGTTGGATATACTCGAAATACAATCAGGCAAATGCATATAGCGTATTCATGAATCAATCAATTCAAGGCAGACGGAGAAGGAAAAATAAAAAAGAGTAATCCTAGAATCAGATAATATCCCATTACATCCAGGTTGATCGCAAAATCACCAAGCTTTAATTTTCTTGAGAAATTGCAATAGTTGGATATATATAGAACAGAAAATTCCAAAAAGAAAAGTTAAAAAATCAAATATCCATAAAATAGAACATAAGAAAAAGCCCAACTCAAACCTAAAAACTATACCTTTATAACAAATAGAACCTGATCAGGATTCAAACTAATTAAACCTGATCAAGATCTATCGGAGCATAAAAAAATTAAATAAAACTACTTACCTTAAGCTCACACAGATTTCAAAAACCGTTCCTTCTCAATTTTCTCGGAAAACAGAGAAGAATAATGAATTTATGGAAGCATAAACATGTATTGCCTATTTTGGGGGAGATTGAATGAGTGTATTATGGAAAATCTGTAAAACCAGCGGTGAGTTTAAAAAAATGGTGATAAAGATGGAGAGAGCTGGAGATTTCAATAATTTATATGAAGACATGAAAAAATTATATACTTCATAATTTTTTTACTTGATTAATTGAAATATAAAAAATGGTAAATATAAAATAAATTAAATAGTAATTATATAATTACCAAATTTTGACAGTACGTGGCATCTGATGCTGATACTTTGATAGGGAGGTTGCTTTAGGTTTGACAAGGAGCTTCCCAAAGGCAAGGGAGTTCCATACGGCGCCGAATTTTTTTTTTGATGATGTTTAATCGATAATTTAGAATATTTGATAAATTAAAATTTTAAATCCTCAAAAATTAAATTTTGAATTTATATTAAAAAATTTGGTAAATTAATAAATATAACTGTTAAATATTGTTTGATAAAAGTAAATATTTATTTTTTAAAATTATTTAATTTTAATTTTAATTTTATTAATATAATATGTTATATTATTTTATATAGTTTAGATAAAAGATAAATATGACAATTTAAATATCTCGTTTTTAAAAATATTTTTTAATAAAATAAAATAAACTTAATATTTTTTACATTAAGTGATAAGTAGCTAGCTACCTATCTACTTATCTTATTTAACACTATTTTATTGAAAATTTTATATTAAGTAAAAAATTAAAATGATTATCAAACATATTTAAAATATTAAATTTTGAAAATTTTCAATGATTTATAAAATACACTCTTAGTTTTATAATTTTTAATTTAGACCCTCTTTGATAGATTCTTGAAAAAAAATTATCTGAAAATTAATATTTTCAGAAGTTTTATTTTTTAAAATATATTTGATAATCCTTAATACAAATTATTTGATAATTTCTTTTTCATGAAAAATGAGAAGAAGACATGGATGTACTTATACGTAATAGATTTAGTATTTTTATTTTTTTAATTTTTGAAATTATAATAGTTTATATTATTCTTAATACAGATTAAGAAGATGAAAATTTAATATTTAAAATAAACTTATATTAATTATTAACTAACGATATCTATTAAAATATCTATTTATATGTAAGATTTAGTTAAAATTATTTAATTTAGATTTATTCAATTTACTCAAGTTAATGTAAAATTTGACCAAAATTAAAGCATAATGTTTTCTTTCAATAGTTGTTCACCTTGATTTTATTTTAACATTAATTTCAAGAGTCTTATCATATCTGCTCTTTTTGTTACAATATCTAGAATTATCTATGGCCCATTCCCAACCTTTAAAAAGGAAGATAATATACTTCAATACACTTAAACTTACGTTCTCTTACACTGACAATAATATTGATATCAATTAAATTAAGATTCAATAATATCAATTCAAGTTATATGTTGGTACTTGCATTAACGGTCAACGAAAATTTGTTTAAAAAAAATTTAATATGTATAATTATTGCTTGGAATGGTAATAGGAAATTTTGTGTCAACGAAATTACATATAAGTACATGGGTGATGATTTTAAATGAGTAAAACAATGTATTAGTTATTATATAGAGGGACATTAGAATTTAATTATACGAAATAATTTAGTGCTTGTCATAAACCCCTACATATATTATAAAATTCACATTTTCTCTTTCACAGAACTTGTGTTGGTTTTCTTTTCGATATTGTGAAACAGAAACATACATATATAATTTAAAACATACCCATATAGTTCTTCTTCTTCACTTTTTTGAATCCCAATCGATAATATCTCTTTTCTTTGAAGCTTTATCTTCTGACAATTTTTCGCAAAAAAATATTATGACTTAATACAAAATGTTGGAATTATATTATATTATAAAATGTAATTAGAAGTATATTATAACATATAATGAAATGAAAGGTAGATGTACAAACTATGAAATATATATATAGAGAGAGAGAATACCTTAACTTTGTTATCAAGTAATAAGAAAGAATATCATGGGAAAGAAAAGAAATAAAAATAAAAAGATAAAAGTTAACACGAACCATAGGGTATTAATTTTCTTTCTGATGAGTGCAGCGTTGACCATAGCAGACTGTGTGGTTGGGGCTAATCTTAATGTGCCAAACTTAGGCGTTGGTAAGGTCACTAAAAAAGTTAGACGACAATCAAATTTTCCGAGTGACTCTGATGATCCTACTATGGATGGGGGTGGAAAGAAGGTGTCAAAGGGTGTTGTGTAACACCCCTAACCCATATCTGTCGCCAGAATAGGGTTACGGAGCATTACTGTAAAAACGTAACTTAAAAACATTTATTTCCAAACATTACATTAATCACAACATAATCCATTCATATACGTGCATATCATCCCTTATTCGAGCCCTTGAGGCCTTAGAAACACTTTAGAAATGATTCGGGACTAAATCAAAAATATTTAGAACTTTATGGAAAAAGATAGAAATTTTGACACTGCGGGGGTTACACGGCAGTGTGACTCACATAGTTGAGACACACACCCGTGTCTTAGATTGTGTAACATTCAAAATAGGGACACACGACCGTGTCCCTACCCATGTAACTCTTTAACTTGGGTCACACGGCCAAGCCACACGCTCGTATGCCAAGCAGTGTAACTCTCTAAATGGCCTCACACGACCGTGTGCCAGGCCATATGCTAGGCCCTGTAACTGTCTAACTTGCAACCCTTTGAAACCTATAGAGGACACACGGCCATGTGACATGTGACAGCCCTAAATTGACCCTAGTCGGAAAGTGGTTTCGGGACCACTAAACTGAGTCATAAAAAAATAATTAACCGTCCTAGTTGATGCTCATTATATGTACTTATGCATGTGTGAAAATTTCATGTTTGAATTTTGTTAATTGTAAGTGAATTTTAGTAAATAGGACTTATGTGAGAAAATTTAGAAATGTGCTAGGCAAATGTAAAGTGGCCTATTAATGCATGTTATAGAAATGGTGGGTTTGCATGTCAAATTGCCCAATATTTGAGCTAGTGGCCGACCATGCTATGAGTAGAAACATGTCACAAACATGTTATGTTAGTGATGCATGTTAGGAACAATAAAATAAGGAGTATGGGTAATAAAGAAATGGAAAAAGGAAAGAATGTGTGTGATTGTTTCTCCCCCTCCCCATTGCCGTGAATGTAAGAAAGAAAACAAAAAAATGTCCATCTTTTTTCATTTCTCTTGGCCGAATGTTCTAAGGAAGAAAGAAAAACAAGTTGTGTTCTTTGGTTCTTCTTGGCCGAATTGAAAGGAAGAAGAAGGGAGTGAAGCAATCGGTCATCTTAGGTCACTATTAAGGTAAGGAAGTTTGTACTAGCTCTTGAAATTTTAGTTGATATTGAGTGAGATATCAAGTGATTTTTGTAAACCATGTTGAAATTTTGATTTTTGGGGTGAGTATGGTTTTCGGCTATAAAAGATTAATAAGGGTGATGGTTGTGTTTCATGCTAAACTTAGCTGAATAATGGTAGTTTGCTTACATCTTGATATCAATGAGTTCCTTTCTTGGTTCTACCATAGACCCACGAAGTATATGTTTATTTGGTGTTGTTGGAGGTTTATGATAGAAGCTAATGAGTGAGAGTTTGATAGATACTATGAGGTTAAACTTCATGAGATTGTAAGCTTGTAAGTTGGATGATGAAATTCATGCTTTGTGAAGGTAAATGGTGTAGAAGGAGCATTCGGCCATGAAAAAAAAAGAAAATTTATGATGAATTAAGTTGGAAGCTATTATAATGTACTTGTGCATTCGGGTATGGGATGAAAATATATGAGATGGTTATAATCAGCCTTGTGATTCGGCTCTTGCATATATATATATATATTTGCACATGATGTATTGGTATGACATATATATATATCATCTCAAGGTATATGTTTATATATGGTGGTGTTTTAGTTATGGAGTAAATGATGGATGCGTATTGAGTTATAATATGTAATGCATTAGTTAGTAAAATGTATGTCATTTATATGTGGTACTAAGTATATAATTGGCCTCAACGTAGACATGCATATTCGGCCACATGAGATGGATTGGCGTTGCATGTATTCGGTTAGAGGCAAGCATATTGATGCTTTTATCTTGGCTTAGACAATCGGCTAAAAGGAAGTGTGGGATAATATGTCGAGTTGATTCATGATTTCATATGTATGTGACTTTAATGTCTAATGAATATATATGGGCTAAGTACCTTGAGTTCCTCTTTTCGATGCTCAAATGATTAAATCAATTTATTTGTTAAATTAAGCTCAAGAGCAAAGGGGAACTAGATCCGATAAAGGGAAGGAAAAAGTGGTCGAATAGCCATCGAAATCCTTCGACGACATCCGAGGTAAGTTTTTGAGTAATAGAACTTAGATTATGATTTGATTAGATCATGTTTTAAGCAAATCAAAATCATGCTCTTTGTATGTGGCTATTGAGCCGAAATTGCAAGTGTGATAAGTGTCTTGTGTTTGAGCTTTGGTAATGAAAATGAAATACGGATGTGTCATGATTTATTGATATATGTGCTTGGTTATTCGAATGATATCCGGGCTAAGTCTCGAAGGCTTTTGTGCTAAGTGACTATATCCGGACTAAGATCCAAAGGCATTTGTGCGAGTTACTAATTCCGGGCTAAGCCCGAAGGCATTGGTGCGAGTTACTAAATCCGGGTTAAGTCCCGAAGGCATTTGTGTGAGTTACTATAACCGGGCTATGTCCCGAAGGCATTTGAGCGAGTAGCTATATCCGGTTAAATTCCGAAGGTATGTGATTCGGGAATGAGCGATCTTGCTGTAAAATTTCAGTTAATACGCTTGTAAAATCCCAACAATGAGGTATGTTTCGTATGTGCATTGGAATAGTTGATTCCCTTCGAATAATATTCGCTTAGTCGAGTAATGAGCTTCCGGTATTTGGCTAAGATGATCCCTTATGTATGAATATAGGGGTTGGAATGTGAAGTAGGAATGATTTGAGAATATGTATATATGGGATTATCCGCTTAGTTATATAAATGCTATACTTTAGTTGTGCTTAAATTCTTTGCTCAAGACTTACTAAGCATTTAATGCTTACTCCGTTTCTTTAATCCTCTGTTTTATAGATTTTGGTTCGTCAGCTATCGGACTCGGAAATTTTGAAGTCGAAGTCGCCCACACTATCAAAGCCCCTTTCGGTATACTTTTGGTTGAACTTTGAAATTGCATGTATAGGACTACCCTTTTTGTTATTGGTCATGTACCCTTCGGTTTTGTGTAAATTTGGATAGCCATGCGAAAATGGCTTAAATATACTTTGATCATAGCATTATAATCGTTTTGTATGTTGTTCGTCGAGAGGTATGGAAATGTTGGTAACGGTTAGCCATGGGAATGGTCATTCAGGATCACTTTTGGTATATGTATGACAAACTCTAGTTGATCCATGGAGGATCATGAAATAGGTAAAGTTTACCTTAAAATAGATGCTGGCAGCAGCAGTGATGTGGATGTGAAAATCACTAAAAATATTAGGAATGGAATTAAATAGTGAATAAATTATGTAATCGAATCTTGATGAATCTATTTTCATAGGAAAGTAATGAAACATTCATATGAACAGTATATTATGAGATGTTAAAGTTTTCGTGAGACAGGGCCAGAACAGTTTCTGGATCCCCTGATCTGACTTTGGAAATTCTCTACAAATTAACCAGAGACAATTAGAAGTCATACTATATATGTATAGATTCCTTTTTGAGTCTAGTTTCATTAGAAACAAATGGCATAAGTATTGAATCCCTGTACAAGGAGTTATCTAAGTCGTAATGCAAGAAGGTCAGTGTAGTCGAACCCTATAACAGGGGAGACTTTAACTAATAAACTGTACTAATTGGCCTGACCAAAAATTCTAGAAAAAAATCTATAAATGGACATATGAGTCTAGTTTCAGGAAAAAATTACGAAACTGATTTTTGAGTTTTGGAACTCAAGATATGATTTTTAAGGTGACAGTGACGCAGTTAGCCAACTGCCTGGAAAAATTTAAAATGGACTGTGCAAATAAGTGATTTAAGTCTGCGAACCCCTCGTGTCTGACTCCGGCGACGGTCTCGGGTACGGGGTGTTACATGACATGGTCGTGTGTCATACACAGCTGAGACACAAGCCTATACTTAGGCCAAGTGGACAAGAAAATGGCTAAAATCAAGCCATTTCTATCACCCTTCTCAATCATAAGCCTAAGTACTCTTACACACCTGATCAAGGCTTCTAAACATGTTCAAAACTTGCATAAAAAGGTCCACACAATAGGCTAATAATCCATATAACCAATATGTCAATAGGCACTTCAAGCACATGCATCAAACATACTTAAACATGTGCATATTTAAACATTCATCAACTAACTTATTTCCATACCAAAACATATCACAATTGACACATATCAACCATACCATATTAGATTCATGCCATATTAAAATAACTTTACCATTTGGACCATTTCTCATATGCATCAAAACCATCTAAATGACACAAATCTAGCCATTTCCAAATGGTTCCAATACAAACCATATTTCAATCATGCACATTTATTCAAAACCTTTCGAAAGCATACCATAACTTGACCATGTTGAGGTCAATTCATCACCTACCATTTTGGCCATTCACATTGTCAAAATAACTCACATCAATAAGGCATCAAAAGTACTAAGATTACATCAACCAAAATGACATATGCATGCCAAACTCATCAACTAATATAAACCACAAGTCCACCTATACATGCAATTATAACCTTGGTCAAGACATCAAAAACTACTAATATAATGGCTGGATAGTGTGATAGATCTCCGACGAGCTTCCAAACCAATCTAGCTTCCAATAATTTGTAAAGTAAAGGAAAAATAACTACGTAAGCAATGAATGCTTAGTAAGCTCGTATAAACTTTAAACATAACATTTCATTTTAATAATGAACTTTGTGGGGTAATTATAAATCTATACCAATTTCACAAGTTTATCAAACTTTATAACCATCAACTCATAAATGAGTAAGTTCATCAATGTCATATATATTTTTCATTCCTAACATAATAGGATTTTACAAGACTTTGAACCCTTCCATTTACTTACTTTCCATTGCATTTATTTACTTTAGCTTAAATAATAACATCAATTCATTAATTAGTATATTTGTTCATGAACTAGGTATATTCATCCATAGCATACGTAAATTTCTCACATATAAGTACATCATTCAACTTATCATTCCCTTTTCATCATATTACATTTCAACTATGAACTTACCATTTGATTACTTTTCTTCACCCGTTTCATATGCATAACACACAAGACATAAGCATAACGTCATTCATGGCCACAAGCTAGTGCATTTAAACATAACTTTTTTGGAATCAACTACATGATAAACCATTTCATAAGAAATTACATACTTTGATCCTTACCACTCTTTCATGAACATAAGCACATTTCCATTTGGACACTTACTATTTCAATGCATAATTTTAAAATTAACATAATAAAATCCAACCAATAGCTTGGCACAAGCCTAGACATCATCAACAGTACATGTTAGTGCATCAATTCATAATTCACTTGAATTAACATAAGATAAATCATTAAACATGAATAATCTCACTTGAAATCATCAATTTCAGGAACGTAGACATACTTTCATTTAACATTTCCTTCGCATTCCTTTTTATGAAATGAGTCATTTGAATACTTACCATTCTTTCCCTTTTCATACACGTTGAACCACTTAGAATAATATCGGATATGTGGGAAAGCTCACACAAAATGTGCTAAACATATGATCGAAACCATTCCATTTCATCATTGCTCACTCGAGCCATAAATGGGTTTGCTCACACAAGCTGACGATCGGAATGTAGCTACACAATGCTGCTCACACAAGCTGACTAGTATCCGCAACAAATGTCGAAACTCAACCATCGGTAGGACACTCAGGACCAACACCTTGAACATGGTAACTTGGGTTTACTCACACAAGCTGAAGTCGGAATGTAAGCTACCGATACTGCTCACACAAGCTGATAAGTATCCGCAACAAATGCCGAACCTCAACTATCGGTAGAACATTCAGGACCAACACCCGAAACATGAAAACTCTAATGACATGTTATTTGTATCCTATACATTCTTAAGGTTCAAATGAGGCTCGATAGTTGTCGAACATCTTTGGATTTTCATTGTTTCTTTACATGATAAATTTCATAATAACATATATATATATTGATTCATTTAAATTAGAACAACACATTAAACATTAAATTTAATTAACACTTAAGTGATTATAGTTCATACGAACTTACTTGGCTAAATTTGTAGAAATGTCAAAGTACAGGGGCTATTTGGTAATTTTCCATTCTCCTCGATTTTTCACTCAATCTTGATCTAAATTTATATTTTTTTCAATTCATTAATTTAGATAGTAAAAAAAATTATTTTATGCAATTTAGTCATTTTTGAAATTTTTACAAAATTTCCCCTAATATTTTACTTTTATTTAATTTAGTACCTGAGGCTAAAACATGAAAATTAACCATTTTTATTGCAAACCCATGCCAACCGAATGTTAATAGCATCCATTTCAACCCATTTTTGCAACAATTTCACATTAATTCCTTGAACTATTACTATTTCAACAATTTAGTCCCTAATCAGCAAATTCATCAAAAATCACTTAACAAAATACTTTTAAATACCAACCAACACTTCAAATTTATCATTTAACATTTAAAATCAAAAATTTTCATCAATGATAACATTCAAAATCTTTAACAGTTTCAAAAATGAAGACACAAATTAGCTGGACCTAGTTGTAACGATCTCAAAAACATAAAAAATATTAGAAACCGGTGAAAAATGGCTTACCATGCATGAATTGAAGCATGGATGAAGCTTGAATATGCTTCCATGGAAGTTCGGTGACGAACCATGCATGAATTTGAAGCATGGATGAAGCTTGAATATGCTTCCACGGAAGTTCGGATGAAGCTTGAATATGCTTCCACGGAAGTTCGGTGACGAACCATGCATGAATTGAAGCATGGATGAAGCTTGAATATGCTTCCACGGAAGTTCGGTGACGAACCAAACAATTGAAGAAGAAAACATGATGTTTTCTTATTTTATTAACTTTTTTATTCTTTATTTTGTCTTTTATCTTTCATAATAATATTACAACATATAAAACACATACAAAATTAAAAGAAAATAAAGTTTTAACCGTTCATCAACTTAAGAATGGGTAATTTACCCATTAAGGCCATCCAATTATAATTCTTTAATAAATTTAACATCTTTAAATTAATAGCGATTGACTTGTTCAACTTTTATAATTTAATCCTTTTTGCATAATTAACTATCGAAACGTTAAAATTTCTTAACGAAACTTTAATATAACCTTAATAAAATTTCATAAATATTTATAAAAATATTTACTGCTCAGTTTATATGAAAAATGTCTCAATACCTCATTTTCTAAAATCGTTTTACTTTAGGGTCTTACCACTTGAACATGATTGTTCATTCAAATATAAAAAATTATCAATATAAAAATTTATTTTAATACCATATTGGACTTGTAAATATGTCCCCGAAACCACTATTTTTTATATAATAGAAAAACGAGTTGTTACATGTTGTTCCAAAGGCAACTTACAAGAATACACTGACAGGGTCATCACACTCAAATGATTCATTGCAGATGTTGGAGGATTTTGAGATCCAAGAAGGGGATGTGTGGACTGAGTTGGTCAATGGGATCCCGTTGATTACGTTCTCTAACAGATTTAAGGATTTCAATGAGAGAAAAATGGCCAAAACAATCATTATTAAACTATTGGGAAGAAAAAAATCGCTTTCAATACCCTACTGAATAAGGTCACGATGTTATAGAAAACTAAGTGCCCGTTCCAACTCATGGACTTGGAGAACGATTACTACCTAGTTCACTTTAATGATGAAGAATACTATAACAAGGTGTTGACCAATGGACCATGGGTGATTTTTGGGCAAGTACCTGATGGTGAGGCCTTGGACATCGGATTTTTCAACGGCATAGGAGGATGAGGTGGGTATCCAAGTTATGTGGGTTCGTTTTTCTAGACTTTCTAAAAGATATTATTCGAGTTGTCTCCTCAAAGCTATTGGGCAGGCTATTGGTTCGGTAGTCAGAATTGATAAGATTACTGATATTGCGAAAGGGGGAAGGTTCGCAAGAATGGCCATTTGTGTAGATCTTTGAAGACCACTGGTTTTTAAAGTTAGAATTAATTGACATATACAAAGGGTAGAGTATTAATCTTTACCAAACGTTTGTTTCAAATGTGGGCTTTATGGTCATGGGGTTGATTTATGCTAGAAGGATCGATCCCCATCATTGATGGAAGAGACTTCTGTTAAGATGCCCATGCCAAAAAAACAAGCTCCTCAGGATTTGCAAAGAAGGGTAGAAAAAGAGGATTATAAACCGTGGATGATAGTAAACGCCGACAATAGCGGAAGATGAGAAGTTTGGGGGATAAATCAAGAGATAATCAAGGCGACTTGGGTGAAGGATCTAGATTTGATGTTCTTGGCAAGAATCAAGAGTTGACTGAAGTTGAAGAGGCCAATATGGTAAGGGAGTTATCTATTGAGAAAGGTATGATAAAGGGACTGGAAATGGGAGAACTCCAAAAGTGGCGACAGCTTATACAATGAATGACTCTAAAGTTAAAGCTGAGGGGGTTTTAGTTGCCTCTGGGCCTAAAGTGGGTGTCAGTGTGCTTAAGCCTGTGAACAAGAGTATTGAACAGGGCACTATAGACTTTAATGATGGAGCAGGCCTTAAAGTTGGGAAGGCTGATGCAAGCCCATTCCATTTACAGACTGTACAAGTTTTAGGTGGATTGGATAGCAACAGGAATAGGGTTGTGAAATTGAGTAAAATTGTCCAGATCATGACAAAAGGAAGCACGAGTTTCACCTTTAGCGAGAAAAGTGCGAGCTTGACTGGTGAGATTACTAGCCAGTGGCCGACAGCCATGAAGGATTTGGAATCAGAAAGACCTCCGGGGTTTGAAATCGCACGCCTAGACTAGAATATTGTAGGAATAGAGGCATCGATAAAGGGTATTGCTGAGGGTATCCAACGAGAATCTGAATTCGGTACTTTTACCTGTAGGGATTCTGTGGCGATGGAAGGTGTTGACGTTGCGGAAGCCTGCAATATTCAGGTAGATTGCTAAGTTGGAGCTCCTAGTTTGCTTTCTATCTCCTTGTATTATTTATTTATGAATGTAAAGATGTTTTTTCTTGGAATTGCCAAGGAGTTGGCTACCCAAGGTTCCATAATTTCGTGAAGGGGTATAGAAAAGAATTTTCTCCTAATTTATTTAGTCTTGTTGAAACTCGTGTTAGTGGGTATAAAGCTGATGTAATTATTGGGAAATTAGGCTTTCAAAATTCTTTCAGAATAAAAGCAGCAGGTTTTGCTAGGGTATTTGGCTTTTTTGTAATGACAATATTAATGTAGAGATTATTCAAGTTCATCCTTAAGTGGTTCATATGCGAATTGGTAATAAGCAAGGGACATAAGTATTTCTATGTTTTTCCGTTTACACAAGCCCTTAGTTAAATAAAAGACTTGATTCATGGAGAGCGTTGGATGCTTTTGCAAGTATTATGAGTAAACCTTGGATTTTAACAAGTTATTTCAATTCAATATTGGATTGCTCAGACAGGCAAGGAAAGGCAGCTCGTGGGGGTTTCGACTGTGGCTCTTTTAAAAAATTCATCTTTCAATATGGTCTCTGAGACATGGGTTTTTTAGGTCCCCGATTTGCTTGGAGTAGATGAAATCTATCTTAGGGAATAGATCGTGCTATTTTTAACTTAATGTGGGAAGTAGCTACACCAAGCTATTCTGTTCGACATCTTCACAGGTTGAAATCGGATCACCGTCCAATTTTGATTGCGCCCAATTTCAATAGCCTTAATGTAAACTGACAGCTATTTCATTTTTTAGCAAGCTGGTTACTTTATTCAAAATTCAGGGACCTAGTTCATAAGCACTGGAAAAAGGGACCTTGAGGTGGTCTCAAATTTGGAACAGTTTAAGATGGTGGTATAAAAATGGAATAAAGATGTGTATGGGAATATTTTTGCTAGAAAGAAAGAACTTATTATGGAACTAAGTCGAGTCCAGAGAATTTTGGAACTTTGATTTTCACCACATTTGATCTCACAAGAAGCTGAAATTCTAAAAGAAATTGATGACATGAAAAGCTTTTATGGTTTCAGAAGTCCCAATTTGTTTGGCTGACAAATGGTGATAGAAATACTAAATATTTCCCCAATCGCGCGAGAACTAGAAGGAAGTCTAACGAAATTGAAGGGTTAATAATTGGCAATGGAGTTTGGTGTTTTGATGATGATAAGTTAAAACAGCATGCAGTGGGTTACTTTCAGGAACTTTATACGGCTAGGCTTAGGGTTGCGGGAACCTTTTCATGTCACGGCATGTTTCTTTTACTTTCACTGAATGATCGTGATCTTCTGTCAATGGAAGCTACAAGTGAAAAAATTTATAAGGCGGCTTCTAGTATGGCACCTCCGAAGGCACCCGGAATAGGTGAGTTTCATGTGAACTTTTACTAGTCCTAATGGAAAATGATTGGTGAATCTGTGTGTGCTCTAATTCAGAAAGTATTTAGGGGGCATTGTTTTTATCCTAATCTTAATAAGACTTTGCTTGTGTTGATACTAAAAATTCAAGGTCCTCAGTATATATCCCAGTTTCGTCTAATTAGTTTATGTACCGTGTTGTATAAATTATAACCAAGACTATTGTAAACTGACTTAGACCGATCATGGCTAACATTGTCAGTCCAAATCAGACAAGTTTCATTAGAGGGAGAAGCATTTCTGACAAAATTATCATTGCATAGGAGGCGATCCTATACTATGAAGACCAGGAAAGTGAAAAGTCGTTGAATGGCTCTGAAGCTTAATTTGGAGAAAGTGTATGATAGAATTCGTTGGGACATTTTGGAAAATACCATGATTAATGCAGGTTTTCCATTTGTTCTTGTACGAGTAATTATGAATTATGTAACTTCATCATCTATGCAGATTCTTTGGAATGGGTCAGTTTTAGAACAATTCTATCCCACGCGAGGACTACGACAAGGGGATCCCCTATCACTGTATTTATTTGTATTGTGTATGGAACGAATTGGTCATCTAGTTAAGAATGCGATTAAGACAAAGAAGTGAACCCTTTACCTTTCTCAACACAAAGATCGAAGCTTTCACATCTCTTCTTTGCTGATGATTTAATCTTATTCTGTAAAGCGGATAGAGTTGAGGCTGCACATGTTAATGTTGTTATCAATACGTTTCGTGGGTTTTCTGATCAAATGGTTAACAGAAATAAAACGTAGGTTTTCTTTCCATAAACACCTCGGGGAAATCACTAGCGTAATATGTGAGGATATTGGAGTTTCAAGGGTAGATGATTTAGGGAAATATCTCGGCATGCCTATTTTCAATCAAAGAGTCACAAAGGGTACCTTTAGTTTTGTAGTTGATAAGTTTCGTAGTAAGTTCAGTGGCTAGGAGGTAAGAAACATTTCGATGGTAGGAAGAATCATTTTGGTCAAATTAGTGTTTTTAGCTATACCAAGTTATTTTATGAGTTTTGTTTGGCTTCCTATATCGGTTTGTTTGAAAATTAAGAAAATAGCAAGAGAATTTATTTGGGGATCTGATGCGGAGATAAAGAAACCTTCTTAGCTGAATTGGTCAGATTGTTGTAAGCCATTGGACATTGGTGGACTTGGAATCAAAAACTTAGTGAATCAGAATAAAGCCTCCCTACTAAAATTGAGATTTGACATTGTTGCTAATTTGAGAAAATTGTGGGTGCACGTCTTAAGAAACAAGTATAATGTTCAAGGGATATTACTACAAACAATTTGGTAAGTGGTTGTTCATTCATTTGGAGATCAATTATGAAAATTTGGCCAGAAACCATTACTAATACTTTCTAATTGATAGATGATGGCCAAGTGGTAAATTTTTTGAATGATACATGGCTTAGGCACATTGGTCTTCCTAAGGATCTGTTTCAGGGACCTGGTGTACTGGATGAAACATTGAGAGCCTGCGATATGACGGATGTTTCAGGTAAATGGGATTGGGCTTGTATTATCTCGTTTTTTCCTAACCATGTGATCAAGCATATTACAATTGTGCTTCCGCCTTGTACGAATGTAGATTTAGACTGCATTTAGTGGAAGTGGTTGACAAGTGGCCTTTTCTCTTCAACTGAAACATATAAGAATTTGACTGATTTTGGTAATGTTAACCTATCTATTAAGTGGAAATTTATTTGGAAGTGTAAGGCTCTACAAAGAGTTCGTGTATTTCTATGCTTGTTGTGGCAAGATAGGATTCTGATTAATGAGAAGCGAGCTCAACAACATATGCCTATTGAAGACTATTGTGTTTGTTGTGGATTTCCCATTGAGACTAGCCTACATGCCATATGAGATTGTGAGTTCTCAAAAGTCGTTTGGAAGACGATAATTTCTAATTCAGTCAGTAATATGTGGTTAACCAAGAACTTGTTATCTCAAGAGGAGTTGACGGTGAAGGAGGAAAATTGGTCGACTTTGTTTGCAATAATGTGTTGGCTATTATGAAAATGCCGAAATAATTTCATTTTCAATAATAGCCATAGTAATATTAATGGTGTTGTAGGTATGGGTTTAGCTTGGACTACGAGCTTTGTAAACTCAAAATCATGTAAGCTACATCGCATTCAGAAGGTCTCGATTGATCATTGGAGTTTACCAGAAAAAAGGCGGGTTAAGTTGAATACAGATGGTGCATTGTTTGAAAGCAATAATATTGTTGCTATTGGATGAGTGTTTAGAGACCATGATGCCAATTGGATGTGCAGATTTACTACGCAGATTGGGAAAGATTCAGTATTCAAAACTGAGGTAAAAGCTATTTTTGAAGGCCTCAATTTAGCATGGGCATTTGGTTTTAGGCAATTGGAGTTGGAGTGTGATAATGATTTAGTTGTGGAAACTATTTTAGCTAGTGGTGCAAGTACTAGTATGTTTTCAAAGTTACGTTTGATTAGTCAACTTTTATGCTAAAATTGGAAGGTTCATCTTCGACACATCCCTAGAGAACATAACAGAGTAGCTGATTGGATGGCTAAATTGGGAAACAGGAACTATGATTAGATGCAAGTATTTGAGGAGTGTTGAAAAATCGGGTTTGAAAATTGCATCGAAAAATAAATTTTGGGAAAAACCAGAGTTTTAATTTTTTTTTCAAAACAAAAACTTGGTTGTGATATCTAAAATAATAAACATTTAATCAAAATTGTACCTTTTCGATTCATCTAGGATGAATGCTTCGACTGTGTAGTCTTCTCCGTTTTCTTCAAGCTCACGCTTGTTGAGTGTGGGCTCGTTTTGAATCAAAAAATTTTCACAAAAATTATCAGTAGGTAATTTTGTAATTTCTCTAAACTTTTGGGTTAAGTTGTAAATATAAAAATATCTTTAAAAATTTTCTGAAATAATTTCTTCGGAGAATTTTCTCTCTACAACTTTCTCTTAAATTCAGGTGTGCATAAAATAATGACTAAGACTCTCTTTATTTAGGGAAAGTTTAGAGAGTTCAACTATGATTAAATTTAATCACTTTAATATTAAATTAATAAAATAATATTAAGATAAATATTAAATTTAATTTAATACAAAGTCTATTAAAATAATATTATTTTTTGAATAGTTAGTCTGAAATCAAATTCTCTAGTAGAGTCTTAATAAGAGTGCAATTCTTCCACTGCTCAACCACGGAAGGCCTACCGCCATCGACCATTTTTCGGCCACCGAAATGTCACCTTCGCAACCGCCAACACCTCGAGCTGGTTCGGTTTCTGCCAGTTTGGTCTGGGCCAGTAACAACCCAATCGGTCCGATCCAGCCACTAGTTGGACCATTAGTCTGGTTTCACATACCAAGCTCGATTCAACCAGTTTTTGGGTCTTGATCATATTTTTGGGCTCTCAAGCCCAATTTATGGTTTCAGGTCCAAATTTGAAGTTTAATTACCCATTGGTCCAATTGTCTGACTTAAAAATTAATTTTTAAAAATATCATATTAATTTTAATTAATTTGATTAATTTAATTTTACTTGATCAAAATTAATTTTCTTAATAATCACTTAGATTTTCCAAATTAAGTTTTTAAGAAAATTCTTTAATCAAATTGTAACAGCCCGTTTTCTAGTGTTGTCCGAAACTGTGGTTACGGAACCAAAATTTCGACATGTCAGTCCATAAATATTAATTATTTAATATTTACAAAGTCACTAGTGCCATATTAAATTTTGGCCTAGTAATTTTAATGTTTAATTAGTTAATTAAAGAAAAAGGATTAAATCGTAAAGGTGGTAAAAGTTAATTAATATTGATTATTATTAGCTAAAATATTTGAATAGTTAAAATGAGGGGACATTCAATTAGACCATAATTGGTGATAGTCAACGGCATTAGGTGAATGTTATAATGAAATTTCAATTAAAATAAAGTTAAAATAAAATAAATAAAACATAAATAATAAACATCGGCTTCTTCCTTTATCTCTTGTGACCGAAACCATGGAAATGAAAGCTTGAAGCATTTGGTTTGTTTGTCCATTTCATGTAAGTGTTATGTTATCGGTTTTTTATAAATTTTATGTTTTTGAAATCGTTGTAACTTAAATTATCTTGCCCAGGGGCTAATTTGTGAAGTTGTCTAATTTTGGAAAATTCACCATTGTTGTTTTTGAAGCTTTTAAATTGATAATGTTTTGATTGGAAGTTTGATAGTGAATTTGAGCTAGTTTGTAAAATAATTTGTATAGATTTTAAGTTAAAGGATTTAAGTAAAAGCATTTGAAATTTGGAAGTGTTTTATTGAAAATTTTCAGAATTTAAGGAATGCTTTTATATAGTTAAAGCTTCGGTAAAAATCGAGTTTATGAATTAATTGTAAAAATAGACTAGTTTTAACATTAAGGACTAAATTGAATAAAGTGTAAAAGTTTGGGACAATTGTGAAAAATTCTAAATAGGAAGAAATATGAATTAAATTGAAAATTATATGAAGTTGAAGCTAATAAATTGAAATAAACTATTTTATAGATCAAGACCAAGCAAATAACTAAGGAAAAAGGGAAAGTTGTTGAATAGTCTTTGAACTTTCACCGTCTCTGTAGTTTACCCTTAGTAAGTTCTTACAGTTCAGTTAATATAAATTGAAATGTTATTTTGATATTTTGTTGTGGTTGTTGGTTAATTTAGACACGATTGAATTATTATCATTTGATATGAGTCGAGAAAGTAAATAATTTAAATATTATTAATCCAATGATATATCAAGCCCGAATAAACGTATGACAGGATACAAGTGACATGTCAATAGGTTATATTGCATGCGGTATGGGTTGACTTGCGATTAGATGATGACTTTTGATTTGTTACTTTCCACTAAATATATCGGTGTCCAACATTTGTTGTGAACTATAGTATTATATTTACAATGATTCTGGTGTGTTTTTGGGGGCGGATATAAAGCCTACAAGCTTGGCACTAGGTGCCCAGGTGTGTTCTGAAGGGATGTTAGCCTACGAGCTTGGCACTTGGTGCCCAGGTGTGTTTTCGGTTGGCTTGGCTCATTTGAGAGTTCTGGTGTATTCTGGATGGTTAACCGCATATCCGAATCAATTTATACTGTTAATCGAGCAAGTTTCTAATGGTTATATGACATGTTATTAAATCTTATAAGTGTCTATATGGTCTTCTGAATGTTTATTAAATCTTATAAGTGTCTATATAGTCTTCTGAATGTATATCGTGACTTGGTATTGAACGACCTCATATGATTTAATATATTTTGCAACTTGTATATATACGTGTATAAACTCACCTATTGAGTGGATGTGATTGAAATGATTTATTATTTGTTAATCTTATTAATGAAATAGCTATGTTTATACGGTAAGTTTTCTTGTTTCAACTGTTGAACTTACTAAGCTTTATTGAAGCTTACTCGTGTCATTTTTTATGTTCCTTGTAAATAACTTTTTGTGGAGTCGGACGATAGAATCAACTTGAAGATCACACTATCCAGATACATTTTGGTAAATTTTGATACGTTTATTTTATGTCATATGGCATGTAATAGGTGTGTTTTATATATGATTTAAATATTTACTACATGTGTTACATATGAGATTGATGCAAATGCTTAAGTTTGTTATTCGCTTGCTTGTGTATGTGTCTTTAATCTTGGTGTGAATATGTTCATATAAAGTTGTTTTGATCATTTGATTTAAACTGTAACACCCCTAACCCGTATCCATCGCCGGACTAGGGTTACGAGGCATTACTGAACAAAAACAAACATTCTAAACATTCAGATATTCATACAAGTCATACTCATAAATATATTAAACACATGGCTAATTAAATATTAAACATATTTTATTTATCAAATTGCATTTACAAATCATACCTCAAAATTCAACCGAATCTATACCTTTCGAATAATCACATTTTCATTAACAAATATAAACATATGCATATACTTTCATTATATACCCAAACCATCATTTGAATTATCAATCAAAGTATATGTATATACGTACACATAATTATTAATTTTGCAAAAATGCATGTAATGCTTATGGTGTACTATTACATAAAATTACTATTCAAATGGTCATTTATCAATGTCTCACTTACAAGCATTATTAAACAATATAATCTCAATAATTCATCATTAATAAACTTATAACTAATTATAGTGCTTATATATTTTTCCATGCAAACCAAACTAAACTAATCTTTGCATATTCGAATATAGGCATGCCTCATATCATGCATTTCTAATATACATAAAACATGCTAACACTTGAGCTCATGTTTATAAATGAATAAACATACATCAAAATTAAATCATTAAACCATATTTATTTATATTTATACATATCAAAACCGAGTGACCAACCACAACCAATTCCACTTATCATCATTTTCCTTTCAATTTTAATTCATCACAAATAAATATATATTCGCACATGAAAACACGTATAAACATCTTATAAGTTACATTTTCTAGACTCATTATCCAAATATATTTTACCCCAACCAAAAAACTAAACCGAAACAAATAATTATATCATAAAATTTATATATATATATAATGATCATTACATCAATCCACTTTCAAATTTACTAACATCAATGAACCATTATCAAACATACCATATATATGTCATATACTTCATTAACTTATAATTTATTACACATCAACTAAAAGTAAGCTCAAACCATATCCAAGTATGAACAAATCTATCATGGAAATTAAGCCATTTTCTCATGGCTAAAGTTATACATATTCAAGGTCGAATAAAAAACGTATTAGCCTATACATGCCAAAAGTTTGAAAATAAACTTTTAAAAGTACCGAAAGTTGACAATAGTGTGGATGACTTTGATCACGATCCCCGAGCTCGTAACTTACAACCAAAATCTAAAATAGAATAAAAAAACATATAGAGTAAGCTAACTTAGCTTAGTAAGCTTTAAGTAATTTAAATAGCTTAAATGAATGATCAAAACATTCTATACAAGCTGAAATGTACCATCAAAGATATACTTTACTCAAATAATTTACCTTGGCCGAATATTCAAGATCAAATGTAATACCACATAAATACTTACCTATATATCCAAATTCGAAAGATACATTATATTATCTCATAAGGCCGAATATATATAACTTCAAGATATATTATCATAATAACCTAATATTCCAACTCAATAAATCAACACATATGACCGAATTTTTGAATTCAATATAACCTCACATGTATCGAATGTATATAAATATAAGTTCAATATAAACTCACATGTAACCAAATACACATGTTCAATATAAATTCACATGTAATCGAATGCTCAAGTTTGATATAAGCTTACTTGTACTTACCTGTTTGGCCGATCATATACAATGTTTTATAGTTTAATTTCACTTGTTCAATATCCACAATATCTTAAACCCTTGTAATCATAAACTTGAGAATAATTCACCGGTATAAAACTTGCTAGGCATAAGCCTGATTCAACACCGGCACAAGGCCTGCTAGACCCAAGGTCTGAAATTCATTCACTGGCACTAGGCCTGCTAGGCACGAAGCCCGAACAAAGTCACCAGCACAAGGCTTGCTAGGCTCAAAGCCCAAACATCACAAACATATAATCATTCTACAATGTTTCACATATATCGAATCATATAATATTCCATGCAACACATACACATTTTCTAAAGCTTTGATATCATTCAAATACAACTTAATCACATTAATTCATTGACATATCTCATTCGGCTATCAAACTAATACATTATAAAATTCGAATCATCATAGTAAATCATTCTATTTTGAAAATAAACCATGCTTAATTACTTAAAGACTTACCTCGGATATCGATGGACGTTACGAATCGACTATTCAACTATTTTTGTTTTTCCCCGATCCAAGTCCGATTTCTTTTCTTCTTGATCTATATAATTTCAAATTAACCTCATTTAAACACAATATCATTCAATTTAATCCAACAACACATAAATGAGCACATTACCATTTTACCCCTGATATTTCATATTTTTACTATTTAGTCCTAATTGCACAAAACACAAAATACACCAAATCTCACAACAACATAGTTGGGATGAATTTTCAACATAATCATACTAGTCCATATATTTCATTTATTTTGCATTTTAGCCCTTCAATTTATTATTTTTGCAATTTAGTCCTAATAACTCAAAATCATCAAAAACTCCAATACAATACATGTTAATCTAAAACATATTTTTCATATTTCATCATCAAACAACAAAAATCACAAGCTCTTATCAATGACATAACTCAAAATATTCATCAAAATAAAAAAATTAAACATGAGTCGGATAGTACTCGAAGCAACGATCTCAAAAACGTAAAAATTATCAAAAACCGAAACCAAACTAACCTTGAATTTGGATCAACAATGGCCGAATGTCATGTGCTTTCTCTTTTTCTTTTCTTTTGCTAGTTTCGGTCAAATAAAAATGAATACATGCATGTTTTCTTTTTATGTTTTATTATATTATAATATATTATTCCATTTAAAATTTTTTTAACCTTTTAATTTTAATATACAATCATTATAATCTAAAGCCATTACCGCCCACTACTCATAACTTTGGTCTAATTGCATTATAAATGCCTCCACTTATAAAGACAACAACAACTAAGCACTTTCACATTTAACCACCAACTTTTCCTTTTACACGATTAAGTCCTTTTATTTAATCGGACACTCAAACAATAAAATTAAATCACGAAAATTTCAAAGATATTAATTCACACGTAATGAACACAGAAAATATTTTTTAAATATTTTTCTGACTCGGATTCGTGGTCCTGAAACTACTATTTTGATTAGGGTTTAAATCGGACTGTTACATAAACATTATGTAAGTGTTTGAATTATGGTATGAATGAATGTGAATGAATAAGAAGAAATGGTAAGTTTAGCATGAGGTTTATGTATGAACTTGAATTCAAATTAATTTGGTGTTACATGTGAATTGAGGTTGATAATTGAATTGTGGTGTCAATGAGGACACATTGATTAGTCACTTAGGCTGAATGTTTTGGCATGTTTTAGTTGTGTTTAAATGTGTTTTTAAAGTATAGAAATGGTTGACTTTGATTTTGTTTGGTACCTAAGTTTTAAATGAAAGTTTGCCTTATTTTGAAAGCTTTTTAACACGACCTGGGACACGAGCTGTCACACGACCGTGTGCCACACATGGCCTACTCACACGATCGTGTTCCTTATTGATACATGATTTTTCACATGGTTACAGTTAGTTACACGGTCTGAGCACACGGGCGTGTGGAGTAGCCACACGGCCATGTCCCTGAGCAACGCGGTCTGGGCTCTGTCACACGGCCGTATGACCCTTGTTTCCAAAATTTTCAGAATTTTTCATGTTTTTCCGTTTTGATTCAAATCATTCCCTGATTGTTCCCAAACTATTTTTAAGGCCTCGTAAGCTCGTTTTAAGGCCCATAAATGTTATTTTGTTATGAATGAAATGCCTATTCAAATGTTGTTATTTAAATTAATAAATGAATACTTTAATTATGAAATTGTTTTGATATGTGTCGCAATACTCCGTAACCTTAATCCGTTGATGAAGACAGGATAGGGGTGTTACACAAATTCTCTAGTTGAACAATTCCTATGGCCACCCAATTTAATTCCACATCAAATAAATTGACCCAATTAAATTATTTCCGAAGTTGTAGAATTTTCTTCTGATTCAAATGCAGTTCGATCGAGCTTTTGTTGAGCTAACAGAAAGACCAATTAGACATATACAATTAGGCTCTAATATTTACAATTATGTCCAAAAGCATCGTTCAGATAATTCACAATTACTTAATTATAGAGTTAGCCCAAAAGAAGTATCATGATTGAAAACTCCTTATTGTATATTTTTTACGAAAGCAATTCATCCAACTACTTTATCTAATGACCTTGTCATGTGTGTGTTACCTTCATATGATATCCTTGATTCCTTTGAGTTAAATCCATTCACTCAATACAATCCTATTTTATCTCATTGTCATTATTGTATCTTCTTAATGATTAATATGATTACTATCAACAAATGACTGTGATAAATTGCTCGTTTGAAAACTAGCAACCAGTAACCACGTTCCATATTTATCAATCAGCACAATGCCAGTGAGAGGATATCATTAACTCTTTAATTGAGCTATAAACTCCACTGTTGCTAGTAAATTTATGCCATACACAAGTCATGTAAACAACATACCGGCTATCGACTCAATCAGCTTTAGAGCATAAGCCTCCACTTATATCAAAACACATGAGTTACATACGTATGGTCAGTGACTAACTCAAGATTTAGGTAAACCACAACATGAATGCCACAAGTGAATTAATTCACAAATGAATTCAAAACTAATTCATTTTGAGTCTAGCCCAATGTATCATTCTGCCAATGAATACATCTATGTTTCTACCCATGGAGTCAATTGTTCTGCCAATGAATACATCTATGTCTCTTAGAGTCAATTGTGAAATTTGCGCATTTATTCTGGACTGTTTTAATCATATTACTGATACAAGATCTGTCTTCTCTTGTAGCAGTTACCTCTTTAATTACAGTCAATGTGTCACCTTTTACGTAGATCTCTCTAAAACCGAATTCCTCTCCAAAAGTGACCGCATGCAAGCACGCCTAGGCTTCTGCTAGTTCTAGTGTCGAGATGTTTAAGAACGGGTAAATGCATGCAACCATTATCAGTCCATTTTTATTTCTTGCAATTATACCTGCCTTAGAAATGTTATGACTCTGTTGAAAGGAAGCATCAAAATTAATTTTGATTATATTCCTATCAGGTGGTTCCCTTTTGATATTTTTAGGTAGTTCTTGTCATAAAAACGCCTTCAATAAAATCATTCTCCAATAAGTATGCGTTAATAAAGGAAATCACCTCTTGTTCATTTGGGGTATGTACCTCGTGATATACTCTGTTTCTATTGAATCATATTGCCCAGAAAGAAATCATAAGAGTTTTACATTTTTTGTTTTCATTTTCATAGAAGAAATCCACTAACCAATTTTGCCATTCTTGATTTCTGTCTGAGGCTGAGTCTTCAATTTTCAGATCTTGTAGGATTTTTCTTGTGAATTTATAATCTCAGAATGGATGTACCATAATTTCCTCATCCTCCTTGCAAACTGGGCAACAAGCGTTTCTCACCAAGCCTTTATTTTTTAAATTGTAAAGGGTAGGAAAAAAAACCCCTTCAAAAGTTTCCACACGTGTATTCAGATTTTAGCTGCTACTTTAATCTTTCATATCTTTGTAAAGAAAGTATGCATTCGAGAATTCTGTGAAGAGGTGTTGTCTTCTGTATTATGTAAATTTTCTGCAATAAGCCATCTGTAACTGTTTTAGACTGTGTAATTTCCTGATTTATCACCCTACCATATCAAGATATTCAGCTGGCTTGGACATGCCAATGGAATCACAAGAATCCAGTTTATTGTCTCTTCATCGAATAGAATTCTAAGGGATTCAATATTCCAGGTAAATTCTTCCATCTCAATTAAATCCTTTACTTTTGTAAAGTTAATGTTGATAGTTTGACAATGTACTCGACCCTCCCCAGGTCCTGATAGCCAATTATTGTTCCATATATTAATAGAGGCATCATTCCCTACTTTCCATCCCAATCTTTCTTCTAGCAAGGAGCGGGCATTCCAGATACTTCGCCAGGTAAATGATAGATAAGCTCCCAGAATTGCACTTAAAAAATCACCTCTTGGATAATATTTAGCTTTTATTACCTATGCAAGCAAATCCGTGGGGTTCTTAATTAGATTCCATCCTTGTTTGGCTAACAAGGCAACATTAAACTTTGATAAGTCCCTAAACCCCATCCTTCCTTGCGATTTCGTATTACACATGGTTGACCAATGAATGCCTTTATTTGTAACTGTATTACGCCACCAGAATCTATTAAACGTGTTTTCTAATTCCCTGCAAAAAGAATTTGGTAACATAAAACATTGCATTATGTAAATTGAACTGTCTACAACACCGATTTTGTCAACACTTCTTTTCTATCAATAGATAAAAACCTCATGCTCCAAATCTCTAATTTTTTTAATAATTTTTTCTTTGATATCATTAAAAGCATGCCTTTTGCATCTCCCTACACTATTGTTGGTAATCCCAAATATTTCTCCGGATTATTTGCAATTCGAACGCTAAAGATTCTCCCTACTCTTTCCCTATTGCTAAAACTTGTATTTTTCCTGAAGTAAATTAACGATTTATCAAAATTAACAACTAGGCCTGATATATTTTCATAATCAATTACCACGGTTTTTATCGCTCTTGTACATTCCTCTGTCGCTTCTCCAAACAGTATGTTATCATCCGCAAAAAATAAATGCCTGATTGCTAGACTACTTCCCATCTTGGCTCTTTTAATAAAACCCGCACTTTTCGCCCTGTGATCAGATTGGAGAAACCTTGTGCGCATATAATAAATAAATAGGGGCTTAGGGGACCCCTTATCTTAATCCCCGACTAGGTTTAAATTCTTTTCCTTGTACTCCATTCAAAACCATTGAGTATGTCTCCATAGAAACACACTTCATAATTAAAGTATCCAACCATCGCAGAGGCATATTTTTGCATCATTTTTCCAATGAAATTCCATTCAACCCTGTCGTACGCCTTATTCATATTAAGTTTTAAGGCAAAGGATTCTGTCGATCCTTCTTTTTTCTTTTTAAACGAATGCAGAATTTCATATGCCACAAGAGTATTGTCTGTAATCTGTCTTCCTAGAATGAAGGCTCCTTTGTACACATCAATACATATATTCAGTACCTTCCTAAATTTGTTGACCAATATCTTTGATATTATTTTGTAGAGCATATTACACAAACTGATCGGTCTGAATTGATTCATGTTGCTTGGTGAGTTTGTTTTAGGACTTAAAACAATATTTGTTCTATTAATTTCTTGTAGATCTTTCCTTCCTTTTATCATATCTAAACAATAGTTGTAAATATCGTCCTCTATAATATGCCAAAATTTTTTATAAAAAAGAGCGGGAAAGCCATCTTTACCTAATGCTTTTAACGGTGACATTGATTTCACAGCTTCAACAACTTCTTCCTTTTGAAAATCTGCCATTAAATCTTCAATCAGAAAATCAGATATGCAAGGTTGACTACTTTTGAAGATCTTATCACCTTCGCCTACTGCCTTAGATGTGAAAAGATCTTGAAAAAAATGAGAAGCAATGTTAATAAGTTCAGATTCTTCATCCACCCATCTCCCATTAATGTCATTGAGGCCTCTAATTGTGTTTTTCTTTCTCCCGTTTACAGTCTTGTGAAAAAAAGAAGTATTTCGATCGCCTAATTTAAGCCAATTGACTCTTGCCCTTTGTTCCCAAAAAATTTCTTCTTTATCATCTTCTAAATTTAGTCCAATTTTTAAATTCGTAATTGTGCTAAGACTTCATCGGTGGGATCATCTTCGTACAGCTCCTTCAATTTAGAGAATAACCCTTGTTTTCTTCCTTCTCTCCATGCCTTGTTCTTGCTAGCCCATCTACTTAAATTAGTCCCAAGCATAGATAATTTCTCAGGAACATCTCCTATGCAGGCCTCCAACACTCAATCACTTATTCTTCAAAATTCTCATCCAATACCCAATCAACATTGAATCTGAAATAAAACGGTCTGGTAAGATTTCTGTTGGAATAATGGCAGCAGCAAACATCAAACAAAGTTGCAACTCAGTGTTTGCAAGACTGAAGTAAGAAGAATCGAAGCAAAGCAAAGCAAAAATTTTGATCAAAATTGAATACTCAGCAATGTTGTGACTGAACATTCATCATTTTTCATTCAAACTTGAAATATATAAAAGAGTTACAATGTACATTGACAGTTACCTAATGTATTTAACTGCCCCAACTAATACAAACCTAATCACTAGCCAAAAATAATCAAATATAGCTGACCAATCAGCCATTACATCAAAAGATCTTATCACTAACTTAAGTTTAACTAGAATTACAAACAAACTAAAGTTGAACTGAACCAAATTATATCAAAACAAAACAGCAAAGTTGGTTGCTTCATTCGGTTCAAAAAACATTCGTGCGCACCAAGCAAAATGAGCTGAGCTCGATAGCTGCTGGTCTCGACAGTAGCAAGCTTTTGGCTCCATGTTGCATTGCAGTCCAGCTTTCAACACTCCTCCTTGGACTGTATGCAACACATTCCAATTGCACTTCTCAAAGATTCAAATCGAGCAGCCCCTAAGGGCTTGGTCATTATGTCAGCCAATTGTGCTCCTGAGCTGCAATGCACAAGGCTGACTTCCTTTGCTTGTTCAGCCTCTCTAACAAAATGCAGTTTGATCTTAAAATGCTTAGTCTTGCCATGGAACACAGGGTTCTTGGCTATTGCAACTGCAGACTGATTGTCTACCCAAATTTCAGTTGCTTCATCTTGAGTTTCATTAAGGTCATAAAGCAGCTTTCTTAGCCAAATGGCCTGATTAACTGCTCCTGCTGCAGTAATGTACTCTGCTTCAGCTGTGGACTGAGCAACAGTTTGTTGCTTCTTTGAACTCCAGCAAAACATGCCCGATCCAAGTGTGAAGAAGTATCCAGAGGTACTCTTCATGTCATCGAGAGATCCTGCCCAGTCACTGTCAGAGTAGCCTTCTAGTTTCAGTTGGTTCCGACTTTCAAACATTACACCAAAACTAGCAGTGCCCTTGATGTATCTAAGGATCCTCTTTGCTGCCTTCAAATGTGCCTCATTGCAACAATGCATAAATCTTGATAACAGGCTGACACCAAACATGATATCTGGCATGGTTGCTGTTAGATACAACAGACAACCAACTAGGCTTCGATAGTGCCTCTCATCAACCCTCTGCTGATCACCACTGCTAGTCAGCTTTTCTCCTTGAGCCATAGGTGTGCTGACTGCTTTACAGTTATGCATGCAAAATTTATCTAGGATCTTCAAAGCAAATGAGTGTTGGCTGATGAAGATACCTCGATCAGACTGGTGCACTTCCATGCCAAGGAAATAAGTCATGATCCCCAAATCTGTCATCTCAAACACTTGCTGCATTTGGACCTTGAACTGATCAATGAGCTCGATTTTGCTCCCTGTCACAAGCAAATCATCCACATACAAGGGGACTATCAGCAAGGTTTCATGTTCTGACCTTTTAACATATAGAGTAGGCTCACTAAGGCTCTTTACAAATCCAAGTTTGGTTAGGTAGGCATCAACTCTGTCATACCAGGCCCTTGGTGCCTGTTTCAGGCCATAGAGGGCCTTTCTCAACTTATACACTTTGTCTTCATGTCCAACAACTTCAAAACCTTCAGGTTGCTCGATGAAGATCTCCTCCTTGAGAAAACCATTCAGGAATGCTGATTTGACATCCAATTGGTGAACTCTCCACTGCTTCTGAGCTGCTAAAGCAAACAGCAGCTTAATTGTATCCAGTCTTGCCACTGGAGCAAAAGTTTCTAGGTAGTCAACACCATACTGCTGACTGTAGCCCTTCACCACAAGCCTGGCCTTGTGCTTGTTCAGTGAGCCATCAGAATTGTACTTGGCCCGATACACCCATTTAACTCCTATGACCCTCTTGTGTTCTGGTCTGCTCACCAACTCCCAAGTCTGATTTTTGTTAATCATTTACAACTCAGCTTCCATAGCTTTCATCCAGCTTCTGTTCTTAGCAGCCTCTTCAAAGTCTGAGGGCTCAATCACAGCAACATTGCACCTCTGATAGACATCAGCCAAAGTTCTGGTGCCCTTCACTGGTATATCATCGATAGCATCATTACTTGGTCCTTCTTCTGCAGGTTCAGCAACCAAGTCTAACTGGTCCAATTCAGACAAGTCAGTCTCAACACCATTCCAATTCCACAACTTTTCCTCATCAAACTTTACATCCCTGCTGACTAAAACTTTCTTTGCTGTAGGATCATACACTCTATAGCCCTTCTTGTTGCTGCTGTAGCCAACAAAGATTCCTGGAGTTGCTCTGCTCTCAAGCTTGGTCCTTTTCTCTACTGGAATAAGTGCATAACATACACAGCCAAACACTTTTAAGTGTGTTACCACAGGTTTGACTCCATGCCAAGCCTCAAAAGGAGTCTTATCCTTGACTACTCTAGTTGGCAGTCTGTTGAGCAGATACATTGAGGTGTTGACTGCCTCAGCCCAAAACTGACTTGGAAGCTTACCTTGAAACAAGAGGCACCTGGCCATGTTCAGTACAGTCCTATTCTTTCTCTCACAGACTCCATTCTGTTGAGAAGTATAGACTGTTGTGAGCTGATGGTGAATCCCAGCACTGTCACAAAGCTTTTGAAATCTCTCAGACACATATTCAGATCCATTATCAGTCCTCAAGGCTCTAATTTTGCAGCCTGACTGATTTTCAGCATAAGCCTTGAATTTGCAGAAGGCTTCAAACACTTCTGACTTTTGCTTCAAGAAGTAGACCCAGCACAACCTTGTTAAATCATCTATAAACAGGGCAAAGTACTTGTTCTCACTGATTGAAGGTGTTCTCATAGGGCCACAAACATCAGAGTGCACCAATTCAAGCTTGTCTTGAGCTCTCCAAGCACTGTCAGCAGGAAAAAGCAGTCTAGCCTGCTTACCAAGCTGACAAACCTCACAAACATTCCCACTAGCTTCAATTTTTGAAATGTCATCAACCAGATTCAGCCTATGTAACAGATCGATGGATCTAAAATTTGCATGGCCTAGTCTCCTATGCCACAAGTCAGTGCTTTCAACAAGGCTGGTGTATGCCTTTCTTTCTATTTGGCTAACATCCAGCATGAAGCACCTATCAGTCATAGAGACTGTGACTAACTCCAGACCATTCATGTCTTGAACAATACAACAACCATCCTTAAAAACCAATGTATAGCCCTTTTCAACTAATTGGCCTACACTAAGCAAATTCTGGTCTAAGTCAGGTACAAAAAATACATCTGAGATCAGCTTGTTACCTGAACCAGTGCTAATCAACACACTGCCCTTGCCTTCAGCCTCAATCAGCCTACCATCTCCAATTCTAATCCTCGAGTGGAAGCTTCTGTCTAGGCTTTTGAACAGCTTCTCATCTGCTGCCATATGGTGTGAGCAGCCACTGTCTAGTAGCCAATCATTGCTGGCCTTGGTTGTGCCAACAAAACAAGTTGCTGTGAACACTTGCTCCTCCTGAGCTTGAATGTCCTCAGCAGGTCTAGCTTGTTGCAGAGTAGCTTCTCTTGGTTTGCTCTTGCACACCTTCTCCACATGGCCAAACTGCTTGCATTTTCTACACTGAATATCTGGCCTAAACCAGCAATACTTTTCTGAATGTGTTGTCTTCTTGCAATGAACACATGGTGGGAACACCCTTTTTGCTTCATCTCTTCCTGACTTGACCCTTCTATTGTGCCAAGGCTTCTTGCCTTTTGCACTCACACTCGAGCCTTCACTGGCTTTAGCCTGGAAAGCAGCTTCAGGATTCTCCTCCTGCCTATTTGCCCTCCTTTGCTCAAGTGCATACAGGGAATTTATCAGCTCAGACAATGAAATGGCTGATAAGTCCCTCGAGTCCTCAAGTGAAGAGATTTTAGACTCAAATTTCTCAGGGAGAGTTGTAATAACCTTTTCAACAACTCTACTCTCTGTGAAGTCCACTCCTAGGAGCCTAATGCTGTTGACAATGGCCATTATCCTGTCTGAGTACTGCTTGATGGTCTCAGACTCCTTCATCCTCAAATTTTCAAAGTCTCTCCTGAGGTTGATCACTTGCTGTTGCCTTGTCTTATCAGTCCCCATGAACTCCTCCTTCAGCTTCTCCCAAGCCTGCTTAGGTGAGTCACAGGCCATGATGCGAGTAAATATCACATCAGAGACTCCATTTTGCAAGCAGGCCATAGCCTTATGCTTCTTGGCTCGCTCCTCAGTATGTTGCCTCATCTGTGCAATGGTGGGATTGGCTCTCAATGGAGGTGGTTCAGCATCATTCTCGATCACACTCCAAAGATCATGTGCCTGGAGATAAGTCTTCATTTTAACTATCCAAATGTGATAGTTTTCTCCAGTGAACACTGTGGAGGTGGTGGAGTGAAACTCATTCTGCTAAACTGATTTTAAATGCTTCAATCTTACCAAATTTTGAACTTGCTGCTGGTTTTGATTCGAACACAACAGATTGCATACAAAGGCCCCTCAAAGACTCGGGCTCATGATACCATTTGTTGGAACAATGGCAGCAGCAAACATCAAACAAAGTTGCAACTCAGTGTTTGCAAGACTGAAGTAAGAAGAATCGAAGCAAAGCAAAGCAAAAATTTTGATCAAAATTGAATACTCAGCAATGTTGTGACTGAACATTCATCATTTTTCATTCAAACTTGAAATATATAAAAGAGTTACAATGTACATTGACAGTTACCTAATGTATTTAACTGCCCCAACTAATACAAACCTAATCACTAGCCAAAAATAATCAAATATAGCTGACCAATCAGCCATTACATCAAAAGATCTTATCACTAACTTAAGTTTAACTAGAATTACAAACAAACTAAAGTTGAACTGAACCAAATTACATCAAAACAAAACAGCAAAGTTGGTTGCTTCATTCGGTTCAAAAAACATTTGTGCGCACCAAGCAAAATGAGCTGAGCTCGATAGCTGCTGGTCTCGACAGTAGCAAGCTTTTGGCTCCATGTTGCATTGCAGTCCAGCTTTCAACAATTTCGTCCTTCAACTTTTCCTGTTGTATTAAGCATAATTGGACAATGATCAGAAAAACTATGTGGCCTATGCTCGATATAGTATCCTGGAAAAAAGTCCCACCATTCGATATTTTCCATGCCCTTGTCGAGTCTCTCTCTAATATTATTACTCGACAACCTTCCTTTCTCCCATGTAAACTATTGTCCTAAAAAACCTAAATCGCTTAAATCACATTTTTGTAAAACTCTCAAAAGGCGCTAATTTGTCTCTCTTCTCGTACATGTCCCCCTTTCTTTTCAAATGAAAACATTATGTCGTTGAAATCTCCCATCATGACCTATGACAAATCACATTTCTTTTCAAGATGTCTTATTAAATTCCATGAATTTTTTCTTATTCCTTCCACAGGTGCTCCATAAAATCTAGTAAATCTTTATATTTTCTCTTCCAATTCTTCTATTTCCACATTAATGTGTGAATTAGAAAAACTCCTTAAAGTTATGGCCACTTCCTCCTTCCAACCTAACGATAAGCCTCCTTTTGAACCATCTGCTCCTATATCAATTCCATTGCTAAAACCACAGCTTTTCCTTATTCTCTCTATTTTTCTTGCGTTTGCTTTTGTTTCAATAAGAAATAAAATTTGGGGCCTACTTTGTCTCAAACTATATCTGAGATGACGGACTACTCGCAATTGCCCCAACCTGCGAACATTCCAACTTAAGATTTTCATTGAGACTAGCCGGTCTGCTTACTAGCAGTCGACACTATTTCATTATCTTTCTTGGAACTCACCAATTCATTTGAGTTGACTTCTTTTTGAGCTTCACAATGTAATCTTTGTCTTTTTTTGCATTCCTTTATCGCAAGCGGTCTGTCCTCTTCTTCTTACACTACTTCTTTGCCTTTGATAGATACTCTTTCATTAATTAATGAATTAGAGAATTTTGTCCTAGATTGAACATATCCCTTTCCAGTCATTTCATGATTTCCCAGCTTGCTACCCTTATTTTCCCCTAGATATTCATTTGATTGATTTCCTCTGTGTTGTTTGCAATTTGTTCTTTCCTCTACTTTGACCCCCTCTCTTGGTTCCTCTCGTAGCCATTGGCTCATCATCTGTATCACTCTCTTTGATTGCGCCCTTAGCGAACTATCCCACCCGAACTCCACATCCTGTTCTTCCATTGTTAATCGAACTGGACAGAAGCCTTTCCCGTGCTCTAATCTTCTGCAAAGGAAACAAAACATTGTAATTTTCTCATATTGAAATTGTGCGTAAATTGAATTATTCTTATGAAAAATTACTTTTTTCTTTCGTTTTAAGGGAACACGAACATCAAGTTTCACTCTAATACGCATGAATTTTCTCCTCCCTCTAGGAATCAAATCCGTATCATATTCTAAAAATTGAATGATAAAGTTCCCAAATTGATTTCTAAAAATTGAACGATGAAGTTCCCGAATTGATTTGCCATTCTTTCAGTCAAAAACCCTAATGGTAGGTTATAAACTTGCACCCAAAAGATAGCATGGTTCAATGGAATTTGTAATGGATCCTCCCCCTCTTCATCTTATTAAAAATAATTAGGTGCCTATTGAAAAACCAAGGCATTCATTCCACCACCCTTTTAAAATCAATCTGATTGTAAAACCTAAATAAAATCCTATTTTCTTCAATGTCTGTAATTGTGATCCCTCCTAATGGGTGCCACAATTTTGCCATCATATTCTCCTAAGATGTGAAGTGCACCACGCTTTCAGTAAAAACTCGTCCCACCAAACACCAACTACTATAATCTTCAATTACATCTTCATCTTCTTCTGCAAAACGAAATGGAACCTCTTTGCTGTCATCAATATTGAGGCTTCCAAAATTTTGTTCTATATAAATTTACCTTTAAAATCATGTGATCACCAATTGAGATTGTCGCCGACAATGGTCAAGATCAAAAGAAATGCAAAAAACTGAAAGAAAGTTTAAAGAAAGACTAGACGCGCTATTATAGCAGACTAGGTAAACGTGCTATGGTAGCAGACTAGATTTTTAATGCCACCAAGACATTTTTTTTTCTTTTTTTTTTTTGAATTGCTATATATATAGTTGTTATAAATGTATTAAATTCATATAACATCAATCAAAGCTACTATATGTTTTCTATAAAATTGACATATTATAAATAATGTTTAGGTGTCAACCAAATATTGATCCAGTGATCTACAACTCAAACTTTTCATATTAAAAATCTCAATCTCTTTTTTTTTTTTTAAATTATATTATTTTTTAAACACTTTACGTTTACCTTTAATTATTTTCTTAATTTTCTATGAAGATTGAAACATGAACTTTCAATTCTTTTTAATTCTCGATATAATATTTTTATAGTGTTTTAATATTTTATATTTAGTAATATAATTTATTACAAATATAATTATCACTCGAAATATAATTTTATCGCTGGAATCATTTTGTTTGGTTAACAATAATTAATTTTTTAGAAAAGTATTTGAAAAGCATTGTATCTAATAAAGATGAAAATTATTTCAACTGAATCATTCGCAATGTTTTTATAACAGATTGATTAGATTACCCATTCTTGATTTAATCAATTTGATTAAATAAATTATTAAAAATAAAAAATTAAAATATAAAAAAGAAACATAATTCAATCGGTTTTTATCTAATTTAATTAGTTTATATCAATTTACAAATCAATCAACTCAACTTTCTCCATACCATACTAGTATATTGTCTGATTTATTTCGGTTAATTCGATTCGACTCCATCTATCATTGTCGATGGAGTGATAGATGATATGTATACTTAAATTTTTAATTGACACTAATTTCAAATCCAATCATCATACAAATTTCTATTTTTCATAAAAAAAATACTAAGAATTAATATTTATTTATTAAAAATTTAGTGTAAGTGTGAAAAGATGTACGTTGATTTCAAGCCTTGATTAACATCAATAATTCTAGGATTCACAAGCAGCGTTGGTCCCTTTAATTTGGCGACATTACTTTCTAAGCTCTTCAAATTTATAATGTTATAATTTATAAAATAATAAAATTTATCTTTTAGCCCCAAAAATTTTATAATTTAATTTTGATTCGTTATAAAATGATTGGTTTCACCCTTAGTCTTGATTAATATTAATAAGTATAGGGTTCAAATTTTAGGCACCAGTTGGTGGGACACTAAGATTAATTCCAATAAGATTAAAAATAATAACGATGATGAGATTAGTTATTATAGTAGTGAGATTAAAATCACTGATAAGGTATGTACTTGAATACAAATAAATGTGATAATGAAATAAAAATAAAAATGACCATTAAGAATATTAATTTACAAAGTTAGTACTCCACTATTATATATATTAGTAATATCTAAAAGTTTAATAACTTTTGTCTATTGAGTTTTAGCTCGATTGGCATCGACATTGTTGCCAATGTAGGAAAATGTGGGTTCGAGTGCACTGAAGCGTATTATCCTCTTATTTAATGGTTGGGAAGGGCTATTGATAGTTCTAAGCATTCTATCAATAAGAACAAATATGATAAAAAACCTATTGAGATTAATGTTGAAAAAAAAATATTTTATAATTTATTTAAATATTTCAAATAATTAATTATATAATTTATAAATCTATTTGTTATTTCCAATTAAAAACTTAAACACTTCTTAAAAATAAACTAATCAAATGAAAAATTAAACATAATGAGTTTAAAACATATTAAAAAAAGACTAATGAGTCTCTGCATAAAATGTAAACAAATTATTACAGGGTTAAAAAGTAAAAAGCCCTTCGACTGGATGTTGTTTTTACCCATTGGATCATAATGCTTTCAATGAAAATGAGAAGCTTGTGGTGCGATTAAAGCAATTTCACTGCAGTTATCCAAAGGATGTTTTTGAGTCAGTGAAAAAAATAAGGGTAAATTCTAAAAATAGTCACCCAAATATTAGTGTGTTTCTATTTTAGTCATCTAGGTTTAAAAACTTCTATTTTAGTTACCAACATTATCGAAATTTAATATTTTAATCATTCCTCCATTATATCACTAACAGTGTCCTCTCTTTTTTACTGGCATAATAACAAATTTAGCTCTCCAATGCTTGTAGACTCTATCAATTTAGCCCTAAATCTAAAAAGTTCAACAAATTTAGCCCTCAAACTTTATACATTCTGTCAATTTAATCTTGGTTCTTAAAAAATTTAATAAATAAAATTCATGTAAAAAAAGAGAAAAATGAGTTTTCATTTATTTATAATTTTGCATGTATTTTTTTTATCGAAAAATGAACTTTTAATTTTTTTTAGTTTTTTTTTATTTTGAATTTTGAATTTTAAGAAGTAAGACTAAATTGATAGAATAGTTAAAGTTTAGGGCTAAATTTATTGAAGTTTTTCAAAATTAGGATCTATATTGATAGAATTTATAAATATTAGAGAGTTAAATTTATTATTATTCCAATAAAAAAAAAGAGAGCAAAACAGAAACAGAGTAATTGAGGAGGCACAAAAATAAAAGAGAATGGGAAAGGCGTGAAACGCAGATCCTATTGCATCTAGCGGAAGGCTTGGACAACCCCATTCCTAAGATTCTTTGTTATTACAAGATTGGGTATGTTGATAAATGTAATAAAGTAGATTAATCAAAATCATGAATATAAACCAGTATTAGAAAAAGGAAACTTGAAAATGAAAAAGAGAGGATCCTAGTGATTTTAGAATCGTATTTCAGCTGAAGCTGTTTCAAGTTTTAGGAAATTTCCAATACCTTATGCATTGAGGACCATCAATGATTGTGCCAACATTTTTAACTCAAATGATGGTTGTGAAGGGAGTTTTTTGAGAGTTAAATTAAGGTGGTCACATGGGTTGAATGGGTAAATCGCAATTGAGATTATATATAAAATTGTAAATATTTTTATATTTTTTATTACTTTTTGAAATTCTTATTATTTTATAGTTTTTAATACTTTTTTATTTTATTTTATTTTTTGCTCTTCTAAAGATTCTAATTCTTTTTACAATTATTTAAATATTTTTATAATTTATATAATTTTTATGATTTTTTTATAATTTTTAATTATCAATTGTTACTACATAGTACAATGTTAGTGTGACATGCGGTGAAAATAACTCAAAAAAAAAAGACAACAATCGTGCTTCAATACTCAATTGTTGAAGTTAATAGTCAAAGAGCTTAATTGATGGAAACTTTAATATTAAAATAAGCGTCTAAGCAAATGATGATCTAAATTCTCACTTTCATTGCCTACGGCAAGGATTGTGTTAAGTTACGCCATATGTGAAGGCAATGGAGCATGTACTGCAATCGGAAGAGCTTGTGAGAAATCGGGAACACCGGACAAAAGCTCAAACCTGAGCCTGCTAAAACCATAACTTCGAGATTCAAGTCAAGGACTGCACTATAATGCATCATCCTCACGTTTCTTTTATATATATATATATAAAATAGAAAAGTAAAAGAGTAGAAAAATAAAAGGAAAAAAAATATTTTTTCCCTTCCCATAGTTGTGTTTAATAAAAATGATGTAAATAGTAAGGTTATGTTTGGTGTTCGGAAATATTTTCTATTTTTAGATAATAATTTTTATTTTTTATTTTTAAAAATTTAAAAACATATTTGATAAATAAAAAAAGGTATTTTCTGTAGTGATATGATTTTCATCGATGTCGAAAAAGTCAATTACGAGATTGAATTTGATAAGTCGAGATGTTCATAAAGTTAAAATGAGAAAGTTACTTACATAGTTTGAAAATTAAAATTAACTAATAATTAAATACATATTGTAAAGGTGAGAGAATGAGAATTAATTGAAGCATGGATGTAGGTCCTTATTAAATAAATTAACATGTCCTTAACAATAATTACTCCACATTAAGTAAAGTACTAGTGGCTAAGAGTGATCCAAGCCGTTGATTTCCATTAACGTGAATTAGGAAGCATGATACCATTGATTGTGTTCGTCTTCATTGTTGTAACTAACATCATAGAATTTGTAAGTTTTCTCTCTTTATTAAGAACCCAAAAGTAAAATATGAAATTAATAAGATTTGATCTACTTTCCATGGTTAGAAAGCTTCGGGGAAAACTTTGAGATTATGAATTTAGGGTCTGTTTCAGATGACTTACTTTTTTAAAAAAGTTAATATTTTTTTATGTTTAGATGAATATGTGTAAAATATTTTTTATTTTTTGATAAATTTCTTGAAAATATTTTATAAAAATTGTTTTCAATGAAACAAACATACATTTGAGATTTTCTTATCTTTTCATTGTTTAATTGAGTTTATTTTATATCTATAAATTTATGTTTTATATTTTTTTACATATATTAAAAATATTTTGTTAAATTCAAATTCATTACAATGTTATTTTTTAGTTATATGACTATAAGTGAGTATTTTTTATTAAAAAATGTGATATTAACAAAATTGATAAAAAAAATTAACAATGTTAACAATTGGATTTGATTTTCAAATCTGAAAAATAAAGGAACTAAAATTTTAAAAATAAAAGTACATAGATTGAATTGCAAATTTGTGAAGAGTATATATACTTATGACATATTTTAACCTTTATACTACAAAATATTTATTATTAATATATTTATAATTTTAATAAATATTTATTATTAAAATATTAATATTGAATATTTTCAATAATATGTGAAGAATATTATTTAAAATTATTATTTTTAAAAGTCATTATTAAAATAAAATTGAAAAATTAAATAATTTATTAAAATAATAAATCATATTCATTGTATTAGTAATTTATTATATGACTAAATATAAATAATTGAATATGTAAGTTTAATTTTAAATAATTTAAATCTTTTAAAAAATAAAAATAAAATTTATTATCGATATAATAATATTAAGCTTGATTTAAGTTAATTTTTATATAAAAATAAAATTACATATAGAAGAGCTCTTTTCCATAAAATGACTTACATTTTTTAAAAAATGATAAGTCATTTTACAGGAAAAAAGGACTTATTTTATGTTTACCTATAAGTCATTTTATGTTAACCCAGCTATTTTTTGTGAAACAAACATAGGAAAATACAAAAAATATTTTCAGTAAAACCTTTTACACGTAAACAAATGGACCCTTAAGCTCATGCATGAGTGTTTTAATTGGCAAATAGGAAAACCATGTTAGAAAAGTGGTATAAAGTATTCAATTAAGCTTGAATTAGACTTGAGGAAATATATGTCATTTAGGACCTAATTGTAAGAGATAAAAATTTTATGGATTAATAATGACTAATGATTTTATGAGGTCCCTGTACTATATGAAGTTGTTTTTAATTCGATCGGATAAATCAAATGATACGAGCATTTCAAATATTAGGGTTTATAGGAACTAAAATAAATAAAATGCATTTATATTTAATTATTGTTAATATGTGTATTTGATTGCGAAATTGATATTGCTTTGAATCTGTATTATCAAACGTAATGGAAGACGATGTCAAAATGTCAAAGGCGAGGGGAAAAGAAAAGGTGAACGTCGAATACTTATTGCGATTTGTGCTTTTATAATTCAATTTCAATAATTTATTAGAAGTCTAATAAATTGTTATATTTGAATATAAAGTGCTATTGTATTGAGGTAATCCTATCTTTTCCCAAACTATGAAATAATGAATTTGATGTTGTGATTTTTGAAAGCAACTTTGAATGTCTGAATTTTGATATATATATATAAGTGTATAAATATCCTTAAAATATTTCAATTGAGATATTGATGTTATGTTGAATTGTGTTATAATGGTGATAATATTGATAATGCCCTATTAAACGATGGTAGATGTAGTTTGAGTATAATTGGCATGCCATAAGGTCACTGATATAGTGATTTACTAGCCATTATTGCTGAGCAATTCGAGATGGCAGAATATACAACGAAAATAATTACTAAAATTATCATTGTCAGGCAACTCAAGATGGTAGAATAAAACAATTTGGATAAATACTAAGCCACCATAAGCCACCATTTTTGGGCAACTTGGGGTGGCTGAATAAAACAATCCCAAATTTCTAGAGAGTTGTGGACTCATTTGTTGTACAAATCTGAGTATCAGTCCTAATGTATGTCGTCGAGTAATAGGGGCCGGAATGAATAAGTAATAAAAAGACATTGAGTATGTGATGACATGAAATTTATGATTTATTGAGATAAGTATTGAATGACAAAGTTTGGGAATAATATGATGCTTGATTTGATAATAAAGTAAAATAAATTAGTTAATGTTATATTTATATATATGCTTTAATTTTGTTTTGATATATTTGAATTTGAATTATATTAGCACGATTGAGTATTAAATATTTAGCTACAATTATGTTTATTTCCATGTACAAGTCTCTGGCAAAGATTTTTGTAGATTGAAAGTGTTCAAGCATCCATTCTCAACAACTCAACTCAAGAATCATTTTGCTATCTCTTTTGTATGTATATATGTATTGATGTTAAAATGGTATGTACCTAGGTTGTTTTGGGCATGATGTTATGTTAACATTTTGGTATATTTACTACTTGGCATACTAGCTTTATAAAAGTGAATTTCATATCTAAATTAGTAGATACTTATGCTAGATTATATGTGTTTGAATATGTGGATTAGTTGGTTAGGCAATGTTACATTGATGGTTATGAACTGGCGAAATTTATTTGTGTTTGTATGTGTTAAATTGATGATCTTATGTTGAGGTAAAGTTTAGATATATTTAAGGTATATTTGATAGGTTTTAAACACTTGAATAAGTGCATTTAGGCTCATTTGACCAATAAGTCTCGAGACAGCATGAACATGTTTTGAGACCATAAGAACAAATTTAGCTTATATTTTTAACCAATATGTTTAGTGCCTCGAGACTTGTCAAGCTAGTCTAGGGATAACCCACTTAAGTCTCGGGACAACTGGTATATGTCTCGAGACAAGGAAACATCGAGACTAAATTAGATTTTCTCATTGAAGCTAAAATAAGAAAACATGCGAAGTTGGTCTTGAGACTCAATCTCAAGACATAAAAGACCATGCTTGGAGACACGGTTTCTAACGTCTTGAGACAAATTAACTTCGAAGCAAAAATACCTAAAATAAAATAAGGTCTGTCTCGATCGAGACTAGGAGTGAGTATTCGATCGAGTCGAGTCGAGTCAGATCGAGTCAAAAAATTTCGAGTTAGTCGAGTTGACGAATCCTATTTTAGCAACCGAACTCAATTTGAATTTTTTTCGAATTGGATCAAATCGAGTCAAAAAATTTCAGGTCAAGTTGAGTCGAGTTAACGAATCCTATTATTTGTACTCAATGTTGCGCTTATATGAACTAATTATTTAACTAGTAAATGAAGTATAAAATTATTTAACAACATAAACAATATAATGATTTTGCCTTTTAACTTAATTAGTAAACATTTATCAAAACAATGTAGTTTTACCTTTTAACTTAATGGTTTTGACTTTTAACTTTAGAAAAGGTAAATATTTATTAAAATGACGTAGTTTTGCCTTTTCTTATTTGGATTTTCGGATAACTCAAATTGTGTAATTCACATTCGAGTTAAACCGAAAAACTTATTTTTTATTCGAGTTGATCCAAATAACTTGATTAACTCAAATAACTCGAACTATTTAATTCAAAATTTAAAAATTTGATCGAGTTTTTCGAATCGAATCGGATTTTGCTCACCCCTAATCGAGACACAACATTGAAACTTCATAGTCGAGTTTGGATTCGAGCCTTAACTCTAAATTTGACCTTTTATGACTCCGCACAATGATGAATTTGTAACTTAGACATTATGAATGTATAATTATGTATATAATTGATTGATTAAATTGGTTTGGATGATAATTGTGATTTGAAGTTTATGATTATGTAATGAGATAGCTTGAGTTGCTTCAACTACATAGTGTACCACCATACATTCAGATCCGATGATTGAGTTGGGTGTGAAGTGTTACATTTTCAATAATGAAAACATGTTTAGTAACTATTTTTCCTATAATAGAAACATGATAAAAAAAAATTATATTCATATGGATTCAAACTAGGACACTAGATATAATATTTGAAATTTTATTAAAAGAAGAATATTTTTGTGTTTATATGATTTTGAACTAGGACCAATTCATTTAAAATTAAAAATCGCGGTTTTCATCCTTTCCACTTTTACAAAGCATTTTAGTGAGAACAAAGTCTTTATTGTTTTCTAATTTCCACATATATTCATTTTAATTTTTTAAAAATATTTTTAAAAATTTTCAACCAAACATGTTTTCTTCCATGTTTCTAATTTTCCATAAAAACAAAAACGAAAATGAAAATGAAAATGAAAATAAAAATAACCTATGTTTCTTGAAACCAAATAGAGCCTAATTTTCTTTTCATTCATTGCTTGGTAGAATTGTAAAATGTGAGGAAAGAAAATGAGCATTTTGAAAAAAGTATAATTTTAAACTATTATACACTACATTAGACAAGAACTTTTGTGACACTTTCAAGAATGTTGCAAAAACAACACAGAAACATTAGGAAAAAAACATTTACTTGTAACCAAAAGTCTTTGTCGACACTTTAAAAGTATCACAAAAGTGATCTTTTTATGACACTTCCAAACATCATGAGAAGTCATAAACGTCACAACAAAATATTATATTACTTTACAAGCATCACGTTGACCTATTTTGTGATATCTAAAATGTCACAAAAATTAGACAAAATGTTGTGAAATGTTTGTCTATTTTTGTGATGTTTAAAAATGTCTCAAAACAATGAACAAAAAAGAGTCACAAAATGTTTGTTTATTTTGTGAGTTTTAGAACATGTCACAATAAAATTTAACCAAAACGTTACAAAAAAATGAACCAAAACGTTTCAATACCATGTTTGAGATTTGTATAACTTATAATGAAGACAGAGGCAAAAACTAAACCCTTCAATACCATGTTTGGGATTTGTATATCTTGACAAAGATAGCAACAAAAAATAAAAAATTAATTCATAATTTGGCCTCTCAAGTATATCTTTTTTCAAATTTTGGTACTTAATTTTTTTTATCTCAATTAGGTACTAAAACTTTAAAAATGTTATTTATTTTTTTGTCCAAAATGTAAATGGACGTCTAAAAAAAAGAATGGCCCAATAAGAAGAAACTCAACATTTGAATTATTTAATAGGATAATATACAAAAATAGTTATTTTTGTTTGCCTCAAGTTACATTTTAGTCACTTATAGTTGAAATATTACGTTTTAGTCACTTATGTTATTATGCTGCTATGAAGTGATCACTCTACTGTTAAATTCCGTTATCTCTCTAACGGTAATCCTACCTGGCAATCTAACTAGATTTTAAGTGCCAACTTGCATTTCTAAATGGGATAAAAATAGATTTTTAATTAAAAAATTTAATTAATTAAAATTTTTAAACCCAAAACTTAACTAAAAAAATTATTCATATCCTCTTTTTAATTTTTCTTCCATCTCTTCTTTTTTTAAATGGGTTTTTTTTTTCTCATTTGACTAGAAAAACTATTATTAAGATCAAAATAGTTGAAATCAAATTGACTGCTTCATAAAGATGGATTTAATGGAAGGTTCAAGTATGTCTTCTTTGTATTCCTCTATCTCTTTTATTCAGTACTGAAAAATAAAAGTTTAGATTTTTTATTGTTTAATGAAAACCCTAAATTAAAATTCTTGATATTTTCTTCTACTTTTTGAAATTGCTTGTAAAAATGAATTTTATTTTACATCAGTATATATCTCATAAAATGCAATCAGAAACATGTTTCATTTAAGCTAATTTTAAAATTTTCAGAAAATGGCTATTACTTTCACTATTCTTGTTCCTAATTATTATATTTTCTAGTTCTTTCACAGTTCTTGAATAATTGGTTTCTCAATCAAATTTTTTCTAATCTAAATCAACTTGTATGTTCACAATCTCTTTGTGGGTATTCCAGATTATTCTTTCTTATTGTTGATTTCAACTATTTTGATCTTAATAATAATTTTTCTAGTCAAATGAAAAAAAACCATTGAAAAAAATAAGAGAGAAGAAAAATTAAGAAGAGAAGATGAACAGTTTTTTTAATTAAGTTTTAGGTTTGAAAATTTTAATTAATTAATTTTTTTAATTAAAAATTTATTTTCATTCCATTTAGAAATTTAAATTGGCACCTAAAATTTAGTTGGACTGCCACCTACAATTACTGTTAGAGAGATAACGGAACTTAATGGTAGAGTGATCACTTCGTAACAAAATAATAACATAAGTGACTAAAATGTAATTTGAGGCAAACAAAAGTGACTATTTTTGCAGATTACCCTTATTTAATATGTTGACTTTTAAACATTATATAAAATGACAATATCTAAGCGTCTTTTAGGCTGCCATGGAAGATATTGTTCAGCCACCCATGCTCAGCAACTGATGTGATTTACTTACCCTCATAACATGTAATGTTTTTATATTGTTTCATTACTGGATCTTGGAATATTTACTGTCTTCCCAGAAATACAGCTTCATCTCAAACAATCAATCCAGCCTCCAAAGCTCATCCATCACGGCCAGCACCTACAAGACGACCATCACTTGCAAGGAATACGTCATCGGGTAAATGAAGAGGTAGAGAAAGAAGCATGCATAAACATTTTTGGAGTTGGATAGAGAAAACAGGAAAGCAAATCCTAAATGTTATCTTTCAATGTCAGAACTGTTTGTTCATTTTTGTGTTTGGGAAACTGTGTTTAGAAGTTATTTTGTTTCAAGAAAGTCAATTGATTGTGGAACTTCCTACCACCTTCAGGTTATGTTTTCATTAGAACTACAGCCATTTCCTACTTAATGTCTCTTTTCAACACCAAAATTTGCATTTGATTATGAATATTCAACTTAATGAAGTTCCCATTCCAAATTTGTCTTTCTATTCTGTTTGTGTTTGATCACCTTCCTACTATTTTATTTCATCAAAAACTAAATATTTATTCGTTCAAAAAAAACACTAAACATTTCACCCAAAATTTAAAAACAAATTCAGACTTCTAATTCCCTCCACATTACATTGCTAATAGAAATCATTACGTCACGTCCACCCTACAAAGAATTATTTCATTTGGTATTCTATACATTCAACTAAACTAAGACTAAATATTTATATATATTTTCTGGCTTTTACCTATAACTAAATATTTCACCCATAATTTAAAAAAAATACAGAATTCTACTTTCTCTAAACCCCAACCAATCATTGACATGACTTTGTTAATAATAGAAATCATAAAATCTTAAACTATTAATGTTTTCAAAATTTGTTTAAAAATAAAAATTGGAATTGAAATAATACCTTTGTAGTTTGAACATCCCAAGAAATTCTTCCCTTTACTCCAAGCCCCAAGGTCTATTAGAACTACATATTGGTGCTTTCTTTCCACAATGACAAATCGTTCCATGATTTAGAACTTTCGGTGAAAATTTTCTACAATTTCAAAAGAAAAAGAAAAATGAAGATTTGAATGAGACAATAAGGGCTTAGATTGAATTTCAAACCCTAAACAGAAAAGGGTACTGAACGACAGAGAGAGGCAACAGTGGTAACTCTTTTTTGCCGCTTCAGCAAATTAAAAAATAACGATACATTTCAAATATTATTTTGTTAACCTGGTCTTTTAAGAAAATATACAAACATATACACGGCTTCTCCTTATTTTTTTTAAGACGTCCGTTTACTTTTGTACCAAAAAAATATAACCTTTTTAAATTTTAATTACTTAATTGAGATAAAAAAAATGTATATTTTAAAGATCAAACCATAAATTAAACCAAAAATAAATGATAAAATAAACACTGATTCCCTATTTGAAGATAATTTATGTTGATTGAAGAATATATATATTTTTTTATTTTTTCATAGAAAAAGCTTAATTTTTTAAAATCAAATCTTTGCTTTTTCAGATGTTATTCTTTAGGTTGGTTGTGGCTTTTTCGATAATATTCTCTAATTTTTTTTTTATTTTTAATATCAGTCTATATTATCACGATTTTTGTCCACTCTTTTATGCATTTTATTTTGTTGACTTTGTTTTCTCCAAAAGCGGTAGTGGTTTTAATTTTTAGTTTTTATTTTGAGAATCATTGTAGCACCTCAAACCCAGCCCAGAAGTTATGGCCAGATCCGGCATGCCACATCAAAAACGTTAAAAAAATTTTCCATTCTAAGTCCAGAAAATCGTACTTGATGTTCAAAAGATTAATTTCATTATAGGTTAAAGTGAATGAAAAACTGTGCACCAGGTAGGAAACCGGAAAAGAGGTGGTGAGTCCATCGGACTGCTTAAGTACCAAGCTCCCTTCGGATCCAATCCTAGACATGCATACCGCCATTACCACACCTTAACGTCATGGATATTTCTAGGAAACCGATTTTGATTAAGTCATTTTTAGGAAAAGTGATTAATTTTGGAAAATACTTTCATTGCGAAAGCTTTGCTTGTTGTCGTGTTATTTTGAAATCAATTGTTATTTTTGAAAACGTGCCCTAAAGCTATCCAATTTCAACAGTTAAAATAAGTAATACATATCTTAGTAATACATATTAAAACCATAAAAAATAATTAAGCGGCCTTATTACATTTAAAAACCCAAAACTTCAAACGTAAATAAAAGGATGTCCAGTTCACCAGAAGAAAAATCAAACTTTCAGAACGGGTGGCCACTCCGAATTCCCTCACAGCTCCAAGTCCACTATGGTTGGGGATTTCCTGCGTGGATGAAAATAAAAGGGGTGAGTTTAGGGAAACTCAGTGTGTAAGGAAACCCCATTCAAAGCCCAAGTCAGCTCAAGCCTATTGGGCCTAAGCCCATTCAGGTAACAGTGGTACTGGACCAGAGCCCTTTTCAGATTACAATAAACTGGGCCTTAGCCCCTTATTCACATAACAGTATGACCCATAGGCCCATTTCAAAATACATGCAACATCAGTAAACATATGCAAGCCCATTTGGGGAGACTACTCAACCCACCAACCACTACACTCCACCCGTACCAGTCATACACTCCATGTGGGGAATAGCTCAACCCATCCAGCCCAACACCCCACAGTTGCAGCCTTACTGCTCAGTTAACAGTAAATTGAGGCAAAGCCTCCAGTACGTGGACAAGCCACTTTCAGTACTTCCTCCGTCAATATCCCAGTCCCATGCATCAGATAATAACAACATGACATGCAGTAAATAACAACAGTCAAACATGCATTTAGGTCAATTTAACCCTATGGGTATTTCGGTAATTTATCTTTTAGGGGTAAAACTGTAAATTTTCCACTTTTAAAGGTATTTCAGTAATTTAACTATTTTAGGGTTTTTCATGCATATTCCTACTTTTCACGTACTAATAGAATCACGTACCGAGGGTTCTTACCGAATTAAGCCCGTTGGCCCATCATTCCAATTTTGGCCCATTAAGCCCAAAAATATCGAGGGCACAGAAATCATGCACTTTGCAGTCCAAACATTGCAGCTTACCAAAAACATAAATCGATTTACCTCACGAGCATTCGCACACTCACAAATCTACAAAATACCGGTTTTCGGCATTTCGGTATTTCGGCTTTTGCCGATCTAGACTAAGAAAGAGGGTGTTAGTTACACACCTGTTTGCGACGATATGCTGACGAGATCCACACACGAACTGCCTACAATTGGATTACTAACACGTTAATCTAACTATTCAAATACAAAATACGTATTAACCCCTTACAATATTCGGCCAACCACACCTACAGATCATAGTAAGCTTATAAGAAAACAATAAGCAACTCATTAACAAATTTTTGTCAATGTTTACCACATAATCATAATTTCACTGCAAGCTGTCTTCCTGAGCAACAGTCACTAAATCATTTATAACTGGAGCTACGAAACTCTAAATCAAGTGCCGTTAATTTTCCTTGAAAATAGACTCATATATCTTCTACCCATAAAATTTTCAGAATTTTTGGTTTAGCCAATCAATACCAGATTTTTCTCAAAGTTTCCCATGTTTCACTGTTTGACTAATCTGACCACTCTTCATTACGAATCAAATTTCTCATTGTACAGAATTTAAAATATGTTCTCGTTTATTCCATTTAAAACTAGACTCATTAAGCTTTAATTACATAATTTATACAGCTTCTAACTCATCTCCCACAATTTATGGTGATGTTCCAAAGTCATGTTACTGCTGCTGTCCCAAGTAGATTTATTACCAAATCACTCTTTCATACACCTATCTTGCATGCATGTTATTTAAACATGTATATCACCAATCAATCATCACATATCTATGATTTTTACTTAAGCATAATCTCCATTTCATCATTTTAAAGCACAACATGTTAGCCGATTTTTCCCTTTAGCATCTAAGGCACATGCATGCTCATTTGTTTGGCTGAACTTCACATATCTTCCATTTTTCATCAAAAGAACATGAAACAACAACCATTTCCTTCATTTTAATTCATGACCAAATGCTCACAACACAACTAAAAATCAAAATATACTTCAAGAGTTAAGGTAGAATCAAGAAGAGCTCATGAACCTCAAAATAGAAGCAAGGTACCAAGAACTTACCTTCAATTTTCCTCCGCCTAATGACCGAATACTCAAGAGCTTTCTCCTCTCCTTTCTCTTCTCTAACTTTAGGCTATGATGAACAAAGATAGACAAAACTTTGTTCTTTTCACCCCTTTTTCTTTTAATAAAATTTCATATTTCATCCATTTAATTCTTTAATACAAAAGACATGAAATTCTTATCATGAAACATTTACCTAACCCATTATCATGAAACATTTACCTAACCCATTATCATGGAACATTTACCTAACCTATTATCATGGAACATTTACCTAACCTATTATCAATTTGTATCAATTTGTACCATAAATTATGGATATCAAGTGCACATTTTGTCTACAACAACATGATGGCTGGCCACTTCATGTAAAATGGGAGGTTTGTCATGCAAATCCTCCTATTTTGCACTCCTATTTATTTGGCCACTTCAATTTAGCCTATACCATTTTCAAACATTTTCACATAGGTTCTATTTCATAATTTCACCTCTTTTTTCTTATAGACCAAAAATTAACTAAAATTGTCGGGTTCTATCTTAAGTTTGGGCTTTCTAGAGGCCCACTAACATAATTAAACTTATGCCAACATTCACAAAATTCCCGAAAATTGAGGCGTTACGACTCTACCCTCCTTAAAGAAATTTCGTCCTCGAAATTTACCTGATCCAACTAGTTGAGGGTATTGTTGACGCATAGTCTCTTCTGATTCCCAAGTAGCTTATTCCCTTCCATGATTACGCCAAAGTACTTTCACTAACGGGACAGATTTCCTTCTGAGAACCTTAACATCTCGAGCCAATATTTGCACAGGCTCCTCCTCAAAGGTCAAATCAGTCTGAACTTCAATTTCTGCAACTGGCAGGACATGAGCAGGGTCAGCACGATAACGCCTTAACATGGAGACGTGAAAAACAACGTGAATCCTATCTAACTCTGGAGGCAATTCCAACTGATAAGCCACTGGGCCGACTCGCTTCAAAACCTGATAAGGCCCAATGAACCGCGGACTCAACTTGCCCTTCTTATCGAACCTTAATATCTTCTTCCAAGGAGAAACCTTTAAGAAGACCATATCACCTACTGAGTACTCAATCTCCTTACGCTTCAAATCTGCATACGACTTTTGCCTATCAGATGCTTCTTTTAACCGGTCCCTAATTATTCTGACCTTATCCTCAGTATCAGCTACCAACCCTGGTCCAAGAATTTGTCGCTCTCCTAGTTCAGTCCAACAACTAGGTGTACGACACCTTCGTCCATACAGTGCTTCATACGGTGCCATTTGAATACTCACCTGGTAATTGTTATTGTACGCAAATTCTGCCAACGGCAAGTAATCCTCCCAACTACCTCGAAAATCAATCACGCATCCCCTCAACATGTCTTCCAGAGTCTGAATAACCCTTTTCGATTGACCATCAGGCTGGGGATAGAAAGCCGTACTAAAATTCAATCGCGTCCCCAATGCCTCATGCAACTTTTTCCAAAACCGAGATGTAAATCTGGGATCCCGATCAGAAATAATTGAAACTGGGACTCCATGAAGTCGCACAATCTCCGCCACATACAACTTGGCTAACTTTTGAAGTGAAAAGTCAGTACGAACAGGTATAAAATGGGTCGATTTGGTCAACCAATCCACAATCACCCACACCGAGTCTTTTTTTGATGGTGTCAAAGGCAACCCACTCACAAAGTCCATGGTTACCCTCTCCCACTTTTAAAGTGGTATCTTCACCGGCTGTAATAGTCCAGAAAGTAATTGATGCTCAGCTTTCACTTGTTGACATGTCAGACATTTTCCTACAAACTCCGTTACTTCTCGCTTAAGTCCAGGCCACCAGTACAATTCTCGCAAGTCGTGATACAACTTATTCCCTCCAGGATGCATTGCACATAGTCCCCCATTAGCTTCCTTCAATATTGTCTGCCTTAAATTAGAGTCCCTCGAAACACAAATTCTTCCTCGGAAACACAGAACTCCATCACCATTTAAACCAAACTCAGAAGTTTCCCCTTCCTTAACTTGTTGAAAACGAGCAACCAAAGACTCATCTTCCAACTGCTTTTCCTTAATCTGGTCCACCCAGGTTGGCCTTACTTGCAATTCAGCCAACAAACTGCCATCATCATACAGACTCAAACGAGCAAACATTGCTCTCAGATCAGATACGGTTCTATGACTTAAAGCATCGGCTACCACATTAGCCTTGCCTGGTGATACTTAATCGAATAGTCATAATCCTTAAGCAACTCAATCCATCTCCTTTGCCTAAGGTTCAGCTCCTTCTGAGTCAACAAATACTTAAGACCCTTGTGGTCTGTATATATAATACACCTCTCCCCGTACAAGTAATGTCTCCAAATCTTAAGTGCAAATATCACTGCCGCCAACTCTAAATCATGAGTAAGATAGTTCCCTTCGTGAGGTTTAAGCTGTCGTGATGCATATACAACCACCTTACCCTCCTGCATTAACATGCAGCCCAAACCCAAGTGTGATGCGTTACTGTACACAGTAAAATCCTTCCCAGACTCTGGTTGAATCAACACAGGTGCTTCAGTCAGAACTTTCTTCAACTTCTCAAAAGCTTCCTGCTGCTTCTTAGTCCATACAAACGGTTTTCCTTTCCTTATGAGTTTTGTCAGAGGTGCTGCCATCACAGAAACACCTTCTACAAACCTTCTGTAGTATCCTGCCAGTCCTAGGAAACTCCGTATTTTCGACACTGACCTAGGCGGCTTCCATTCCAAAATCGCTTCAATTTTCCGAGGGTCCACCTTAATCTCCTCAGCAGAGACCACATGTCCTAAGAAGGTTACCTCCCTCAACCAAAATTCACACTTGCTGAACTTCGCAAAGAGTTCCTTCTCCCTTAACACTTCCAGCACTATACAGAGATGCTCATCATGTTTCGCTTCAGTTTCAGAATATACCAGGATATCATCAATAAAGATGACTACGAACTAATCCAAACATGGTTGGAAAACACGATTCATCAGATCCATAAACGCTATAGGAGCGTTCGTCAGTCCAAATGGCATAACCAGAAACTCGTAATGACCATACCGAGTCCTGAATACCGTTTTATGGATATCTGCCTCCTTGCCCCTTAACTGATGATATCCAGATCGGAGGTCGATCTTGGAAAATATAGAAGCTCCTCTAAGCTGGTCAAACAGATCGTCAATCATTAGCAGTGGATACTTATTCTTAATCGTCAGTTTGTTCAACTGGAGATAATCAATGCACATCCGCATCGTACCATCCTTCTTTTTCACGAATAGCACCTGTGCTCCCCATGGAGACACGCTTGGCCTAATGAAGCCCTTATCCAACAACTCTTGAATTTGAGCCTTTAACTCCACTAACTCCTTCGGTACCATCCTATACGGTGCGATGGACACGGGCGCCATTCCAGGCAACAAATCTATTCCAAACTCAACTTCTCGGTTCAGAGGCAATCTTGGAAGCTCCTTCAGAAAAACATCTTGGAACTCCTTTACGGTCCTAACCTTATCCACTGTTAGTCCCTCTTCTTCCGACTGACTTACAAATGCCAAATAGGCCTCACAACTTTTCCGAATCCACTTCTCGGCTCTTAATGCCGAAACCACATTGAACAAATAATCCCTTCGCTCACCTATCACCATAACCTCCCCATCCTTTGTGGTCCTTAACACCATTCGTTTAACAGCACAATACAGAGTCGCTTTATGCTTAACAAGCCAGTCCATTCCCAAAATGAGATCAAACTCTCTGAACGGTAACTCCATCAGATCTCCAGGGAAAATCTTACCTTGAGTTTCTAAGGGTACATCCCTATACAGTTTGTCTACCTTAACCGAGTGACTCAAATTACTTAGTACAGATACCCCACTCACAATCTCCTCAGAACAGTCCAAGTTGTCCATAATCCATTCTGTGGCATCCAACCAATATTCTGCCACATCGGCATAAGACGCTAGTCAGTCCTTTCCAGAAATTGCTCCTTTCAGAATTGATCTCGAATTTTGTTGCCCGAACTTGCCCCGGCAACCCTTTCCAGAACACGAAGCATTGCCTGTGACAGGGCATCATCCTCGGCACCGCGGTCATGAGACTTTACCTCTGTTGTCAGTGGTACCGGTGCATCCACCGCCGGCATATGTCTCGAAGACGAAGATCTCGCTCGAGTACTTCCTCAGCTCCGTCCACAGCCTCTTCCACGAACGGCTCTTGTACTCATATCGTATTATCTTGATTACGAATTTCTATGCATTAATTCAATATTACAATGTTTATTACAGATGTTTTATGAAACAGACAGTAGTTCAGAGTTTGTTTTCGCAGAATTGAAGTCTAGCTACAATTTCAGTCTCTTATCAGATTTTCCTATGGTTTCAGTATCATCCTATCTAGAGTATCCTAGCAGGATTTCAGTACAGACAGATAAGTTAGAAAAATATTCAGAAGAGTTTAGAGTAATACTTACAGGCTTGAACCGGAGATTCGGAATGCCACCTTCTAAAGATCTAAATTTTGAAAATCGAGTTTTTTGCATTCTTTATAAAATTTTCGTTTTCGAAAATCTTTATTTTTGTAAACCCATTCCACAGCTGAGCTGTTGCAACCTGGTTCTGATACCACTAAATGTAGCACCCCAAACCCAGCCCAGAAGTTATGGCCGGATCCGGCATGCCACATCAAAAACGTTAAAAACTTTTTCCATTCTAAGTCCAGAAAATCGTACTTGATGTTCAAAAGATTAATTTCATTATAGGTTAAAGTGAATGGAAGCTGTGCACCAGGTAGGAAACCGGAAAAGAGGTGGTGAGTCCATCGGACTGCTTAAGTACCAAGCTCCCTTCGGATCCAATCCTAGACATGCATACAGCCATTGCCACACCTTAACGTCATGGATATTTCTAGGAAACCGATTTTGATTAAGTCATTTTTAGGAAAAGTGATTAATTTTGGAAAATACTTTCATTGTGGAAGCTTTGCTTGTTATCGTGTTATTTTGAAATCAATTGTTGTTTTTGAAAACGCGCCCTAAAGCTATCCAATTTCAACAGTTAAAATAAGTATTACCTATCTTAGTAATACATATTAAAACCATCAAAAATAATTAAGCGGCCTTATTACATTTAAAAACCCAAAACTTCAAACGTAAATAACAGGATGTCCAGTTCACCAGAAGAAAATCAAACTTTCAGAACGGGTGGCCACTCCGAATTCCCTCACAGCTCCAAGCCCACTATGGTTGGGGATTTCCTGCGTGGATGAAAATAAAAGGGGTGAGTTTAGGGAAACTCAGTGTGTAAGGAAAACCCATTCAAAGCCCAAGTCAAATCAAGCCTATTGGGCCTAAGCCCATTCAGGTAACAGTGGTACTGGACCAGAGCCCTTTTCAGATTACAATAAACTGGGCCTTAGCCCCTTATTCAGATAACAGTATGGCCCATAGGCCCATTTCAAAATACATGCAACATCAGTAAACATATGCAAGCCCATTTGGGGAGACTACTCAACCCACCAACCACTACACTCCACCCGTACCAGCCATACACTCCATGTGGAGAATAGCTCAACCTACCCAGCCCAACACTCCACAGTTGCAGCCTTGCTACTCAGTTAACAGTAAATTGAGGCAAAGCCTCCAGTACATGGACAAGCCACTTTCAGTACTTCCTTCGTCAATATCCCAGTCCCATGCCTCAGATAATAGCAACATGGCATGCAATAAATAACAACAGTCAAACATGCATTTAAGTCAATTTAACCCTATGGGTATTTCGGTAATTTATCTCTTAGGGGTAAAACTGTAAATTTTCCACTTTTAAAGGTATTTTAGTAATTTATATATTTTAGGGTTTTTCATGCATATTCCTACTTTTCACGTACTAACAGAATCACGTACCGAGGGTTCTTACCGAATTGGGCCCTTTGGCCCATTATTCCAATTTTGGCCTATTAAGCCCAAAAATATCGAGAGCACAGAAATCATGCACTTTGCAGTCCAAACATTGCAGCTTACCAAAAACATAAATCGATTTACCTCACGAGCATTCACACACTCGCAAATCTACAAAATACCGGTTTTCGGCATTTTGGTATTTCGGCTTTTGCCGATCTAGACTAAGAAAGAGGGTGTTAGTTACACACCTGTTTGCGACGATATGCTGACGAGATCCACACACGAACTGCCTACAATTGGATTACTAACACGTTAATCTAACTATTCAAATACAAACTACGTATTAACCCCTTACAATATTCGGCCAACCACACCTACAGATCATAGTAAGCTTATAAGAAAACAATAAGCAACTCATTAACAAATTTTTGTCAATGTTTACCACATAATCATAATTTCACTGCAAGCTGTCTTCCTGAGCAACAGACACTAAATCATTTATAACTGGAGCTACGAAACTCCAAATCAAGTGCCGCTAATTTTCCTTGAAAATAGACTCATATATCTTCTATCCATAAAATTTTCAGAATTTTTGGTTTAGCCAATCAATACCAGATTTTTCTCAAAGTTTCCCATGTTTCACTGTTTGACTAATCTGACCACTCTTCATTACGAATCAAATTTCTCATTGTACAGAATTTAAAATATGTTCTCGTTTATTCCATTTGAAACTAGACTCATTAAGCTTTAATTACATAATTTATGCAGCTTCTAACTCATCACCCACAATTTATGGTGATTTTCCAAAGTCATGTTACTGCTGCTGTCCCAAGCAGATTTATTACCAAATCACTCTTTCATACACCTATCTTGCATGCATGTTATTTAAACATTTATATCACCAATCAATCATCACATATCTATGATTTTTACTTAAGCATAATCTCCATTTCATCATTTTAAAGCACAACATGTTAGCCGATTTTTCCCTTTAGCATCTAAGGCACATGCATGCTCATTTGTTTGGCTGAACTTCACATATCTTCCATTTTTCATCAAAAGAACATGAAACAACAACCATTTCCTTCATTTTAATTCATGACCAAATGCTCACAACACAACTAAAAATCAAAATATACTTCAAGAGTTAAGGTAGAATCAAGAAGAACTCATGAACCTCAAAATAAAAGCAAGGTACCAAGAACTTACCTTCAATTTTCCTCCGCCTAATGACCGAATACTCAAGAGCTTTCTCCTCTCCTTTCTCTTCTCTAACTTTAGGCTATGATGAACAAAGATGGACAAAACTTTGTTCTTTTCACCCCTTTTTCTTTTAATAAAACTTCATATTTCATCCATTTAATTCTTTAATACAAAAGACATGAAATTCTTATCATGGAACATTTACCTAACCTATTATCATGGAACATTTACCTAACCTATTATCAATTTGTATCAATTTGTACCATAAATTATGAATATCAAGTGCACATTTTGTCTACAACAACATGATGGCTGGCCACTTCATGTAAAATGGGAGGTTTGTCATGCAAATCCTCCTATTTATTTGGCCACTTCAATTTAGCCTATACCATTTTCAAACATTTTCACATAGGTTCTATTTCATAATTTCACCTCCTTTTTCTTATGGACCAAAAATTAACTAAAATTGTCGGTTTCTATCTTAAGTTTGGGCTTTCTAGAGGCCCACTAACATAATTAAACTTATGCCAACATTCACAGAATTCCTGAAAATTGGGGCGTTACAATCATTCTTGGTGGGTTTTATCATGATAGAGTATAATGATAATGTTTATAAAATTGAAATCCAAGATGATGAGGAAAATAGGTTGTTTGAGACTAAATCTTTTATGCATCATTAATGCGTTTTATCATGGTTTCTTGATTAACTAAAGTACATTGTTAGGTTGGTTTGACAATGGAAGGACTAAAATGCAATTTTTAGTGGTTTAACTAGCGCGATGCATCTCTAATTTATTTTTGAATTCTTTTAGTGTTGTGGTTCTTCTCTTTTGAAATTGTTCTGCAAACATTTTATTTCTGCTTAATTTATAGTGTCTTATTTATTATTTATACTATATGTCATATCTTTCTATTTTATCGTTCATGATTCCTATTAAAAATATTTTTTTCATATAAAAAATATTGATTTCTCTATTTAGCTTCAAATTATATTATAAAATTATTATATATATACACAATAATATTAATTAATTTACCTAATTAGTGGGTGAAAAATTGAGAATTAATTTTTAAAATAATTTCTTTCAAATAAGTTAACAAAATAATTAGGGTGTGCCTCCTATTCTTCTCCTAGTTAAACTCTGTTATTTTTTCTCAATTAAACTCTGATTACTCTAGGGATATTTTAAGTATGATTAAACATCTCATCTTAGTCTCTTTAAAGGGACCTTGTATCCCTATTTTGAGAGGCTAATTAAGAATCAATTAAAGATGTAGTACTACAGAGCTTTTCTTTTAGGGACAACAAGATGTAGTCGCATATGAGTTTTGGTGAAACTTTCGTGGTAACTATGGAGAGAATTTTGTTCTCGAGTTAGGGCTTTTTTTTCTGAGGTTTGTGTTTGTACATTTAAGTTTATTTTCTCCATATTGTACTTTAGTTAGTTTACTCATTTAGTGAAAAGTTGAAGTCTCTTTTGCCCGTGATTTTTACCTATTTGAGGGTTTTCCATGTAAAATATGTTTGTGTTTGACCTTCTCTACTTTTCTTGTTTGTTGTTTATATAAGTTGATCCCTAATTAAATTAGTCTCAGAGCCAAGTTCAGCTTCCGTAGATCGACTTGTTCGGTGACACAATAACAAATTTGGATATTGAAAAGTTCAACGAGATCACAAATTTCAGTTTCTAATAGTTTTAGATAACTACGGATGTACCTGATTTGGCCAAGGATAAGGGTGATGATTTGTTGTTTTCCACATATAATCTGGTTGAAGGTGGAGTCCTATAAGATGTCAAGCATGTGCCTTATTTAGAGAAGAATCACATCCCCTTTTGGTCTTTAGGACTCAAATGGTTCGTAGAATGTTTTGAGACAAGGTTGATCACAGATGGTTATAGTTATATGGAGAGAGTTGATGTTTTCTCTCTTGTTCGAGTATTACCAGGGATTTAAATGGAGGTTCGATATCGAAATAGCGGCCGTTATATAGCGGTAGCAGCACCGTCCAAAATTGCTATTGCTGAAAATAGCAGTGTGAAGCGGAGTCACATCGATAGCGGTGGATCGCGGCTGCAATTTAATGGGTAACGGCCAATTGCGGCAATAACAGGCCGCTATTCTCGTTATTTTTCGTTATAGTAAATAAATAAAAAATTATCACCTCTAAACAAAATCAACAGAAACACAATAAAACAAAAGGGAATATTCCCTTACCTGTAAAATCAAAGAGTTTTCAATCAAAAAAAGTAAAAAGAAGTTCAAATAAACAAAAAAAAGCAATCAAAACTCAAAAGTAATAAAAAATATGAAATTCTATTTCTCATATTTCGGTTTAGACCGTAAACTCCAAAGACCAAATGGCAAACAAAATCACAACACATTAGAGCTACCATTGAAGTATTGAACCTGAAAAGCAAACCCTAATGGCTTGCACATTCAGAGATTGATAATTTTCAAGTAAGTACCTAGAATTTTGTCTTGATTCTTGCTTGCATGTCTTGAATCTGCAGTGCAAATTCCAAATATGTTCTTTAGAGTTTAGACTTTAGGGATGAAGGGAGAAGGCACAACCAGCATATTCCAAGAATTTGATATTCAAAGTAGAGGATATGAGTTTTTAGAGGAGAGGATGATAGAGTTTCTCTTCAGTTTTTCTTCTTTCTAAGTTTTGTGTGTTTAGGGATTTAAGAACAGAGGTGTTTCTGCCGTTTCATTTCCTTTTTCCTTTATTTTTTCATTTTTATTTATTTACTCTTAAGCAAAACAGAGGCTGTTTATTAAATATCCTCTTTTAGAAGCTTCGTGCAATGTGTTTCCATTGGGACATTAAGTGAATCAAAGTTGTAAATAGCTGGAACCATAAAAGAGAAAGGAAGAAAAGAAAATGGTCCTAATAATAATAATAATAATAATAATAATAATAATAATACATTATTAATGGTTGTTCCTTGGTTCCATGCATGTCAATTTATGCATTTAGTGCCGCCTTTCTATGTTTAGTTATAGTGCATACAGATAAGTATGTACTGAATTTAAACCAAGCTTTAACTCAAATTTCCAAGGATTTTATTTGAATTGGAAACGAAGGAAAACACTCGTAATTACACGGTTGAGGTTGGGGTTGGCGACTGAACCGAATAGCTGCATTCAGATTTTTATTTCAAAAAAAAATCACTAAAAAAATTATAGATTAATAAGTTAGAATTGTTTGGAGAGATTTTACTGAAAATGAAAATTACTTTGACGATAATCATTTTATTATATTTTTTTAATATGAAAGCTTCAGTTTTATCATATTTATAATTTTACTTTATATGTTATTTTTAATTAATATTGTAATTATAATTTATAATGATAATTGTTTTTTATTTATTATTATTATTTTAAAATTTCATAACTTTCATTACTCAGGATTTGTTTAGGGTTACACACAAAATTAATAAAAAAATTATAACCTCTGTTGCTTGGGGTTTCCTTAAGGTTATTACACACAAAATTAATGAAAAAAATTATAGCCTCCATCACTTATGACTTGTATTATAAAAGGTAAAAAATCAAGAAAAATTAATTCATTGTGTTTTTCTTTATCAAATTCGATAGATGACTTCAATTCAACATTAGATAAATCTCTATTGATTTTAGTTTGCATAATATGAAAAACTTGAATTTTTAGATTTGATCCAATTTGAATTTAAATTTTATTAAGATGGAACAAAACAAACTATTTCTACCAAAAACTTTGGAACCAAGTAATAATGGGTTATGATGTATTGTTGTTTTTTTAAAAAAATAAAAAAAAATTATGTACGGATTATGCAATAAATTTAAATTTTCCATGTTAATGATGTTTACTTTTTTTTGTATTATATTGTTGATAATATAATGAGTTACTTATATTTCTAAATATAATTTTATGTTTCTTATATATAAATAAAAATAAAGCATGCCACCACGTGAAGAGTTCCCAACTAAAGGATTGGAGGGTGCACCAAGTAATGATATAGGTTGGCACTTTGGAACTCCAGTGCCAAATGTGAAAGGAAATATCGTATGCAAACTTTGTGGTAAAGTTGTGAAAGGAGGAATAACACGATTTAAAGAGCACATTGCTCATAAAATCAGCAATGTTGCACTATGCCTAATGTTACTGGTATGTGATACTTTATTATTATTTTTAAATGTTACTGTAAATTTATAAATAAAGATTATATATAATTGATAATAATATAAAGTTTGAATTATTTTTATTTTATTAACATGTGTCATTAGAGAAAGTATGATGAATATAATGAAAAAAAGCAACATAAAGAAAATAGACAAAAAGAGGAGAAAAGATGAATTCTTTTCTCAATTAAGAGAAGAGGAGGATGAACACGAGGAATTCATTGATGATGTTTCTGTTATAAGGAAAGAAACTCGAGAAAGTATCCAATCACAACACGAGTGGCATAGAGGGGAAGAATTCAGACGAAGTACTGGTGGTTGGAATAACATGTACGAAGAAGAATGATCTTCTCATGGATCAGTTAGAGAATATCATAAAGAAAGAAAAAGTAAATCCATCTCAAGTGAGTCTGAGTTTACCTTAAGGGGAGCTACACCTGAATTGGTTAGAAGCAAAAGTTCAAAGCAACCAAAGGTCAATGACTCTTTTTTAAAGAGTTTTCAAAGGAAGATAGGTGAAGCGGTATCTAAAGTTTTAATATATGAAAGACTTCCTTTTCAATTAGCAACCTCTTCATGGTTGTATAATTTAATTCAAGTGTCAATAGAAGTTGGACAAGTGTAAAGCTCCCAACACCTTATGAAGTTTCAGATGTGTATTTGGAGTCAGAGTATCAATGAGTTCATGATTGGGTAAATGGACTAAAGACTCATTGGCAAGAATTGGGTGCAACTCTAATGTGTGATGGTTGGACCAACAGTTTGAATCAAATGCACATCATTAATTTCCTTGTTTATTGCAGTAAAGGAACCATTTTTTGGAAATCAGTAGATGTCTCAAGTGTTCGCAGTAAAGATGCTGAATTCTACTACAGTTTGTTAGATACAGTTGTAGAAGAAATTGGAGAAAATTACATTATCCAAATAGTGACTGATAATGAGGCAGCAATGAAAGCTACTGGAAAAAATTAATATTGAAAAGAAAACATCTATATTGGACCTCATGTGCAGCTCACTGTTTAGATTTATGCCTTGAAGTTATTGAGAAAAAAGCCCGGTGTAGCAAAAGTGTTAGATGAGGCAAAGAAAGTGACTTGCTTTATATACAATCACATTTGGATTGTTGATTTCATGAAGAAGTATACACAAGGGAAACAATTACTTTGACCCGCTCTTACTCGATTTGCAACTCATTTCATTCAACTTGAAGAGATAACAAGACAAAAGCAAGGTCTGAGAGAAATGTTTAATTCAAAGGTTAGTATTTTATATTTAGTTAATATAATTACTTAAATATAGCAACCTTTAATGATTTTATTAGTTCCAAATAATTTAGACTATATTATTTTAAATTTTTTCTTATGAATATATAAGAATTTAAATAATCAAAATGGGGATAGCAAAAGTCAGGGTCTCCTTATGAAGTTAAAAAAATTGTTTTGGAAAAAGATTTTTGGAAAAAGTCAATGACCTCATAAAAGTTTACGAGCCCCAAGTAAAAGTATTAAGACTTGTGGATAGCGATGAAAAACCAACAATGGGCTTTATTTATGAGGCCGTTGATAGAGCTAAACGGGCAATTCAACAAGATTGTTAATATTTCACCGAGTATGAAAAGATTATTGACAATAGATGAAATTTTATGCATTCCGGCTTGCATTTAGCTGGTAAGATAAAATGTTTCATATAATTAAGAAATATTTTTATATTTTATTATTTTAAGCTTTAGATTATTATTATTTGACGATATTCTTATAAATTATACTTTGGTTATTTTCTCAATCCTCAATTTTAATTTCGGGTGGAGCATTCTGAGAATGTACTAATAGAAACATTAGAAGGTACACGATCAATAATTGAAAGATTAGAACCTTCTCTTGATACTCAAGTCGGGCTGGTTAATCAAGTTAGATTCAAGTACTATTATTTGTAACTTAGTTACATAATTTGAAATAGATTTTTTTTACTCTATCTTTTATGTATGCAGTTGTTACTATTAAGAGATAAACATGAGACATTCGGTACTCCACAAGCACAAAGAGCTTGGAAGCAAATGAATCCGGGTAAACAGTTAATTAAATTTTTTAATTTAATTTATATTATTTAATTATATTGTACATTTTGAAGTTATTTTGAAATTTAAATAATATTATGCAGCTGAGTGGTGGATAATAAACAGCACATGTGTTCCCGAATTACAAGAATTAGCAATTAAAGTGCTTAGTCAAACAACTTCAGCATCAAATTGTGAACGAAATTGGAGCACATTTAGTTATATTCACACCAAGGCAAGAAATAGGTTAAAGTATAAAAAACTTGAGAAACTAGTGTTTACCTATTATAATATGAGGCTTCAGAAAAGGTATCAAAAAAGAATGAGCACTGATGATATAAATGTTAGTTTTAATCCTATCAACCTTGATCATATCTTTGAAGATGTTAATCCACTATCAAAATGGCTTTATGAGAAAGAGAATCCATTATTAGATGGTGAAAATGTTGGTGTGTTGCCTGTGGATACCTCTGATGATGAAATGGATGTTAATCAATCTCAACAACAAAATTTTTCTAATTCAAGTTCTAGTTCAACGCCAAGTCAGAGTGGCGATGGACCCGATAGTGGTGGTATAAGTCCAATTGATGGATATAGTAGTGATAGAGGTGAAATTAGGTCTTCTAGTCAGTATGGAGGAGAATATGAGGTTGGTACCACTAGTGGACATTTCCGTGATAGATTAGAGTTTGATGAAAATATGTTTCCTGAACCTAAGAGAGATAGAAGTGAACCTAGAGCTTCATCAAAAGGAAAAGGCAAAAAGCATACTTCTATAGGCTCTTCATCTGGTAGGAGATCGAGTTCTAGTAACCTTGGGTATAGTGATTCATCTACTAACACTCAAGGTTTTTATCCACCAGAACAACCTTCATATTTTCAACCTTCACATGGTTATTCGCAACCATATGGTTATTATCCACCATTTCCTAATTATGGTATGCCATCCCAACCTCAAATGCATCCTCCACCACCAATGTATCACTTATCTCCACCTCTCATGTATCCTCCTCCTCAAATATATCCTCCATATCAATTATATGAAAACCAAGGTGAAAATGTTACTTTTTTGGATATATTTTTGGACAAAGGCCAAGAGAATCAAGTCAAGAACGCTCTCAAAGTGAAGGTGAAGGATCTGATCTTTTTCGTCATTCCACTAATTGGTGAAAACTAAATCGTACCACTACCATTATTTATAAGGTATGTCTTTTTTAAAGAAAACTTTTGTTAATGTTCTTAATTTTGATGATATTAAAACATTTAAAATATATCTTTAGATAAATGAATGAGTATATTTTATGAAAAGATAATTAATAATCGAAACATGTTAAACTATATATGAAAGTAGAATGAGAGTGAGAATAAGTGGTGGGAAATAGGAATAATTAATTAGAATCTATACATTTATCTATTCCTTTTTTTCCTTTTGCAGCATGGAATGTTTATATCTTCACCATCTTCAAAGTTGTCAAGAAATATTGAAGATATCTCTCAGGTATGAATTTTCAATTATTTTATCCATAAAAACTTTCAAACTTATTAAATATGATAAATGTTTAATATTTCATTTTTTTTACTTTGTTATTAGTTAATATAACATTCTTAGAAAATTCGTAAATAAATATAAGAATAATTAATGATTATAAAAGTTGTGTTCTCATATCATATTAATAAAAGTTCATAAGTGTTAGGAAACATTCTAAAAATCATTAAAAATGACTTTTTATAACTATAATTATAATTATAATTATTATGTTTTACAATAAGTTGTGCGAATTTAAAAAAAATTCACGACCGCAATACCGTCAGTGACCGCAATAGCATCTGTTATGTCTGAAACCTCGATAAACACAATGCGATCGAAAATGCGACCGCAATTTAAATACCTGGGTATTACTGACTCTTATTACATTATACAACTTTGATTTGAAGACTATGAGCCGTTTAGTTTCCAAGTTCAAGCATGATTTAGGCTTAGTTGACATTCTCCAAAATTCGAGTTATACCCGTGATAGGGCATGAAAAAGAAGGCGTGATAAATACGAGTCAATGTAGATATTTGTGGTGTAACACCCCTAACCCGTATCCGTCGCCGAAATAGCAAAATTTACAGAACAATTACAGATAATTCATGTCATTTACTATTCATATAGAAAAATAATGATGCCGTCCCTTGAATGGACCCTCGAGGCCCAATTTAAACATTAGAAACAAGTTGGGACTAAATCGAGATCTCAAAGAATTTTTCGTAAAATTTCAAAATTTTTCTTTAATACAGGGGTCACATGCTCGTATAAGGAGGCCGTGTGGCTTACACAGCCAAGTGACATGCCCATGTCTCAGGCCGTGTCCCAGCTAGTACCCTTACCCGTGTAACTCTCTGACTTGTGCCACACGGCTTGCCACACACTCGTGTGCTAGACCATGTGGTCAAATTAATTTTCAAAAAATTAGGTGCAGGATTCACACGGCCAAGACACACACTTGTGTTTTAAGCCATGTATCACACACGGCTGAGACACAAGCTCGTGTCTCTGCCCATGTGCCTAATTCTAAGCATTTTGTTTCTCAATTTTAAGATGCAGGGGACACATGACCAAACCACATGCCCATGTGTCAGGTCGTGTGTCATACGCAATAAAGATACACGCTCCTGTGTCTACCCATGTGGGAAAAATAAGGCCATTTCCAAGCCTTATTTCTTACCCAAATTTGCCATTAACCTATAACAACAAATAAACATATTCAACAACCAATTCAATACATATTATCCAAGCCAATTGCTAGAACTGTGTCTAATATATTAACACATACAATCATGTATTTCCAAGCTTACCTTTTTATCAAAACATTTGTATTTACTTTAACTTAATCCAATCACATTAACTTATATATATTATTCACGAGATAGTTTTATGATATATATATCAAAACATATCATTTCTAGCCATTCCAATGGCTAGATTACAAACATCCATTTATATGCCAACATTGGCAAAGTTAGCCTATACATGCCATTACACCAAAAGAAGTTTACTATTTATACCAAAGCGAATTGAAGGATAATGTGAAGATGCTCTGACCAATCTCCAACCTTTACGAGCTTCCGAGCATTATAAAACAGAGGAAATACTAATAAGCATTTAATGCTTAGTAAGTTCGTATAACAAGAATTAACCTTACCAATCATATCATTTAAATAAATATAACAATAACATTCTTCCCAACAAATTGGCAAGTTTGCCTAATTACATACACTCAATTAAGCAAGTTAGTTACATATTTCACATGTACATCAAATAAGCATGGATAAGCTCATCATGCTACAAACTTTCAAGCATTTCAGAAGCATTTGAGACATAGTTCCTTTAATCTCTCAATTTCTCATGTCAAGAGTTTTATTCGTTGAATTATTGAAATATCGATGGATACTCAGATAGTATACGCAAGGTATACAAATCAGTGATCCGTCAATTCATGTTCAGGGGTACTCATTAGGGCACATAATCAGGAAGCACACTCTCGAGCCACATATCAAGATGCTCAGATGAGCCATATAATAGGAAGCATATCCGAGCTAAACATGAAACTCATAAGAGTTTAGAACAGGAAGCTCATTAAGCTTAACAGGTAACTCCGAAGAGTTATTATCAGGAAGGAACGGATAGCCATTTTATAGGGAGTTTAAAGAGCCATGTCAGGAAGCTCATAAGAGCCTATATCAGGACGCTCACGAAGAGCTGCCTTTGTGTCTGCAATAAATGTTAGATCACAACCGATCGAATCATGTAACAGGACACTCACAAAGAGCTACGGTAGTGCGCAACATGTGCAGGATCACTACCTATTAGGATACTCACAGGAACTATATAACAGGACGCTCGAGAGGGCTTTTATTAGTATGCTTGTCCGAGCTATAATGTCCACAACATATGCAGGACTATAATCAGTATGGGAAAATATTGTATCCATCGCATTTAATTATTCAAATGGAACCTATTATTTTTCTAGAAATTTCGAGCATGTGATTATTTTCGTACATTAATAATTTATACAATTTTGACAAATATAACATTCAATTAAAACATATAAATTTACATAATTAAGTTACACAAACTTACCTCAACACTTGTTCGTGTATAAAAGTCTACTAATCCGACACTTTTTCTTTTCCTTGATCTAACTTCGTATTTGAGTTTTCCTGATCTATATAAATGAATTTAACATCAATTTAATCAATTTCGTATTCAATTTAATTCAATTCACATCCTAGGAAAAATTACCAATTTGCCCCTATACTTTTCGTAAATGACAATTTCGTCCCTAAGCTTGAAAAATGAAATTCATGTAATTTAATCCTTAGCCTAACCGAAATTTTCATATAACATTTATAGCACATGTATTTCACAAAATTTATAATTTTTTTCATAACTTTTACATCTTTACAATTTAGTCCCTAAATCATAATTTCATCAAAATTCTCTTTGTAAAAGTTGTTTATTTATCAATAACCTTTCATTTTCTACCATAAATTTCAAATTTTCAGCATATTCATCCATGAAAAAATTTCTATACTTTTATATCTTTGTAAATTAATCCTCAAAATAGATAGATCAAGCTATACCGATATCAAAAATATAAAAATTACTAAAAATGAGACAATAATTCATACCCAATTAAACTTGATTAGTTTCCTTTCTCTCTCCTAGGGTTTCCATGTAAATTTTGGAGAAGAAGATGATATCAAATGATGTTATTTGATATTTATTTTATTTACCATCTTTAATTTTTCAACTTTCCAATTTCATCCTTTTCTTTTTCTAATTTTCCATGGATGATTCATAAAAAATATCTACTAACTTTTTTTAATGGTCTAATTACCATATAAGGACCTCTTATTTTGAATTCTGTAGCTATTTGATCCTTTTAGCTACTAGAACTCAACTTTTTCATTTTATGCAATTTGGTCCTTTCCCTAATTAAACACATAATCGGTAAAATTTTCTTATCACCATACATCCGTCCTATCATAATGCAGACCATGCAATAACATTAAAATAAATTTTCTTTTTAACTCGGATTTGTGGTTCCGAAACCACTATTCCAATTTCACTGAAAACAGGCTGTTACATGTGGGGTGTGCCTTGATTCTTCTCCCAGTTGAACTCTATTATATTTTCCTAGTTAAACTTTGATTACTCCAGGGATATTTTAAGTATAATTAGACCTCTAATCTTAGTCTATTTGAAGGGGTCTTGTATCTCTATTTTGAGATGCTGATGAATAGGCCATTAAAGATGTAGTGCTATAGGGTTTTTCTTTTGTGGGAGATAAGATGCAGTCGCATATGAGTTTTTGTGAGAGTTTCATGGTAACTATAGAGAGAATTTTGTTCCCGGGTTAGGGCTTTGTTTTCAAAGTTTGGGTTTGTATGTTTAGTACATTCAAGTTTATTTTTTCCATATTGTTCTCTTGTTAGTTTACTCATTTAGTGAAAAACTAACCTCCTTTGTCCATGGTTTTTCTCTCTTTGAAGGTTTTTCACCTAAAATATTTCTATATTTGATCTTTTCTACTTTTCTTATTCATAGTTTATATGAGTTGGCCCCAATATAATTTAAGAAAATTTTTTATTCGTAATTATATAAAAAGGAAATTGAATTAAAAGTATAAAAATAAATGAATATATTTTTATATTAAATATTTAAAAATAAAATAAAATTATAATAATTAAATGCATGACACATGGCATGATTTATTATATCAAAATTGACTATTATTTTATGCATATAACCATTTAATTTATAAAATAATATTAAATGCGTGATAAGTAAATTAATATTATTTTTAAAAAAATTAATATTATTGCCAGTTTTTTTTTTAACGAAAAATACTTTTCCCCTTTTATGGTGAAATTCAAGTGTAAAGTTTCATATTCTCCTTCGTTCATGTCTCTTTTTAAACCCCTTCATGAAAATTGCGTAGGAGGAACAATGTGAAAACATGTATAATACTATATATATAATATAGTTTTGTTTTAATATAAAGAAATCATGCAATTGATTTTTGTAAAATTAATAGAAAGAATGATATGATCACTTGTGAAATAATATGCTTATATAATAGTGAAAAATTTAAGGATAAAAGACATTTACCTCTGACGTTTACTGTAAAATATATTTACTGTAGTTACCTATAGTTCTTGTTTGCTAAATATCAAAATAGTTAATGGAAACACTTGACTACAGTGACCACTACGGCTTGACACTGCGAAAATTTGTGCAAATAAAACAAAAAATTACTAATGATTTATTTACACAATTCAGTTCAGTTTCTCTACGTATGCGGAGCTTAGCTCAATGTCTACTATCTTTAATCCACAATATAATGAGTGAATTACACTCTATCACTTTCCAAGTATAGATATCTCACATTAGTACCTAAAGACTAGAACACTCACCTCCAAATCCCCCCTGAAAATTAGGAAGTAAATACTCAATGTTTACAATTCAGTTTGCACTCCCACAAAATGGTTCCTAGACAATTCTTAAAGCATATATCAATTTTGACTTATTAACATAGAATCTAAATGAATACACAGCAACTCTTTGAAAATAGCAATTATAACATAAAGATTCAAAACACAATCTATCGGCAATAAGATATCATAAAAATCAATAGCACGATCTCAATCAAATCTCCTCAAAGCAAGGGTTGTCTTAATTTATTCGGATCAAATCTAATCTACAATAGCCAGAGATTGGTTTTAATAGATTGGTTTTAATAGATGGGCTATAGTATCTCCAAAATATTAGCACATTCACTAGTCCAAGAATTTTACTTCATTAAATTGCCAACTCAAATATGACAAGTAACTCAAATATGACAAGTAAATTTACTGCCTTAGTAGCAGGTTGTAGTGGGTATTGCCGAGTGCCACTCAGCTCGTTCAACACAATTTTCCTCAACACTTTCCTTTACGGTTTCAAGAATATTTACGTACTCCCTCAACTTTGAAGAAAATCTTTTGAATACCCTTTAGATATATTTATTAAGCAAATTTTAAACAAATATACAATTATACCCTTTTTATTATTTGTTTATTTATGTAATTTCTATTTAATTTCCCTATTTTTAATTACAAAATAATGAAAATAAGTTAGATATTAAAGTATATGAAATTAAATATATTTAACTTCTTTCATAAAAAATCAATTTATATTAATTTAAATACAAATATTTTAAAATTATTTTTAATTATATACTAACTTAGAGATGCATTAATTAAATTATTTTATGTAAGTTTAGTTCTTTATCATTATTAAAAATGTTCTAATCACTACAGGAGAACAGATTTTTAGCGGCGTTTTTTTTGCCTTTAGCGGCGTTTTTAAGCGCCGCAAAAAAGGTCGCTATAGCACACGCCGCTAAAGATCGGGACCTTTAGCGGCGCTTTCTCAGAAACGCCACTAAAGATCGGGACCTTTAGCGATGCTTCCTCAGAAACGCCGCTAAAAATCGTGACCTTTAGCGGCACTTTCCCTAAAAACGCCGCTAAAGATCGTGACCTATAGCAGCGCTTTCCCCAAAAACACCGCTAAAGATCGTGACCTATAGCGACACTTTCCCCAAAAACGCCGCTAAAAACCATATATATTTCGACTTTCGTAAAAAATTTACATTCTTACCTTAAATGATCATACAAATTTAAATAACCTAACAATGGAAACATTTTAAATTGTTTTTGAGTTCAAAAACATTAATAAGAGAACTTTTCATTTGATCAAAATGTTAACATAATCAATCTTTGAAAACCCAATCTAATGACTACAATACACTTTCTTCTAAAAAGTAAAATCTTTGAAACTTCTGCCGAATAAACAACATGATGTTCACTATAAGAAACTTCAACTAAAAGCATATTACAATTACTTGTGAGTTTAATTCCAGCAGAGCTTCTTGATTGACCTGCTCCAGACCTGTACAAGTCTTGTCAGTTGAAGCTGCTGCACCCATGATCATACCTAAAATTGCAAAAACATAGAATCAATGAACTCATATAGAGTATAACAAATCATCTGTGAGCTTTGAAGTTCTTAAAATGCTACACAAAGAACATTTAAACACTTCAATTTACAACATTTAAATTCTTCAGTTTACAACATTTAAACACTTCAATTTACAGCATTTAAACACTTCAATTTACAACATTTAAACAGCAGCAACCATCAATTAAATAAGAGGAATTTTAAACATTTAATAGCCATTTCCATCATAATCGACAGCAAATTATCCACCATTTAATTAGCTTAGTTTCAGCATTAATTCGGTAATGAGCAACAATATATAGCAGCATTCAATCCACCACACAAAGATATGTCAAACATCAATTTACTCACTTCTAGACCTCATTAACAGCAGCAATTTAACTAATTTCTTTCATACAGTTCTTCCAACCCGAAACAGCAAGATTAAACCACCAAGGATTGAGCATTTTATGTGACAAAGACCACGAAAAGCTCACCAAAAGATCTGTTCAAAGTATCGAGATCCTCACACTAGCATTTTAAGTGACAAAGACCAAGAAAGGCTTGAAACACTGTGTTTCAATCCCTAATAGCTTCCCTGAAAAAAATCTGTAAACTAGCAAAACCAACCAAGTGACACTAAAGGGTAAAAAATGAATTAAAAACAAAACAAAGATCCTGACCTGAGACTAATACTTAAACTGTATATATATTATACATGAACTATTTCAGAATTCAACACTTCAAACAAAATATAAGCACAAACTATTTCATGCATGCTCAACAAATCAACAAGCATTTAGTTCAGTCACATATTAAAATAACACGAAACTTATTAAAGATTTCTTGAGGAATAATCATGAGCATTAAAGCTTCAATAACCATTAAATAGCAAAAATGCAAAAAATAAGAGAGAATTGACTCAAAAAACATACCAGTCCAGCACTCCATTCTTGCGCAAGGAGATAATTTTATTACATCAGGTGGATCAACACTAATATTTAAACATAAAACTAGGGCCAAACATCCTGTCTTCATCTCCATATCAAGACAAATTAAAGGAAAAATAGTTCTTAGGGGATGGTTTCTAATATTTATTAAGAAGAAACATACTATTATCTAAGAATCAAATTCAGTTCCAAGAAAGAAAATATTACTTAATGTATTGCAAAGAAACCCGAGCAATTTAGCAATCCTTTCGTTAAGTTTTAACCTCCTATTGAAGTAAACCAGGTTGTAAACCATCAACTATGTACCACTACTGTTTACAGAAATCAGGCAGAAGATGATAAGAACAGCGTTTAAAATATGTTATTCTAATCATCTAGGCAACGGGTATGACACTGCAGTAGAAGAAAATACCCTTTAACAAATTGCAAAATGCAACCAGTCTCAAGTAGCAGGTAAGGATACTTACAGCAATTAGCTCAATTGTCACCTGAGCAAGTTCAATCGATGCAAGTGATACATTGAGATACATTGAGCAATTAAAATGAGAAGCAAGCCATTCAATCGATGCAAGTGATACATTGAGGGAAAGACATACAGAATATAGCGAACATACGCAAGAAGTCCAAATGCATAGAGACTCGCAAAGTGGAAACTCCAAAAGGAAAGAGCAAGCAAGGAAATCTGATATATTCAACAGGAAATAATCTTAAGAGCACAAAACAACTTCTGTGAAGGTAAGACAAATTCGATCCATATGTCCGAAGAAAAGAAATTACCTAAAGGTTCACTCCAACCCTTTGGTTCCTGTTGGACATACAAGATAGATTAAAAGGAAAACATGACTACTGACCCTGTCATCCATTGATGTCCCTACTATAGCCAGTAATGATTGAAAAAAAAATAGTTCTCATGGGACATATCTATAATTTTTTGGGGTTTTATTACTCTTATTACTACTATTTTATGGCATAGAATTTGCATTAGTTCACATCTGTATGTAGTTCCAGAACATTATAATTGTAAACACAATCAATACAAAAGGGATGAAAGTTCTATAAAGTAAAAGAAATGTTGTATACTTACCAGAAAACCATAAGTAAAATAGTTAATGCCGAAAGTCCGTAAGATTGATCCTTTTAACAAAATATTAGTGTGCCTAACACCAGATCTGCAAAGCATTTTCCACAGGGAGAGAGAGAGAGAGATGTTAAAATTGTAGATATCAATGCAAATCCTATCATGTTATGCAATGATAAATATAAAAACAACCTTATATCATGTTGAATACCAAACTTATAAATACAAGGTGTGCATGGTTCCATGTTTTGCTGTTCCATTAAATTTTCAATACCAAAACCAACTAAAATGTGCTGAAAAAATCAAAATAAACTGTAAGTTAGTCAATTTGGAAAACCTCCCCAATTAAATACCTTGATTCACGAATAAAGAATGAATGCTTTGAAGGAAGAAGTTGCCTAGTCAAGTTGCTTGCTCTTGTCGACATGATGAAATCCATTTCCATAAGATCACATCTAATCCAAGATAGCTGAAAAAGAATTAAGAGTTACAGAAAGGTTAGGCGATAATAAAAAAATGATGGAAACAACAGCTTTGAAGTTTAGCAGTAAGTTATACTCACAATGATGTAAAAGACTATAAGAGAAAGACCAGAACAAATTTCTGACCTCTCTGATTTAGCAGATATCTTATAGAGTCCAATAAAATCAGCTAGCCACTTAAAGATCCCAGAATACTCGACAGGGAGTTGGTATATGTAGAGTAAGACAATGTTCAAGCAGCATACAACAAAAGGTACCGCCAAGATCTTTGAAACCAGACCAAAAATATAAATCAATCAGTAAACCAGATAACATTAAATGCTAACAAACTGTAATCGTAATCTCATCTCTAGCCATAGGAATTATAAGATGCTTGCCTGAAAAGGCCAAGAAAGTTGCTTGTTAAAGATCAATCAACAAGTCCAATACAACTACAAATAAAAAATGGTAAAGATGCCCAAGAGGGATGACTAATTCCAACAAGAAGTTGTACAGCAGGCAACAATAAGCAGCATAAAACCCTGATATGGGAACCTTCAATGAAAAAAAAAAGAATAGGACAATGGCTTCAATGAAAAAAAAGGACTGGTTGCTGTATGTATCACTGAGCAATTAAATGAACTAGGGAAAGAATTTTGTTGTTGTTGTACTTTTTCAACCTAGAGATTCAGGAAAGATAGAACAAAGGTAAAATTAGAATAATTAAGACATTTCACAGGAAAACAGATGATATTACTTTAGGCATAGAACATATAAGATAAAAAAGAAAAAAGAAACATAAACAACTGACCGCATCACATAGAATTGCACCAACAAATTGAAGCTATAGCAGGAAACTAGAAAACTAATATAATAGAAATAAGAAACCCAAACAAAAAAAAAATCAAAAATTTCTAAGACGATTGAAAACTAATATAATAGAAAATAAGAAACCCAAATTAAAATTTCTAAAATTTTAAGACGATTGAAAATTACAGGAAGTAAATTTCAACAAACCCAAACAAAAAAAATCAAAAACCTCACATACTTGCTAAAACTGAGTTCGCTGCTGGGTAGAGTGGCTAGGCATCGGGAAACTGGGTGTTTAGGGTTTCGGAAAATTAAAGAACAGACTGAGAAAAAAATAAAACAACAGGATTTTCGGGTATAAAATATTGAGAAAGACTGAGAAAAAAAAGGAAATTGGGAAAGAAAAGGGAATCGGGAAAGAAGAGAAAATTGGGGAGAAATTGGGGAGGGGGGAGAGAGAGAAATAAAACAGCGTCTTTTCAATCAAAACAAAAAATGAGTGGCATTTATATCAAAACGACGCCGTTTTCTTTATAATAAATTGATTTTTTTGTGGCGTTTTTATAATAAACGTCGCTATTGCTTACTTTTTGCAACGTTTTTACCATAAACGCCACTAATATTTGACTTTTTTATAATTTTTATATTAAATTATTATCTCTTTCATTTCAATTTTAAATAAATATTTTCTAAAAATTTAAGTAATATTTAAAAGAATTAGATAAAATTTTAAATTTTAAATAATAAAAACTTTATAATTATTTTAAATAATAGTATTTTAATTGATTAAATATTTTTAAAATTCAAAATAATCAATCATATACCCAATATATGAAATGGTTTAGATTAAATATTTTTAAATATAAAAGCATTAATTGATTGTCTAAAATTTCATCATTTAACAAATTAATCTTAAGTAAACCTTAAATCCTAAATCATTTAATATATATAAAATTTATCTATTATCTCTTAAATAATTTAAACGATAGTCATAATTTTAATATATTAAAATTAATATTATATCTTTTACAATTATATAAAAAATTATTTAATATATAAATTAAAAAACACTAATTAATCTAAACCCTAAATCATAAGCATAATCTATAAACCCTAAAAACCTAACACTTAACCCCTACCCCTAAGCCTTAAACCCCAACCCTTAAACCATAAATCATAATCCCTAAACCCATAATCCATAAACCGATATCTCATTTTTATTTTTGTATTTCATTTTTATTCGTTATCAATGTTTCTATTTATTATCAATGTTTTTATTTATTTATCAATGTTTTTTTAAATCTAATATTTAAATATATCAAATGGTTTAGATTAAATATTTTTTAAAATAAAAGCATTAATTGGTTGTATAAAATTTCATATATCATTTAACAAATATCAAGTAAACCTTAAATCCTAAACCATTTAATATATATAAAGTTTATCTATTATCTCTTAAATAATTTAAACTATAATCATAATTTTAAGATATTAAAATTAAAATTATCTTTTTTACAATTATATAAGAAATTATTTAATATATAAATTAAAAAACACTAATTAATCTAAACCCTTAATCCCTAAACTCTAAACCCTAAAATCTTAAAATATAAATCATTAACCCTAAACCCATAACCCATAACCCTTAACCTTAAGCCCCAACCCTTAAACCATAATACATAAACCTTAAAATAGTAATTCATAAACTTAAACCCTTAACCATATACCCTAAATCGTAAACCCTAAACTATAATGATTAATTGATTCAATATTTTTAAATTAATATTATCTATTTTACAATTATATAAGAAAATATTTATCATATAAATTAAAACACTAATTAACTAAACCCTAAACTCCTAACCCTTAACCACTAACCCATAAACCCTAAATCTTAAAATATAAACTCTTAATCCTAGACCACTAACCCCAACCCTTAAACCATAATCCCTAAACCCAATAATTCATAAAACTTAAAATAGTAACTCATAAACCTTAAACCCTTAACCATATGCCCTAAATCGTAAAACTCTAAACTATAATGATAATTAATTCAATATTTTAAAATTAATACCATCTCTTTTACAATTATATAAGAAAATATTTAACATATGATGTACATAAACATCTACGTGATGTTTTTAGGGTTTAAAGTTTTAGAGGTTATATTTTAGTGTTTAGGGGTTTAGTATTTTAGGGGTTATAGATTAGTATTTATGATTTTTTAAGGTTTAGGATTTTAGGGGTTAAGACTTTTAGAGGTGTTTTATCGAAAGCGCCGCTAATGCTCCAGTTTTTAGCGGCGTTTTACCGAAAGCGCCGCTAATGCTCTGGTTTTTAGTGGTGTTTTACCAAAAGCGCCGCTATTGCTCCTATTTTTAGCGGCGTTTTACCGAAAGCACCGCTATTGCTCTGGTTTTTAGCAGCGTTTTACCGAAAGCGCCGCTATTGCTTTGGTTTTTAGCGGCGTTTTACCGAAAGCGCCGCTAATGCTCTGGTTTTTAGCGGCGTTTTACCGAAAGCTTCGCTATTGCTCTGTTTTTAGCGGCGTTTTTGGTAAAACGCGGCTATTGCTCTGTGTTTTACAATTTTTGCAGCGTTTTTTGATAAAACGCCGCTAAAAACGCTGCTAAAGCCCTATTTTCCTGTAGTGAATTGAAAAATCTTATTAAAATCTAAAAGTAAAAAGAATTAATATTATAATTAAATAATTAAATATTTAACATGTATTTGTATAAAAATATTAAAAAAATAGCAAAAAGTAAAAGAGACCAAAAAAAAAATAAAATGTAATTATCATTGCTAGCCCAAGTGTTAGTGTAGTTATCCATAAATACTTTATATATTATAGGGCATGAGTTCAAATCCCACAATGAGTAAATGTTGTGATCTACTTGGTGGGTGACGATGATGTGCGTCCACATGATCTATTTGACCAAGTATAATTTAATGTTGTATATTTTTATAATTAATTAAATTTTTAATTAAAATTTATTAAATATAAAGATCAAAGATAATGAAAATAAAATAATAATTAACTAATAATGGTAAAGTTATTTTTTATTTAAAATTCTTTTAATAAATAAACTTGGGGAGGTTAGTGAATTTTTCATCAACGGATAAGTGAGACCAAATTTTAATTTTCATAAGAATTATATTTTAATAGAAAGAAATCATGTAATTGATTTTGTGTTTTCATACGTGAATTAGGAAGTGAATAAAAAATCAATTAAAATTGGGTAAATCAGATAAAAATAAATACATTAAATACATTATACATGGTGACTTTTAAGGCTATAGACCTGCAAAAAAATAGGCTATGCTCCTATTAGTTTTTTCCCCTTTTTATTATTATAGGTTTTAGTTTTAATATATAAAAAATGATAATATATATATATGATTGAACAAAGAACAACATTTTCTTCTCATATAAATAGAGTTTTAATTAGGGGCATAAAATATCCAAACTTTCCACAACTTTGATACATTAAAAATCATGAGAGTTTAGAATACAAAGGATGGCATGCATGCATACATCACACAGAGGAAATCCAAAAATCATTGAAGCTCCTATTGGGCTTGAAGAGAATCACTGATATGGTGGGATTTGGTGTCGCCGAGCATGGAAAGTTTTGATCCAACGGAAGCAGCCCTTGGGAAGCCAGCTCTATGGTAACGACACCTGAAAGATCCGGCATGAGTTGTAGGTGAGCAAAGGCAGTTGGATTTTGACCCCGATGACTTGGCCGCCGCTTCTCCTGGCGTTCCATACAATGTCGTCGTTGGATGCCTGTCCATTTCCACTAAGTTCACTTCTCCCATTGTAAACTTATATGAGAGCCTGCCCTTGTAAACCTGCTTCATCTTCCTACTTTTCGTTACGTCCTCTGCGGTGTTTTCACCCATGCCTTCTCTTCATTTCATGCCAACAACTTGTCAGTAAACCCCTACCATTAACCAAATCAAACCATCCATACAATTAACCTATTTCTAATTGCATGGTTATTTGTTAATGAACTTATCTTTGTAATTAATATTTAATTATTAATATATTAATTAGATCATTTCATTCGAAACCATTTATGGTAACAGAATCATACAAATATTTTTTTAAACAAAATTCATCGTGTAGATACGAGAGACTGAATACAAAAAATCAAAATAATAATTATTTATTTTAAAAATGATATAGTAAATAAGAAAAGCTTGAAAAACCACCTGGAAAATGAAGAACTGCCAAGTTTTCTTGATCCCGAGAAGAAGAAGGATTTGTCAAGGAAATCAAGAACCCTGGAAATGAAATAGAAATGGAGAACGAAGATCAGATGTATCGATTTCCTATTGATCAAATACGGGCAAGGAAAGAAAACGAAAAAAAGTAGTTAATTTTTTTGCTACAAATTTGGTTTGGTTTCCGTTTGTTGAGAACATGTGGTTAACTCCCGGTCATCAATATATTTTTTGTTTTAACAACTCCTTTATCTTTATTTAATTTCCTCTTCTCAATAAAAATTACAGTCCACTTTGCCAACTAATCATTACATCCTAGCTAGCTGTTTTATTCAAACCCATGCCTGTTCTTGGATGTTTTTAAGCAAATGAATTATTGAAGATGATACTATTATACGGGGTTAAGATGCATTTTTATTATTATTTTCATTATTAATATTTAATTCAATCATTATCCTCATTTAAATGTTTAAGATGTATGCAACATCTATTTGTTAAATGTAAAAATCAATTTATATGTATGAAAAAAAAAATAATGAACTAGACCCAAACCTTTATTGTAAGGTGCAACTATAAACTCCGAAAGTACTGATCCTTATGAACTCTAAAAATAATTTGTTCTACCAAATGTTATATCCAACCCTTCAAAAACTTATTGATAAAAAATGTAAAAAAGTTGAGAAAAGGGAATTGAGGATAAAAAGTAGGGTAAACTATATTGTTGATCATCTAATTCTAAAATTTTCAATTTTATCATCAAAGTTGTCAACTTAAGTTAGTATAATGGCCATGCTTCCTTCAAGAGGACAACTAGTCTTATATGTTATTCGTTGAGATTATCCTAGGATGACTAATAAAGGAGTACATATTTATTATGGATGTTGAGTCAATGATTATACGCTCAATATTATACTAGTTAAGTAACTTCTCACAAAGTTCTACTTAAATTAGAAGAATGACCTAACATGATATGATTATTAATATGTGTGAATGTAACATCTCAAATTCTTAATTTTAAATTCATAAAATTATGACAAGAATGAGCCATTGACTTAATGGTTAAAAGGAAGTAGGGAAACAATGTAATTGGCTTTGAGACTCCAAAGATCACCAAACCTACAAGCATTGTGCCCATTTAATGGACTCTAGGTAAGTGACTTGACATCAAATATAGTATTTATTTTAGGTCATTTATGTATTTAACAAACTTTTTTCCTTGGTATTTTAATATTAATTATTAAATTTTCAGTATTAGTAGGTTAGGAACTAAAAGTTAATAAAATAAGTGTTTTTATACATTTTTTGCTATTTCGATGACATGTAAGGCCAAATAAGGTCTTGTGAGTGACTAATGAGCTATTTAAATTTGTAGGATGCCAATTTAGGTCCAAGAATACAAGAAAGGATTATTGGGCTATGAGACAAGGAACCCGATAAGCCAACAAAGCTGCCAAAGGCTCGGAACACACTTGATGTCGTGACGAGGAGTTTCCTTTCATCACGACAACACGAAAATTAGGGGAGGCAATTCATGGTGGTAACGTCGTGACGAGGAGCTCTCCCACATCCCGACGACGCGACAATGACAGGCCAAAATGAAGTTGATTTCCTTGGACGACACGTTTGGGATATTTCCATGTTTGGACCTTAGCTTTTAACAAAATATTTTATTTATTAGTATCTAAGTGTATCTTGAGTTGAGTAGTCACCAAGTAGTTCGTTGCCTATATAAGTAACCTTAGGGTCACCGGAATTGTAAGCAAACATGGACAAATAGTTTACTATTTAGTTTTATTTTATTTTTATGTTTGTTTAGTCAGAACTTTTCTATTCCAATTTGAAGATAATAGCGAGTGGAGATTGCTTTGGCATCGCGTTTCAAATATATTTATGAGCTTTCTACTATCTCTTATTCTTCTATTCTTTTATTTATCTTTCAATAAAAATATTAGAATATATTATTGTTCTTATTTTATATCTCACATGTTTTGATTATTAAACTAATGTATTTATTAAATAGTTATTTATCCGAAATTGGTTGTGTTTATGCAAAAGTACTTAGTATATTAGGGAATGATGTCTTTGATAGAATATTTAGACATATGAGACAAAAAAGGCATCCTGTCGTGTATAATTTGTGTTAGGCGGTGAGACAGTAAGGGTATCCGTATGCCTAAGAAGAGACAGGAAGGGTGACTTAGGTGGTAATACTTAGTGAAGATGAATCGGAAGGATAGTCCTAGCTAAGGGTGATAAATAACTCAATCTAGGATAATTAATTATTTAATTAAATAAGTAGGGATTTAATAGATCATAGGCTAAAGGCTTGCATTGTCGACACTAGGAATAAGAAAGTCTATTAGGTTAATTAATTTAATTAGTTTAATTAAAGTATTAATTTGGATTCACACTACTAATTCGTGAATCGATTAGATTAGTAATTATTTTCTGTAATTAATTTAATAATAATTTCTCCAATTTACAATCCCTTGGGTACGATTCTCGAAATACTTATCAGTATGCCGTTGTAAACTTTATTATATTACAATTTGACTTGTACGCTTGTGGACCCCTCCGATTTAATTTAATATATTTTGGTGTGATATTTTACTATAAACAATAACAAGTTTATAGGCGGTCAGTAACCATAAATAGTCTTGTATTTGCAGCGCTTTATTTGAATCCATAAGGCATCCACTTTCATTTAAGAGTTGAAAGCCTAACTTCAGTAAAAAAAGATCTGTCCTGTAATTCAAATTGCAAGCCTCCTTAATCTAGTACCCCTTGTTTTATGGGTTGAAAACATGACACTGCCTAATCAATGAAGGTTTTTGGCTCCCATTTGATTATCCCTAAATAAATCTATGTACCTATTTCTCAATCTCACTACACATGCAAATATGACAGGCAGAGTCACTTTGGCTAAATCTATGAGCATGGCGATACCAAGTTATTTTAGTCCAATGTTCCTTTTATCTGGCTCTATTATAAATCCTACCATTTTGATGGGTTCATTGGCAAGGTTGGGCTTGTACAAGTCAAGCCACTTTGGTTAAAATCAATGATTATAGCATGACAATAACAAGTTATTTCAGTCTAATGTTCCTTTGATTTGACTATATTATGAATCTTGTCATTTTGATGGGTTCATTGGCATGGTTGGGCTAGGTCGTAATTTGAAATTTTTGAAATTTCTTACCCAAGACCATTTGAGTAAAGCTCAAACAGACTTGAATAGCTTGTTTTTAAATTTAAAAAAGATATTTAAAATTTTTATAAACTTAAGAAAAAGAAAGAGGAATGAATTTATGCGTGTCTATTGTTGTACAAGTGCTAGATATTATACTAGTACCTAGGAACTATACATGGAAACTAACTAGACAAAAATCCTAGATTATAGCCAAATTTGCATGCTAGAATCAGATTAATACAGATTTAAATTAACATCCCCCTTCAAAATCAAGGTGGTGTTGTGGATCATAGCTTGAGTTTGGAAACTAAGTCTTGAAATTTGGTTAGAAGATGCGTCTTTGTGAAAATGTTTGCGATCGAAGCTGATGAGGAGATTGAAGCAAGGTGTAAAGTGCCTTGAGTAACATGATGTCATAAAAAATGGCAGTCAATCTCTATGTGTTTTGTACATTCATGAAACACATCATTATAAGTGAAATTAATTGCACTATGATTATCACAATGTAGGAAAGTAGCAATAGGAGACAAAAGTCTCATATCTTGAAGTAGTCGGTGTAGCCAAAGTAACTCTGAAGTGGCATCAACAAGACACGATATTCGGGTTCAATGCTAGAGCGGGCAAACAATAATATGTTTCTTACTTTATTAAGAAATGAGGAAATCACCTAGAAAGAAACAATAACTATTGGTGGAGCATCAGTTTTTAGGATATTCTACCCAGTCTCCATCAAAATATCTAGAGGGAATCATCTAGAATAGCACAAAAAATTGTGCCCCTGACATATCAAAGGATACGGAGAACTGTTGAAAATTGAGATGATCTAGGAGATGTCAAGAACTGACTAACTATATGAATTGCATGAGCGATATCAGGTTGAGTCACTACAAGGTAGATTAGGATGCCGACAATCTATCGACACAAAGTAAGGTAAAAAAGAAGAGTGTCATCTAACAGAATAAGTTTGACATTTTATTCCAATGGAGTAGCAACGGTCTTATTATCAGTAATATTAGCACGAGAAAGCAAATTGGAAGTATATTTTGCTTGAGAAAGATAGTAGCCACCATTATTAGAGAAAACCTCAAGACCCAAAAATTAACTAAGAGACTCAAGATCCTTCATCTCAAAATGTTGACTAATGTACCGTTGTAGTTCAATAAGGTCATTTGCGTCATCCCCTATGATAATCATATCATCCACATATAGAAGAAGTAAGATCATACCCTGATTAGAATGTCGAATAAATAATGCAGAATTATGAGGACTTGATATAGCCAAATGTAAATACAATAGAGTTGAATTTGGCAAACAAAGCTCAAGGGGCCTATTTCAAACCATACAAAGCACACCGAAGTTTGCACACTTGATCGGGAGAATGGTAATACCTTGGTGGAGGATGCATGTAGATTTCCTCCTATAAATCACAATTAAGAAAGGTATTCTTGACATCTATCTTATGCAATTTCCATTGTTTAACTATAGATATGGCCAACAAACTACGAACAAAAGTGAGATGAGCCATAGGAGAAAACGTTTCCTCATAGTCAATACCATACTCCTAGGTGTATCCATTACCTACAAGTTGAGATTTACAGCACTCAACAAATCCACCAAAATGGGTATTGATCTTGTACACCCATTTACAACCAATAAGTATCTTGCCAGGAGGAAGATCAACCATATCTCAAGTATGATTTTTCTTCAATGCTTGAAGTTTTTCAGGTATTGCTTGTTGCCAAGAAGGATTAGTACTATTCTCAAGATAAGATTGGACCTCATGGAGAGTGACAAGGGCAGAAAAACAATGATAGGCTAAGATTGGACCTCATGGAGAGTGACAAGGGCAGAAAAACAATGATAGGCTTTTAAGTGAGAAGGAGGTTCTCTTACTCAGTTAGACCGACAAATAACAGAAGTAGGAGCATGATCTTCAAATGGTTCAAATTCAGTGTATATAAAAGTGAAAATGAAAAAGAACTGAGCTCATCGGATGCATCAGAATAGGGGAACAACTCAAACAAAAGCATCTGTGAAAAAAGATGGAGAAGAGGACAAGGAAGAATGACATGTGGACAAAAAAGAAAACTTAACATCCTCCTAAAAGGTAGCTTGCAGGGAGATACATAATTTATTGGATATTGGATCCCAACAGAGATAGCCTTTATGCTCAATGCCATACCCAAGAAAAGAACAAAGACTAGCATGAAGTTTAAGTTTAGTATGTTCATAACGTTAGAGGAGTACAAAACAAGCACATCTAAAGGTTTAGCTAATCGAATAAACTGGAGGGTTGTGAGTGTTTATGTGGAGAGAGATCATTAAAAACTTTAGTGGGTGTATGGTTGATTGTATGTGTTGTACGGAAGCGTGTAAAACAGTAAAATTATTGTACTAAAAAATCACACTAAGTTCAATTCCCAAGAAAGAGAGGTGGATCACAAGGATTGCTTAAGTACCAGGTCTTTCTTAGCCAGAATATCCCTTTATCGTAATTTAATAGCACAATAAATCACTATAATCACACTCACAAAATAAGCAAATTAAATAATAAAGAAAACCAGAAATTTAACGAGGTTCAGAAAATTTTGCCTACGTCCTCGGGCACTACCAAATATATTTCACTCCAAAATACAAGTGAAAATTTACAAATAGGGAGAGAGAATAATGCCTTAGGTAGAGAATAAAAAATATGGGATGATTCAAATGAGAAATGGTTAGGCGTATTTATAGTTGAGGTTCAGGGACCAACTTACAAAGTCACTATACAATTAGGGACCAAAAATCTTGCAAATATCTCATGCCAAATCTCAATCCCACTTTTGGTACTTTAAATCTCAGATTTCTAGTACCAACATTTTGATACCCATATCTTTGTCTTTTCAAAATATGGATGATTGCCAATAATCTCCACCTTGAAGATTTGATTAAGATAATCTTATCTTCACTCAATTCTTTCTGCCTTTGTCAACAATACTTGATAGTGCTTTCTTCAACTGTTAAACTTATAGGATATATATCAAGTTCAAACAATGTTCGAACTTGGTTGTTGTTACCACCTTGGTCATCATATCTACGGGATTATCTGCAGTCTTAATCTTTTGAAGATGAATTTTTCCCTCATCAATAATTTCCCGCACAAAATGGAATCGTATGTCGATATGCTTTGTACATGCATGATAGACTTGATTCTTTGCTAAATGAATAGCACTTTGACTATCACAATACACATTAATATGCTCCTGAACCAATCCCAAGGTTTTAACCATACCTTGTAACCAAATAGCTTCCTTTACAGCCTCTGTTACAACCATTTATTTGGCTTCTGTGGTTGACAATACAATTGTAGATTACAGTGTAGACTTCCAACTTATTAGTCCTCTAGTAAGTGTAAATACATAACATGTGGTTGATCTTCGTTTATCCAAATCATCGACATAGTCAGAATCAATATACCCAATAACACATTTACCAAGTGTAGTATCCTGTTTGAACAGTAATCCAACATCCATGGTCTTCCAAATATACCGTAGAATCCATTTCACAACTTGCTAATGTCCTTTTCCAGGATTAGGCATATACCTGCTTACTATACTAACTGCATGTGAAATGTCGGGTCTTGTACACACCATTGCATACATCAACCTACCTACTGCATTAGAATACGGAACTTGTAACATGTATTATTGTTTCCATATTCTTTAAAGGAGATAGTTGTGTAGAAAGCTTGAAATGAGAAACCAACGGGGGTACTTACAAGTTTTATCTGCTCGTTCATGCCAAACCACTGTAGTACTTTCTTCAAATTTTGCTTCTGAGACAAGTAACTCTTCCATGAGCTCTATCTCTACATATTTCTATGCCAAAGAATCTTCTTAGCTTTACCTAGATCTTTCATCTCAAACTCAAGGTTGAGTTGAGTCTTTAATCTCTCAATTTCAACTTTACTCTTAGATGCTATCAACATATCATCAACATATAAGACCAAGTATATGAAAATTCCTTCTTGTAGCTTCTAAAAATACACGCAATGATCATATTCACTTATTGTGTACCTTTTCCCTTTCATGAACTAATCAAATCGCTTGTACCACTGCCTCGGAGATTGTTTCAATCCATAAAGCAACTTCGTCAATTTGCAAACCCAATTTTCTTTATCAGTAACCTTGAATCCATCTGGCTGAGTCATATAGATTTCCTCTTCCAAATCATCGTGTAAAAATACGGTCTTCACATCGAGCTGAACCAGTTCAAGATCATCATATTGCGCAACCAAGGCTAGCAAAATCCGAATAGATGAATGCTTCATAACTGGAGAAAACACTTCATTTTAGTCTATTCCTTTTTTCTGAGCGTAACCCTTTGCTACCAATCTAGCCTTGTATCAAATTTTATTTTTACTAGGAAATCCTTCCTTCTTTGCATATACCCATTTGCATCCAACTTCCTTCTTTCCTTTGGGCAATGTCACCAACTCCCAAGTCCTATTTTTATGAAGAGACTACATTTCTTCATTCATAGCTTGCTTCCACTTTACACTATCAGGGTTACTTCTTGTTTCTGTGTAAGTAGAAGGAACATCATCATCTGCAATTGGAAGTACATAGGCCACCATATAATCAAAGCGAGCAGGTATATGAATCTTTCTTCTTGGCCTTCTATATACAATTGAATCTCGTTGCTGTAGAAGTTCTTAGGTCGAAACTTCTTCATCATTTGTTTCTTCAATAGTAGCTGGATCATCGTTAACCTTTTCAAGCTCCACCTGCTGCAAAGTACTACTGGTTTTGTTATCCTTTTGTGAATCATTTTTCTTCATCATGGTTGATTCATCAAAAGTCACATTTCTACTGAAAACAATCTTCCTTGTATCAGGACACTAGAGACGATATCCTTTTACTCCATCAGTTATACCCAAGAATAATGTTTTCTTTGTTCTTGGTCTAACTTAGATTCTTTTACATGATAATATGCAGTGGAACCAAAAACATGTAAAAAATCATAATCAATAGCAGATTTACCAGTCCACATCTCCATAGGAGTTTTTTTCCATTTATTGCAGTTAATGGCAAATGGTTAATTAGATGGCAGGCATATGTAACTACATCAGCCCAAAATTCCTTACCTAATCCAGCATTAGACGACATACATCGAACTTTCTCTAATATAATCTGATTCATACGTTCTACCACCCTATTCTGCTATGGTGTATCCCGAACAATGAAGTGTCACACAATGCCCTCATCTTGACATACTTGCAGCAATAGATCATTCTTGTACTCCGTACCATTATCTGATCGAAGTCGTTTAACCTTTCAACCAGTCTGAGTCTCCATCATCTTCTTCTATTTCAGAAATGCATCTAATACTTTACTATTTCTTTTCATTAGATACACCCATACTTTTCTTAAATAATCATCAACAAAAGTAACAAAACAGTGCATACTTCCCAAAGAAGCCACTTTGGTAGGCCCCCACACATCACTGTGAACGTAGTCCAGAATTCCTCTCATACTGTGAATTGCTAAGCCAAATTTTACCCTCGTCTGCTTACCCAAAACACAATGTTCATAGAATTCCAATTTGCAAGAATTTACACCTTTCAACAAGCCTTACTTCGCCAAATTCTACAAATCTTTTTCACCAGCATGTCCCAATCGCATATGCCATAACTTGGTAGCCTCTGAATCTACATCTTTCATAGAAATTATTGATGTTGATCCAATAACTGTACTTCTATTTAAATAGTACAAGTTTATACCTTTCATCACTGTCAATACCCCAGCTACTACCTTTAGTAATCCATCTCTCAAAGTGATTGTGAGCCATTTAGATTCTAGGACCCTTAATGAGATGAGATTTTTCTTTAAGCTAGGTATGTAGCGAATATCTGTCAAGACTTGGATTGAGCCGTCATGATTCTTCAATTGGATTGTATCTATCAATTGGATTGTACCTACTCCCATTATCTTACAAGCGCTGTCATTGCCCATAAAAATAATTTCACCTTCTAGTTCTTTAATACTAGAAAACCAATCCTTATTAGAACATATATGGTAAGTACATCCTGAATCCAAAATCCACTCATCTGTATGACATGCCATTGCCATGCCAACCAAGCTAAAGTCTAACTCATCATCATGCTCCACTACACATGCATCAGAAATAGCCTTGCACTTTTGTAACTTAGGACAATTCTTTTTCCAATGCCCTTTCTCATGACAAAAAGCACATTCATCTTTGGCAGGTCTCCCTTTGGACTTTCCCCTTTTACCAGGTTTGCTGCTGTGTGAACGACCTCTTACTGTTAAAACTTCTGCAGTTGTATCTCTGTGAGCCTTTTTTATTTTCTTTCGAGTCTCAGATCTATACAACATACTACAGACTGCATCAAATGTGATCGTATCCTTCCCATGAAGCAATATGGTAGTAAGATGATCATATTCATCAGAAAGAGAATTCAACAACAACAATGCCTTGTCTTTGTTGAAACCATTTTTTAAAAAAAAATGGGTCGACTTTATATTTTGAAAAGAAAACGAAAATTGGGAGTCGCCACCAATCTTTTTTGTTTAGGTGTGATCGGATCACCTAGAAATTTGGTCATTTTAATAAAACATTTTGATTTACTAAAACAACAATTTTGGCCTATGAAATTTGAGAAAACGGGTTCGGGAGTCGGTTACGTACGAGGAATGATTAGCACCCTCGTAACGCCCAAAATTTGTACCTAATTGATTATTTAATGTCTTAATGTCGAAATTTAAAAACTCGAAAAGAATTTAGAATACGATCCCTTTTTTATGTTGATTTATACGAAGAATTTGCTTGAGTAAATTGAAATGGACTCTAAAGACTTTCTTGTCCCGAAGTGATAAAATGTCATATCCAGTATGTTAGGACACAACATTTCAGACCCTTGAGAATAAGTTGGTCTTTTGATTTTCAAAACTCACGTATTTTAATTTTAAAAGGTTATTCGGTCATTTGGATCAAACAAGAAAAATCAAAACCCAGTACGTTAGGGCACGATCTCTCGAATTTTCAAATACAGAACATTGCCTTACTTTGAATAAAAAGAATGCGATATTTAGCGATGCGGGTTTATTTTGTTTGGAATAAAACGGTCCATATTTGGATAAATACAATTGAGGTTAATGAATGTCAACAACATGAATATATTAACAAATAATTTCTAGGGTACATAGTAGATATGTTCACATAATACACTATTTTAAAAGATCAACATTAATAATCCAAAAGAACGAAATAAAATAATACATGAAAAATTTTGAAGTGAATAGAACGGTTTAAAACAAATAACAAATGAAACAATTATAAATAAAGAATATAAAAAGAGGTTTCGAATGAATAATGTATAAAAGTTTAAAATAAATAATAAAAAGAGCTTAAAAATAAATAATTTAAAAACTTTAAAATAAATAACATATAAAATGGTTTAAATGAAATATTATATGATATAGATTAATGAGAAATATAAAATTAAAATCACAATATGTTAATAAAGATAAAAAAAATATATGTACATAGTAATAAATGTAATATAATGGTGATAGCCAAAAATAAAATAATAAAGATAGTAATAATGATGATAATAATAGTAAGGAAAGGTAAAATTAGCAACAATAAGTAATAAGGAGAAGAACGATAATCATAATACTGAAAATAGTAATAAAACAAAATTATTAATAATAAGAGTAAGTAGAAACAAATAGTAAAATAATAATAATAATAATAATAATAATAATAATAATGATAAACATCAATAGAAATACAACACATAGAAATATAATAATAGTAAAAATATAAATAGATAAATGAAATTAGATAAATAGTAATAGTAATGAATAGGAAAATATGTGAAAATATAATAATAATAATAGTAATAATAAATATACTAGTAAAAGTTGAAATGTAAGCGATTTAAATTTTAAAATTTATAAAGAAGTAATAGATAGCTAAATAAACAGATGATGAAATGGTGAATATTGAAAATGAAAGAACAATATACACATGGTACAAAGGATGAAATGGAATGAATGGTATATAGATAAATAAGTAAATATGCGAATGAATGAATAAAATAAAAGAGTAATAAATAAATATGAAAATATAAAAGAAACAGTATACAAGAAAGTGGAAGATAGGACCAAATCGTAATTTAAATGAAGTTAAGAGGATAAATTGCAAAATAAAAAAAAAACAAAAAAGAAAGGGGGGCCAAATATAAATGCTTGTGTGAATGAGTGGGGGTTAAATGCGAAATTGATCCCAGACTCCCTTTAAACGCAGCATTCTAAGGAGCAAATGATCAGAGGATTAAAATAAAACAGAGTAAAATCTAACGACAAAATTGAAAAAAAGAAAAGTATAAGATTGAAATTGGCCAAAAAAGTGGAAGGACTTGCAGCGCAATTATCCCCAAAAGTAAAAACGCGCGGATCCCCTAGGTACTGGGTCGAGTCGCTCACGGGTCAGATGAAACGGCGCCGTTTTGGGCATCTGAAGCTTACTCCAAAACGACGTTGTATAGGGGGTATTATATAAGTTAAAAATCTGCCCCAAAAATCATTTCCCCCTTTCTTTTAAAAAACTTCAAAGTCCCTTTACAAAAGCTCTCTCCTCTCAACCCTCTGCCTCTCTCTAGAGTCCGGCGATAGGGCTTCCCCGGTGCCCGTTGCGCCGCCATCATGGGCCAATGGCCGGCGTTGCGCGAAGGGGACTTTTTCGGCGCTGAGGAGACCAACGAAGGTGAGTACCCCTTTTTTATATTTTTTTATTACCCTTTTTTTACAGAAAAAAGAAAAAAAAGAAAAGAAAACAAAAAAACAGAAACTTAAGAGCAAAAAAGAATAAACAGGTAATAACCTTCGAAAGTTTTATAGCTTTTAATTATTTTTTCGATTGTCTACCTCTCAAAAATATTACATTGACAGATATGGCTTTTATAGCCGTTTCAATACAATATTTTTATGTTTCTTGCTACTGCTCTGTGTCGTCTACTGTTATTTCTGCATTCGTTTTTCTTTTTGCCTTCTTTTGTAGGTTTTGGGGTCAACGGGGTCGTAGAAGGCCGTTTTAGTGCAAGTTCGCAGGCAGAAAGGGTCAGGTCTCTGGGCCAGGCGCGGGTGGTGCGCTCGAGGCATGTGGGGGTAAACGGCGCCTAGGGTTTCTACTTCCCTCTTTTGGCTAAAAGTGTTTTTTGGGATAGGGTTTAGCTTGTTGGGCTAGATTGGGTTTGTATTTGGGTTTGGTTTTAATTTGGGCTATTTAATTGGACTGTTTGATTATTGTTTATTGGGCCCGGGCAAATTTGGGCATTTACAGTCTTCATCTTCAAATTTCTCATCCAACTTTAGCAAGTCTGCTAAAATTTTATTAAATGAGTTCACATGGTCATTCATCGACATACCGAGTGCATACGTGAATTGATAAAGCTTTTTTTTTCATATAAAGCCTATTTTCAAGACTTTTCGTTAGAAACTTTTCCTCTAGTGTATCCCGCAACTTCTTCGCTGATGTCTTCCTCATGACAGAGTACTTCTGCTCTTTGGCCACACATAGGCGAATTGTACCACACGCCTGTCTATTGATTTTAGCCCACTCCTTGTCATCCATCTTGCCAGGTTTTTCTCAAGGGCTATATCCAGCTCTTGCTGACATAATACATCCAGGATCTCACATTGCCACATACCAAAATTATTGGTACCATCAAATTTCTCTACTTCAAATTTTGTATTAGCCACAGTAGTCTTTGCTGATGACTATGCTTTTGTCATTTTTCTCCTCAATCCCAACTACTGTATATGTGAATAGTACCGTCAACAGTCGTATTCCCCAAGTACGAATCTAGCTCTGATACCAATTATTGTGCGAAAGCATGTAAAATAGTAAAATTATTGTACTAAAAAATCACACTAAGTTTAATTCCCAGAAAAGAGAGGTAGATCACAAGAATCGCTTAAGTACCAGTCTTTCATAGCCAGAATATCCCTATATCGTAATTTAACAGCACAATAAATCACTACAATCACACTCACAAAATATGCAAATTAAACATTAAAGAACACTAGAATTTTAACGAGGTTCAGCAAATTTTGCCTACGTCCTCGGGCACTACCAAATATATTTCACTCCAAAATACAAGTGAAAATTTACAAATAGGGAGAGAGAACAATGCCCTAGGTAGAGAATAATAAATGCGGGATGATTCAAATGAGAAATGGTTAGGCCTATTTATAAATAGGGAGAGAGAACAATGCCTTAGGTAGAGAATAATAAATATGGGATTATTCAAATAAAAAATGGTTAGGCCTATTTATAGTTGAGATTCAAGGACCAATTTGCAAAGTCACTATACAATTAGGGACCAAAAATCTTGCAAATATCTCATGCCAAATCTCAATCCCACTTTTGGTGCCTTAAATCTCATATTTCTAGTACCATTATTTTGATACCCATATCTTTGTCTTTCCAAAATATGGATGATTGCTAATAGATGGACAATGGTTATAGCAAATTCCCCCAAAAAATTTTCAAGACATTTGGCTTAAAGAATGAAGGACCTAGTAGAGTCCAGGATGTGTCTATATTTACGCTTAACTCGACCATTTTATTGAGAACTATAGGGAGAAAAATGTTGAAACAAAGTGCCTTGTTTAGCAAAGAATTGAAAAGGAGATGATTCTTTGTATTCTGTAGCATTATCAATACAAAAAGTTTTTATAGTAGAAGAAAATTGAGTTTTGATCATATTAAAAAATTTAATGAAAATAGCAGGTAATTCGAAATGATTTTTCATAAAGTAAATCTAAGTGAAACGAGAGTAATCATCAATAAAAATAACGAAATACTAATAACCACTAATAGTAGAAATAGGAGAAGGACCTCAAATGTTGGAGTGAAGAAGTTCAAAATGAGATGTAGTACGAGAAGTGATACTGATAAAAGACAAAGTTGGTTGTTTAGCAAGTTGACACTCAAGACACTTAAACGACTCAAATCTGGTGGATCCTAATAATCCACGAGACACTAATTGATGAAGTTTACTTTCAAAGGCATAACTAAGTCGAAAATGCCACTGAAGTAAAAAAGGTCACAAGGTGGTGACAATAGAGATAGTTTTCTTCAATAGATGTAGCGTAACAAGCTCAAATAGTTTTCTTCAATAGATGTAGCGTAACAAGCTTAAAATTTTAAAAAATTATATATTATAAAACATTTCAAATATACATTTTAAATTTTTTAAAATTAATAAATAAATAATTAAACAAAATAAATTAAGAAAAATATAAAACTTAAAAAAATTAAAAAAAAAAGACAAAAGATAATAAAAAATTAAAAAAATAAATAAGTAAAAAAAAAGTGAAAGATGGTGTGGTGAATTCTAAGTTGGCTCACCAGTAAATAAAAAATTATTTTTAAGTTCCCCATTTTACTAAAATTTACAATATTTCTAGAAAATAAAAAATATTTTTTAATTTTTTATTAATTCAAATTTCACTTTTTAAAATAAAATATTATTTTTAACTTTTAAATAGAATTTAAAAATAGTTTGAATATCTTTAAAAATAATTTAAAAATCATAATTTAAAATATTATAAAACAAATTAAATAATGTTTAAATTATTATAAAACTAATAATAAATTTGAAAGTTTAAAATATTTAAATATTTAAAAAATAATATTTAAAATTTAAAAAAGTAATTTCAAAATATATATTAATAAAATATTTCAAATATATATTTCAAAATTCTTAAAGTTAATAATAATAAAATAAATAAATAAATAAAGACAAAAAGACAAAAGAAAAGTAAAAAAAAAAAGACTGATATAGCAGAATCTGGTGGCGCCATTTAATTTGGCTCCACCAGAAAAATGGTTAATTTTTTTGAAGTCTTCCTATGTTTTCAAAAATTTCAGTATTTTTCTGGTATTTAAATAGGTGGCGCCATTCTACATGGCTCCACCAAAAAATTAATTTTTTATTCTCTCTGCTGACGTGGCAAGTTGGTGGCGCCATATAATTTGGCTCCATCTACTTTTACTACAAATTTCAGGTTATTTTGATGTTTAATTAAAAAAAGTAGGTCATTTTTGTACTTATTTAAAATTAAAGGGTTATTTTAATAAAAAGTCCCAAATATTGAGGTATGTTCTATCATTAAAGTTTTTGAAATTAAGAATTCATGGTTGGTAATTACAAAGTGTTAGACTCGACATTTTGATGAATAATTTAAATACACGTGACTAAATATTTTAATATATTCTATGCTTATGAATGTAGGTTTGAATTTTCTGAATTTAATTACTTTGAAAATACTCAAGCAGTTGTAATAAATACGAATTTTAATATTTGTTAGTGACGGCTATCATGTCTTAATATCGAGGTTGGGGTAATTCATGGCCTTTCTTGGAGGTGAGGTTGGTCTTGTAATAAAAAGCCAGCTAGTGTTGAGGATAAAACGATCCTATCAGTAAACCAAAGATTAGACACAAAGTTCATCTCCTTTTTCTCGAAGGACAAAATTTTGGAAATGATCTTCCAACCTCGAGAAAGTATAATGCCACATAATTTGGTGCAATGTAGCAATCCTTCCATCAATGAGCAGAAAAAAAAAAATGACTTCTAGAGGAGTAAGAGCAGAGCATAGCCAAATAACAAAGGCGGAATATTTTACAGATTAGAGTTGATTTCTTCAAACTTCAATGTAATATCCACCTCCATCCTGTTAGTTCTTAAACAGGAGGAAGCCCCTGTTTTCAGTGTTCTCATAAACAATATACTTCAGTAAGGTTTTCGGTTACTGGTGAGGAACACTGTACAAACAACTCACTCAAGCAACCTTTATAAATATACAGATAAATCTCACACAATAGTGAATCAAGGAGGAACTTTGTAGGAAAAAAGAAATATTGCCAAAAAAGAAAAAAGAGCTGTGATCATATATGTCGCTTCGCCTCTTCATGTTTCTTAAAATATTCATGTTCGACAGATTTTCGAACATGAGTATGAGAATAAGGATGCTCCAAATTAATGGAAAAACTTTTACAAATATAAGAACGTCACCATGTTCGATACATACTCGTATTTGATACTCACGTCCAGTGCTCGTTCTTGTTTTCTATCTGTCCAGTTCTTGTTTGCAAAGAGGACAGCAAGATATGATTCGGAGCCATTGATCCACACACCTAAGGTGAAATATGTGGGAACAAGGCAACTGCCGCACCTCTTCTTTGTCCTTATAATTGGCTAGGCAAATGCAGCATTCCTTTACAAAGAAAAAGACCCATTAGCCTGGAACATTAACTTAATTATATCTTTAAAACAAAAACACTGATGTGATCAAAGAAAAGCTAGAAATGAGCATGAATTATTGTATATATATATATATGACTTACTGGATCTTCATTTGCCTGGCTTGTGTCGCAGGTCAAATCATGATCGAGGTCTAAGTTGGTGTTGATTTCTTTGTATCTCCAACTAGGCAGCCTGGAGATCTGATCATCAGATGCTCCTCTTTCAATGGAACCCATGTTCATGTTGTAACCTAGGAGGCTGCTAATAAGTGGCACACAACAGCACAGAAGTAGGAATAACAGAAATGGGAAAGAGTAGCTCAGAGCATTCCAAGCTAGCAATGAGATACAAAGTACGTGGAGATTCGGAGCTCGATGGAAGGATCGAAATCGAGAATCAAACACCCAAACGTTTCCCATTACAAACCATATTGCAAAGAACAGCTCTAGTGAAGTCCGGCATTTGTTCATCAAATGTGAGCTCCTGAACATTATATAATCTCCATTAATACACATACAACCAAATTCCAAACTTTTATGCAAAAAGGTCTTCAGGTTGTCTATATACACCAATTCATCAAAAGCTAATATAATATGCCAAAATTAGACCTCAAAATTCTGTTATGAAACCATGGATAACAGCAAGATGAAATCAATGATAAGAAGCTTACCTTGATTCTTCACTGGTTCTCTGTTGTTCGATATCGGAAAGGCCAAAACGATTTCCTTGAGTTATTTGAAGATGATAATTCCCATAAAGAAGTAACAAGCTAAGGACACAACCAATATCATAGCCAACTATCCATATTCTCATAGGCCAAATTGGCCTTTCCTCATTTGAAATTGCCAAAGTGAATGCTATGATGCTTATTTGAATGACCAAAGCTAAGAACTCCAGCATCATCCAAGTGCTAGAATTGAAAGGGTTGGACCCAAGATCAGACCTTGATCCATTTTGGTAATGAAAAACTCTTCTTAAAAGGTTAAACCACCTTGCTCTAGATATCCTCATCGCCGTTCTTATCAAAATCGAAGAAGGCGGGGCACGAGGAGGCCTATTCCGCATACCAACAACAACTCTTTCTTCCACTCCATGAGGATTTGATGAAAATGGAACTGCAGTGCTTGAAGTACACAATGAATCTGGTTGAAAAGAGTATCTGGTATTCATGGTTCCCAGTTTTCAACTCTCAAAACTAATGAACAAATATAGCACACTTTATTTCCAAATAACATTTGCAAACTCTCAATCAGATTTATATGGTACTTACAAGGAGTTGTAATTCTTTAGATATCATATTGAAGTAGTAACACAAATACCAGAAAGACTTAGGCAGTAAACCAAACTGTTGAATTGCAAAGCTTGCATATCTGAAGGCCTAATTCTTAACCCACAAAATTAAGACCATTAAAAAAAAACCATCTCCAGATTGCAAAGCAACCCTCGAAATTAACAAAGAATTCATCCCAAAAAAAGCAACAAACATAAACAAAAACTGAGATGGGTATTTAAGGATAGAGGCCTTAGAATGAAGAAATTTACAACAAAACTGAAAGTAGATATATAGAAGGAGAGAGAAAGAAAAGAAGATGGAGATGGCGACCAAGAATCAACTGAAAAGAAAGAACCTTTGCTTTGATTCCAAGTGAAAAGAAAGAGGCAAACCTGGAGGAAAGCTAACCTTTGGCCTAACTTCCCTGAGGTTTTTGTGTCTTGGGTAAGCAAAGCAAAGCACTCCTCCTTCAACTGCAAATCTTCTTCTTTTATTTTTTGTTTTCCCTTATAAAAGCAAAAGATATGCTGTTCATATATTTTAACTTTGAGTTAATCTCAATTAAAAGCTTTAATTATCGAAGTAGTAAAGAGATAGTTGTTGTATAATTTTCATAATATAAATATTTGAATCATGGCGGGTACAACAGTTAGTTATAATTTGTTGTTGTTGTGTGCTGCTGGCCACCAAATCAGCAAATCCAACCAAGTTGTTCCCACACAATATTTTTCTCAATATTATGTTTTTCCAACACTGAAATTAAAGTTGTTACCATTTAAACAAGTATGGTTTTTTTATTTAAAAATGTGGGGGCGGTTATTATTTAGAGTTGGATTGGTTAAGTCATGCAATTTGCATGAGGTATCCATGAAAATTGTATTTTCCTAACCCAAAATCCTTCCTTTGTGTTAGGAAACAGTCTTTGCACATCCATCTCTATTTTTTTATTGGCTTAAATACTAGCTATTCAAATTCAACAATAATTCATGATAACAAATTTTAATTTCCTATTATTCCAAAATACAAAATATTAAATAATTCATGAATTCACCATTTTCAATTTACAGTATACAAGCAAGTAGATGGATTAAAAAAAATTGTGTTCCCCTTTATTGTGACATGAATTTGACCAATCAATAGCAACATGTAGACGTTAGAGATTTTTATTATGCCCATGTGTTCAAGGGTTAGAGAATGGTCACTTTCAAAATTAGAAGTAGTCCCTCTTAATGACATTTAGCAAATGAGGAGAATTGCTTCTCCCTTAATTTAATTTTGATCTTGATCGGTTAGGTTTGTATATTTGTGTTTAATTTCATCTAAACTTAATATAATTTTATTCTATATAAAATTTTCTATAATTTTTTTTAATTGTGCTTGTGTTTTTTTTTATCATGTTTTTAATTTTATGCTAAATTTTGCTTACTTTTTTTTATAGTCACTCAATTTAGTAAATAATTTAGGTATTTGCACCCTTTTTTGTTATATTTCATCATTTCATTTTATATTTTATATAGTTTGTGATGGTAATTCAATTTAAAAAATAAATAACAAATATTATTAGTTCTCTATCTATATTTAATGACCATTATGGGCTCCAACCATTGCTTTTTTTTTAAAAATTTTATTAGAGTCCATCAATAATTAACACTTGTCATTTTTAGTTATATAAAAATTTTCAATTTAATATAAAATAAAAATAAGTTATTATTTAATATTTTATTTCTTACAAATCATAATTCAAGAGGTTAGATATTTCATATAAAATTAATATCTCAAAATCGTTAATCAATACAAATATTAATTTATCACAAGCTTCAAAATGTTAGGGATATTCAAACAGTTGGTTCAGTTAATAACCGAATTAAATTACTATTGACCAAATTACTTGAATTATAAAAATATTTAACCGCTAATCGAACTGAATTTTTTTTCTAAATACATTAACTAAACTTAAAATTTATATGTTTTTGTCTTTTGGTTAAAATAAGTATAAAACATATAAAAAATACATTTTTAATTTTCTTTTTCTTTTTTTTAATAGTTAAAAATATATATTATATATAATATATATTATTTATTTCGATTAATATAAAAAAATAATAGTTAAAAAAATACATTCCTAATATAAAAATATATTATATATAATATATATTGTTATAAAATAAAGGACAGAAAGTAAAGAACAAAGAGAAGAAAGCAAAGAGAAAGCATATTTTATTGATCAATTGGAATATTTATAAAGCTTCTTCAAAGTCTCTATTTATAGGCATAAGAAGTATAAATGAAGTAGAGATCTATTTCTAATCACTATAAAAATTTAAAGTACATCAAAACTTATCTTTATCTTGATGGACATCCACTTAATAAGATATTCATAACACTCTACCTTGGATGTTATTGGTAGATAATGTGCCTCGTTAAAACCTTACTAAGATAAAAACTCTGTGGGAAAAAAAATCCTAGTGAAAAAAAAGAGTACACATATCTATAATACACATAATATGTTGCATCATTAAAAACCTTATAGGAAAACTCAATGGGATAATACCTTGGTTAAGGAAAAAATAGTACTACACGTATTTACTCCCCCTCGTGAAAGCATCACATACTTTCTCATATTTTATGTATTCAATTTTGAATAATAGTTTTTCAAATGACTTTTTGAATGTATTTGCTAAGCATTTATATTACCATTCTGTTGAAAGTCATGAGTGAAGGAAAATTTGGGGGAAATAATTTTGATCTCTTCAGGAGTTTTAACAATAATCATAGCAAACTTTAATCATGATTCTTCTATAAAAACACAAATAGGTATTTTGGATCATTTTATAATCCTCCTCCAACTATTATTTACCATATATGTTCAAATTATTTTAATTCATATAAATGAATAATTTCCTGAGAATTGTAATATGCTTCTTGCATCCTAAATCCTTCAAGGATTTTAATATAAACTTTACTATATAGTGGTTCATAAAAGGTTGTAACAACAACCATTAAACGCAAGTTAAATCTTTTATGAATTGTCAAAACAATATATCTAAAGTTTATTACATCCACAACAAAAGAATATTATATCATTTCACAATCAATGCCAGGACTTAGCGAAAATCTTCATATTTTTATTCCGCTTTTGCAAAACTACTTCATTTGCACCCTCACTGGCTTTATACATTTAGATATTTTGACTACTGATCCAAAAACTCAGGACTTTAATTGTGCTCGAGTTGCGTCTTTCTATTTTGATCAATTTATTCCATATATATATATTTCTTAATAGATTTATTCAAGATCATCCTTTTATTTTATTATTTTAATAATAATATTGCATGCAAAATCATTATCGACCACTTTTATTATTTGGTTCCACATTTTTTCGAATTGACATAACTTATCGAGATCTCTTATTTTCATTATTTTAATCTTCAATTTTAAGTACCTTAATCTCTTTTAGAGTTTTACTTATTAGTTATGTCTTGAGTCTCTTCTAGAGCACCCGCCTCCACTGTATGACCATCTAGAAGAATTTTCATCTTTGAAACTGATCAATCTATTATTTATTCTAACTGATTGTCCTACTGAGACTTTGATTCAAATTAAAATATTAGATGGTATATAACACTTGGTTATTCTCATTAAGTTTATAAACGCATCTGATAGTTAACTTGTAATGAGTTATCCTTATTGAACTTCTAGTTCAAATTGCTCTCCCCTTAACTCATTACAAGTTATTATTTCACTCCCCCTAAAGTCGGGAAAACTATCGAATCAAAATGGTAATCACGAATCATGTAATAATTGAATCTCCAATACATTCAAAACATCTAATAATATAAAGAGACTTGTAATTAATATATATTCCTAACTTTTTTTGAGGATTCACTTATCTTTGTGCGTTGTGGTTAAGCAAATGGAACATATACGCACATATAAAAATTCAAAGATGAGAAATATTTAGTTTTTTATCAAAAATCAATTGTAATGGGGAGTATTTATAACTTATCGGCTTGATGCGTACAACACGTAAATCAACATAATGTCATGTTGAAATAGAAAGTTTAGTTTTCATAAGTAATGGTTTAGCCATTAATCAGAGGCGTTCAATCAATAATTTCTCTAAACCATAATGCGCATAAATAACAAACTTTTACTAAAAATTTTCAAACTCAATCAATAAAAGGCTAAGCTATGCATGATTTGAAATTAATTATTTAAACAAGTAATCTTACAAATGACAGGTTGCAAGTTGATAACACATACGTGATTATTTTGTAGATGTATCTACCAAAATTATATAATATAAAAATCATCCACATGGTGGATGAATGGGCCCATATTCATTTCAGAAACGCAAGACATTAAATCTCAATTTTAGTTAGTGAGTTTCTAACAATCAATTTTCATTTAGAACAAGCAACAAATAAGAATTCTTTAAATTAAAGAATCTTCTGGTTCTTTAATGAATTTCCATATGAATATTCTCATTTAATTTTCGCAACATATATGATCCAGGATGGTCTAACTGGTCACGCCAAGTAGTAAATGCATTTGCATCAATAAACTTCTGGTTTATTTTAACATGCATTTCAATTGTACTAAATTGTAACAAATTGATAATTTTATCATAATTCCTTTTACTTTGTATCCATATATAAGTACTATCGTGATATTTACTACTGGAAATGTCTAAATCAATGTGAAGTCTATAATGCCACTAAGTTAATAAATATAATTTTCAAATAATTATATGCAATATTCGCTTCAGAGAATATGCCAAAATCTTCAAATGTAGGGCATTTGGTCTAGTGGTATGATTCTCGCTTCGGATGCGAGAAGTCCAAAGTTTGATTCAAAATACTTTTAAAACCCTTTTAACAAGAGTTTTGCATAATCAGTTAACTACCAAGAATAACTGCCTAGGTCATGTATAGAAACAAGCCTATACTAAATATATCAATAAACATCACATCTCAAACATAAAAATATGACATAATGAAATACTAGCAATTTTTTCATAACCATCATCATAAACATGCATGAAATTTAATTCAAAATCCAACCATTCAAGCTCAAAAAAATTTTCATTTACAATTACCCATGTCATTTCTCTAAATAATTATCAAATTGAATAATATAAAATATATGAACTACTACCTTTAACAATTCTTTGAACTAAATCAAATCTAAAAAACCATAAAATTCATTGGTTTGTTGACATAAATTTGCATACTAGATATGTTTAATCAAATATATTATTTAATTATAAAACCTACAATAGCGACATAAATAAATCAGTTAATATTCATTTTTATGAGCAAATGAAATGCTTAAAACAATATGTAATCCATGTAATCAAATTACAAAGAAGACCATCTCAAAATATTTAAATCATATATCAAGCTGATCTAGTAGACGTACGTTTTCTTTTTTGTTCTATGTTGAGTCTTGACGATAAGAAGTAATCAAATTAAACTTCAATAATAGACTTTGAATCCAATCAAAATCTATTAATAGCAAAATTTGAGAGTGGATATTATTTTTCAAGTGTACAATAGGTACATAACCAATGACTCTTCATAAATAAATTGTTTCTCTTCTTAAAAAATTCTTGGAAATTCTTGTTCTTTTCTTGCTTTCTTCATTTTTCCACTTCTGGTGGTGAGAAAATTTATTACGACCATTCCTCATGACTATTATTATAGTCCAATTTACTATATCCATATCAAAGATTATGTCTTTCAAATTTATTACATATTGTTACATTCTCTTCAGGGAATAGTTAGGTTTCATGGTTAAAATTTTTTGTTCAGTTATAAGTACAAAAATTTTCATGATATTGCTACTGTAGGAGCACATTTGAATCATGAAAAGTCGAATAATTTCTCTCTTGCAAGGTTCTCATTAGTAATATTTTTTTATGTAATTTTAATTAAGAACTTCTTCTGAATAATGTAGAGTTATACTCACAGATTTAAAAAACATGCAACATCAAGTGCATCCAACTATAACAAGCTTTAGATAGATTTATCATATTCTATTGCTCATAAGTAGATCTTTCACAGTCAGATATTTTGCTTTCAACCCCTTAACGGAGATGACGACAAAAGAAGATCACAAATATAGTCACGATCAATTCAATTTATAACAAGAGTAATAAATATAAATCAATAACTCAATCATCTTTTGATTCATATGAAATATAATCTTTTACTCATTCACAATCTCAATATGAGATCCATTACAATGAATATCTTTTAAAACCACTACATTAACCATCACAAAGATATTGATATATTAGCTATTCTAAAGCTTTCAACTAATTTTGTACTATCAAAATTGGAATAATATTTGTTTATTTCAGTATCAAATAATATAAATATTTTCTATATGTAATGATATAATTTGCTACATTCTCATATCATTCCTCAAAGAACATTAATAGAAAAAAAAATATTTGGGCATATGCCAGCCAATAATCTTTCATTTCACATTGATAGCATATGTTATCTTTAATTACCTTTTGAACAGTGATCTTGAGAACTCTCATTGTTCTCTTATTTATAACTATTTTTTCACTTTTAGTGGTCCATGGTTATATTTTTTATTTTCTTTATGTTTGCATTCACGTCAAAGAATGCAACAAATCTGGTCGGACAGACTTCTAAACGCCTCCATTGATTCTTTATTTCATAATCACAATCGCAAAATATGCGTGGATTTCAAATCAAAATCTATCTATTCATATTGTCATGATTAGTCTTCAATTATAATAAACATGATATAAGAAATAAATTATAACAAAATATACTTGAGATTCTTTAACATCATTGTTATCACCTTAGCTATTATCACGAGCACTATTACAAGTAGTAAAACAACTTTGTTTTCATAGTAACATTTATAATCTAATAGTAAAAAAATCATTTAATAAACAAAATCAAAATCGTATACGATGTTTGAAAGTTATCTGATACACATTGTATCAAATTTCAATACCACATATATGTTATAAAATCTTATGATGCTCTAATCAAATATTTATAAATTCAATTTAAAAGATATAATATAATAATTTCAAGCATATTTAATAACAATAATTTAATCATAAAAAAATTTAATCATCCAAATATCATACATACTATAATTTAATAAAAGAATCTTAGTTTAAAAGAAACCTTAAAGTAATAATATTTTTCATAAAATAATTTTACCAAAAATCAATCGACAAAAGAGAAAAATCATACCATGTAAGGATTATATAAATTTCTTTGCATAGTGATTACACATAATGCTCAAGTCTCAATTGAACACTGAAATAATAGTAGCTCTAAAAGGCAATCGACAACGTCTTGAGTAGCAAATTTTAGTAACCAGCTACTGCATTGGTTGTTACTTGAAAGGGGTAAGGCTTGGTGAAAGGGAAAAAATTTTGTGACTTATGTAGAAAAACAATTAAAAGAGAATCGTGCTGATAACATGTTATAAAATAAAGAACATAAAGTAAAGAACAAAGAGAATGAGAAAGCAAAGAGAGAGGGTATTTTATTGATCAATCGGAATATTTACAAAGCTTCTTCAAAGTCTCTATTTATAAGCATAAGAAGTATAAATGAAGTAGAGATCTACTTCTAATGACTATAAGAATTTAAAGTACATCAAAACTTATTTTGATATTGATGGACATCCACTTAATAATATATTCATAACATATATTATGTATTTCAATTAATTACTAGATTTCGAACCGAATTAATCGATAACTGAAATTTTAAAAAAATCATTAGCCGACCTCCCGACAGAACTTAATTCGATCTTTGACTGATTAAACGAATTAGATCGATTTGGTCGTTAATTTAATTTTAATTGAACTATAAACACCATCAATAAATGTTACTATATTGCGAAATTAGATAAAACACTTGAAATCCTTGAAAAATTGATCAATTGTAAAAAATTTTAAAGAGAGAATGTATGACATAATAAAAAAATTTTGAGAGAAAAGTGATGAATGTTGAATGAAAAAAAAAGAAATTTGGGATATTAATGGTTTTTTTATTATAATATTATAAAAAAAATATTCTTAAAATAATTTCTTTAAAAATAGATTTTTCGAAGACCTCAATATGTATAGGTGTCAAGTTTTATTATACAGTAACTATCAAATCTATTGTCCAATGATTTGTTAATGATGAAATGAGCTTGAATAAGTTCACCCTAAACCAATCCATGTATCTTGAATAAGTTTGGAGATCATTCCCTTGGATCAACTGCCAAACGAAGACATTGATGACCTTTGTGTTGAAAGGTCAACAAAGGTAGGAAGCAACTTGTTAAAAAGGTTGAGCAAGTTGCACCGAATGTTGAAAAGTTGAATGGGATAATTGCAATTTTGGTCCCTAATTTTTTAGGCCATTTGCAAGTTAGTCCCTGAACTTCAACTATAAATAGGCCTTTTCATTTTTCATTTCAACCATCCCAACCAATCTTTCTCTCTTAGTTTTCTTTCTTCTCCCATTTGAGAATTCTTAAGGAATTCTATTTGTTTGTAATATTTTGGAGATAGTAAAGTTATCATCTGGTGTTAGTGCCCGAGGACGTAGGTATAATTTACCGAACCTCGTTAAATCTCTTGTGTTCTTTCTTGTCCTATTTTTCTTTCAATATTTGAGGGTATAATAGTAGTATTTAATTGTGCTATTAAATTACTATAGAAGGGATATTCTGTCTAAGGAAAGACTTGGTATTTAAGAGATCCATGTGATCCACCTCTCTTCCCTGGGAATTGAACTTTGTGTGATTTTTTAGTACAATAATTTACACGCTTCCGACCCTATTGGAACAACAAGTGGTATCAGAGCCGAAGGTTAATCGTAGTATGCTCTGTGGTTGCAGTTTAAACTGATCTTCCACATCAGAAAAGATTTCCTTAGGTATATTGAAAGATTATGGAGAAAACGGTCGGTGTAGGAGCTTCAACATCGTCCATGTGGACAAGACCGACAATTGCAAATGCAAGATTGGCCGTGGAGATCTTTGATGGCACGGGCCATTTTGGTATGTGGCAAAGTGAGGTTCTAGATGCCCTTTTTCAGCAGGGTCTAGACATTGCCATTGATGAAGAGAAACCAGATGATGTACAGGAGAAAGATTGGAAGGCGATCAATCGGTTGGCATGTGGCACAATTCGATCATGCCTTTCTCGAGAGCAGAGGTATGCTTTTTCGAAGGAGACTTCTGCAAATAAGTTGTGGGTGGCACTTGAAGAAAAATTTTTGAAGAAAAACAGTCAAAATAAGCTCCACTTGAAGAAAAGACTGTTTCGCTTCACATACGTCCCAAGTACCACAATGAATGATCACATCACCAAATTTAATCAGTTAGTCACTGATTTGCTGAATATGGATGAGACATTCAAAGATGAAGATTTGGCTTTGATGCTGTTGGGGTCACTTCCTGAGGAGTTTGAGTTCCTAGAAACTACTCTACTTCATGGCAGGAGTGATATATCTCTGAGCGAAGTCTGTGCGGCCTTATACAGTTATGAACAGAGAAAGAAGGACAAACAGAAAAACTCAATCAGAGATACAGAAGCTTTAGTAGTCCGAGGTCGTTCATACACTCGGAAGAAAACTCAAAAGGGGAGATCAAAGTCAAAGTCCAGACTCGGGAAAAATGAATGTGCTTTTTGTCATGAGAAAGGTCACTGGAAGAAAAATTGTCCAAAGCTGAAGAATAAGGGAAAAGTTGCTGTAGATGCTTGTGTTGCTAAGCATGATACTAGTGACTCTGAACTATCACTGGTTGCATCATCATCGTCGTTCCATTAAGATGAGTGGATATTGGATTCGGGTTGTACCTATCATATGTCCCCTAACCGGGAGTGGTTCTCTGATTTAGTAGAACTAAATGGAGGAGTTGTTTATATGGGCAATGACAATGCCTGTAAAACTGTTGGGATAGGTTCAATCCAATTAAAGAATCAAGATGGATCAACCAGAGTTCTGACTGATGTTCGGTACGTGCCCAGTTTGAAGAAAAATCTCATCTCATTGGGAGCCTTGGAATCCAATGGTTCAGTTGTTACTATGAGAGATGGGATTTTGAAAGTGACATCTGGCGCACTTGTGATATTGAAGGGCATCAGGAAAAATAACTTGTATTACTACCAAGGTAGTACAGTTATTGGAGCAGTCGCTGCAGCTTCCGGTAACAAAGACTTGGACTCAATGCAGTTGTGGCATATGAAGTTGGGACATGCCAGCGAAAAATCCTTGCAAATTCTGGCAAAGCAAGGATTGTTGAAAGGTGCAAAGGCTTGCAAATTAAAATTTTGTGAGCACTGTGTTCTGGGAAAGCAAAAGAGAGTGAAATTCGGCACTGCTATCCATAATACAAAAGGTATTTTAGAATATATTCACTCAGATGTGTGGGGGCCTTCCAAAACACCTTCGTTGGGAGGAAAACACTACTTTGTTACTTTTGTTGATGACTTTTCCAGAAGAGTTTGGGTGTATACCATGAAAACTAAAGATGAAGTGCTTGGAGTTTTTCTTAAATGGAAAACTATGATCGAAAACCAGACTGGCAAGAAAATCAAGCGGCTTAGGACGGACAATGGAGGGGAATATAAAAGTGATCCGTTCTTCGATGTGTGCCAAGAGTATGGTATTGTTCGACACTTCACAGTTAGGGATACACCACAGCAGAATGGATTGGCAGAGCGTATAAATCGAACATTGCTGGAGAAAGTTCGATGTATGTTGTCCAATGCTGGGTTGGGCAAGCAATTTTGGGTTGAGGCTGTGACATACGCTGGCCATCTTGTTAATCGTTTGCCATCATCTGCATTAGAAAGAAAAACTCCTATGGAGGTATGGTCTGGAAAACCGGCTACAGATTATGATTCCTTACATGTGTTTGGATCCACTGCATATTACCATGTGAAGGAGTCAAAGTTAGATCCGAGGGCAAAGAAAGCTCTCTTTATGGGAATCACTTCTGGAGTGAAGGGATTTCGTCTTTGGTGCTTAAGCACAAAGAAAATGATCTGTAGCAGAGATGTTATCTTTGATGAATCTGCCACATTGAAAAAGGTAGCAGATAAAGATATTCAGACGAGCAATACTCCACAGCAGGTGGAGTGTACTCCAAAACAGGTGGAGTTTGAGCAGATGGGGATTTGCCCAGTTAATAAGTCTAATTCTCCAGCCACAATGGAGGAATTAGAGGTTGAAGAGGTTCTGACCCAAGAACCACTAAGTACACCAGAACCAGTTGCAGTTGCAAGGCCACGGAGAGAAATTCGTAAACCTGCTCGATTTACTGATATGGTGGCCTACGCCCTTCCCGTTATTGATGATATTCCTATCACTTATCAAGAAGCAATGCAAAGCTTAGAAAGTGATAAATGGAAAAGCGCCATGGATGAAGAAATACAGTCTCTCCGGAAGAACAATACTTGGGAGTTGGCGCAATTACCGAAAGGTAAAAGGGCAATCGGATGCAAGTGGGTATTCGCAAAGAAAGATGGATCTCCTAGCAAGAAGGATATTCGCTACAAGGCAAGATTGGTAGCTAAAGGCTGCGCTCAGAAGGAGGGAATTGACTACAATGATGTATTTTCCCCTGTTGTGAAGCATTCCTCCATTAGAATTTTGTTGGCCTTGGTAGCACAGTTGAATTTGGAGCTAGCTCAACTTGATGTTAAGACGGCTTTCTTGCATGGTGAGTTAGAAGAGGAGATCTATATGACTCAGCCCGAAGGATACACAGATGCTGGTGGTAGAAATTGGGTTTGTAAGCTGAACAAATCGCTATATGGATTGAAGCAATCCCCGAGGCAGTGGTACAAGCGATTTGATAGCTTTATGAGAAGGCAGAAGTACACAAGAAGCAAATATGACAATTGTGTATATTTGCAGAAGCTGCATGACGGATCTTTCATTTATCTACTCTTGTATGTTGATGATATGTTAATCGCTTCGAAGAGCCAAAATGAGATAGATAAGCTGAAGGCTCAGTTGAATCAAGAGTTAGAGATGAAAGATCTAGGTGAGGCCAAGAAGATTCTCGGCATGGAGATAAGTAGAGATAGACCGAGAGGCAAGCTCTGTTTAAATCAGAAGCAATATCTGAAAAAGGTATTACAATGTTTTGGTGTAAATGAAAACACAAAACATGTAAGTACCCCACTTGCTTCTCATTTGAAACTTAGTGCTCAATTATCTCCGAAGACTGAAGATGAAAGAGAATATATGGCGAAAGTCCCATATGCTAATACAGTTGGGAGTTTGATGTATGCGATGGTGTGTACGAGGCCTGACATTTCACAAGCTGTTGGAGTTGTGAGCAGGTATATGCATGATCCTGGAAAAGGACATTGGCAAGCTGTGAAATGGATTCTACGGTATCTTCGAAAAACCGTAGATGTTGGTTTAATTTTTGAACAGGATGAAGCACTTGGTCAGTTTGTAGTTGGATATGTTAATTCTGACTTTGCTGGTGATTTAGATAAACGTCGTTCAACTACGGGGTATCTGTTTACTCTTGCGAAAGCCCCAGTGAGTTGGAAGTCTACTTTACAGTCTACAGTAGCTGTGTCTACTACAGAGGCAGAATATATGGCAGTTACAGAAGCTGTTAAGGAGGCTATTTGGCTTAATGGATTATTGAAAGACTTGGGAGTTGTTCAAAGTCACATTAGTCTATATTGTGACAGTCAGAGTGCTATTCATTTAGCGAAAAATCAAGTCTATCATTCAAGAACCAAGCATATCGACGTAAGATATCACTTTGTGCGGGAAGTCTTTGAAAAAGGAAAAATTCTACTTCAGAAGATTCCGACAGCAGATAATCCCGCAGATATGATGACCAAGGTGGTAACAACAATCAAGTTTAATCATTGTTTGAACTTGATTAACATCCTGAGAATTTGAGCACCTTTAGGTGTATGGCGCTCGAGAGCGCATTTGGAGGCACTACAAAAGATAGCTTTATCAAATTTGGGGAGTTGAAGGAAGTGTGTGAAGATGTGATTATCCTAATCAAATCTTCAAGGTGGAGATTGTTGAAAGGTCAACAAAGGTAGGAAGCAACTTGTTAAAAAGGTTGAGCAAGTTGCACCGAATGTTGAAAAGTTGAATGGGATAATTGCAATTTTGGTCCCTAATTTTTTAGGCCATTTGCAAGTTAGTCCCTGAACTTCAACTATAAATAGGCCTTTTCATTTTTCATTTCAACCATCCCAACCAATCTTTCTCTCTTAGTTTTCTCTCTTTTCCCATTTGAGAATTCTTAAGGAATTCTATTTGTTTGTAATATTTTGGAGATAGTAAAGTTATCATCTGGTGTTAGTGCCCGAGGACGTAGGTATAATTTACCGAACCTCGTTAAATCTCTTGTGTTCTTTCTTGTCCTATTTTTCTTTCAATATTTGAGGGTATAATAGTAGTATTTAATTGTGCTATTAAATTACTATAGAAGGGATATTCTGTCTAAGGAAAGACTTGGTATTTAAGAGATCCATGTGATCCACCTCTCTTCCCTGGGAATTGAACTTTGTGTGATTTTTTAGTACAATAATTTACACGCTTCCGACCCTATTGGAACAACACTTTGCCCCAATCAATAACATACAACAACCTAATATGTATTTCTTTTCTGATCGACTACCGTGAAATTGGTTTCCACGTATCCAACTAGTGCAACATCCGGTCATTATATTTCCCCTCAACAATATGGAAGAAAATAACCAGTGTATGCCCTTCCTAGTATGTCTGTCTCTTCAGCTACAGCTTGAATCTCCTCTACCCGATATAGCGTCCACACAAATTATAAATAACTATAGTAAATAAAAATATAATCTTATAATAATAACCATTAAATAGAAATAGGCTAAAAATTTATCTATTCACTTGCATATTTATAGATATCAATTTTGATTTATGTAAACTCTAGTTAAATATGTGCATGTATAACCTGAAATATATTCTAAATATTAAATATAAGTATCTTCTCACTTTTTCTCTAGTGGAAAAGAGAATGGATGGAAACAAATTGACACCATAAACGATATCCACATCTATGCTCATACTTGTATATGGGAACAAGACCGAGGTCTTCAACCAAGGGCAAATACATGCAGTGGCAAAGATTGCCAAACTTATTTGACATCAGCATCTCCTCGATGATATACATTATGTATGCTATAACATCCTTATCGAACTCTTCATGAGTCACGTTGTCTGTTGGGAGATGATTGATCAATGCCTTTAGCCAGGTGAACTCAAGGCTTGAAAATTTGAAAATTGATTTAAACTAAGGTGTTTGAACAATTTTTCGCGTACAAGTTAAAAGCCATGCTTATCACATTTGAACCAAATTTTATTTTTATTTAATTTATAATTAATTTTAAATTTTGATAATTTAAAATAAATAATTTATATTTAAAATAGTGAAAATAACTTAAATTTTATATATAAAAATACTTGAAAATCTATATAAGAGTCATTATTTATTATTTTGAATAATTAATTTAAAAAAAACATATTAAAAAGTTTAAAACCTTACATGTTCAAAAGATATAAAACAAAGTTCATTTTATCAAAAATAAGTCTATAAACCCAAAACCTAACAATAGTATGAAAAATCAGGAATCAAAATGGTTCAGAAAATCTAAAAAAATAACTCAATCAAACCGAACTAAACTCACTTCTAAATCAACTTCACTTGACCCTTTAGTATCATCCTCATTTACCGAATAATTCATGAGCAACCTTATCATTACATCTTTAAGATCAATTAAAAACCAAACCATTACAATAACTTCTTAAATTGAAAGGTTCATGATTAGGTTTATTTATTCTAACGTGATTGTGGTTTCATCGTATGAAAAGTGAAAGGTAAGAGTATCTGCTATCCGCTTTTCCATTACGGCTACAAGTAGCAGCAAGTGCATTAAAAAATAACTAGCTCCTACATTTGTATTACATTTTCTTTTTATATAATTAGTTATAGTTACTCTCCTCCTTCTGTATCATAAATTTTACATTTTGTTGAATCTGAAAAATAAGTTTCACATACTAGTAAATAAAACGAAAAAAAAAACATTAATTATTTTTATAATATAAAAATTAATCCTAAAATTTAATAGTAACAAAAATATATGCTAAATTTAATAATAAGTGTTTATGGCATATAAAGTCATATGATGATGTTCCCTAAATAGAGTGGTAGTAAGATTTGAATTTTCAAATATAGAGTAAAAAGTAAGAATTTAAAAAGTTTGCTTGAAAAATCGGTATTTAGAGTAGAGTTTTGATTGCGTGAAAAAAAAAATGAGGATGTGAAGTATTTATAGCCATAGTAAATAACCAGATAAGAGGAACTTCACACCCATTCTCAAAAGTAAGTTTCATTTAAACATATTAAAAAAAGTTTACAATATTATAATAAAAAACGTTTTTTTTTGTGTGTGAAAAGATAGAGAATACAAAATAATTAAACTAGTTCTCCAAAAGGGGATCCTCAAACAATCTTAATCCTAGTCTTATGTTACTAACCATCTTGATAAGACTGTTTGCGATTGTGTTTTCTTCTCGAAGAATATGTTGAATTTTCCACTGCTTAACTATTTTCAAGATTTGATGAATTCACAGCCTCAAGACTGTCTGTTTGAATTGAAATGTTTTCAAATCACCTATCCAAAATAAGCTTCAACCCATCCAAGATGCCCAAAATCTCGGCTTTTGTCACTGTACAATTCCCCAAGTATTTGCAAAACCCAATGATCCACCCACCATTATAATCACGCACTAAACCTCCAGTTGCAGTAAAACCCTCTTCGATCCTGATTGAACCATCCATGTTCAAACACACCCAACTGTTGTCTATGAACGAGCTATCGAAAGAATATATTATCTTATGGGGAGATGCCTTCAAAACTGAAGAATATTGTCTTGCCCAGCTATGTGCGACTTTGAGGACTTTATCAATACTCCAAGAAATCCTTGAAAGATAAGCAAGTTGCGATTCTTCCAAATGTGCCAAGAGATAATCCCAAATATACATGGCCAATCCATTTCTCCCAATGAGGTAATCTGATACTTTTGGAGATTTACAAATATCCAGTCAATGAGGTATCCGGAGTAGAATCTAAAAAGCCTTTCTTTTGGAATGAACTTGCCTCATATGCTCCTAGCTACAAGACAATCTCTAAGAACATACAAAACCTCATCATAATCATGCCTACAAAAACCACAAGTATTGTTATTCCCAATTTCATGCCTTACCCTTTCAGCATTCGTAAGCAACGGTTGTTTGAGAGCAAGCCAGATAAAGAAGCAGATTTGTTGAAGATATTGAAACTTCCAATGTAGCTCCAAAATTGACTCTTTTGAATTCCAAGTATCTTCTTGAACCCTTCCATGAGTGCTTTTAAGAGAGAAAGAGCCAGTTGGAGTAGCCCTATATAATTCTATCTAGACTGGAAGATGGATAGGGTAGTGGAACACCTACAATCTTGTTGATGACCTTATCTAAAACCCCAAACCTAAAAAGATCCAAATTCCATGATCTATCCTCTGTAACTATATTGTTAAGAGGACAATCCAAATTGAGATTAGGAGTGGAAGGAATTAGTTTGAACAAGGGTTCATAGTTCGAATCTAAAGGTCACACCAGTAATTTATATAGTTTCCGTCCCCAATAGACCATAATAAGTTTTCACGAATGAGAGGCCAACCTTAGAAAGGGATCTCAATAAAAAAAATAGCACCCTCGTGATAAATTTTCAAGCAAACCAATTGTAACCCTGTACTTTGACTGGAGAACCTGAACCCAAAGAGCATTGGTATTTGAGACCTTGCTAAACCCAACATTCATCATGAACGAAGTGTTATGGTCTTTTAAGAACCTCAAACCAAGCCCTCCATGTGATTTAGGTTGACATACAGTATCCCAACTTACTAATGCCATATTGGTACTGTCATTATAAGACCCCTACATGAACTTTCTAACTATACACTCAATTTCGTCACACGGGCTTTTAGGAATCATAATTGTCTACATGAAGTAACTCGGAATCAAAAGTAGAATTGATTGTGCCAAGGTTCTCGACCAGCTAAAGAGAGTTGTCGGGCGTCCCAACTAGAGAGTTTTCTACGTATCTTATCGACCAGGAAATGTAGTGTGTTATTAGTGACCTTCTCATGAAAAAATGGTACCCTAAGATAAGGTCCTAAATTATTCACTTCCTAAAAACCAAAATAGCTGCTTATGCATTTCCCTAAGCTGCCATCTACACCTTTATAAAAGAAAATATTTATTTTTCTCCTGTTAATTCAATGTCTCAAATAATCACAAAACTTATCAAGAATGCCTTTGATAACCTGAGCTTGATGTTCTTTAGCATGCCCAAATAAGATCAAATCATCCACACAAAAAAAGTGATAACAGTGGCCCGGTGCGAGCTAGATATATGGGGGACCAATTACATGAGTTTGTGGCCGTATGGATAATTTGCCCCAACCATTCCATGCACAGAATAAACAGATAATGGGATAATAGACAACCTTAACGAAAACCCCTGACAAGCTGAAATTTTTGAGTTGGAACCCCATTTCACAAAACCTACATGGTAGAACTAGAAATTGCAAACATAATAAAATTACGTAAAATATTAGGAATACCTGCAACTTGAAACAAGGTATTGATGAAGTCTCAACGCGCGCGATCATATGCTTTCTTTAGATTGATTGTGATTTCCATCTATCTTTTATTTTTCTACTTACTTCGCATAGAGTGTATAACTTCTTGAGCAATGATAATGTTATCAGTGATGTTTCGTCCTGCTACCAGTCTGTTCAGGGCCAATGAGTCTCAGGAAGACCACTTTAAACCGATTAGTGATGACCTTCATAACTTGCTTGTAGAGAACATAATAAAGACTAATTAGTCGAAATTGAGAAAAACCTTTCAGATTTTAAACTTTAGCGATAAGCACAATAAATGAATTATTCAAATCCGAGTCAATACTTTCTCCATCAAAAACACCTTTGACCCAACTACAAACGGAAGCACCTACATGTTCCCACTGACTCTAATAAAATAAGGCATAGAAACCATCACTTCTTTGAGCCTTCAAAGGGGCCATATCAGAAAGGGCAACTTTGATTTCCTCATCAGATATTGGTTTATTTAAGAGGGTAGTGTCTTCATCATTGAGACGCGTGAAGTCATTAAGGGGTAACTCTCTCATTGGGTTGAGGTGTTCACTATACAATATCATATAAAAGTTAACCGTTTCAAGCTCTAATAGATCCTCATCCAAAATCCACTCTCCTAAATCATTCTTTAATACGGTAATTATGTTCTGTTTCCTTCTCCTCAAAGTGCGCATATGAAAAAATTTAGTGTTTCGATCCTTTAGCAGCAACCATTCGCAATGTGACTTTTGACGTCATAACACCTCCTTATGATGTAGAACATTTTCCTATTCCTCTCTCACCTCCATTTCAACCTGATTAAAGTAATCAGAGTTCTTCCTATCCTATGCAATCTCCATATTTTTAAATTTTTGAGTCAAATGCTTCTTAGGGGTGTCAATATGACCATACACCTATTGGTTCCACCGTTTAACCTGCCTAGTAAAATCAGAATGGATTGTTGACATGTTGTCAGAAACTCTTCAATTTTCTTTGACGAAATCCAAAAAGGTTGGATGTTCAATCCAACTAGCTAAGAATCTGAACAAACGTCCTCTTGAGAAGTGATATTTGGGCATAAGAGACAAGCTTAATGGTTTGTGGTCGGATTTAAGTCATGGCAAATGCGTTACCATGGAATTCAGAAAAACAACATTTCAAGCATTATTACAAATAGCCTTATCCAATCGCTCAACAATCCCTCCTCTCTATCATGTAAACTGCAAACCTCGGAAACCTAAAAAATGTAATTGGGTTGAATTCATAAAGTCTCTAAAGAGTGGTCACCTTTTTCCTAATGTATGTCCTCCTCTCTTTTTGATTGGGAAAGAATAGCGTTGAAATTACTAATTGCCATCCACGGAGACTCGTCCAATGGAACAGTTCTTTGCAAGGCAAAAATGACCCAAATTTTTAGGTCATCGGAAAAGTGAGTTTTTGGGTCTTGGATTTTGAAAATTAGATTCGTAAATATTTATTAGAAATATTTACGAAGTTAAGTGAGAGGTTAATTAGATTTTAATTATGTAAATTTAGCTTAATCAAGGCTAATTTAGTGAAATGACTAGATTGAATATAGTATAAAAGTTTAATTCTAGAATAGAGAAAATTCAAGAGATTAAATTAGAAATTATAACATAAGGTGACAAGTGTGTGGTAAGTATAAATACATGTGTATTAATTTAACTAGTACAAATGTGTGAGTATATATGTATTTACTTATTATATAAGTAAATAAATAATTATTACTAAATATAATATAATAGTTGTAATAATTTAATAATATAATAATATATGTTATAATAATAAAAGAATCAAGTAAATAAAACATAAAGAAAAAGAAAGGAGAAAGGGACGAAACAGAGCAGGGAAAGAAAGAAAGAAAAAGATAAAGATAAAGAAAGGAAAAATAGGGTTTTGATGTTTGAAGTTCAAGTGGTAAGTCAATTTGATCCATTTTTCTTGCAATTTTGATGTCTATGGAATCCTAGGAAAGAATACTACTTGAGTTATGTTGAAATTTAGAAAGTTATTGAATTTTTAGATGTTGATTAAGTTGAATAAATGGAAGAATTAAGTGTTAATTTGATGGAAATTCAAGTTAGAAGTGGGAGAATGGTTAAATTGTAAAAGAAAATATATGTCTTGCAATAATAGGGATTGAATTGAGAAGATGTTATAATTAGTGTTTTATGCTAAAAATTTAAGAGTTGGAATAGTTTAAAATCATAATTGAATGAAAATATAGGATTTATTTTGAAGAAAAAGAATGGTTATGGTGGAAGGACTAAATTGAAATTTAAGTAAAAGATACATGGAAATTCAAGAGTGTGTTATTAAATAATATATATTGATAATTTTAAATGTTAAATTTTATGTAGCCAACGTAGCACCGGAAACATCATCGAAAAAGGGAAAGGAGAAAGTGAACGAGGATATCGAGTAAACTTGAGAAATTCGGTTTGTATTTCTATAAACTATGCTTAATGATTTAATACAATGTAATTGTTATTCTTAGTAGTTAGAATGTATAATGAATGATATGATGGAAAATGTTACTGTTTCTGTATTATAATGATATGATTTGAATACCCTATTAACAGTGTCGGGCTAGTCGAATATACTTGGCATGCCATAGGATTAGAAATGTTCAGGGATATTCTGACTGTGTGTCGATGAGACACTATATGTGTCGATTACTGTGACTGTTCCAGATTCATTCCGAAGAGGTACTCTGTACCTGATTATGACTGTTATTGCTACTGTTACTGTTACCCTACGGTGTATTCCGATTTCGGCCGATGAAACACTGTACATTATCCTCGGTGTGTGGGTTGGATCCATGTATCCGTCTAGGTCTGAGTTATGTTAATAAGAGTAATTGAAAGTACTAAAGACAAAGACTGACTGCTATTGATTATGTGACTATGACTGTTATACAAGTATTGAAAGATATTGAATGATATGAAAAGTATAAAAAGAATTGTTTAAATACATTTAAGAGCTATAAGTTAAAGGTAAGTGATGAAACTAATAAGATTATGAAATAAAAAGTTATGTTACAATGTATATACATAGCTTATTATTGTTTTAAGTATTAGTTTATAGAAATACCATTGAGTGTATACTCAGCGTACGGTATGTTTCCATGCGCAGGTCTAGGTATGAAAGAAAGTTAAGGACCCAGCATCCAAGCTAATCCCGGACTCAAAGTGGTGAATACTTTTCTTTTGGTAAAATGGCATGTACCTAGGTTGTTAAGGTTTTATTTTGTATATGATAGTGTATAAACGTGAAAGTTGTTGAAGCATGGTATGAAATATGCATATTTTGAAAGTTAAACTTACATGAGTTTGACTAGTATGGTAATGTTGTATAATTTTGATATGAATTGTGGTATAAAATTCTTAAGAGGTATTGAATGAATGAATGAATATTTGCTAAGTTGAATGGCATAATGAATGATATTTGATTTAAGAACTATTAGTAAATGTTTGGGCATGAAATAGATATGTTTGGCATGTGAAAATAGCTTAAAATGGTCAAAAATCATGTTTTCACATAGCCAAGTCACATGGGCGTGTGCCCAGGCTGTGTGAAAAAGTCAGAATCTGCCCATGGCCTGGCCACACGGCCATGTTCTAGGCCACACGGCCATGTCCCAGGCCACACGGACGTGTGCCCCTATCTCTAAGGAAAAATTTCTAAAGTTTCCAGTTTAGTCCCGAATCACTTCTAAAACATATATTAGGCCCCGTAGGCCCATATTAGGGACTTTATGATGAAATTTGATGAATATTGATCTGGAATATAAAGTGTATGACTGGGTTTTGTATAAATGTTAGTGTATAAGTCTGGTAATACCTCGTAGCCCTATTCCGGTGACGGCGTAAGGTTAGGGGGTGTTACAAAGGCCCTCCAAAGTTGCCTTCGTTTACGGCTATCAAGGCTTCCATATACGAAAGTAACCAAAAAGGGATGTCTGAAATTATTACCAGAGATTTTAACTAAAACAAATTAAGGATGACTTTTAAGAATCTCCACACAAACTGACTCCCTCCATCCAACCGATTTACCACCCAAAAACTCGATAGCCTCCACATGATGTGAGCATTAAAAACCAAGTTTTATGATAACCGGCTTTGTTTTTTCCCCATTAACTCTTGTTTCTAAAAGTCCAATCAAATTTGATTTGTATTCCTAATTATATCCCTAGAAAACCGGAGAAACTTCGAACTAGCACAACCTTGAAAATTTCAAGATAAAATAGTAAAATTCATAAATAAAACAAAAAGGAAGATAGAAGGACCAATCGCTAAAAAGTAGTAGATGCTTAAACAACACCATCTTGGTCGTCTGCCTTAATTGTAGAATTCTCCCCTTATGCACTAATGAGCTTAGCCATAGAATTCATAGCTTCTAGAAGTGAAACACGTGAGTTGCTAGTTAATTTGAAGCGTCCCTCACGTCCGCAAATTATTTTGTTTAGAACCCTTCCAGAATGACCAGTCTCTTTTTTACTATTGAAGTCATGCCCTTTAAAAGAACCAAAAGAATTTTCACTATTTACTAGTCTTTTTTATCTCGAATTTGAAGTGGGATTTGGGTCTAAATTTTTCTTAAAAGTTACGACTGAATGCATTTTAGGATTGAGAAAATTTAAATTTGAATTCACCAACGTTTCAATGGGCCCTTTAAATGTGGGATTGAAATGAAGATATGAAGGCTTCGCAAGCGAATCAACATCCTCTACAGCAATTTTGGTCCGGTCCAAAGTCACTAAATTTTCAAAAACCCGTTAACCAACTTCAACGTTTTTGGTCTGGGCCTCTATTTTGTTCATAATAGAACCTCGCCTAGTTTCTTTAAACATTATTGGGTTATGTTTTCTAGACCCAGATCCATTGTCCTGGCCTAGTGTCCTCTTATCCAATATTTCCTCACTCGTTGGTCCGGATTTTGACTGCATCTTTTTATCCTTTAAAGGTTTCAAAAAATGTCCTTTCTGAAACCTAGCCCCCATAGTATCAACTTTTTCTTCCAATATCACAGGATCTTTTAAATAGCGGATTTAACGCCGTAATTCTGGAACCGGCCAAAATTTTTTTTGTGTTTTTTGCTTTATGATTTCAGTTGTCTACCTGGTTACGCCTGGATTTGCACTCAACGACCATCCATGGGCTGAAAGCTTCCCCCGTTGTCACTGGAGTTACTTACTTGACCACCGGGTTCGAAGCAACTCCTTTACCATCATCGTTGCTCCAACCTGCCAAATAAGAAGAACAAAGATTTTTTAGATACCCATATTTTCCACAGGTAAAGCATACCACGGGTAAAGTCTCAACCTTTACCCTTTGTACCCTCTTGTTGATCAAAACTTGCGAGGTAAGTGGTTTTTTCAAATCTACAAACACCACTATCATGGCAAACTGACCCCTTACTCCACTATTTATCTTGATATCTAACTTGGCCACTTTTCCGACCAAACTCCCGATCTCCTATAGAACCCATTTATTATATAGAAATCTCAGTAAACTTGAGAAACAGACCCAGGCTAGAACCATGCTTGGGAAAGATTTTAATGGGTTGAATCCATCATTCACAACTGGACTATAAAATAGTGTCCAAACACTATCCACGGACCTTGAGTCAGAGCCATCTCATAGTCGACCTTGTTTTGGAAACGAACTAAGTAATAGTTGTTTTTCATGTCTATTACCCGAAAAGATTGGAAGGGTTTCCAGAGACTAGAGATTCGATTACAAAGGATGCCATATCCTATATTACGCCCCAATAGTTTGATGACAATAGTAGTCTCCATATCTTTGACCAGTAATCTTTTGATTCGTTTCAAGAAGTCGATGGTGGGGATTCCATTCACGGTGGATCTAAAAATGTCCCCATCTTCAAACTCTAGATTTACATTAGGAGTATCAGCTGAGATCGTGAGGGGAGCCAAGGATACAATACTTTCCCTTCCCAATAACTTATCTTTCCATTAAACTGTTGGGAAATGTGTCTATATTGTAGTAATCATGTTACTGTTTTCTATTTATTTGAAAGATGAATGAATAAATAAAGTTAATTTCACATTTCACTATTATATCTTTTGTATTTATGTCTTTTATATTTTGCATGCATAGCGAAATTATGACAAGCAAATGTTAGTTCATTGATTGTCAAAAGTTCAAATAGAAAATAAGTGGCATTGTAAAGAATGTTTACATTACGAGAAAGATAACTTACTTTAATAAATAATCTAAACGAGTCTGTAATCCCGTAAAAGAACCAAAGTGAGCATTTGATTCAAATACTGAGAAAGATTATTATGTCGTTTACAATTCCAGCTGGAGAGATGGCTAGTCTTGGCTATTAGAGCAGTTGACTCTACAAGTAGAGATATGGATGTATTCATTAGTAGAATGATACATTGGACTGGACCCAAGATTAATTTATTATGAATCCGTTTGTGAATTAAATTACTTGTGACATTTATGGTGTGATTTACCTAAATCCAGAGTTAGTTACTAGCCATGCGTATGCAACTCATGTGCTTTAATATAAGTGGATGCTTATGCTCTAAAGATTATTGAGCCCATAGCTGGTATGTTGGGTACATGACTTGTGTATGGCATGGCTTTTCTAGCAACAATGGAATTCATAGCTCAATTAAAGAGTTAATAATATCCTCTCATTGGCATTATATAGACTGATAAATAAGGAATGTAGCCATGGGTTGCTTATTCTCAAGCAATTTATCACAGTCATTTGTTGACAATGATCATATTAATCATTAAGAAGACACAATGGTGACAATGAGATAAAATATGATTGTATTGAGTGAACGGACTTAACTCAAAGGAATTAAGGATATCATATGAGGGTGACACACACATGACGAGGTCATTGGACAAAGTAGTTAGATGAATTACTTTCATAAAGAGTATACAATAAGGAGTTTTCAATCATGTTACTTCTTGTTGACTAACTTCATGATTAAGTAATTGCGAATTATCGGAACGAAGCTTCTGTATATAATTGCAAACACTAAAGCCTAATTGTATATGTTTGATTGGTGCCTCCGCTAGCTCAACAAAAGCTTGATCGGACTGTATTTGAATCAGAAGAAAATTTTACGACTTTGGGAATAATTTAATTGAGTCAATTTATTCGATAGGGAATTAAATTAGGCGGTCATAAGAATTGTTTAACTAGATAATTTAATTAAAGAATTTTCTTGAAAAATTAATTTGGAAAATCAAAGTGATTTTTGGAAAAATTTATTTTGATCAAGTAAAATTAACTTAATCAAATTAATTAAAATTAATATGATATTTTTGAAAGTTAATTTTTAAGTTAGACAATTGGCCCAATGGGTAATTGAATTTGAAAATTGACCCTAAATCATAAATTGGGCCCGAGAGCCCAAAATCGAGACCAAGGCCCAAAAAATGATTGAACTTAACGAAAAAAAAGGAAATAAGAAAAAATAAAAAGAAAATGGAAATAATTTTTAAAAATATTTTTATTGCTTTTTAATATATTTTTAGATTATCATTATGCCACGTGTCATAATTCTATTATGCAACCTACCCCAAACTTAACGAGGTTAAAAAAATACCAAACTAGTTAACGAGAAAAAGTTCGGGTACCAATCTGAAAAAAATGGACAAATTTGAGTACCAATTTTATATTTAACCCATAAGAATATTATAATTAGTATAGATGTTAAAAATAATTGGGCTTAAATATATGTTGAAGGCCCGAACAAGGCTTTAATCCATGAATTAAAGAGGTACGATTGGCCTGGTCTTCAAATTTTAGACCCGGGTCAAACAACCGGTTTAGGAAACGATAACTTTCTGACCCAGATCAGAAAACCGACTACCATTGCATTATTTATATTACTATTCCGAAGGTCAGGTTTTCCTTTCATCCTTTATTTGGGTGTCTCGATTTTTCTCGTCCAATCCAATTTGTTGAGGAATCAGACAAAGGTAAAAACTCTGAGTCTTCCTTTGATTTTAATTAATTTTGTGTTTTAGGGTTTGATTTGATTGTTGGATTTTTTTTCTCGTTATTTTTTCTGTTTGTTTGCTGAGAAAACCAGAGTTGAAAACAAAGAAAGTCGGTTCTTTGAATTAAACGTTTGTTTTCTCGTTTTTGGGTATGCATCGATTGTCCAATGAGTTAGGGCTTTTGCGCTTTTTCGTTTTTCATACGATTAAGTTTTGATTTTTAAATGCAACCAATTCTTCAAGTATTTGACTCTTCTTTCGTATTCCTAATTGTAAATTTTGGAACTTTTAGCCTCTTTCTTTGATACCCAGAAGATCATGTTTTTTTTCCGATTATTTTGTTTTGATTGTTATAAGAATCTGTGATGGCAGGTTTAGGTTATTTGCTGATAATATTTTGAAGAAAACATGACAACTGCTGCTAGACCGACATGGCAACCTGCCAAAGGTGGGAATGAACAGGGTGGCACTCGCATTTTCGGCCCATCTCAGAAGTATTCGTCGAGGGACCTTGCTGCTCATACTACTCTAAAGCCTAGGTGAGTCGTTTGTAACATCTTTATAATGCATATATTTGTTTTCATATGTCTAAGTATTAGGGTATCAACGGCCAAAAAGAGGGAAAAAGAAAGGTATCAAAACATGTGACAGTAATATTGTGAGCTTTGCTATTGAGATACATATTTATATGGACTGAAAATAAATTGTGTTTGTTCATTGAATATGGTTAGATATTCTGGTTTGCTTCTCGTTCTCCTTTATGTTGTTGAAGTAAAGGTTTATTTTAGAGAGTTTCCTTAACCAAAACCATACTTCTAGGCATTTAGAAATGTATTGTAACGCTACTTGTATTATACATGAGCTTATTTATGGGTTTGTTTTGCACATGTGAAATGCAGAAAGGATGGGCAGGACACCCAGGATGAGTTGCAGAAGAGAAACCTCCGCAATGAGCTTGAAGAGCGTGAACGGAGGCATTTCTCATCGAGGGACAAGTCCTATAATGGTAAAGAGAAAAACATTTTAGCAACTGTTTTTTGTATGTTGCATGAATTATCTTCATCTTAAATTTCCTATGTTTTGGTTCTTAATATGTGAGTATATTTTTTTTGTAGATGACAGAGATCATAGGAAGGGAAACCATCTTCTTTTAGAAGGTAAATTACCACCTTGAGTATCTTCTTTCAACTTAATGTGCTCTCAAAGCAGCTTACTAACTGCATAAGTCACTTATAGGGGCAAAAAGGGAGGCTGAAGACCGAATTGTTCCGCGCAGTGTTGATGCTGATGATTCTGATGTGGAAGTCAACAGTGACAATGAAAGGTTCTACTTGTTGCCTTTATCTCTGTTGTTTATGCTAGCATAATTCATCTCTGTGATGGTTGAAGTCTTTTTAGGTTTTTTTGGATGGTTTATTAGAATGCATGGTCTTAATATAAGGAACATAAATTCATAGTCTGTGAAGTCAATGAAGCAATAAATTGCAAAAACTTATAATTTCACTGTTTGCAAAATCAATAAAAGAATACTTCCTGTCATTGTTGATAACTTCTGGATATTGCTGTGGTCCGCACCCTCTTTTTGTTAAAGAATTTTATTTTTGTCCTAGTGATGACGACGACGACGATGATGATGAGGATGATGAAGAAGCTCTCTTGGCTGAGCTCGAACGGATAAAGAAAGAGAAGGCTGAGGAGAAGCTCCGCCAGGTAATCTCTGTACCATAGTTTGGTTGCTAATTACTCTAGAGCTTCAGTGTTGTTAGATATCTTCTTGATTTTACAGCTATAGAGTGTATGGTTTGAAATTTCTCATTAATAACAAAAGATATATGACTTATGGCGATGCAGGAAAAACTAGAGCAAGAAGAACAGCTAAAAGCCAAAGAAGCTGAGCTTCTTCGAGGAAATCCACTACTCAATAATCCAACATCTTTTGGTGTAAAAAGAAGGTAAAAGTTGCATGAAAGATCAAAAACCTTCCCCCTTGCATTGTTTAACTAAAGCCTGAAATTGTAAATGAGCTAAGTTGTTTCCTAATTTGTATAGGTGGGATGATGATGTGGTGTTCAAGAACCAGGCTCGCGGTGAAACCAAGCCTCAAAAGCGCTTCATTAATGATACCATAAGGAATGACTTCCACAGGAAATTCCTGCTGAAATACATGAAGTAATTCGCTTGGATACCCTAGCAGTTAGCGAATCAAGTAAAAGAATTTGCTGTTTTCTAATATTGTGAATTTCTAGTGGATTTGACGATGCTTTACCTTTCCTAGAATATGCGATGATGTGTGCCGAAACGTATAATATCTCTTGAATGCATATTAGAATGTTGTATGTTTTCTTGATTTGGTTAAAAGACTTGCTGAAAGAAAGATCTCATGGCTTTTACTTTCATCTGAATTTGTGATGGTTTTTGTTGTCTGGATTACTGATTTCGGCAATCGGCAACTTTATGACCCCCTCCCCTCCATGGCAAATCAGGAGGGATGTTGAAATTTGAACATCTTCATGATACATCTATTCATTTTCTTTTCCCTTTAAACTCATTAATATATGTTACTTATTCTAATGTGCATGTAATAGAAATTTGAAAGAAACATTTATGAATATTTCAAATATTTTAAGGTTTGTTTTATAATATATTATTAGTTTTATACCTGCGCAAGGCACATAACATAATTACATCTTATTTTTTTCTAAAATAATGAGTATTAAACTTCATGTCATGATTATAAGTTTTGCTAATTATATTTTAAAAGTTTATTTTTTTGTTTTTCAAATTTGAAAATTCAGATTTGATATTAAAATTATTTTATTAAAGTTGTCTTGTCTTTTTGGCTTTTATTGATAAAATTGTTAAAATAGAAAAGTTAAATGTTTTTTTATTGGCTTGGTGGTTAAGGGCTATTCACTCTTAAAATTTATTTAGACAATTTCTTTGTATGGATATTTCCCTATTTTAGATTTTTACTTCACATGCTTCTTCGATTATTTATAATAATAGTTTAGTTTAACCCATACAGTCATGTATTTAGAGAGTTTGGTATATATATATATATAATATCTATTTTTGGTGTATTCCTAAACTCTTTAAATCAAGAAAGAGTCATTCGAAGCATTAAAAATGCAAGTTAAAAGAACCCTACAACACATTTGAGGGGGAAGAAGTGATCCCTTAAGAAAACTAGACGTTAGAAATAAAAAATTCTTACAAAATAAATATGAAAAAATTATCTTAAATGTTATATCAAAAGCTTGATGCATTAGTAATTTTATATCTTGTTAAACATTTTCAAAACATCCAAATTCCTTGAAATTTAAGTTGTTAAAATATGATGAATTTCAATAAAAGTGATTTGATATTAAAGGTAAGGATAATAAAGACATTCAACAAATTTTTCATTAAGAGCATAAATATTTAAGGTTTTATAATAAAACACGAAAACATGAGATTAATGAGTCAAATAAGTTGATTGGTATGCAGGAGTCAACAAAAATCTGCATTTGAAAATGTAAATAAATTAATTAATTTCAAATCCGTTTAGAAGCAGCCTGTATCAACAAAATCACTAATTTGGTCATTTATTTGCTTTTTACTCCAAAACACAATTTGCATACCAAACGGCATTTCTCATCCATTCATTAATGGAAATTCATAGAATGGATGAATGAAAGCACAACATTTCAACTTAAAAACTCAATATTTTTTTTAAAAAAATAATTAGATAAACACATTAATAACACCTTTCCAACAATTTTGAAATGATCAAATAAATTTGTTCTCATTAATAAGTAAATCTAAGAGCACCTATTTCTTTGAAAATTGACTCAACTAAAAAGCATATTTTAAGAATGTGCTAATAGTTTTGATGCCCATAGCATCATTTATTCTCTCTAAAATCCTTTAAACTTTTTCCAAGTTTTTTAAATTTCTAAGAAAGAAGGTAAAAAAACATATTTCTGCAATTTTAAAACTTCATTTACAAAATTGTTTTAATGAAAATCTTACTTCCCACAAATGATTGTATAAAAATCAATTAACCAAACCAAAATTATGCTTTACCTCATGTTCCAATATCATTAATCTCAAGCATCAATTCAATATCAAATGCACTAACATATATTATTTATGCACATTTTCAACATTTTAAACCATAAAAATATACATTATTTAAACTCAAAATAAAATACAACATACGCAACCAATAACCCATTTTAAATTTAAAAGCGTAGAGGTTGCAATCCTCCTTTATATGTATAAACCACCCAAATTTCTTTGCATTTCTCATAAATTTTCCAAGACAATCACTTTTTATTTTTTTTATACCCAAAATGTTTTGGCTTCTTTACAATCTCTATCTTTTTACATAAGGTAAGTTAGTGATGCGGGGAGTTTTTGTTTTTAATAAAACAGAGAGTTTTGATTCAAGGGTAAAATAGTAAACGGGGGTAAGCATTAGTGAAACGATGAGTTTTAGCTGTAACAGATTTTGCCACGCTGTCTTTTGTTATTTTTCTCTTATTTAGCACGAGTTGTAAGGGAAGAGGTGGTTATGCAAATATTGAGGAATTCTATGTTTTTTCTTCTTTGATTTTCTTCTTCTCTCCTTATTTTCTTCTACTTAAAATTTGATAATGCAACAAGGGTATCAGAGCCTTTACGATCCCCATTATGGCCGGCGACGGAGTTTCCACGCGTTTAAAGAAAGAGGTTGGTGGGTTGCAACAGGAAGTTTCTAAGCTGCAAGAGGAGCTTGTTCGTTTGGAGGCTAAGGTGGAGACTCGACTGCAGGAGTTCAAGGAGGAGTTTCGTGGGGACTTACAGACGTTGCTGAGCCAATATTTTGGACCTCCACCCAATGGGCCTCCAGCTCAAGGGGTCCCAAATAAGGGAAAAAGTGTCCTAGGAGCTCCACCGGGATTTTTACCGAAAGATACAGAACATCCACAGGTTCCAGCGGATCCGAAGTTGACGGAGTCGAGTAGTGTGCATCAACAGAATCAGTCTTATATGGACGACGTGTCGATGAAGTCAAGTAGGCTTGAATGTCCTAGGTTCGATAGCAGCGATTTTAGAGGATGGTGGACTAAACTAGATCAGTATTTTGAAGCTGAGGGTACGTTAGACTGTGATAAGATTCGCATTGTTATGCTGCATTTGGAGGGACGAGCACTGGAATGGCATCAATTCTATTCCCAATGAAATGGTGGCCTTTGAATGTTATCATGGGCAGCGTATATGAAGAGTATGCAGGACCGTTTTGGATTTGGGCAATTTGGAAATCCTATGAAGGAGTTGGTGAATCTGAAGCAACAAGGTACCGTTGAACAGTACCAAGACATGTTTGTTGGTTTATTAAATCAATTACATCTTCCTGAATCCTATGCTCTTAGTATTTTCCTTAGTAATTTGAGGACTGATATTGGCCATTACTTGGATTTGTTTGAGCCTTCTACTTTGATGGAAGCTTTTCAACTAGCTAGGAAGATTGAGGTGCTCCTTTCCCCAGCAAGGAAATCTACACCCTCAATGATTAATTCACCAAGGCCTTTTCCTAACCCTTCTGTTATATCAGGGTACTCTTCATCTCTTACAAGGGTGGGTTCGGCATCTCAGTCTGTTAGCAGTTTGCCAGGCAGTAAGTCGACATCTCAGTCCATTTCACCAGCTTTGATGGCCGAACGGAAGCAAAAGGGTCTTTGTTTTTGGTGCGGGGCAAAATACCATGCAGCGCATAAATGTGTTAAATCCCAACTATACCAATTTTTGTTGGAACCATTGTCGAACAGTGAGGTGGAGGAATTCCAAGAATGCTCGGACAAGTTTGAGGAGAATGGCTTAGAAGGCGAGTCAACTAAATCTCCTGTGATCTCGTTGCATGCACTTACTGGACTATAAGGACACAATACTATGCAGATGGCTGCTCGAGTTGGGTCTAGTTAGGCTATCATCCTGGTCGACTCAGGCAGCACACATAATTTTATTGATGCCAAACTGGTTAGTATGCTCTCATTACCTGTGATACGTCAAGAACAGTTGAAAGTGTCGATCGCAAATGGTAGTTGTCTTTTTACTAGAAGGTTGTGTAAAAAAGTGCCTTGGGAGGTTCAAAATTACAAATTTGAAACCAATTTTATGGTTCTACCTTTGAAAGGGTGTGATATGGTACTGGGGGTTCAATTGCTCTTGGCTTTAGGAGATATTGTGTGGAATTTTAGTTCCCTAACAATGCAATTCACGATTAGAGAGAAATCATGCATTATTCAAGAAATTGCTCTTGGCTCATTAGCAATGACCGATAGCGAGTCAAATCCAAAATGTTTTGTAGCTGTTGGGAAATCCTTGGGACCTTACGCAGCGGTACTGAGCTCCTCAAATCAAATGACGCTTGCAGGAAAGGAAGCAACTGAACTAGATGATCAGCTTCGAGGGTTAATAATAGAATTTGATGACCTTTTTCAATTACCAAAAGGACTACCACCACCTCGGCTGCATGACCACAGAATACCCTTGAAGGATGAATCTGTTACAATCAAGATGCGACCCTATAGATATCCAACTGTTCAAAAGAGCGAGATGGAAAGGTTGATCCAGGAAATGCTCCAAGCTGGCATAATTAGAGATAGCAATAGCTCTTTTTCTTCTCCTATAGTGATGGTCAAAAAGAAAGATGGAATTTGGAGTCTTTGTGTTGATTATAGGCAGTTAAACCAGCATACAATTAAGGATAAATTCCCCATTCCTATAATTAGAGAGTTGTTAGATGAGCTAGGAGAAGCTAGGGTGTTCTCCAAATTGGATCTAAGGTCCGAATATCATCAAATTCGAATGTGGGAGCCTGACGTGCATAAATCCGCATTTAAAACTCACGAAGGACATTATGAGTTTTTCGTGATGCCTTTCGCCCTCACTAACGCTCCCTCAAGTTTTCAAGCTTTCGTGAACTCTATTTTTAAGCCATTATTTCAGAAGTTCGTGCTATTTTTTTTATGACATCTTAGTGTATTCAAGTTCATGGTCTGAGCATCAGAAACATTTGAGGGTTGTTTTTGTCATCTTAAGGGAACAACAGCTGTATGCCAAAAAATCCAAATGCTGTTTTGGCACCTCTCAAATTGAGTACTTGGGGCATGTGTTACAAGAGGGAACCGTCTCTATGGACAAAACTAAGATCGAGTGCATTTTCTCGTGGCCGATTCCTCAATCAGTGAAAGATTTGAGAAGTTTCCTTGGTCTCTCGGGTTATTACAGAAGGTTTATCAGAGATTATGGAGTTCTAGCTCGGTCTCTTACTACATTATTAAAAAAAATGCTTGGGAGTGGTCGGATCAAACAACTGTAGCTTTTCAAGCTTTAAAAACAGCTTTATGTACTTCTTAATTTTCATCTCGAGTTTATGGTAGATACAGATGCAAGTGCGTTTGGCATTGGCGCAGTGCTGCAGCAACAGGGGCGACCAGTGGCTTTCTTTAGTAAAGCTTTAGGGGTAAGGCATCAGGCATTTTCGATTTATGAAAAAGAAATGCTTGCGGTGCTACTGGTCGTTCGAAAATGGCATGCCTACTTGGTGGGAAGACGTTTCAAAATTTAAACTGATCATCAGAGTTTACGGTTTTTGTCTGAGTAAGTGGCTATCACTCCATTTCAGCAACGGTGGGTAGCTAAAATGCTCGGCTATGATTTTGAAATCTCTTACAGGAAGGGAATTAACAACAAGGTAACTGATGCTCTCTCTCGACAACCTCAACTTGAGCGTGGTCAGCATTATCAAATGTCTATTATATCGGTCATTTCTAGCCTTTTGAAACGGGTACAGAATATTATACAACCGATGATAAGCTACAAACACGTATCCGAGATATCCAACAACTGCAGTCTCATGATCAAAAATATTCTTGGGATGGTCAATTTTTGCGACGAAAAGAAAAAATCGTGGTAGGCAAAGACCCATAATTGCGATTAGATTTGTTTTCTCATTTTCATGCTAATGCAATTGGAGAACACTCGGGTTTGCATGTAACCAGGAAGCGTTTATCTAGCTTGCTGTATTGGAAAGGCCTCACTTCAGATGTTAAAAAGTAGGTTCGGGAGTGTGTGGTTTGTCAGAAGTGCAAAAGTGAGTCTGTAGCATATCCTGGACTCCTTCAACCTTTACCTATACCTGACTGAGCTTAATCAGTTGTTAGTTTGGATTTCATTGAAGGGTTGCCCAATTCATATAAGAAGAACTCTATTCTGGTTGTGGTGGATCACTTGACTAAATATGGTCATTTCTTGGCTTTATCTCATCCGTATACAGCTAAGGACGTAGCACAAGAGTACTTGACTCATATTTACAAACTACATGGCATGCCCGACTCGATTATATCAGATAAAGACAAAATCTTTGTCAGTCATTTTTGGCAAGAATTATTTCGACAAGTGGGAACTAAGCTCTTTTTGTCCACCGCTTACCACCCGCAAACTAATGTGCAGACAAAGGTATTGAACCGATGCCTTGAGAATTATCTAAGATGCATGACTGGGGAGACACTTGCTCATTGGTTCCAATGGCTACCTCTTGCTGAGTGATGGTATAACTCATCTTTTCACTCATCCATTCAACTCACTCCATATAAAGCATTATATGGTCAGCCACCACCTACGCATATGCCTTACCTAGCTGGAACTTCTTCTGTGGCGGTGGTTGATAGAAGTCTACAAGCACGAGAAGCGGCGAGAAAATTATTACAGTTCTGTTTAAAAAGAGCTCAGGCACACATGAAACTGTATGCGGACAAGCATCGTTCGGAGAGAACTTTCCAAATACAGGACTTAGTTTATCTAAGGCTACAACCTTATCGGCAGCAGACCGTTAGAAAGATCCTCAATCAGAAATTATCTCCAAAGTTCTACGGGCCCTTTCCTGTGATCAAGAAGGTGAGGGAGGTGGCATACTCTCTTCAATTATCGTCGGGGCCTCGTATTCATCCTACTTTTCATGTTTCTCAACTGAAGAAACATGGAGTGGCATCACCCACTCAGGCTCAATTGCCACTGGTTGATGATCATTGGGTATTACCAAAAGAACCAGCTCAGATTGTGGATAGAAGAATGGTTAAAAGAGGCAACCGGGCCGTTACTGAAGTCTTAGTTGAATGGGCTGACTCTTTTCCTGAAGATGCAACATGGGAATCTCTGGAGTTTTGCAAACTAAATTTCCTCATTTTCATCCTTGAGGACAAGGAGTTTTCCTGGGATGGAAGTACTGATGCGGGGAGTTTTTGTTCTTAATAAAACGGAGAGTTTTGATTCAAGGGTAAAATAGTAAACGGAGGTAAGCATTAGTGAAACGATGAGTTTTAGCTGTAACAAATTTTGCCACGCTGTCTTTTGTTATTTTTCTCTTATTTAGCACGAGTTGTAAAGGAAGAGGTGGTTATGCAAATATTGAGGAATTCTATGCTTCTTCTTCTCTGATTTTCTTTTTCTCTCCCAATTTTCTTCTACTTAAAATTTGATAATGCAAAAGTTAGAAACCTTTTCTCCTTGATTTTTAAGACTAAACTAGAATATCTAATCTCTTTAAGGCGCAAAAACCTTAAATTCACTCTTTAATACAAATATAGAAATTGTAAAGGAGAAATTAAACTCTCAAAAACAAAATAAACTTTTGTACAATGATTCTCAACAAATCTCGATAAACTATGCATAAGAAAAGATGAAAGAAGTGAAGAACTAAAAGATTTTCTTGTTAATGTGCTTGGTTGCGTGTTTAGATATTTCTTGATTTCTTCTTGATGTGTTTCCAAGCTCTATTTAATTTGAGGAAATAAATTCTAATCGTTTATAATAATTGCGAACGATAAAGAACACTAAAAACGTGAGTTCAAATAACATTGCAACTCAAAGGATTGATCCTTTTGAAATGAGGTTCAATCCTTTGTCACTTAAAAACACTTTAAAATTATGTTTGGATTGACTAAAAACACTCGAAACATATCAAATCATATTATTAAAGTGTTTTTTTTTGAGTATTTTAAAATGTTAAGAATATTTAATGAAAATTTCAATAATACTTCTGCAAAATGATTTAGGGATAAACATATAAAATTTATTTTAAATGTTATTATATTAAAACAACAAAAAGTAAAGAATTTGACCATCCATATATGAATAGTATACTTTTTTTGGTCACAACGTTTGATTTTTATTTATATAAGATTGTATTTACACATCCAAAAAAAAAGAATTACAAAAGAGAAAATAGGAAAGTGAATTTATAATTAAACAGGGTATGGAAATTAATATTTTATTACCTTTAGTATAATTTTAAAGTAATAATCGATTAGGATTTATTATTTTAAAATTAAAAATAAATTAATTGCATTTATTAAATATGTAAATAATATTGTTACTATTTTTTATGAAGACTTGGATTTTAAATATATAAGATTTTTTAAAAAGTTTAAATATATGAGATAAATAGTAATTGGGAGACAATTAAATATTAGAAGTATTCTATACTCACTTTTCATAAAAATAAAATAAAAGTTATGTCGTCCCATCTTTTATTCCAAACAATCTATTGGTAATATAATTATTTATTTCAATTTTACTATCCTTAAATAAAAGAGGTTATGGGTTTAATGTTGGACTTCATGCACTCATTCCTTTATTTATATTTGCAAATTCTTAGGACATCTTATTTCAAATCCATATCTTTAAATAAATACGTAGGCTCAAACTAGTTGCTGATTTAAAGAAATTAAGGATTTAGACAGTTTTTTTTTAATTATCGATATATGTTGTTTTCATTAACGTGACCATGAAAATGCACTTCGTAGAACACGTTTTTAGGAGAGAGAAATGAAAACATGTTCTACAGTACACGTTTTCAGGCCAACGTTAAATTTTCCCCTAGCGGTCACAATTCCAATGACTACAATACCCCAACAACTATATTTTTTCTTATATAAACCTCTCCAAACTTCATTCTTTTCAATTCAAACTCAATTCTCAATTCTCTCGATAATTTCGTTTTAAATCTTTCTCTGAATCCTATTCTTTTCGATTTTATTTTATTCCTTATAATTTGTAAAATGACAAATCATATTATTCGTTTGGATGACAAGCACATCTCCGACGTTCAATTACAAATGGTAAGAAAATATTATTAAATTAGTTAATTATTATGCTGTTAACATTATTAATTTTTTATGTTTATATACTCAAGCTAAAGATTGGATTATGGAGACGTACACACACAATTTAAGAAAAAGTGCATCGGTCGCCATTTATGGACACTTGCGAGATGCGAGATTCTTATACGTGGCTCGCATGCTCGGGAGGACTAAATTGGATCCCCACTTATCAGTACTTTGGTGGAAAGATGGAGACCAGAGACACACATATTCCATCTTCCCTACGGTGAGTGTACAATTACACTCATGGATGTTGGTTTACAACTCGATCTACCAGCCAATGGGGAAGTCGTTACGGGGCCAATAGCGAGTGCCATTTGGAGTGCAACATGCGAGCAACTACTAGGGAAGGTGTCGAACAAGTTTAGGGGTAGCTAGATCGAGATGAGATAGTTGGAGGGTAACTTCAAAACTATAGAGGCTTCTGCGAGTGATGTTGAAAAAGAATAATTCGCACTCATTCATATTGAGGTTGATCGGGGGTATGCTTATGCTAGATAAATCTCGAAATCTAGTACATTTAAGGTGGCTACTTCCTACTAGTCGACTTGAAAGAAGTGGGAAGACTTAGTTGGGGATCAGTGGTGCTGATAATATTGTACCAAGAAATGTGTTGAGCGACGAAACTAGAAAAATTTAAAATCGGCAATTGCATGCTCCTTCAATCGTGGGCATGGTATTGACTACCATTTTTACGCCCCCTAGTGAACCCCTTTATGAATTCTCTCTTGTAATATGGTAAAATTTATTTGATAATATCATTAACGTTATAATTTTTCATTGTTGTAATTTTCAAATAACATATTATTTGAATAGGTGGAACAATCACGCGAGACATACAGGCATACCGACCGAGCTCGAGGATATCTGGCTAGCTTTAGATTAACAAATCGAGGAGGAGGTTAGTTTATGAATTTCAAAGTTATATAATATTAATTCTAACATTTGAAATTAAATATTTATTCCAACACTGATGTTCCCAGTATCGCCAACAATTCCCACCTTTCATTCATAGCCGGGTTATGTGACACCATACAGTTATTCGTCGATAGTATCATAAACACCCTTAACATCGTTGTTCTACTAAGTTGGATCATCCTCACAACTACCTATTCATACAGGGGGATGTACATTGGGCAGCTAAGACCCAAACGCAGTTAGCCATGGGGGAATGAAATAAATATGGAGATCAATATCGAGGTGCACGTGAAGATGAAGACAAAGACGATGAGGAGTCATCACTGAAGTTGTTCAATAGAACCCTATGTGTACCCAAAGCATTTTTGGAAAAATCTAGTTTGAAAACAGTTTTCTTACACAGTAAAAAATTAAAATTTTGAAAATTGACCCAGTTTGTGATATTTATAACAATAAACCTTAACTAAATTCGTACCTATGTTTTTAGCTTAGCGGATTTTTTTGTTCCCGAATTTCAACCAAACAATCTTCTTCTCTATTCACATATCATGAATTGCTTCAAGTGTGGGCTCGAACCAATTGAATCGAAACACAAAACTAAAAAATGTTCTCTTATTTTAGGGTGAAAACGAAAAATTCTCTCTTCTTAATAAAAACCAGTAGAATTGTTATTCTGGAAAAATATATGTAATCGTTGAGAATAATTCTCTCTATTTTTTGGTAGAATAAAAACCTCTCAAAAGTTTTTTTAATAGTTCTACCGATGCCATCTGTAACAGCCCGTTTTTAGAGAAATCGGAACAGTGATTTTGGGACCACAGATCTGAGATTGAATAATTTATTTTAATATTATTTTGTGGTCTACAACATGACAGTATTATAGTATAAAAATTTTGTTAAGAAATTTTACCGTTTACATGTTCAATTGGATAAAAAAGACTAAATCACGTAAAGTGTGAAAGTTGTGTTCTATTAGCTAAAGAGATTAAATAGCTATAGAACTTTAACGTGGAGGTCCTTTTATGGTAATTATACCATTAAAGGTGATAATTTATGAGCATGGATTTGTAATCATGAAAAATTGTAATGTTAGGTAAGGGTAAATTTGGAATAAAGTGAATAAAACAAAATCAAGCTATCATCTTTTTCCATTTTTCTCTTCTTCAACTGTGGGAAACAAAGAAAAAGGGGTTTTGAAGCTTTAACATTTAGCCAATCTTATTCTTCAAATTAGGTATGCATTTTTGTCCCTTTTTTATGATTTTTATGTTTTTGGAATTGTTATAGCTTAATCTAGCTAAAGAGGGAACTAATTTGCAATATGGTTGAAAGTATAGGGTCTTGAAATTAGAGCGTATTGGTTGTTTTTGAAGTTTAATGGAAGAAAATAAATCCTTGTTGTTGATTAAACAACTTTTGTTAAGTGATTTTTAATGAAATTGTTAAATAGGGATTTAATTGAGAAATATGAAAATTATGTATTAAATATGTAAAATTGTGAAATTTTTAGGCAACTGTAGGCTTATAAGATATTCTAATAGGCTTGGGTATGGGAAAATTTGCATGAATTTCATTTTTCGAGCCTAGAGACTAAATTGTAAAGAAGTCAAAAGTATAGGGGCAAAATGGTAATTTTGCTAAAATATGATTTTTAGACTAAATTGATTAGAATGCTGTTTAAATTGGTAAATTTTGATTATTTAGATCAAGAAAAGCCACATTTGGAATTAGATCGAGGCAAAGATAAAGTAGTGGATTGATCGATCATTTTTTCATCGTACGAGTTCGAGGTAAGTTCGTGTAATTAAATTGCGTATTTATATGCTTTAATTGAAATACATGAATGAGAATGATTTAATTACTATGTATAATTATCGAAAGCATAAATCAACGTTGTACGAAAAATACCGTGCCCCGTTTGAGCCTTAAGAATTCATAGGATACAAATGACAATGTCATTAGAGTTACCGATTTGGTTGAGCTCCTGCATATGCTGCGGACTCACCACAGCTCGCATGAGCTTATCGTTATCCAGCTTGGAGAAGCTTACCGATATTCAGCTCACATGAGCTTATCGTTATTCAGCTCGGAGGAGCTTACCGATTATCGCTTGTATGAGCATATATGGATAAGACCATAACTGGGTTATGACACTATGAACGTAAGACCATGGTTGGACCATGGCAGTGTTTATATGTAAGACCATAGCTGGGCTATGGCATTTTGATGATAAGACCACAATTAGGTTGTGGCACAACAAATGTCAAAGATGAATTGACGAATTACATTTCAGTGCACTTAATGTGTACTACCCGAGTGTCCTACAATATTCTAAGTGGTTCAAAGGGCAATGTTCTGATATGATATGATATGAGTTCAATACGAACTATTACAAGTATAGATATGGATTATATGGAAAATGGTATATATATGATACACAGATATACGGCATATATGTTAATAATTGTTAAATTCATACACAATTCTATTACGAATTTATATGAGTTTGATAGATCTATTACAGGTATTTACAAGAAATACATGGAAATGGTTTTACATGATGAATTGATACATGACATGGATGTTACATGTATATGAAAATTTAATTATTTATTGAGTTCAGCCATGATTGTTGATTCATAGGTGAATTTACATGACTAACATGGTTGGTGTGTATGTGTTTAGGCTTTGGGCTTTGACTAAGTTGTGGTTGGATTATACCGCATTAAACTTATAAGTTATACATTGAAATGGTAAATGCCTAAATGGAAATATACTCGTGATCATGAAAAGGAGATTTTTGGTTTTATACGAGTACATAGCTATATTGATTAATGAATATATGTTAGGCTTTTGAGCCAAATTGAGTTGTGATATTCCTTGTTTCACTTACTTCATTTGTGGTTAAATAAGTATGTGAAGAATGAAAGATCGGCAAATGCTTCCATTAGAATTTCTATGGTCATATAGAATGGTATGAGTTTTTGGACGATTGGAATATGTTTAGCCATATGCTGGAATTATAAATGCACGTAAGTAATAGATACTTATGTTATGATGTTTTAAGGTAAATTAGTTTGATAATGTAATATTTAACCTTGAGAGGTTATTGTTGTTTAGGCTAAGGCCAAGACACGTCGGATCGACTTAAATGGATTACGCTCATAAACTGAAATGGTGAACTTTATTTTTTAAGTTGCGAACTTACTAAGCTTAATTGCTTACTCTGTGTATTTTTCTGTCATTTATAGATATCGGAAGCTCGTTCGATTGGAAGTTGTTGGAGATTTCATCACACTATTTATCGGCTATTTTGGTACTTATGGTTTATAATTTTGGTTATAATGGCATGTATAGGTTGTTTGACTCTTGTAGCCTATATGGTTTGGCCAAGTATTTAGCTATTGGATTTGGCTTGTTTTGATACAATTTGTTATGTATATATAAGTGAATGGCCTTGTTATATTGATATATGTATATCATGTAAGTGTTTGATCTTTTAGGCATGTTTGAACTACTTAGTTTGCATGATCATGGATGGTCTGTTAAGGTACCTAAGAGTATCATGGTTGTGTGTGCTACTATAAGACGTTATAAGCTTGATATTGGTTGGCTTTGAATGCCTAATTATGCCATGGTTATATGCAAATTGTTGTATTTAGGTTGGTACCAATTTGGGTGAGAAATATGGCTTGGAAAATGGCTTATTTTTCTCCACATAGGCAGCGGCACGGACGTGTGTCTCAACCATGTGTGACACACGGCCAGGTGACAAGACCTTGTGTCCCCTATAACTTCTTTTGAAAACAAGTCATTAGCTTCACACGACCTAGCACACGGACGTGTGGCTTGGCCGTGTGGCACAAGTCAGTATACTCTTCAGTTTTTACACAGCTTAGCACATGGGCGTGTGAGGCCACTTCGAAGGGTACACAGCCTGAGACACGGGCGTGTTTATTGGTCATGTGAGAGACACTGCCTAGCCACATCGGCGTGTGACCCTTGTACCTTTGAAAATTTTAATTGTTTTTCAAAAATTTATTGAGTACTCGATTTTGTCCTGAACAAATTTTAATGTTTATTATGGGCCTCGAGGGCTCGTATTAGGGACTATATGAATGAATTTGAATGGATTTTTATTTGAATGAGAAATGAACATGAAATGTATGATTGGTTGATCTATATGTTCGGTAATGCTCAGTAACCCTGTCTCGGCGTCAGATACGGGTTTGGGGTGTTACACCATCTATTTATAAGAATAGAAGGTGGAACCCTTGTTGAGTTGTAGTGGTTTATTTCAAATAGAAAAACAACATCCTACTTAGAATAGGATTAGAGTGGATGACACACCCTAGTATTCCTGCTAGGGTTGCTGCCCCCTTCATGTCCATAAGGGGGTTTTGGGCCTTTATCACATCGGGTCCAATTACGAGTACTTCCTGGGCCTTTTTGACCTAGTACTTTGTAATGTGATCAAACTCGATTCAATTTTTCTATTTCCTGAAACAAACTTTAATATTTATATATAAATAATGTTCTCATTCCTATTTTATACCCATTAAAATTTTGATATTTTATCCATGGTAAAATTTTGAGAAAATACGTTCAAGATTTCACAACTCAACATGTTCACTATGACCGAATGGTTTATTTTCATTTTCGGGCTTCAAAACAGTTCAAAAATATAAACTCATTCATTTTCATTTTCAATTTTGGAAGCCTACGTTCATTTCCAAAGTTTCTCCATTTTGGAGAAAACCATAACCATTCCTGAATGTTTCCCATTTCTCTTTTCCTCTTCATTCAATTCATTTCTAGTTTTAACGAGCTAGTGGATGGACCGATTGGACATATGTAATTGAGGCTCAAATGATTTATAATTAAATTTCGACTTTTCGTCTATTAATTATAAACTCATTTAGTCATGAAATCATTCCATTATAGTATCGTGACTGAGCTCTCCCCAACGACATACCATTACGAAAGTAACTAGTGAGCAACATTAGACGAAAAATTAGACAACCAGTATTATGATTCGACCATGTAATACTACTTAGTACTAGTTAAACATTAGTCAAATAGTGACAAACGTTTGCTTCTATTTTGCTTTGCATGCAAAAACCATGTGAGGATAATATACAAAGTATTAATGTAATTCATGAATAATTTTATTAACCAATCTGTTCGAAAAATTACAAGCGTACTTAGACGAAAATACTACACTTAGGACACTAGATCCAACAAAACTATAACAATGTATATCTCAAATAAAGATAAATAAATCTATAAACTTCTAATTTTCAACTGCAAGAAAAAAAATTTTCAACAAAGTGAAAACACATCCTTGTGAAAATGTGCCTTGTAGGACGTGTTTTCCTTTCTGTCTCCAAAAACAACATATGTCGGTAAATTTCATAAATTTCAACCTAAATCTTTAATTATTTTATAAAAAAACAACATATTCGTTTAAATCTACCAGTTACTCATCTATACTATATATTATACTTTTAATTGAATTGATATCATAATTCCATCAAATACTATTTCAGTTAAATAATAATGAAAATGTCCTTACTTTACAAAGTAAATTGTATTTTTTTGAGAATATGTTTTTTGAAACATTTTCCTAATATTTATAATCTTCAAATAGTTACAAATGAAAGTTACAAGTAATCATAAAGTTTTATCACTTAATTATTAACTAAGTTTTGTTACTATCCATAGTCATGAGTTATGTCTCTTGTTACCAAAAGTTATGTTACTTGATTATTAACAAATAGTTATGATTATTCAAGTAATATGTAATGAATAAGTGTGTTCATTTTTAATATATGTGACTATCCTAATAGGTACCCATTGAATAGTTATGTCTCTATGAGAAGAGATAAAAACTCTTATAAATAAGAGTGGCATTTCATTTGTATGGTACACCAAAAGCACATCAAAAGTTTCTTACTATTCTTCTAAAATTTCTAATATTCCTAGATTGTTCTATAAAAAATTATAGCGGAAGTTATTTATAAAAATTGATATTTTTGTTATGCTCTGCTTAATTCTTAGTGGATTGATTTTGTCAATACAAAAAGTCAACAATCATTGAGCTTCATTGTATTCTTAATGTTCATTTGCCAGTAACTCTTTCGCACACGATGATATAGGTGAGGGCAAATAAAACCTTAAAAAAAAGCATTGATACACACCTTGAAGCCTGAGTTCTTTTTTATCCCTACACACCAACATTTTTGTCGTTTTATATCTTTCACATAGAAAAATAACAAAATTTACACATAACAATATTTGCTCCTGTAATTTTATTTTTTTAAAAAATAATTCTATTAGCAATTTTAAAAGTTACTTCACAAGTAAAAGATTATAAATAAACGAGAAGGACAATGGCAGAGCCACTAAGAGACTCAGGGGGCCATGGCCCCCTATAAAATAGTTAGACTCTTTATAATTTATAAAATTTTAAATTAGTAATGATAAAATTATATTTTACCTTTAAAATAATAAAAAAATTATTTAACTCTTTAAAAATTATAAAAATAAAAACTATTAAAATGATGAAATTATATTTTATTATCGTGAAAATATATAATTTAATTCCTAAAAAAAATTTTGAAAAAAAGGAGTAACAATGTTTCATACAATACAAAGGCCATTAGGATTACAAACCCATCTCAAAGAGAGGAAAACAGACCAAGATTTTAACCCATTAGTATTGAACAATGTTCCAAATTTTTAATCATCGAATTTTTAATTTAATTAGTTTGATTATCTATCTAATAATAATTAAATAAATAATTTAAATTTTTCTTAAAATATTAAAATATTTATAAATCGATTCAATCCATAATTTTTTATCTAGATTTTTTATTTTTCGTTGATTTTAAATAATTTCCGCAAAGATTAATTCAATCCTTTCAACCGAACCATTATGCTGATAGATTCTCGGTTAAATCCGTTGGACCGACTGGTCCGGTCCCATTAGACAACAGTGCCATACTGCCATTAATAGCAAGTTGAATCAGATCAAACGACAGCGCATCCGTTTCCAACTTTAAAACGACAGGGTTTAATTAGTAGTAGTATGTGCTTTCACAGTACTCCTTCCTAAATTTAATGGATCAGGGCTGCTCATTGCTCAAAGCCAAAAAATAAAAAATAAAAATATGGAAGAGTCTCAAGAGATTCTGCTAAAATCTTTAAGCAGTTTCGGCATTTCGATCCCGGAGAATGTTTCGTCGTTTAGCGAATTAACTCCGACGACGTTGATTTCCCTCTGCTGCCAATCACTTAACATCCTCGGAAACAACGATGACGACGATGAAAACCACTTCTCCTTCCCCATTTCAGTTGAAGATTCTGTCTCCGTCGCCGACAAGTTCAAGATCTGTTCCGACGTCTCACTAGCTTTTAAGAATCTGGGTTATCTCGGTGACATGAACTATTACAAGGTAGTCTTTTTTCCTTACCTTTTTTAATCATTATATGAAATATGGAGCTGAATTTTGAATGGGGTTGGTTTAATTATATTGATTTTAAGGTAATTTTATAATATTTTGGAGTTTATAGTGATAAGAAGTTAATTTTATGGATGAAATGATTTGTTAAGCTGAATTATGCCCTGAAAAGAAAGGATACTTTCTGTGGAAAAATCTGTTTGGTTCTTTTTTCTTATTGAAGGAAAATTTAGGGACAGATGAATCTGGATATTGGTTAAATGCAGATTTGTAGCTGTATTTCATGCACTATAAAATAAACAAAATTTTTACAATTTTTAAAAAGCTATCATGAATAAAACTTTGATTCTGGTTATCGTTATTCTTATTGTTATGAAATTATGCTTAGAACAGATTATATGTATTGCTTACGGCAGTTCTTGTATCCATCAGAAGAGGAGTTACATAAGTTGGTAAGGTTTTTGGTGGAGAAGCTTTCTAGTTCATCTGAAGCTGTAAAATTTTCTGGGGAAAGGGATGTTGGGCCGAGACTGAAATTCAAGGAGGATAACTTCGGGAAAGTTTCGGAATCTGTTATGAAGAATGCAGATAATGAAGAGGTTGATCAGAATCTTCAAAAGGTTGAAGCTATCTTGAAAGATCTTAGAGTAGATGAACTATCGGAATCATCCCAGTTCAAGGCTGGGGATGCAACTGTTGTCTGTGACCCTCTTAGGGTGCATGATATACTGCAGGATGAGCTATTTAGTGAGTCTACTGCTGAATTTGTGGATTCAAGTGGTGCATCTGGACATGAGGGTACTGCACATCAGAAAGATGAACATGTTTCAACTTGTCCCAAAGAGACAAACTCCAAGGTGCATTATTTGACTACATTAAATTTTAAGTAAATATTAGCCTACAATTAGGACCTGCATTTTTCTAATTTGTAACTAGAATATTATACTATGATAGTGTCTTAGGAAAAATTAAATGGCTTAAATTTAGATACGGGACTGATGACTAGATATGTAAAGGAGGCATATATGCTCAAGCTATTCAGGTTCAGCCCGAAAAATGTTGATTTCAGTTGTCATTGTCAAATCAAGCTGAAGCTTTATAAGCTTGATTTGAGTTGATTAGCTTGTGTGCCTAAATAAGGTTATTTTAATACTTAGTTTAAATTTAAGCATGAGAACCAAGTTCATTGCTTTTCCTGGTAAATGAGCTTAATTGGGCAAACTCAAGTAGTTCGCTTTTAATCTCAAAGCAAGCTCGAGCTTTAGAAGTAAAACTCTATTCAACTCCAAATGAGCTTCAAGCCTTGAATTTGGGTTCAAGCTCAAGCTTCTTAACAGGATTCAGAACAATAAGTTGTTCATTTTCTGTGTATGAAGTGTACCTGATCTCCATTCTTTTACCAGATACAATATGAAGAGGGAGACTTGCTATGTCAAGAAAAAGCACTAAAGGACGAATTAAGAGCAAACACTTTGCAAATGCAGCATCTTGAGGAAGAGTTTGAATCTTGGAAGGCAGCAGCAGATATGGCATTTGATGAAAATCATCCTATGGAGTTTTTCCTGGAGCAACTTAATAAACGGATTGATGCCAAAAAGCATAATATTCTGGAATTGGAGTTACAGTGGTATAAAACATTGTTCACAAGTTGTTGCTAAGAAAAGATTCTTGATATTCAATCGAAAGATGAGAGCATCAGCGTTGACTTTAACTTGGCATCTTTTTTTCCTCCCTCTGCAGGGATGCTGTCCAAAAACCTATTGAAGAAAAAAAAAGAAGTCTTGAGGAACATCTATATGCAAACAATCCGGTGGCTCAAGAGAAACTCCAAAAGTTAAGAGAAATCGAGCTAGAAATGCAATTGACCTCATCTGAAATTAGAAAAAGGTAGGCTATTGGAACCAAAGCTTAGCTGTAAGGTCATTTCCTGCAGTTGAGTCTACCTATGTTCCTCAGATCCAGTTATGAGTGTCAGACGCATACATATGACAGGATGGCACTAATACCCTGGTTTGAGTAACATATCTTTTGCAGCAAAAACCTTACAAGAGAATGATCTAGCTTCTACCCGAATATTTATACACCCGGCCTTGACTTAATTCTTTGTATCTTGGTAATTTTATAGGGAGGAGGAACACTTGAAACTTGCCGCAGACCTCAAGAAGCAGCCCGAGGTGGCATCTCGGAGATCCTATATTGAGCAGATAAAAGAGATTACAAAAAACAGTAGCAAACTCGATTCTGACATAGAACGAATCTTAAGAGATACTAGGACACTCCAATTAGAAAGCAATTCCATTCAGGAGAGCCTTCATCGCACCTATGCTGTCATAGATGAAATTGTCTTCAGGTATGAGCTGACTGCTACTGCAACTCTCATAATACCCTCCTTTTCCAGCATTGTAGCCTTAATTTAGGCAACATGTTAAATGAAAGTGAAACTAGATAATGCCTTTTTCCTTAGAAAGAACTGTGTATATGCAGGGAAGCAAAGAAAAACACAGACCGGGGACAAGCTTATAGACTGCTCACAAGCATCCATGATAGCTTTGAGCAAATCTCTGAGAAAATTCTCACGACCGACAGAATTCGAAGAGAAATAGCTGATCTTGAAAAGAAACTAGCCGCCGTGTCTTCCCGAAGCTTAAATGAAGACAAGCTACAAGTTGACGTTGACGCCATTATGAAGGAAAATGAGTATCTGGAGCAGCAAATCCAATACGATTGAACGCATCACAGGAATCCGATGTTTTGACTTGGGTGTTTGTTCTTTACTTAGTTATGTGAACTTTGAAGTTAGAAAAAGCCTGTATTTTTATAATGTTTGGAAAGCAATAATTACAAACAGTGACCCCTCATTGTTCCCGTTCTGTATTCTTTAGTTTCTACCAAATTCCAGATATATTTATCAAACAATTCAAATCATGTTTGGTTATAACTTTTATATGACAGTTGAGAAGGTAAAGCGGGTGGGGATAAATGGCTGAACCGATCGTCCCGTTGAAAGTTGCTCGTTTCATTTTTTCTTTTATGAAGGGTTAAGAACAATATTTCGTTGCAAGTGCAATTCAATAATTATTGATATCTAAATTACTGGTATATTTAACCAAATTAACGAGATTACACTAGAGATAGGCGTTCATTTGCACCATCATTCGAAGTTTAATAAAAATCTAGCAAAGACACTTAAATTATATAAAAATATAAGCTTATTATAACTACAATTTTCATAAGAAATGAATCACAATCTCGTAAATTTTAGAGTCCAGAGCCCCCGCCGTACGAAAATTTAGAAATGCGTAGAGAAGGGTGCGGCGAGTCAGTTTTCTACCAAAAATCTGACGGCCGACGATTCAGCCCAACTTGGAATATTTTTTGAATATACCAATTTTATAACACTACTTTTTCTTATAATTCTAGTCAGGGCTTTCTTTTAACTTTTATAAGATCGTCTTATAACATGCATTGAATTTACATTTGAAAGTGTTGATATAAATATAAAACAAACTGGGTGGTTTATGAATATTTTCTTTCTAGAGTAGAAAGTGTTGGGACAAAACAGAATAGACGTTTTATCTACATCACTTATGAACTCTTCCCATATCTAAGGTACCAAAATCAGATCTGTCTGCTGAATTTCTCATCAACCCACTAATAAATATTCCTTGCATTTCCCCCCTTTTTTTCTCAAATTTAATAATCAAGTGTTAAAATAAACAACCAAGCAAATGATCGTAATAAAGCCTAATCAAACAGTTTTAACTTTAATCTCAAATTCATGTTCGTGATTCAAAGTGAAAACTTAATGGAGCTAGAACTCAAGCCGACTCGGCTGTATTACACCGCATGCATACAACAACATGATCAAGCTCGGGGGGGGGGCATACTAGGTAGCTTTTGAAAGAAATTAAACAGAAATAGAACCTTCTCATATACCAATTACAGCTTTGTATCATCATGTTACCTCCCTATTCCATTCAAAATTTAATATACAGGTGAGACATTATCAAAAAAAAAAAAAAGAGGAAAAATTGGCAAAATCCCACCTAATCTAGTTGACCTCTTCAATTCCTATAGAGTTTTCTTATGAGAATAATAAGCGTTCCAATTGAACAACAAACAAAAGGTTTGCTACCCAGAACAACACTACTATCAGAAATGGAGGGGGGAAAAGGGCAAAACAAGTCAGCAACAAACATATTTTCCCCTCCAGACATTACTCTAATATGTCTGAGACGCCTTTAATATATACATTCAAAGAGTAAGCCAGAGTTTCGGTGTTTTACCTTCCAAAAATGTTCCTCAAATGGATTTTTAGAGATTGCTGTCCTCTTAAGATTTTTAAGAGTTCAGTAATTAGTTTTCCAATTTACCTGTGCGAGTTGAGGCTGCTGATAAGTGCCAGATGGTGGACCTACGGATCCGACAGCTGCAGCTGTGGATTGAGATTGTTGTAATAGGGTGTTAACATTGGAAGGAGCAGCCATTGTTTGTGGCAGTGACTGATAAAGTCCGGCAAAGGCACCATGACCAGCCTGTGCAGGAGAGAAAGGAAGCTGTGGACCATGAAGGGGAAGGTTGTATAAAGAATTAACCTGCAAGTTGGATAAATCTTGCCCTGGTGCAGGCATCCAGAGAGCTGAACCTTCATTCTGCCAAAAATAAAATCCAGAGCATTGTCTTAAAATTAACTTATACGTGCTAGTAAAAGTGCTACAAAAATATAATAATATACTATATGTATATGCATATAAGCTAAAAAAGAAACCCCACAAACTACAACGCATACAATCCATCATGGTAAAACACATTAGATAGTGAAAGGGACAGCAAAACTAACCAGTGGTCCAGTTGTGTATATTTGATTTTCCTTAAACTGCAATGCTGCAATATCCTCATTGCTGCTAGAGCTCCCAGAAGTCACTGATGGAAGAGGTAAATTGAAACCAATAGGCGGAGAAGTCAATGGACCATAACCAGATGGAATTGCAAGGTGAGCAGGGTTTCCTGCATTTGTTCCAGGCTTGAACTGTGGGAGAGGGAATTTGACCCCAGGTGGAGTTGCTCCGGGTGCCATGTATACATTGCCAGTTGAAGGTTGCTGAGGAAGCCCAGTGGGGTTTAAAAATTGATGCATTGGATGCATATAAAAGGGTGAAAGATAGTGAGGATATGGAAAGTAATTAGGTGGAAATGGCTGCCGGAAAAGATGGACTGCTTGTGGGGCTGCAGCAACAGAACTCTGAATAGGTGGAGTTGAACTGCCAGATGGAGCTGGAGGATTACCACTCTACAGATTCGACAACTAAAGAGTAAGGAGCATGTAATTATAACATAATATAAACATACTGTCATTTGATTTCACTATGACAAAGAAAAAAAGATTATTTTAAGTTTCTGAAGTTCATGGGAGCGTATGATAGCTGATACTTTTTCTCATCATATTCCACACTAAAAGTGCCAATTAAATCTTGTTTTAGAAGCATACTATAGCAATCTGAGGAGATGCAAGGGAGTGCTACAACCAATCAAATGAAAAAATGACTATCATAAGTAAGTAGCAAAACTTACAATGAAGTTTGTAAGATGAGAAACATCATGGGGTCGAGCCTCAGGTCCATCAAACTGTGGAACATTAGTCATGGATGCTGGCACGAAGCCAAGTCCATAGCTTGGCACATTTGGAATGGTGCTCTGATTATTATCTAGATGTAGATGCATTTCATGATTGGACTGATCAACTTTCAAGTTGGTATCAGATGAAACATTGCCATCTGATTCAGTCACTTTCTCCAACTCACAAGGAGCTTGTTGTTGATCAGCATTGCCCCCTTCACCAGCTGGTAATATACCTTGGCTACTGCAGAAATCATACAGACTAAATAAGATCTAAAAGATAGAAACAAATTAGACAAACTACGAATACTGTTTAAAGATCCCAATACTCTAGCATCGCGCGTGTGTGTGTGTGTGTGTGTGTCAACAGCAAATTAAGTGCATTTATACTACAGATATTCATCCAACATGATTTTCCACGGTAATCCACCAGAAGATGCAACAGAACTATTTTCTTCTTGATGCAAAAGAGTTGAATGGCAAAACATCAGGTCACCATTATCAGCCACTCCATGGCTTATGTAATTGCTTTAATCAACTAAAGAAGAAATTAGAACTCAGAAACTACCAATGCCTCAAAACTAATTTTTGAGATGAATAAAAGGATTTTTATAACATTCTGGCAGAGGGAAAATAAAACATCAAACCAGTATTGATGCAATCTAAGCACTAGAATCATTACATTGCCTAAAGCACAAGGCATAGAAAAGAACTTGCATATGGCTGAATATGTATTTGTCTTTCTACGTCTGTGTATGCACAAAACCTAAAATGATAAACTCTGAAGTGCGATCCAGTTTATCTTATAAAGCATGCAAATTTTTATGTTTCTTTTCTTGGTTAACAGGTTTAACCTTAGGCCTGGTTTTTATTCATTGTAAATAAGAAATTAAAGAGAACTCCAATCGTGAGGGATTTTGCATCTAGCGCCTTACAAAAGAGTGTGCTCTTGGTCAAGTGTGCCTTGGTTGAAAAACAGCCTAAGGCACTTTTGTTGTCTGTCACTAAGGCGCAGCAACTGGCTGCATGCCTTAATAACGCTGCATTGAACAAAATAAAAGTTCTAATAAATGTAGAAACTAAAGTCCACCAACCTAGAAGATGGCTCTCCAACAGTTTCATCAACAACCAGAGAAGTTTCAACAGGCCTAGCAGAGTTAATCTCCAAATCAGTGACATTATTATGCTTTGATACTTGTCCAAAACTAGCATCAAAGCTTCCAAAAGTTAAGCCATTTTTTAACGCTTCAGAAACTTGGAAGTGAGTAGGAAAAATAACATGTTGACCATTGCGAACATTTGAATCAGCAAGCAATTGAGGATTGGCTTTATCAGTGACAGCTGCAACCTCAGATGTGACTACTGTTTCAAAAACAAGAACCAAGTTTATCACCGATAGAAAGAGAGAAAGAGAACACCAAAAAGTGCACAAGGCAATTTTTATATCAATATTTAGGCAAAAGCAGTGAGCACAATAAAACAATAAATCAATGAATTAGCAACATTAACGCCTAATAAGAACTTATTGCCGTTCATTTAAAAAAAGAAAAGCAATTCGAATAAAGGCAGTTCAAAGAGCAACAATGATGGCAAGACCTAGAAACAACTTGCAATAAAAGGAAAACTGCAAAGATTTGTGCAGAATTTTCAAACAGGATCTTTATGGCAGGGAAATGGAACAGCAAAGCCAGAGAATCAAACACCATACCTACCCACTACCAAAGAGAAAAGGAGTAAATACAGAGGCCTCCCATGAATGTATTTAAAAAAAAATGCAATATTGTACATTATAAGGAGATAAGAAAGACCATAAAAACTAAATAAAGATAATATGAACTACCATAGACCACTATATTTTATGGTATCATGGAACAAACAGAAGAGGTGATACCTTGCTCTACAGGCATGGACTGCTTAACCTGTTCAGCAACCTCGGATTTGCTGGGCTCCTCTCCATGCATTGAGATTGAAACTTCAGACACCATTTTCTCAGTCTTAGATATGTCCATATCCCAAGGAATGTGTTTGTTTCCTTGAATTCGGTTTAATTCAGCAGCTTCTTGTTGGAGTCCAAGTTCACTTTGTATTGTATCCACAGCAACAGAATCCCGTGACACTATTGGTGAGGTGGCAGAAGTTGATGTGGTATTCAAATTTGATGCAGACTTCTCTTGACCTTTGATCAGAGAGCTAAAGGACTGAGCAAGAATTGGGGCAGGAGGTTCTCCGACAGCTGTTTGTGCTGAAATAGTTTTTGGCTTGTTTACAGGTAAGCTGTTTTTAGTTTCACTAATAATACCGTCGATGGATGATTGGGTTCCACATCCATGACTGGAGCTCCCATTTGGTAAACTTGTACTACTACCATTGGATATAGCAGTTGATGTTCTGTAAAAGAACCAAAAAAAAGGTAAGATATAAATGTACTCTCTAGAATTAAAAATTAACAGGTACATAGAAGTCTTGTTTAGATACAACAAAATTATGCCAATATGCATATTTACTTTGTCATTTGCAGTGCTGCATTATTTTTCACTTTCTGAGATGCTGGCGAAGGCATAGAACCTCTATCCGCGGTACGATTAACCCCATTCTCCCTTCTAGCAAATGCATTCTTTCCACCTCCAGCATCTTAAGAGAACAAGACTAATTACATTAGCAACTTACAAATAAAAAATGTCAGGTCCATACAGTGATGCATAAACACAAGGGGAGAAGGAATACCTTTGCCAGATAATGTATAATAGTTCCCTCGACTGCCACGGCCTCCTCGTCCTTGTGTACCAGCTGTCTGCATAAAAGAATAATTCAATTATAATTCAGAATTCACCAAGCTAAGTAAAGCAAAATTGAACCCCAAAAAATACAACCATCTAAATGGCATTCTAGCAAGTAGTACTCTTGAAACATTACAACAGTTTGGCATTTTTTATTTCTTATTTTTCAGTAAGGAAACAAGAAAAAGACCTAAGTCGTGTAAAACCAACAGAAATAATGGTAAACGAAATTCTAACTACAAGGTAAAAGCACAGAAGACCAAAATAAAGAAATGCCTTATTTTCACCCATTGAAAAGAAAAGAACACTTGCCTCCTTTTTCTTATCGCGTTTCCGTTTCACATCATGGAATGTATCTGCCAACAAAAACAACAGGACGGAAATAAGATCAAAACTGTGAATTATAGAATATTGATATGTTAGTTTGAATAAGATTATCAAATTATTAAGATAGTATAATTATAAAATTAATTATTAAAACCTCTAATCAACTAAGGAAAAAAATTGAATAAAAAGGCAGATTCTGTAGCTGATAAATCAAAATAAAAGACGCATGTTTTTTTTTTTGGTAATAAGAGGCAATGTTAATAAATACATTGAATTTCTTTAATCTAACCCCATTTCCCAGAACCAAACAACATCCTTCCTCAATGAAACAAACCCAAGACACCATTTTCCATTTGCAAAATCACAAAAAAAAATGCCAATCCCACCTCTCAAAATCTCAACTCTCTTCACCGTTCCAACCGAAAAACACGAAATCAACAACTCGAAAAAAAATGCGCAATTCATTTTCCATTAGCAAAAACATAGGAAAGCATGAAAATGCGACCTCCCAAAAATCCCAACTTTCTTGAGCTTTTCAAAACAAAAATCCACACATAAACAACAGATCATGAACCCAGCAAACAAATAGGAACCAAGAAACCCTAAAAGGGGCATCGAAAAACACTAAGAGAAGAGATAAAAAAGTCCAGAAAAAAAAAAGAACATTTTAAATATTAATGACTTTACCCATATAAAGAAGCTTTTGGGCAGTTTCATTGGGATCCATAGAACACTCTTTGAGGATTGCATAGATTTCTTCATCACTGTGTTGTTTCCCTGTGATCTCCCTTATGCTTAGGATCGTTTTCTTTGCATTGTCAGGGATCGAAACCCTTGACCCTTCAGCGCCACCTCCACCGCCTCCGCCGTCACCTTTGCTGCTCATGGTAGCAAAGAAAGAAAAATAGAAGGAGAAGAAAAAAGGGAAGGAAGAAGCAAAGAAACAATGAGAGAATTGAATGTCTCATGTATTTATATTTATATTTATTATTTATAATAACTAGGGCATTTATACAAGAAGAAAACTATTATGTATTTTTCTTTTCCCTTTTCTTCTTTTTACAATTGATAATGGATGTCCTTTTATTGCAACAAGTTGGGTTTAAATATATTACCATCTTTTTAAACTAGTATGTATTTTTAATAGTATATTTACTATTTTAAGCATAATATTTAGAATTATTCATAAATAAAATAATAATACACACTCAATTGGCATGTAATACTATTTCTAAAGAAATATCAACTTGATGCAAATATTAAAAAGAATATATGAAGTAACAAATTTATAAATATATATATATTGAAATCACATTTCTTGTTTTTAAATACAATATTAAAGATAGAGGATGGGTAATACAGTTTAAACTCATATCAAATAAGTAATTAAGTCCAAATAAAACCCAAATTTCTATTACAAGTAAAGAGATAAAAAAATTTCTAAAAATTATATTTGTTGCTTTATAAAAATATTAAAATTTTCACAACAACTTGAAACTTTAAATATTAGTATATAAATTATATAAAATAGAAATTATATCACACATGTATATATGGAAAAATTACAAATTTATAACACAAATATCTGTATAAAAATAACATACAATAAATAATGAAATGTATGGTTTAAAACTAAATAATAATAACATATGAAATATCTATATTATTAAAATAAAAAAATTAAATTAAATTGTTCAGATCTCACTATATGCACATTTTTATTAGATTTTTAAAAGTAAAAAAAATTAAAAGAACCTCGAATAATATTACTTATTTTAATTACAAAAGTTATTCTTGTAGCTTTCTAACAGAGTCAGTGACCTAATTGAAAGTCATATCGATTCAATCAGGAACTTAAATAATAATATAAATATATAAGTAGAGGTAATAAAGTGTATATAATAAAAAAAATGTATAAAATATCAAAATAAAGCTTTAGATGAATTTTAAATTAAAAATTTTACTAATGCAATGTGGGTTCAAATCCTACTATATGCATTTTTTTTTGTTTTTTAATGTTAAAAGATTAAAATGCTCTTGAATAATATTACTTATTTAAATTAAAAAAAGAGATTCTCGTAACTTCCTAACTGAATTGATAATTCTATTGAAGATGACATTATGAGAAATTTTATTAACAGTATAGATGTAGAATATTTTTAAACACTATAAATATAAAAGTACTATAAATATAATACAAATATACAAATTCTTCTTCTTTTTAAATACACAAATTCTTTTTTCTTTTCTTTTTTTTACCAAAAATATAGGCTTCTTTGGACAAAGGACTAAAAAATGGGGAAACGAGAACAAACCCGATAATTGTTATTTACAATTAAGGTTTTTACTTATTATTTAATCAAAAAATTCCTTTTTGACTAATAACTACTAAAAACAATTTATTTTTTTGCAGTATCTTTTTTTTTTAATTTTATCATTTTCACACACCCGGTGTGCCACTTCTATTTAGTATTAGTATGATTAAAACGATGGGGTGACACAAAATTTAATTAAAAATGATTTTTCAATTTATAAAATAAAGTCTTTCATTGAATGAAGGTTGGGAGTTATGCGAGGGTACATTTGTTGAAAGATTTGGTTATTACTTATTAGTAGGATTTAGGGTTTTATTTGCTTCAATTGAAACTTGAACAAACGTTATTATCAATTTGAATAAATCTATCTCAACTATTATTGTGATTATAAAATAATGTTTTATTTTATTTTATTATAAAATATAAAAAATTAATACTTCGTAATCATTAATAATATAAATATTGACTTGTCAGTGAAAAGAATGAATTTAGAAAAAAAATTTAAGAGGTAATGAATAAGAAAATACCAAAAAGAAAATCTACCATATGAAATCTAACTAAATGTATAATGATAAATCAAATACTTAGTTAAAAAATTATTTCCTGTCATTTTATTTTAAATTTTTTAAAAATATATATAATTATTACATAAAAATTTATTTCATAAACTATGGTTTATTAATAAAGTATTATTGAATTTGATTTAAAAGAGGAATATAGTGATGTTGGACTAAATTACTAAAAAGTGCCATTTTAAAAGAATTTTTCGAATAGGCCATTTTTTTAAAAAAATTATAGAATTAATTTGATTTTACAAAAACACTTCCAGCTAAAAATATTTTTAAGTGATTTTATAAAAATATTTATTATATATATATATATATTATTTATCTATATATTAAATATATTTTATATATCTTAGTTATATTATATTATATTATATTATATTATATTATATTATATTATATGTTATATTGATTCTATTAGTATATTCTATATTAATATAGTAATATAATATTATTAATATTACTGACTTCATTTTTATTTTCTAGTTTATTTTATATTTTAGTATATTTTACATCTAAATTATATAGAATTTTTTATATAGATATAGATTTCATTTAATCAGTATATTTAATAGATTTTAACATAACAAAAATATTTGTATAAGTTTGTCTTTAATTTTTTATTGGATTTTTCTTATAACAATAATATTTGTATAAGAGTATATAATGTCTTATTTTGTTTGAGTTTAATGTTCTACAAAGTTTTGTAAGTAACGCTATGGTAAGGCATAAGTCATCGGTTCAAATCCGACAAGGGGCTTTTGACACTCTTTCTCATAAAACTCCTATAAAAAGGTAGTATTCATATTGAAACATTAGGATGTTGATTTTATTGATAATAAAAACCTAATTGTATATGTATGATAATTGAATTAGAAATTGTATAATTTAACTCTAATAAGTTATTATTCTAATGAGTTAGAGTAGAGTAATTTTAAAAGAAAGTTGAAATTATAATGAATAATGATAAGTCGTCTCTTGAAGCGATAAATACATATTTATATTTTTTTTATTTTGAATTAGATTATTCAAATCAAACCCATTGTAAATAATTGTAAAGATTAGAAATCAACAAAAGGAAAAGTAAGTGGATCTAATGTTCTACAAAGTTTTGTCTTTAATTTTTAAAAATTAGGTGTATTCTTTAATATTATATTGTTAGTTAAAAGAGAAAACAATTCCACATTGTTTAGGAACAAGTTACAAATAGATTATGAGTTTATATATACCCACCCATACCCCACTTCTCTTATGAAAACAAGGAAAATGAGATTTGAGATTTATATAAAGACTTGTTTTGTAAGTTTTATTTTCACATTAATACTGACACTTTTAATGCTGATGTGGCAGAGAGCGCTTCCAGCGGGAAGTATTTTTTTGCAAATCACCTGAAAACTTTGTAAAATCAACTAGTTCCGTAATTTTTCAAAAAAAAAACCTAATTCGATAATATTTTTTTAAAATGGTATTTTTTAATAATTTAGTCATGATATTGAACTTCTAAAAAAGATTAAATTAATTTGATTATACATATTTTAATTCACTCATGCATTCATGTCATGTACACACTTTTCAACCATAAAAAAATACATCATAATCATAAAATTCAAAGTCGAGCCTCTCCTCAAGTTCAATTTCATGTACTTTTTATTTAGAGAAGTAAAACCTTTCTAGGGTTGTCCTCTTTTTCTTTTGTGCCATTATTGAAATTTCTTTCTATGAGTTTAGGATTTACTTTATTGTTTCTAAGCTCTTCTAAGATTTTCTTCCTATAAGAGTTGTGAAATTTTTTTAAGTTTGTGCGTCCTTTTTTTTTATTTCCTTTGTTCACTATAAAAAATAACATTTTTGGTGGAGAAAGAAATAATCACTAAAATTATAAAATTTAATCACTATAATTTATAGTGACTAGATTTAAAGTCGTCACTTGTTGACTAAATTTAAAATCATCACTTGTTGTTTTAAATGACTCCATCACTATTGTATTTGTGTCCATGGTTATGTAGTCATCACAATAATTCAAATTTTTTTGTGGCCAAAATTTTATACTAAAATTATAAGCATGACAATAATAAATTATCACAATTATTTAATTTTTTTGTGATAAAATTGGAATGGCAGCAATTATTCAATTTTTTGTGAGTAAATTTTTGACACAAAAATCATAAGCAATTGTGACAAAATTAAATTGTCACAATAAAATCTTAAGCAATTGTGACAAATTTAACTGATCATAATTATTTAATTTGTTTGTGATCGAATTTTTGGTATTAAAATCATAAGTAATTGTGACAAAATTAAATGGTAACAATAATTTTTCTATTCTGACATATTTTTTACTCTAAAAATAAATTTGTGGTAAGAAAAGTTGTCATTGTGATAAAAATATTCTTTGAAAACAATGAGAAAAAACATTATCACTCATATTATTTTATTAATGACAAAAGTTTCTTCACTAGTGTGTGTTGAAAGAGTGTTTCATAAGCTACATCACAAATGCCTCTTTATTAGTGTATATTTTTTTATGGGTTGACCCTTTCTTTATAAGGTGTATACATAATTTTTCAAAAGTTCTTAAATGTAAAGAAAATGTGTGGAAAGAAATGTGAAAAGTTTTTAGTAAACTTTTGCTAAAGTATTTTAAAGGGGAAATTTTTTTCATTGCATCTTAAAAGGAGAAAATATGCATTTTTGCTTTATTATTATTTATATAAATATTAAAAAAATTAATTGTAACACCCTAATTTTCGGGAATTCTGTGAATGTTGGCATAGGTTTAATTATGTTAGTGGGCCTCTAGAAGGCCCAAGCTTAAGATAGAACCTGGCAATTTTAGTTAATTTTTTTGTTCCATAAGAAAAAGGGGGTGAAATTATGAAATAGAACCTATGTGAAAATGTTTGAAAATGCTATAGGCTAAATTGAAGTGGCCAAATAAATAGGAGTGCAAAATAGGAGGATTTGCATGACAAACCTCCCATTTTACATGAAGTGGTCAGCCATCATGTTGTTGTAGACAATATGAGCACTTGATATCCATAATTTATGGTACAAATTGGTACAAATTGATAATGGGTTAGGTAAATGTTCCATGATAATGGATTAGGTAAATATTCCATGATAATAGGTTAGGTAAATGTATTACTAAGATAGGTATTACTTATTTTAACTGTTGAAATTGGATAGCTTTAGGGCGCGTTTTCAAAAAAACAACAATTGATTTCAAAATAACACGACAACAAGCAAAGCTTCCGCAATGAAAGTATTTTCCAAAATTAATCACTTTTCCTAAAAATGACTTAATCAAATTAGTTTCCTAGAAATATCCATGACGTTAAGGTGTGGCAATGGCGGTATGCATGTCTAGGATTGGATCCGAAGGGAGCTTGGTACTTAAGTAGTCCGATGGACTCACCACCTCTTTTCCGGTTTCCTACCTGGTGCACAGCTTCCTTTCACTTTAACCTATAATGAAATTATCTTTTAAAACACTAAGTAAATTTTTCTGGATCAACAATATAAAATGTTTTGAACGCTTCGATGCGGCATGTCCGATCCGGTCATAACGTCTGGGCCGGGTTTGGGGTGCTACATTTAGTGGTATCAGAGCCTAGGTTGCAACAACTCGGCTGTGGAATGGGTTTACAAAAACAAAGATTTTCGAAAACAAATTTTTTATAAAGAATGCGAAAAACTCGATTTTCAAAATTTAAATCTTTAGAAGGTGGCATTCCGAATTTCCGGCTCAAGTATGTAAGTATTACTCTGAACTCTTCTGAATATTTTTCTGACTTATCTGTCTGTACTGAAATCCTGCTAGGATACTCTAGATAGGATGATACTGAAACCATAGGAAAATCTGATAAGAGACTGAAACTGTAGCTAGACTTCAATTCTGCGAAAACAAACTCTGAACTACTGTTTGATTCATAAAACATCTGTAATAAACACTGGAATATTGAATTAATGTATAAAAATTCGTAATTAAGATAATACGATATGAGTACAAGAACTGTTTGTGGAAGAGGCCGTGGACGGAGCCGAGGAAGTGCTCGAGCGAGATCTTCATCTTCGAGACATATGCCAGCGGTGGATGCACCGGTACCACCGGCAACAGAGGTAGAGTCTAATGACCGCGGTGCCGAGGATGATACCCTGTTACAGACAATGCTTCGTGTTCTGGAAATAGTTGTCGGGGCAAGTACGGGTAATGGAGTTTGGGGATCTATTTCTAAATGACTTCGGGCTAACGGAGCGGAGATCTCTATGGGCGTGTCTGGTATAGCCCCGAATGTGACAGAATATTGGTTGGAGACCACAGAACGGATTATGGACAACTTGGACTGCTCTGAGGAGAATGTGAGTGAGGTATCTGAACTAAGTCCTTTGGGTCACTCGGTTAGGGTAGACAAACTGTATAGGGATGTACCCTTAGAAACTCAAGGTAAGATTTTTCCTGGAGATCTGATGGAGTTACCGTTCGGAGAGTTTGATTTCATTTTGGGAATGGACTGGCTTGTTAAGCATAAAGCGACTCTGGATTGTATTGCTAAACGAATAGTGTTAAGGACCACAAAGGATGAGGAGGTTATGGTGATAGGTGAGCGAAGGGATTATTTGTCCAATGTGGTGTCGGCTTTAAGAGCCGAAAGTGGATTCGAAAAGGTTATGAGGCCTATTTGGCATTTGTAAGTCAGTCAGAAGAGGAGGGATTGACAGTGGATAAGGTTAGGACCGTAAAGGAGTTCCAAGATGTTTTTTCGGAGGAGCTTCCAGGATTGCCTCCAAACTGAGAAGTTGAGTTTGGAATAGATTTGTTGCCTGGAACGGCGCCCGTGTCCATCGCACCGTATAGGATGGCACCGAAGGAGTTAGTGGAGCTAAAGGCACAAATTCAAGAGTTGTTGGATAGGGGCTTTATTAGGCCAAGCGTGTCTCCATGGGGAGCACCGGTGCTATTCGTAAAGAAGAAGGATGGTACAATACGGATGTGCATTGATTATCGCCAGTTGAACAAACTGAAAATTAAGAATAAGTATCCACTGCCAAGGATTGACGATCTATTTGACCAGCTTAGAGGGGCTTCTGTATTTTCCAAGATCGACCTTCGATCTGGATATCATCAGTTAAGGGTCAAGGAGGCAGATATCCATAAGACAACAGTCAGGACTCGGTATGGTCATTACGAGTTTCTAGTTATGCCATTTGGACTGACGAACGCTCCTGCAGCATTTATGGATCTGATGAATCGTGTGTTCCAACCATTTTTAGATCAGTTCGTAGTCGTCTTTATTGATGATATCCTGATATATTCTGAAACTGAAGCGAAACATGATGAGCATCTCCGTTTAGTGCTGCGAGTGTTAAGGGAAAAGGAACTCTTTGCGAAGTTCAGTAAGTGTGAATTTTAGTTGAGGGAGGTAACCTTCTGAGGACATGTGGTCTCTGCCGAAGGGATTAAGGTGGACCCTCGAAAGATTGAAGCAATTTTGGAGTGGAAGGCACCTAGGACGGTGTCAGAAATTCGAAGTTTCCTAGGGTTGGCAGGATACTACAGAAGGTTTGTGGAAGGTTTTTCTATGATGGCAGCACCTTTGACAAAACCCATAAGGAAAGGAGTACCGTTTATATGGACTAAGAAGCAGTAGGAAGCTTTTGAGAAGTTAAAGAAAGTTTTGACTGAAGCACCTGTGTTAATTCAGCCGGAGTCTGGGAAGGATTTTAGTGTGTACAGTGATGCATCACACGTGGGTTTGGGCTGCGTGTTAATGCAAGAGGGTAAGGTGGTTGCATATGCATCACGATAGCTTAAGCCTCATGAGGGGAACTATCCGACTCATGATTTAGAGTTGGCAGCAGTGATATTTGCACTTAAGATTTGGAGACATTACTTGTACGGGGAGAGGTGTATTATATACACAGACCACAAGAGTCTTAAGTATTTGTTTACTCAGAAGGAACTGAACCTTAGGCAAAGGAGATGGATTGAGTTGCTTAAGGATTATGACTGTTCGATCGAGTATCACCCAGGCAAGGCTAATGTGGTAGCCGATGCTTTAAGTCGTAGAACTGTATCTGATCTGAGAGCAATGTTTGCTCGTTTGAGTCTGTATGATGATGGCAGTTTGTTGGCTGAATTGCAAGTAAGGCCAACCTGGGTGGATCAGATTAAGGAAAAACAGTTGAACAATGAGTCTTTGGTCGCTCGTTTCCAACAAGTTAAGAAAGGGGAAACTTCTGAGTTTGGGTTAGATGGCGAAGGAGTTCTGTGTTTCCGAGGAAGAATTTATGTTCCGAAGGACTCTGATTTGAGGCAGACAATATTGAAGGAAGCTCATGGAGGACTTTGTGCTATGCACCCTGGAGGGAACAAGTTGTATCACGACTTACGAGAATTATACTGGTGGCTTGGACTTAAACGAGAAGTAACAGAGTTTGTAGGGAAATGTCTGACATGCCAGCAAGTGAAAGCTGAGCATCAATTACCCTCTGGACTGTTACAGTCAGTGAAGATACCACTTTGGAAGTGGGAGAGGATAACCATGGACTTTGTGAGTGGGCTGCCCTTGACACCATCAAAGAAAGACTCGGTGTGGGTGATTGTGGATAGGTTGACCAAATCGGCCCATTTCATACCTGTTCGTACTGACTTTTCACTTCAAAAGTTAGCCAAGTTGTATGTGGCGGAGATTGTGCGACTTTATGGAGCTCAGTTTCAATTATTTTTTATCGGGATCCCAGATTTACATCTTGGTTTTAGCAAAGATTGCATGAGGCGTTGGGGACACGATTGAATTTTAGTACGGCTTTCCATCCCTAGACTGATGGTCAATCGGAAAGGGTTATTCAGATTCTGGAGGACATGTTGAGGGGATGCGTGATTGACTTTCGAGGTAGTTGGGAGGATTACTTGCCGTTGGCAGAATTTGCATACAATAACAGCTACCAAGCAAGTATTCAGATGGCTCCATATGAGGCACTTTATGGGCAGAGATGTCGTACGCCTACGTGTTGGATAGAGTTGGGTGAACGACAAGTGCTTGGACTGGAGTTGGTGGTAGATACTGAAAGTAAGGTTAAGTTGATAAGAGATCGATTAAAGGAGGCATCTGATAGACAGAATTCGTATGTAGATTTGAAGCGTAAGGAGATTGAGTACTCAGTAGGTTATATGGTATTCTTAAAGGTTTCTCATTGGAAGAAGATATTAAGGTTCGGTAAGAAGGGCAAGTTGAGTCCACGGTTCATTGGGCCTTATCGGGTTTTGAAGCGAGTAGGCCGAGTGGCTTATCAATTGGAATTGCCTCCAGAGTTAGACAAGATTCACGATATTTTTCACGTCTCCATGTTAAGGCGTTATCGTGCTGACCCTGCTCATGTCCTGCCAGTTGCAGAAATTGAAGTTCAGACTGATTTGACCTTTGAGGAGGAGCCTGTGCAAATATTGGCTCGAGATGTTAAGGTTCTTAGAAGGAAATCTGTCGTGTTAGTGAAAGTACTTTGGCGTAATCATAGAAGGGAAGAAGCTACTTCGGAATCAGAAGAGACTATGCGTCAACAATACCCTCAACTAGTTGGATCAGGTAAATTTCGAGGACGAAATTTCTTTAAGGAGGGTAGAGTTGTAACGCCCCAAATTTCGGGAATTCTGTGAATGTTGGCATAGGTTTAATTATGTTAGTGGGCCTCTAGAAGGCCCAAGCTTAAGATAGAACTCGGCAATTTTAGTTAATTTTTTTGTTCCATAAGAAAAAGGGGGTGAAATTATGAAGTAGAACCTATGTGAAAATGTTTGAAAATGCTATAGGCTAAATTGAAGTGGCCAAATAAATAGGAGTGGAAAATAGGAGGATTTACATGACAAACCTCCCATTTTACATGAAGTGGCCAGCCATCATGTTGTTGTAGACAATATGAGCACTTGATATCCATAATTTATGGTACAAATTGATACAAATTGATAATGGGTTAGGTAAATGTTCCATGATAATGGATTAGGTAAATATTCCATGATAATGGGTTAGGTAAATGTTCCATGATAATGGTTTAGGTAAATGTTCCATGATGGGAATTTCATATCTTTTGTATTAAAGAATTAAATGGATGAAATATGAAATTTTATTAAAAGAAAAATGGGTGAAAAGAACAAATTTTTGTCCATCCTTGTTCATCATAGCCGAAAGTTAGAGAAGAGAAAGGAGAGGAGAAAGCTCTTGAATGTTCGGTCACTTGGGGAAGAAAATTGAAGGTAAGTTCATCGTAGTTTGCTTCTATCTTGATGTTCATGAGTTCTTCTTGATTCTACCTTAACTCTTGAAGCATATTTTGGTTTTTAGTTGTGTTGTGAGCATTTATTCATGAATTAAAATGAAGGAAATGGTTGTTGTTTCATGTTCTTTTGATGAAAAATGGAAGATAGGTGAAGTTGAGCCAAACAAATGAGCATGCATGTGCCTTAGATGCTAAGGGGAAAAATCGGCTAACATGTTGTGCTTTAAAATGATTAAATGGAGATTATACTTAAGTAAAATCATAGATATGTGATGATTGATTGGTGATATACATGTTTAAATAACATGCATGCAAGTTATGTGTGAAAGAGTGAATTTGGTAATAAATCTGCTTGGGACAACAGCAGTAACGTGAATTTGGAAAATCACCATAAATTGTGGGAGATGAATTAGAAGCTAAATAAATTATGTAATTAAAGCTTGTTGAGTCTAGTTTCAAATGAAACAAACGAGAACATATTTTGAATTCTGTACAATGACAAATTTGATTCGTAATAAAGAGTGGTCAGATTAGTCAAACAGTGAAATATGCGAAACTTTGAGAAAAATCTGGTATTGATTGGCCAAACCAAAAATTCTGAAAATTTTATGGATATAAGATATATGAGTCTATTTTCAGGGAAAATTAACGGCACTTGATTTGGAGTTTCGTAGCTCCAGTTATAAATGATTTAGTGACTGTTGCTCAGGAAGACAACTTGCAGTGAAATTATGATTATGTGGTAAACATTGACAAAAATTTGTTAATGAGTTGCTTATTGATTTCTTATAAGCTTACTATGATCTGTAGATGTGGTTGGCCGAATATTGTAAGGGTTAATACGTAGTTTGTATTTGAATAGTTAGATTAACGTGTTAGTAATCCAATTGTAGGCGGTTCGTGTGTGGATCTCGTCAGCATATCGTCGCAAACAGGTGTGTAACTAACACCCTCTTTCTTAGTCTAGATCGGCAAAAGTTGAAAATCCGAAATGCCGAAAACTGGTATTTTGTAGATTTGCGAGTGTGCGAATGCTCGTGAGGTAAATCGATTAATGTTTTTGGTAAGCTGCAATATTTGGACTGCAAAGTGCATGATTTCTGTGCCATCGATATTTTTAGGCTTAATGGGCCAAAATTGGAATGATGGGCCAACGGGCCCAATTCGGTAAGAACCCTCGGTACGTGATTCTGTTAGCACGTGAAAAGTAGGAATATGCACGAAAAACCCTAAAATATATAAATTACTGAAATACCTTTAAAAGTGGAAAATTTACTGTTTTACCTCTAGTAGATAAATTACCGAAATACCCCTAGGGTTAAATTGACCTAAATGCATGTTTGACTGTTGTTATTTACTGCATGCCATGTTGTTATTATCTGATGCATGGGATTGGGATATTGATGGAGGAAGTACTAAAAGTGGCTTGTCCACGTACTGGAGGCTTTGCCTCAATTTACTGTTAACTGAGCAGCAAGGCTGCAACTGTGGAGTGTTGGGCTGGGTGGGTTGAGCTATTCCCTATATGGAGTGTAGGGCTGGTACGGGTGGAGTGTAGTGGTTGGTGGGTTGAGTAGTCTCCCCAAATGAGATTGCATATGTTATTGATGTTGCATGTATTTTGAAATGGGCCTATGGGCCATACTGTTATCTGAATAAGGGGCTAAGGCCCAGTTTATTGTAATTTGAAAAGGGCTCTGGTCCAGTACCACTGTTACCTGAATGGGCTTAGGCCCAATAGACTTGAGCTGACTTGGGCTTTGAATGGGTTTTCCTTACACACTGAGTTTCCCCAAACTCACCCATTTTATTTTCATCTACGCAGGAAATCCCCAACCATAGTGGGCTTGGAGCTGTGAGGGAATTCGGAGTGGCCACCCGTTCTGAAAGTTTGATTTTCTTCTGGTGAACTGGACATCCTTTTATTTACGTTTGAAGTTTTGGGTTTTTAAATGTAATAAGGCCGCTTAATTATTTTTGATGGTTTTAATATGTATTACTAAGATAGGTATTACTTATTTTAACTGTTGAAATTGGATAGCTTTAGGGCGCGTTTTCAAAAAAAACAACAATTGATTTCAAAATAACACGACAACAAACAAAGCTTCCGCAATGAAAGTATTTTCCAAAATTAATCACTTTTCCTAAAAATGACTTAATCAAATCGGTTTCCTAGAAATATCCATGACGTTAAGGTGTGGCAATGGTGGTATGCATGTCTAGGATTGGATCCGAAGGGAGCTTGGTACTTAAGCAGTCCGATGGACTCACCACCTCTTTTCCGGTTTCCTACCTGGTGCACAGCTTTCATTCACTTTAACCTATAATGAAATTATCTTTTAAAACATTAAGTAAATTTTTCTGGATCAACAATATAAAATGTTTTGAACGCTTCGATGCGGCATGTTGGATCCGGTCATAACGTCTGGGCCGGGTTTGGGGTGTTACATTAATTCAAAATTTAATTTTAAAATTAATTGAGACAAATGTCTTTTAAGAAAGATATTGCATTAGTTTTAATATAAAATGGGAATACAATAAATAGTCATTACAGAACCCGATAAAACAATAAAGAAAGTAAATAGGCGTTATACTAAGTGATAGCCAGCTAGTATCCAAAACACAAAAGATATCTTCTATGCTCTTCTAAATCAAATATATGTCAAAAACCTTTTTATCCTAGGCCTCTTTTCAAGAGAAAAATCAATGTTTATCGTCCATGGAATGCTCCTTACCTAAAGCCATCTAAGAAAAAGACATGCAAGGCAATCCTTCATTGAAAAGCGACTTGTTTCATGAGCAAAGTCGCATTGGACCAACTGATGGGCAAACATATTTGTTTTAGGAAAAATATGATGAAAACAAGAAGATTGAAAGGTGGATGTAACACCTCAAAACCTCGATATCACAATTTGGTATTATTCCAAGAAGTAGTAAATAGAATTTTTTTTCGAAAAAATCAATTAGGATTAATTTGTAATTAGAAGTGGTAGTTTAAAAGTGATGTGTAATAAATTTCCATAAAGCATGGTATTAATTGAAAGGTGATAAGAAGAAAATGGACTAAAATTACAATTATGCCATAAAAAGGATTTTTGCTGATAAAGTGCATATGAGAAGTTGTAAAGGGGCATAATGGACTTCTCATAAGAGATTATGTAACACCCTAAAATTTCCAGTAAGGCACATGGTACTGCTTTAAGATTGAAGATAGTGGGATTTCGAGAAAATTTGAAAAAATTGTCAAATAAAGGATTTCTTATGGAAAATAATTTGATTTTGGTTATGAGAATTAATGAAAAGAATTTTAGAATTGAGAATATGGCAAATGGACTAAATTGTAAATTCTAAAAAGTTTGAAAACTAAAGTGCAAAATTAGACAAAATATGGAATATGAGTTATTATTGACTAATTGACATAAGAATAAGTTGGAATATATGTTAGTGTGATAAAAATCACTTTTGGAACCAAATTAGAAAATATTTGAAAGTCTAGAGACTAAATTATAAATTTTCATTTTTGCTGAGAAATGGGTAAAGTTTAGTTCTCACCATTCATGAATTTATATTAAAAGTTATATGTGAATTATGAGATTTAGATTGGATAAGTGCTTGTTGTTATGAAGAAACCGTGCTTTGAGGCAAAAAAGGGAAACAATAATTTTGTCATCTAAGGTTGGTTATTTCTCAAGAATTATATTTTGGAAATATTATTTTGATGAGATATTTGAGATTTGAGATTATTTTGAGCCATTATAAGTGTTTTATGTGAATGGATTAAATGTGAACCATATTTTTTTATGAAATTTGACTAACTTTTAACTTTGAAGTTTTTATGTGTTATAAAAGAAAAAAAAGGGAAAAAGAGAACACCCCTCCAATTCAGCCATACCGGCTAGTCAGCCCTTCCATGGAGGTTTTCTTATTCTTCTATCATTTTCCTTGCTTTTTCTTGAAAATCTTTTAAAAACCCATCACTGGAACCTTGAGTTTTAGCTAAAATCACTTGGAAATCATCTCATAAACTCATCAACACTTTCAAAACCTCGATTTTTAGCAAGGTTTTCATGGGTGTTAGAGAGAGCAAATGGAAGCTTGAAAGAGAAAGCTTCATAAAGGTTAGTAGTGGTGTTTTTTACCTTCTTAACTTGATATTTCTTATGGATTATTATGAAAAAGCTTGGAAAGCTTTTGAGTTAATTTTGGTTATATTTTTGTGTGTATAGAAATAAGGGAAATGGTGGAAAGTAAGCTTCCAAGCTATTTATTGGGGCATTCAAGTGGTAGAAAGCTTGGTTTTGAGCACAAGTTCATCGAAGAGGTAAGTACCTTTGGATTTGCTAGTGCTCCTTTAATGATAAGTTTATGAGATATAATTGTCGAAACCATTTTCAAATCGAGTTTTGGAAAATGGGAATCGATTTTAAAAAAACGAAAACGGGAGTCACCACCAATCTTTTTAGGTGTGATTGGATCACCTTTAAAACATTTTGTTTTAAAATCATTAGTTTTGGTCCACGAAATAAAAGAACGGGTTCAGGAGTCGGTTACATACAAGGAAGGATTAGCACCCTCGTAACGCCCAAAAATTGGTACCTAATTGATTCTCAAATGTCTTTAATGTCAGAAATTTAAAAAAATTTTAAGATGTAATTCTCTTTAAAATACTTTGATTTTGAAAATTTGGGTTCACTCGTATCAAAACATTGACACTAAGTTAACCTTTTGGAAATCCTTATCTCGAAACGACAAATCGCCACATCCAATAAGTTAGGACACAACGCTTTGAAATTCCAAGACAGTTGCTCGTATTTTGAAAATCTTAAAAACTTAGAAGGGTACTTGACTATTCGAACTCAACGAGAAAAGTTGCAACCCAATAAGTTAGGGTACTACTTTTCTCGAAGCTTTCAAATACTAAGCATTGCCTTTTTTATTTTTAGAAAACTTTTAAATATTGTTTTAAATGACCTTTTAGAGTGACAATTCTATATTACCAAACATAGATATTCAAACAGCGTATATTACAAAGTATTATAACACTTTATATAAATGCAATCACTATATAGAGGGTAAAATAGAATAATAAAAATAATCATGCTAAGCAAATAGGAATATACCCAAAAGAAAGCATAATAAATGCACTAATTATATACAATATATCATAAATAAAACATTAAATAATATAAAAAACATGGTAAATATTAATGTGTAAAATATGTATGAGTAAAAAAAGATGACATGCATAGCAAATGGATAAATAGAATCTACATAAAATATAAAATATACAATCCAATAATTTAATGTACACATGAATGAATTAATAAATGAAATGATGCATATAATACAATATAGCAATGTACATATATAAAAATATGCATTTGAAAGTAAATTATAAAAGTCTAAGATATTACATAACATATGAAATACATAACGTAACAATAATACATTAATTCTAAAGTAAAAACAAATATTGTATAATAATAAAAAAACATAAGTTTTAAAAATATATGTATAATATAAACAACTGATAAATAGAATGAGCATATAAAAAATGTGATATTTAATAATAAATTTAAAATATAATATATAATAAAAAATATATTTATAATAATAATAATTATATAAAAAATAAAAAATATATTGGTTTAGAAAAATAATGTATAAAATATCAAATATGTAAAAGAATTTATATTTATAATGAAATGATTATATAATATATATACATGCATAGAAAATATATATTTGAAAATAAACTATATAAAAAGGTTAAATATTATGATATATAAAATACATAGTCAAATGTATAAAAGATAGGAAAAAATATACATATTTGAAAAATGAAGAAATTAAAATAAAAAAGGGTTGAAAAGCTAAGATAGACGAAGAATAAAATAAGAACAAACCACAGAGAGTAAGAACGCAAGAGGGAGAGAAATTTGAGTGAATGCTCTCAAGAATTCTTATTGCTTCCCAAAACTCCAGTCCTTTTACAATGAAGGGAGAGACCTCTATTTATAGTTGAGCCTCCCCAAATCCAACGGTACAGATCAATTACATCAACGGTTAAGATTAAAGGATATCTACAAATTAAATCTCCAAGATTACAAAATCATATCTTCTAAGATTGTATATCATATCTAAGATTGCAATCATATCTAAGATTGTATCATATCTAAGATTGCAATCATATCTAAGATTGTATCATATCTAAGATTGCATATCACATCTAAGATTGTATCATATCTAAGATTGTATCATATCTAAGATTGCATATCACATCTAAGATTGCATATCATTGAAGATTGTATTTCCATATGAGTCAAGCTTGTAAATGAACCTTAAATCTTTTCAAGTAATGGGCCATTCCGATCAGGCCAAATTATATTTGTAATTCTGGACTGAACTTGGACTTCGTTTTTTTTTTGGGTTTATTATTTTAAATACTGAAATGGGCTGGGCAAAATTGAGTGTCTACAGTAATAATTAGTGAAATAAATGGCTAAAAAATTGTGTGTATTGTTATTGCGAGTAGTCAATATTTAAGGTGTTAAGAAAAGTTGAAAGAAAATGGTAATATTGTTAAATCTTAACTTTAATTACATGAAAATGAGCTAATAATGTATTATGAAAAGTTTCAATGCGATGGAAAATTCGATTGTTGGAATATTCATAAATGGGAAAGAAATGTTATAAAAATTTGAGATGTGCAAAAATATGAGAATTTAACCATTATTAGAAGAAAGTATGATATAGCTTGATAAGAATAAACTAAGGATAAATGGGTATATATGTAATATGGAAATGTAAAGTTATTGAAAATCGGTCAACAAGCATGTAATAGAATTTGATTCTTGATATATGGAACTACATGTGAAAGGTTTGTAAATTTAAAATATGTGACATGGTGATATAGTCGCCTGGTCAATAATTGAATATTTGAAATGGAAATGGAAATTGTTGAATGCTCAATGAGCACACATAGGTGGAATTTGATATGTGAAATTTGTTTTGAAATTATATATGGCAAGAGATATGTGTGATTATATGAATAAGTACATATGTGAACATGATTGAATAACCATGTGCCTTGTTATTGTATAATGGATGTTTGATAAAAGCATTGTCCTTGTAACTTTGTAGAATAGTCTAGGACACATATGACATTTCATAAGGAGTTAGTTCTGCACATTAAACTGATATATGTCACTGAACAGAGATATAAAATGTTGCCTTACGGCATAACGCTTCGGTGCAAGTTGGGCCCTTTACATGTTGGTGTAATTGGTTAGAGGCACTTTTAGTGCTATATATGTTGGATTTGGGATCGAATCCCATGTGTCCGAACCATATTTTACTAGGATTACAAAGAGCTACGAAAATGAATATGATAATAATTTATTTTGGAATGTGAGAAATGAGTAATGAACTTAAATTACAATAAGTTTTATGTCACGCCTCGATTTTATTGATATTTTTTTCATAATTGAATATAAAAATAGGTTTTTGGTTTGATGGTTAAGAGATAATGAATTTTTTCTCTGAAACCCAAGTTCAAATCCCTTCCTTCCCATAATTTTTATCTTATTCATTTTTGCCCAAAACGTTAGGTTGTCTTCCCTTTTCTTTTTAACCTAGGTATGTAACGTACTTTTTATTTGTTGTTCAACTCTTTTCTCATTTTCTTCTTACTATTGCCGCCCCCTCTTCTCTTTTCTCTCATTTTCAATTTTCTTTTCTTTTCTTTTTCATTGTTGTCGCCCCTTACCCCTAAACCCTAATTTTCTGTCATTTTCTTCTCTATTGTATCATCCATCCTTTCTCATTTCCTCTCTTGCTTATTTTATTTTTGTGGCTTGTTCTCTGGTAGTTTTCTTTTTCTTCCATTACACCATTTTTGCTGAATCTTTGTTCTTTTTCTTTCATTTTGGATTCGTAGAAGTGTAAGTTTTCAAGATTCGACTCTGTTTACAAATGCAAATAAATTATAAGATCATTTTTTTTATGTTTGTTCGATTCTCACAAACTATTCCAATCGATTCTAATGTGTGTTTTTTATGGAAGGTCTAGATTTGAATGTCTCGAATCATTAATGATGTCATTAGAGACCGATTGCATCAACTATTTAATCAGTTAAAGTGTAAGTGAACTCCAAACATCAGATTTGAATGGTTATTCTTTTTCTTTGATTTGGCCGAACCCTATAGGGTGAGTAGTGATTGATTTCTAATAATTATTTCTGTGTGTTAGGTACAAATCTAAACTAGATTTAGTCATATCTGAACTTTAGACCTGTAAATTAGCGATAGTGCTCCAGATTTTTGTTATTCAGGTGTGGGTCTTAACTTTATGTGTTTGGTGTTTGATGATAGCATGTGTGTTATTGTTGAGTGTTTATTGAGTGGTGTATGTGTTATTTTGGTGTTGGTCAAATATTCAAGGGCCTTAAAATGTGGCTAACCGAATGTGTAAGTGCTATAAGGGTTCAGTCGATTGTATGATCATTGGAATTGGTTGGTTTGTATTGTTATTACTTGTCTTGTAGTATGTTGATTGTTACTGTTTATTGACTGCATGTTGAGCATGCCTAGTACATTGTTTATTGCTTGTATGTAAAAACACACTACTGATTAATATTGTTATTACTAAATGCATAAAAATCATGCCATCGATATTGATAAATTGAATGCATGTTAACCATGTTACTGTTATTGAAATTGAAATTGATGAGGATGATTTGCTACATTATTGATATGACATGTCGATTGTATGGGGATTAAGATTGATGGGTGAAAAAGGAGTTCCGTGGAGTGCTGGCGATTTATTTGCATTATTGTATTGGCAATATATCTACAACCCTGGAGTATTGTTCAAAGTTTTGGCGATTTATCCGCAACTTACTGGTAGCTTGTCTGCAAAATTACTAGCAGTCTAACTGCAAATTATTACTGGTGGTTCGTCCACATTGAGCTACGACTATTATTATTTTGGTGTTCGGATGATGAGTTTTAAGGAAATTTTGGTGTGTAGCGGATGGATGGGCAGGAAAAATGCACTGTCTTCATAGGAGCATGCTCATGCATACATACTATATTTTTATGATGTCATGCTCTACTGTGATCTCAGAAATGTTGTTGGCTATATGCTTTACTGTAATTTTGATTGTCTGTATGTATATACATTGTTTACAATGATTAATATTCACACCGAGCTTTTTAAAGCTCACCCCTATAGTTTTATCTTTACAAATAATCCTCGAGGTTAGGATAGAACACATCATATGGAGGTTTTGTCTTGATTTTATTATGGTTTTTAGGACTATAATTTAGTTAACTTTGGAATGTGATGTGGGTTTGTTTATAATTGAGATTTTGCATGCATGGACTTTTGTTAAAAATCGAACAATCCTAATAACTAGCTTAATATTGCATAAGACACGATTTTTCATATAAAATTAAAGGCTTCACTTTTTCCGTTGCCTTATAATGGAATTGGAGTTAAAAAAAATTGACAAAATCAAATGATCTTTTCTCAAATAACACGACTTTTAATGAACTAGACTCTAAATTTAATCTACTTAAAAATTGGACTTTTTTTACAACTATCCTAAGTTTTTTCTTTAAAATCAGGCAAGGTAGTAATTACAAAACTGAAAGGTTTTTACTAGGCCATTTCAGTGTCAAATGTAGTCTTTAGAATTCAGCCATAACGTCTGAGTAGGGTTAGGGAGGTTACATTCTACTTATAAACTTATAAGTGATTTTTTAACATGTCTACTTTACTTAAGATATGGAGTGAGAAATGTATTAAGGGTGATAAAATGGTAATAAACTATATCTGGGACCATATGCTAATGATTATGATAACAAATAATATATGAAATAAGAATTTGACATTCTAAAGCCATCAACACGATAAGAAAGAAATATTAATTTCATTATGCAAAACTCATGAAATGTGGTTAAAACATAGAATCAATAATGGAATCATATTTTGTAGTGGGATTAAAATTATTATGGTAGAAGTTGGGAAATGAATCACACTTATGTGTTAAGCCCTAATGTAATGTTAAAACAAGAATGGCTTAACTTAATCTTAATGTTATATAAGACTCAAGACTACTATGAATAAAGTAGGATAGAAAAACCTTGGGTACTTACTAAACTCTTTGAGCTTAATGTGTTGGTGGTTTAAATGCATAGGTTTTGGATTCATTGAAAAGCTTGAGGTTATAACTTGGGAGCTTTGCATCACCCTTCAAATTAAAGTTATATTATTTATATCTTTTTCATTTTTTTAGAAAATTTAGTAATGGCATGTACTTACAAAGTGTATTGTATACTAAATTTGCAAGTTTTACGAAATGTATTAATGTTTTTAACTTTAACAAAGAAACTTTGACTGTGATTTTGATTTGATCATGTTTTCATGTTGTTTCTAGGCTTAATCATGTTTTATCATTGTTCTAAGATGTACTAAAACATATTTTTTAGGTGATTGGGGTCAATTTGGAGAGTTTTTAGGTTACTTAGAGGGTGATGTCGCGACCTTGCCTTTGCAATGCCCTGACTTTGTTCAATCACCAAGCGATGTCGCGACATCAAGTGTACGACGTCACGACTTTGGGCATTGTTCAAGCATTGTGCACAATTTTGCACCACTACACTGTTTTTAATCCATTTTGGCTTTCGATGGCTCATTTTTTACCCTAAACACTTCCAATCACCCACAAAATCATTCTATATGATTTTAAACTGTTTATAAAACTCTCAAATTATTTTTAATATAAGCTTATGTAATTTTATAAAAATGTTTAAGGTTTGAAATTTTAATATGCTCTGGTAGCATCTCCCATTCGTACTGTACACTGGGAGGGTGAAGGGTGTTACATATTATATTTAGATTTGTTAAAAATGAAAAGATGTTGGACATTAGGAAAGATTTTTAGCCATTAAATTTGAGTGGAAAGGGAGAATTAATATAAGCCACAAGATGTGTACGCGTTTAGACTATTTTATGATTAATAAAAGAAGAAAAAAAAGAAGAAGCTAATTTCAATCCCTTCCCTCTCATGGTTATTTTATCTCTCCCTTCATGCTAAATCAAAATCCACTAAAAACCCATGGAATTTTTTTGATACCCTAATGAAATCTTGCTTTTTAGACCTTTATAATCTTACCTATCATCTTAGAGCTCAAATTTTTCTTATTGGAAGAAAGAGAAGTTGTAACTACTAAGAGAAAGTAAAGAAAGAAATGTAAGAAAGCAGGTTTTCTGTAACGCTCCAAAATTTTGCAATGGCATAATTTAGTACTTTTTTGGGAAGTGCATAAGAAATTCCCGAGAAGTAAAATTTGGATTAATTAGTAATTTTATGAATTATAGAAACATTGGAGGTAATTATTCACAGTGAAGTAAGATGAGACTTTTTAAATTTAAGTATGGAGTAAATTGTAATGGCGAGGAGAATAAGGACTAAAATGTAAATTTTCCATAAGAAGGATATTTTAGATTTTTCATAGAGTTTATATTTATACTTAGAATATTTTAGATTTTTCATAGAGTTTATATTTATACCTTAGAATTTAAAATTATGTCTAGAAGAAGGGGGAGTAACTTGAGCCATATTGAGATTTTAAAATAAGGGACAAATACTATCCACACATTTTATGTTGACTTTGACTTTTGACTCATTTTCTTTTTTAAATAAATTAAAGGTAAGAAAAGATGAGAACTTTCTCATCATCTCCCCATACATTCAACCACCAATGAAAGAAAGACAAAGGTCTTTTCATTTTGATTTCGTTTCTCTAGTTCCACCCAAATTTCACCTTTTATTTTCACATTTTCTTAAAAATCTACTTGAAAATCCCTAGCGCTCCATACCCGACCTGACCGCTAAATTTGAGGTGTAAGATGATGCATTTGTTGTCAAAGTAACTATGATTTCATTTAAATATCTAAAAGACAAGTCATACAAGTAATTAAGTTTTAAAACTTAATAAAACACATTATTTATTCAAATCCAAGTTATAAGCGAACTTACGATAGCTTGGTACAACCGACGGACTAAAACGTGAAAATGGCTAATTCAGGGGTAATATCGTGACATCGAAGGATGAATGCTTCAACATTAGGAGCAAAATCATGATGTCACTATTTCAACTTTGTTGAGTCGCGACCCTAAAGATGGGAACTTAACATCACGACCTCAATAGGGGAATGTCATGACCTTGAAGATAATACGCTTAGTTTCGCGACACCAACAGGGGGATGTCAGAACTATGAGGATAGTTTCCCCCAAATTTTGCATTATTCTTCTCAAACCTACCAAGTACTAATACCAAATGGCCTAAGTGACCCAATAACTCAACATTTTACATTTTAGGCATTAATTCAAATGCTAACCACAATCTTTTAACACATTATCACATCCATATTCATATTCATCCTAGTCATATGCATCATTCTCTATTACTTGGCATGCAAACAATACCTTATTACCAAGCATACATATAGAAATTGAGTGTGCACACTCATGTTTGACTAGATTAGTGCATATACATATCATCCAATAAACATGAACATATACGAAGTGCAAGTTTCTACCGCAAGTACCAAAACATCCAAAATTAACCTATAGACCTTTTCAAAAGGCATATGCCACATGCTAATTATGTTAAATTTTTTGTTAGCTCATTGATTGATGCTTTAAACGTTAATTATGTTATTCATTTTGAAATGCTAATGATTGTTGAGATTATTTCATATTTACATACGAACTTACTAAGCTTTATAACTTACTTTGTTTAATTTTTGATGTTTTATAGTTCTACAAAGTTAGCTCGAATCCGAGGATCGTCAAGGACTTTATCGCACTACTAGATATCTATTTTGGTACTTTTGAAGTGTGTATATATTGTATATGGCATGTATAGGCTTGAGTCATTTTTGTATGTTTGATGAACATGTATTTAGGCCATTTGAGTTAACTTGTGATGGTGAATTTGATGTTGTCTATAAATGTGCAAATGGTATTAATTTGAGTTTGGTAATTGACCTATAATGAATGATTGAGGTTGAATGGATAATGTATGTTTGGAATGGTTTAGTTAATTGAATAGTATATGTGAATTAGGTATGAAATTATATGGCAAATTGTGGTATATTTGTGATTTATATTAATGGTAAAGAATTGGCATTGAATTGAGTATTGAATTGGTTTATGACTTGTGGATACATATTTTTTTTTCTTAAAATGGTACCAATTGAGCTTGTGAAGGTATGTGCAAAATGGGTGGCAAAATGGCTTGGTAAATGGCCCATTTTTTGTCCATATGGGTAGAGACACGGGCATGTGTCTTAGCCGTGTGTGACACATGGTCATGTTACACGGCCATGTGCCCCATGGTATTGAATTTGAAAACAAGTCAGTATGCCCCACACGGCCTCACACACGGGCGTGTTAGTTGGCCATGTGGCATAAGTCAGTATACCCTATAGGATTGGCATGGCCTGGCACACGAGCGTGTATTGCCATTTTTATAGTACACGAATGTGTGTGTTGGTCGTGTGACCCAAGTCAGAGAGTTACACGGGGTCTGACACGGGTTGGGATACAGCCATGTGCTCTCATTTCGAATATCCACATGGCCTATAACATTATCGTATCTGGTGGCCGTGTGAGACACACAGCTTGGACAGACGGGTGTGTGTCCCCTGTTTTGAGAAAAAAAATTTAAAGTTTCTTGAATTATCGATTTAGTCTTGAACCACTTCTAAAGCATGTTTAGGGCATCATAGGCTCGTAATAAGGACAATTTGATTGAGGTTGAATGATAATTGTATGTAATGATTGAATGTATGATAAAAGTATGTTTAAAAATATTGTAAGTTTAGTAATGCTCCGTAACCCTATTCCGGCTTTGAATACAGGTGAGGGGTGTTTCATGACAAGAATGATAGAAAGTCAACATCATGTTATTGTAGCTGTGTAGGTGGGAATCTAATAACTTGGAAAAGTAAGAAATAAACGGTTGTATCAAGATCTAGTGTTGAAGCAGAATACCATGTCATGGCTCATACGACATATGGTTGAAAGCTTTACTCAATGATTTTGGTATCATCTATTCAGATCTTATTCCTATACATTGTGATAATCAGCCTGTAATTCATATTACAAGCAATCATGTTTTTTATGAATGAATAAAGCACATCATGTCAATTGTCATTTTGTGGTCATGCAGTTACATTAAAGCACTTAAGAAGGAAGACTTCCTCAGATTGAGTGACAAGCTTTGCATGATAAATATATATGCTCCAACTTGAGGGGAGTGTTAGTTGCATTTCTATATCTAGTAACAATTAGATTCATAAAGCTGATTTCTAAGGATCATAGAATTGATTTGTAGCGATTTTTTTATGATTTCTTTTCTTTTTCTATCCTTTTTAATATGTATGAATTCTTCACTTCTGAGATGAATAGCACACAAAAATATTCTTTTCTTTGCAATTATGCTTGTTTACAAAAAATTTGATGCTAATATTTATGTATATACATATACTATAGGTTGGTTTTGATTAGGTTGAGGAGCATTATGGATCTCAGGGCTTGATAATTGTGGGTTATTTCCATGCAAATGTGATATTTAAGGCATTGTGGCAAAGGACATTGGTGATCATATTTGCCACTATTTTCCTCAAGCTGCCATTCTCTTGGTATGTATTTTGATAAATGCTAGAAGTGTATATATTGTTATATATGCTGCTTTGCTTGTTATAGTAGGTTTCAATCCTTTTTTGTTCTGTGACTTTGTCTTCTATTGTTAGATAACAAAAAGCTCGAGGTTGTGCTCAAAGGAAAAGGCCAAGTCCCGTGATGCAAGTTCATGTTCACTCGTGGTATTTATATTTTAATTTTTACCTATTGGGTTTTGTTTAATTTGCGGGCGAACTGAAGGGAGTACAGTTCCACTGCCCGTGTAATACTGTCCATGGTAGTAGGGAAAAGCTACATTTTTAGCTTACGATTTACGGTAATAGGAGTTAAAATCAGTGGGCTTGATGGCTTTATTGCTTTATATATCCATGTAAGGTAGTTTGACGTATTTACTCCCCATGACTTAAGCTGATTACATTTTGTGCTGAGTACTTGGACAACCTTGAGTTTTTATATATTTGGTTCGTATATTTTGGTTTATGTCGTAAACTTCTTGTCTGATCTATAGTGTTGGCTGCAAATGCAATTGCTATTCCTAATTCAGTGGCATAGAGGTTCCACTGTTCTCTCTGTTAGAAGGTGGATTACCTTAAACGAACAACAGCTCTTGTTGGCTGGAAGGGTCATTACCTAATTAGGTTTTTTTGCATTTATATGTGGGTTAATGAAGTACTCATTTTGTCCATTCCGTAGATGAGGAAGTATTTGGAGATGCTATTCTACGGAGCACTCCATCTCTATATATCTTGTAGATAATGTATCTTAGTTGTAAACTTGTATGTGCGCTTTGAATGTTTTCACTAACCATCATATTTTGTGCCTCCTGTAGTAATGTTAAACTCAGAGTACCTTTCTTTAAAATGACCTTTGATACTAGTTTCTAGTCATTTAGGGGCATTTTCCTTTAGAAATTTGATAGATGAATGCATTCATGGGTTTGATAGATGAATGCATTCATGGGTTCAACAATTTTTATTTTATCTTTTGCTAGTAATGTTGTTTATCTTGTCATGTATTAATGTTAAAGTTGTGTGACCCAAATTCTAAGTGATTGCTTGCAATTCAAGTTAAACAAAATATATTTTCTTTCTAGAAGATTTAGTATTTATTAGTATGATATATTTAACATTTATTAGCATAGTTTATTTGACCTACTAATTTAGCCTATAAATAGGTTCTTTTATAACTTAGAAAATATACCCATTAGAGATTAGAACTCATAACACATTTAGAGAATTTTGTGTTTACATTTTGAGGGTTTTTTGTTTTCGGGTTTTCGTGGTTTAGTTTTTATCTCCATCTTTTGTACTCTTCGTTCTTTTGCTATTATAGTAAAATTATCTTTGCCCGTGGTTTTTTATCCTCTTTGGAGGGGTTTTTCCACGTTAAATTTGTGTGTTCAATTTCTCAATTTATTCCGCTATTTTTTTACTTGTTGTTTAATCAGATCGATCCTAACAAGTGGTATCAGAACTAGTTCAATTTTCATATATCAGCCCGTTCAGAGATGGAAGGAACAAGTTTTGAAATTGAGAAGTTCGATGGTGAGACAAATTTCAATCTATAGCAAGTTCGGATAATGACAATTCTAGTTCAAATCGGATTAAAAAAGGTTGTTACCGGGAAAAAGCCTAAGAATATAAATCAAACAGAATGGGAAGAGCTTGATGAAAAGGTATTTTCTGCAATTCAATTGTGCCTCGCAAATACAGTATTACAGAAGTTATTGATGAAGAAAACCTCATCTTCCTTGTGAAAAAGGTTAGAAACGCTTTATGTGACTAAGTCTCTAGCTAACCGTTTAATGTTGAAATAACGTCTATTTACATTTCGCATGAACGAATGTGAGCTTCTTAGAGATCATATCAGTCAATTCATTACTCTTTTAAATGATTTAAAGAACGTTGAGGTTCATATTGACGATGAAGATCAGGCTATGCTATTATTGTGCTCTTTAACCCCTTCATACAAGTATTTCAAGGAGACCTTGATTTATGACAGAGACAAACTCTTGTCCAAAGATGTGAAGGGTCATTTGTTGAGTAGAGACAAACTCAACAATGAGTTTGGTTTGGATAGCAAGACAATTAGACAAGCTTCTATATTGGTAACGTTAAAGAAACGTGACAAAATGTGTCGTTATTGTAAAAAGTTCGGTCATGTCAAAGCAGATTGTTATAAACTGTGAAATAAAAGAGCTGCTGAAAGTAACGAAGAAGATGTAGCTGGTGCTAATTTGGTCGATGAAAGTAGTGATGATTTCTTATTAGTGTCAACGAGCGATAACTCTAAGCTCACGTCTTAGTGGATCCTAGATTAGGGATGTTCTTTCCACATGTGTCCCAATAGAGAATGGTTCTCCACATACAGTTTAGTTGTAGGTGGAGTTGTGCGCATGGGAAACGATTCATCTAGTAAGGTAATTGGTATTGGTACTGTTAAAATTAGGATACACAATGGGACGATTAGGACACTCTCAGATGTTAGGTATGTACCTGATTTACAAAAGAATCTTATCTCCTTGAGTATTTTAGACTTGAAAGAATGCAGAATCAACACCGAGTCGAGCGACATTAAAGCATATTGTAGAGCTCTCGTTTTATTAAAAGGTAAAAGAATCGACAGTTTTTATATTCTGAAAGGTTTTATAGTGACCATTGAAATCGGATGTCTCTCGTCCGTTACGGAGTTGAAGTCAACTCGTTTGGAGCAGAGGCAACTTGGTCATAGGAGGGAAAAAGGCATGATCGCTTCGTTGAAGAGAGGTTCTATTTTGGATGTAGGTTTTGAAAAGTTAGGGCACTATATTCGTGAAAATCAGACCCGGGTTAGTTTTGATTTGGTAGTGCACAAGTTGAAGGCTAGAAGTCTTCTAGCTTCTAAGCACAGATTCGACTTAGTTAATTCCCTGCATAGTTCAGAATAAGCCCATGGCGGGCTTTGACAAAGATGGCGTTGTAAGAATTCGTGTCAATGTGGATATTGTTAGAGTTGTATGACCCAAATTCTAAGAGATTGTTTACAAGTAAAATTAAACAAAATATATTTTCTTTCTAGAAGATTTAGTATTTATTAGTATAATATATTTAGCATTTATTAGCATAATTTATTTGACCTACTAGCCTATAAATAGGATGTTTTACAACATTAGAAAATACACCCATTAGAGATTAGAACTCATAACACATTTAGAGAATTTTGTGTTTACGTTTTGAGGGTTATTTATTTTCGAGTTTTCGGGGTTTAATTTTTATCTCCATCTTTTGTACTATTCATTATTTTGTCATTATAGTAAAATTATTTTTGCCTGTGGTTTTTTATTCTCTTTGGAGGGATTTTTCTACGTTAAATTTGTGTGTTCAATTTCTCAATTTATTCTGCTATTATTTTTACTTATTATTTAATTGGGTCGATTCTAACAATTAGTTTTATACAAGGATGCATCCAAGAAATGGAAACTGGCTGGACCTGATGGAGGCAGCCGATTGGTAATCAAGGAGCCAGCAGCAAATGTTACATTTCATCTAAGAAATGGCAGGATATCGTAGACTTGGATGACCATCTTGACGACATTAAGAAGTAAGAATCTTATGGGATTCTTTTCTCTTCTGTTATAACATAAATATCTGATGCACATTTTATCTCCGAGGGACTGGCTTAATCCAGAACTATTCAAGTAAGATCCTTCATTGGTTGGATTAAGGTGATGGCTGATGCGGAGACTTGTTCTGCGAGACTACGAAGTTGAGAATGAATTTGACAAACAATGCGCTTAGAGATGTATAATTTGGCAGGTGATTTTGTTTGTGATGTTTTAACCGAGTATTTGCTTTACGCTCAATAAGATACAGTCCACATTTTTCTTTGTGAAAAACACATGCTTTTTAAGTTGGTATGTGTATAAACGTGTAAGTTCAGTGCAAAGCAAAAGTAGGTTTTTATTTTATCTTATTATTGTATTGCAATTTGCACCCCATAATTTATAGATTTGAGTTTTGCCAATTAGTGTATTACTTTGACATTGAACTGATGATCTCATTGATTCTTTTCAGCTCAGAAATGAATATAATCAAACTTATTTTAATATTTGATAGCTTAGCTTGAGTATAAGTGTAACTGAATTTGAAGTTAAGCATAACAATCAGACTTATTTTTAATTGTCTTTTTTCTGGTGGTTGGGGCGGATATGCTGCTGCTCTTTCATGTTTCTTCCTTCATACTGTAAGTTCTGTTGTATATGCTTCTTCTTGGTATTTACCTTACTTAGACAAAAGGTTGATACTGCAATGGTGGCCACATTGAAAAATAAAGCTGGTTATATGGAAGTCAAGCATGACAATGATGTAAGATTAAAGGAATGGATAAAGTGGGTTGTAGCTAGAAAAGTAGGAGTGATACCTTAGTTATATTACATATTCTTATTTTATTTTGATATATTATATATATTTTAAAATTTATATAATGAATAATATAGAAATATTAATAAAGGAGTCGAGCTCAAATTTTAATGTTTTTATCTAAACTAAACTTAAACAAAATCTTAAACTTATTTTTTTAGTCGGAGCAAACTCGAACCTAATAAATAAACATAAAATTTTAATTTAACTTAACCCAAACTGGACTGGAGTTATGTACACCTCTATATACCCATAACTTTTTTTTCCCTATCAGACTATTCGCCTTACCCTTTTCTTTTTTGTCTGTCAGACTCTCCACTTCCCGAAAATTGTGCCTGACGTTAAAGTCAAAGCAGTTATAGGGTATGGCATTTATTGTACCCTACTTTTTTTATTGATTTATTTCAAACGTTTTCTTTTTGTTCTCTTTCCTCTATCATCACCTTCCTTTTACCATGTCTATCTCTTCCCTCATCTCTGCAAATCAAAGCTTTTTCTTCTTTTCTAAGTTTATCAACCACAGCCGTGTCCACCGTTTTTCGCCAGATCTGACCCGTATCCCGTGTCAGAATCTGTGTCGGATCGTGTCGACACGGGTACGGCACCCCAAACAGCCGAGTCCGGGTAACGAAGGTTGCGTTTAAAGTGAGTATATTGTCCTGCAATGAAAGGTATATCATGTTATGTATGCATATAAAGCAATATAATAATGCCATGAGTCAATTAAGTATGTATATTAAATGTGTACAATATGTGACATTAATGCAGGGGAAATTTATTTTCAAGCATAGAAGGGTCCTGTTTGAGTCGTTTTAATGAATTTGAATAGGATAAGACTTAAGAGTAGGCCCTGTTTTATTTTCTATGTTAAAATTTTAGTAGAGAGCTTTAGATATAATTGCTTTTAGGGAAATACATTGCTGAAACGTGGCAGGAAAATAAGGGGAGTACTTATGATGTTAGTAGTCATAAGAAATGGTAGTAACAAAATTAATGTAAAAAGATATAATGGTAAGTTAATATAAAATCGAAGCTATTAGTTAAGTTTTAGGAAGCAGACCTGGGCAATGGTAGGCTCAATGCTAAGTAATTCAGCTATAGTTGCAGGTTGTTTTGGCCTTTGTTGAGAAGGCGCTTGTTAGTGATGTTCTTGTGGAAGAATTTCCAGTTCAACGGGATCATCTTCGAAACTAATTTGAACATGGCAAGGTAAACAAATAAATAACCATGTATATGAGGTAAAGTAATCTATAAATTATTTGTTCAAAAATATACCATTGTTTTGAACTCAAATACTTGAGGAATATCGAGGTCCAAGTAAATTTTGGTGGCTGAGTTCGAAGCAAGGTATATGTTACCTATGTTTGTTGAATAATTTGTTAGCGCATAAAAGGAAGAAGTGGTTAAATTTCTTTTTTGAAGAGTAGATTTGGTTAATTAGACGTACCCATGTATTTTCATTGCATGTGCGATGTCACTGGTCCTGTTTACTCATACTAAGCAATACTAAACAAGTAAAGAATATTAAAGAGAAGTTTTATGTGAAAACCATCTGTTTTGAACGTACAATTGAGTTTGCATTTATACAAGATATCAATGGCTGCTAAGCTAGCTGCTAACAAAATAACTTCTTTATTGCTCTTTAACTGACTAATTACTTCAACTAATTACTTAATTGCTACTATACTATCATTCTCCCGGTTTCTTATCTTGTGTTGGTTGTTTGATGGGCGGTTGCTCAGAGGAAGAACTCATAAGGCATCTTGGAAGAAAGAAAATTGCTTTGGAGTGATAGGTTTGGTGAGTACATTTGCAATTTGACTTGCTGAGGGAACAAAATTGACCTGTAAAACACCATCACGAACTTTCTCTCGTACACAATGATGATCAATCTCCACGTGTTTAATCTTAGCATGATGAGTCGGGTTGGTTGTCATTGATATTGTGGAGGTGTTGACACACCACACTATTGGAGTATGTTGTAGATGAACACCAACTTTAGTCAATGGTTGTTTCACCCACAATAATTCAGAAACATGATTTGCAAGACTGTGATATTTTGCTTCTAATGAAGATCTAGAAACAACTTACTTTTTGGAACACTATGCAATTGGATTAGGGTCATGATCCAAAGTTCCATTGAGGTATCGTAACACACGTTTCACTGCTTGCCAATGAGTTTCATGCGGAGCATTCATGTACTAACTCAATTTGTTAACACAAAAGGCTATGTATGGTCATGTATTGCAGACATACTGCAAGGTTCCAATGATGTTGCGATACAAATGACTATTAGGAAACGAACTGCCATCTATTGTAGTTAATTTAGGCGTTCCTACCATCGGTGTTGATGTGGGTGATGCTTCATCCATACCTGCCTTATAAAGTAACTTCAGAATATATAATTTTTTTAGTGAGATATATCCCATGTTGCAGATGATGAACTTCAATACCAAGGAAAAAGTGAAGATTTCTCATGTTTTTGAGAGAAAATTTGCTATGTAGCTGATGAACAACTTTATCAATTTCTCTGGAGGAGCTTTCTGAAATGATAGTATAATCCACATAGGTCATTAGAAATAATGAAGATTCACCGTTTGATCGAATAAGCATTGAAGAGTCAGCTTTAAATGTTTGAAAACCAAGCTATCTAACCAAATGCTCTCTCAACGTATAAAACCATGCTTGAGGTGTCCATTTGAGGCTATATAAAGATTTAACTTGTACACAACCTGATTGCCAGTGATATTTGTAGTTTCAAACCCTAGTGGTTGATTTATATAGATTTCTTCAGTCAATGTACCATTAAGGAAAACATTGTTGACATCCATTTGTTTAATTGTCTATCTATTCATAACAATAATAGAAAGAAGAACCCTAATAGTTGTAGCCCAAACTACTGGACTAAATATATCACAAAAGTTTAACCCAACATGTTGAGAAAAACCTTTAGCAATGAGCCTTGCTTTGTATTTGTCTATTGTCCTATCAAATTTCTTTTTTATTTTGAAAAGCCATTTGCAGCCAATTGATCTCCTAAAAGGGGGGAGAGCATAGAGGGTCCAAGTATTGTTTTTGATGAGAGTTCCCAGCTCATTTGGGCAGTATTCGCCAATGAGGGTGAATCATTGCCTCATAGACATTAATAGGTGCAGTGTCAGGCAACTGAGTTACCTTGGAATGATATATTTTGGGTTTGAATGTACCTACTTTGTTACGAGTTACCATAAGGTGAGTATTGACTATATTGTAGGAGAATTGACTGGGCGTAAAAGTGTCAATTGGACAAGGTTGACTTGACTCAAAAGAAAGAATAGTCTCAATAGGGTTGGAAGTAGGTAATGGTGAGGTAGACATTGAACTAGGCGACTCACTTGATAGGGGTTGTTATTGACCTGGATTTGGAGACTATCGATAAGTTGGATGTGGTTGTGAAGGATGTGGAAAAATTACTAACTTTAAGCTTGTTGTAGGACATAGTGAGTTGCTAGTGGATGATTTTGGATAGGTTGAGCTAGTTCAGAATAAAAACTCATTTTCATGAAAAGTGACATGTATTGATATATAAATTCGGCCTGAAGAATCTCTACGCTTATAGCCTTTATGTTGAGAGGAATATCCTAAAAAAATTAAGGAAGGGGTCTGAATTGTAATTTGTTGGTGTTGTATAGGAAAGTATAAGTAGCCAAAGACTTTAAGAAACAAGTAGTTGGGTTTACTTTGAAATAGTCTTTCATAAGGAAAGACATTACCTATAGGCTAAAAAGTTAATCGATTTACCAAGAACATTGCACTATTGAATGTTTCATGCCAATAGTATAAGGGCAATGATGCATGGGCAAGCATGGAGAGGCTTGTTGCTACAATCTTATTCTGTTTAGACATATGGGGACATGTGACTCTATGAATAATCCTTTTTTGAGTTAGAAACCACCTTAATGCTTGAAAATCTCTTCCTCCATCAATTTGAATAGCCTTGAGTTTATTACCAATGCATCTCTCAGCTTGTTAAAGGAACTAAAAAAACACAATTTCCATATTTGACTTTTTCTTTAAAAAATAAATCTAAGTGTATTGTGTATAAGCATCTGTGAAGGCTACATAGTAAGCAAAATCGTTCAAGTGAACTGTAGCAGGTCCCAAACATTAGTAGCCACCATTTAAAGTGGAGAAATATATGTAAAGGCAATAGTAAAGAATGGATGTTTATGTTCTTTTCCCAAATGACAAGACACACAAGTAATAGTTTTATTATCAGAGAATGATACATTATAGTGACCCAAGGCTTTCTTTAGTGTAGCCAAACAAGGATGGACTAATCTATAGTGTTATACATTCAAAGATATAGTTCTATCAACAGTAAAACATTGAGTTGATTTATTAGTTATCAAATGCTTTGAGGTAGTACATAGATTCAACTTGTAAAGGCTATTTTGAACCGACCCTTGCAACAGCACTTCTCTTATTTTAAGTCACGAACTTGACACCTGTTGGGAAAGAACTCTAAATAGAGCATGATTGTCCTTTTTAAAATTGGACACATACATCATGTTTTTAGTGATGTTAGGTACAAATAAGAGAGATCATATGTATAGTGAGTGAGACCAAGTGAGTAAGGATGATTGACTAGTGCAAATAATGGGTAAGGCAACACCATTACCCACATAGACCATACTTAAGCCACTATACGGAGTGCTTTCACTCATTGATGCAGTAGAATAAGTAAGATGATGAGTAGCACCAAAATTTGGATATTAGGCATTGTCTCTTACAATGTTCAAAGTTGTTATATAAGATTGAGAGTTGAAGGGTGCCGTACGAACATTTATAGGTTGTGGTGACAGGTGAAAATGGAAGGTGCCCAATTCGGAGATATTGGAGGAGGGAAAACCCAACTTCCTTGAGAGTTCAATACAAAAGAAAATAGAGACATAGGTGAGCTGGACTGAGGCAACCAAGGAGAAATGGGAACCCCATTGCCAAACATACACATGTTGGCTTGTGGAGGAGGTCGATATGTTTGACTTTTATAGTTTGTATCAAATCGGTGATTATAATGATCTATAAGATAATCGGTCTTCCCACATAGTTGACATTGAATACGCGAGCTAAATGAGTGGCCACATCCACGACCTTATGCAAGTGTTGAGGGGAGACGATACGAAGGTTGTTGAGAACTGTCAGTGGAGTTAATTGGACGATTTGTAACTATATTAGCTGAACTGGACACATCAACCAATGTCGCTTGTAATCTTGCTTCAGCATCGAGAAGCATGGTTGTTATTGCCTGAACACCATACGAGACTTGGTTTGTTGTGATGACTGTTACAACTGTCTCATATTTAGAAGAAAACTCATTTAGAATACAAGAGACATGTTCTTGTTCACCGATTATTTCACCATAGCTGACAAGATTATCACAACAATTCTTTATTTTCATCAAGAATTCCTTCTTTGATAAATCTCCTTTGCATTGAGAATGAAGCGCACGTCTATAAAACATTAACCTAGATGTGGTTTTGTTGCTATACATGTTAGCAAGAGTATTCTAAATTTGAAAACTTAAATCCATACCTATAAGATAAGGAAGAACACTTTGACTAACAGAAGAAAGAAGCCAAGAAGCAAGTGTATTGTCTTACTGTTCATATCGAACAAATTTTGGATTTTCATGAGAAATACCATTATCATCAGTAACTAGCATAGGAGGAGGAACTATACGACTATCAAGAAACTGTTTTCTTGTGAGTCTTAATGGCAAGAAGCACTTGTGTTCGCCATAGCAAATAATTAGAATCATCAATAATTATAGTAATCTTCTTGGTTGAGAAGAAATTACTGTAAAAAACGCATTCAAAAAAATTGGAAGTCATTGTTTGGATTGCAGGAAAAGTCACAGTAAAGCTGGTAAACGCAATGAACAGGACTTCATAGGATCAATCTGCAAAAATAAAAATGTTTGATACCATGTTTAACTATACTAAGCAAGACTAAACAAGTAAAGAATATTAAAGAGAAGTTTTATATGAAAGCATCTATTTAGAACATACACTTGAGTTTGTATTAGTGGCTGCTAACAAACTAACTTATTTACTGCTCTTTAATTGACTAACTGCTTCAACTAATTACTCAACTGCTACTATACTAATAGGTCCAAGGTTGATAGTCATTGATATATTAGGTAGGATGATAAGTAGAATGTTTGTCGATTGTTTTAATGAAATGTTAATTTTGATTTTGTTTCCATGATACCTTTCTTCTTGAATGAAGATGTTGCGTTTCTTTACGTATTTGGCTCTACTACTTAGTCTGATTTTAGTGATAGGATGAAATTATCCCAATTACATCTACATAAAATAATAGATATATTGTTATAGTGAAAAGAATAGACAAAGGTTTTGAAGCATACCTGTTAAGTACTTGTCATGTTTAATCTGTTGGTACAAAAGGTTATGAGGTATGAAATGGAAGTAATCCTCGAGGATACGGAGTTGGATCTTCATAAAGTTAATGAATTTGGATTGCTCTAGTTAGGCATATAATATAATCTCTAGGCATAACATTGTAGTTGAACTTGTGTATGTCAAAATTAAAATATATAGATTAAATCTCAAATTTAAACAAAACATAGAGACCAAATTGAAATTTAAACATTCTTATAATCTAAAAAGTGAAGGGGTTGAAATTGAAATTTATCCATAATATTCTTGTGTAAAAAAAGATAGACATGCATATTGAAGCCTAAAGGCTTTAGGGGAAACATTAGTAATTACCTGTGTTTGGCCTGCATACACATAGTGAAGAAGCAAAATGAAGAGTTGGATATGTTAACTTGTTGTAGCTGAATGACATCTTCATATGATGAGCTCAGAGTAAAGTTCCTTGATGCTTGCAATAAAACTTTATGAGTAGGACAGGCTTTTCCTCACCAACAATGAATAGCATATTAGATAATTCCCAACTCTCAAGAAAATTCTCAAGCCCTTCATTTGTCATAGCTTGCTTGCTCATTTTCCAATTCCACATCACCGTTGCCATTGTATTCATCGTTAACTTGCTTCCACAGCGACAAATGATTTTGAGTCAAGGACATGTTAACATTCTTATAGCTAACATGTTTATCTCAACTACTAGAGCCAACATATTGAACATTGCAATTTGGATTTGTATTTAGCCACTCAAACACTATTCTAAAATAGGTATCTTTGTTTACCAATGCTAATCAACCCATCATAGGTATTGATCTAATAGCCTTGAAATGCAAAAGAACTACATAGACCAATACCTTCAACATCAACCACAGTTTTCCCATTTGCCTCAATTTTCAACCTATTGTTCTTATGGCTACCAATGACTATAGTATAATGACGACTGTTATTGATAGCAAGTTAATTTTGTACGTTTAATTTACTTATTTTTTTGTCAAATCTTGAATAGAATGCTATTAAGCTGGTAATTGCTTATTTAAAATTTATCAAGACGTAATTAGAATGTTGAAATTAAAAAAATCAAGCAAATTGAGCTAAATTGAAACAAAAAGCAAGGAAATAGGCCAAATTGAAAAGTTGCAGAATTGTAGACTAATGAACAAAAATTAGATTTTGATGTTAAATATTATAATTAGAAAAATATTTGATTTTTTGTTGGATGCTAAACATAAATGTAAGAGGAAGTCATGCTAAAATTAGCTTTTGAGAGGTGTATAAAATCCTTGTAATTTTAGTTTGGAAACACACAAACTTGAGACCTAAATTCAAAACAAAATTTTTCTTTTCTTACGTCAATAGCTTGTCAAAGCATTTTGTCAATTCCTTTCTTTTTCTTATTTTTGTACAATTCCTCTTTAAGTCCCCTCCCTTTCTCACCTATCAACATTACATTACAATTCATTTTTATAATCTTACAAAGCATGATTAATATCATACTTAATTAATCTTCATTTAGTTTTAGTCTAGTCATCATTTCGATCAAGAATTGTGACAAATGAATCTACATTTAAATTTTACAACATGGTATTCATTATTTTTTTAGAATATAGGATAGTTATATTCTTTCTTCAAAATCAATCCAATTTCAGTTCAAAGTGTACGTTGGGAGGAAGTTTTTTTGGCGTATAATTGGGAAAGAGAGTAGGTCATCTACCGTGTTCGAGTTTTCGCGAACAAATTGACATGTCTAATTAGAAAAAGCTATTTAATTTGAGATAGTTATCGAATTTAAACGACCCACGCGGTTCAGGCTGTTAATTTGAGTTGGGCTCTTCTAGATCATAAAATTATCGAGATCATAAGTGGCGAAGGCGTGTTACGTGGTTAGATAACAGGTAAGGGTTGGTTTGCAGGTCGTATCGGAACCAACTACATAAGAAAGAGTTGGTGGTTGAGATATCTTTGATTGTTATAACTGGTTTATCGTTTGAAAGTAAAATCCACTTTAGAGAATCAATTCTAGTTCGTAGTGTATCGAGGCTAAGGTTAAGTATTCACATATTTGATTTATAAATTTAATTTAAATTACTTAATTTTATTTTGCAATTATCATTCTGCTATTATTACGTTCTATTCATTTTTATTTTCCTCTATCTACTAAAATCTATTTTTATTTTTTTTTAACTTTGCACATACAAGTCTTGGGCACGACAATTGCCTAGGCTGAAGAATCTGGTCACATAACACGAAAATTAGGAGTCTTAGTCCCTGTGTGATTGACCTTACTTCTCTATACTACTATTTGATTTAGTTGGAGCTTAGGAAATTTATATTTGATGGTTTCGACGCCTATCAAATTTTGGCATCGTTTACAGGGCTTAGAAATAATTTTAATTTTTTATTTTTTTTACTTATGACCATATTAGAATTGGGGACTGTAGAGTTTAAATGAAAAATTAAGAAATTAGCTCGATCATTGTGAAAAGAAGTTATTAGGTGCGAAAAACAATTAAAAGAATTTAAATACGAAACACTGTCTTACATAAAAAAAATTGACAATGAACCAGAAGAATTAATGAACCAAACTATTCGATAGCTCGTTGCGGCATCGAATGAGCAACAACTGCTGTGCATAACTTATCCGACAGGAGGAACAACATTTGAATTAAAATTTGGCTTATTTATTTATTTTTCGCTTTCTGTGATTTGCAAAACGAGAACCCTCACTCGTCTTAAGGAGTTCCACATGATTTGCTTAAGCATGAAACCTTAAAGAGTAATCGAAGATCAAATTAAACTTTAGGTTTTTTTCCTTTCTCGCTAGTCGACTCTACTAGAGAACGGTTGTTTTATTTACCTTCAGAATTAGTTAATAGATTATTTAACATTTATTAGTTGTTTCTTGACAGGTTCTTTCCAATAGCTCAGGTAGCTGAATTAAGGAGAGATATTATCGGAATATGACAATAGACAACCGAATCACTCTATGACTACTAAGAGCGATACAAGAAATTGTGTGCAAGTTTCCTACAACATTGCCTAATTGAACAATCACTTCTTCAATATTTCTATGAGGAATTACTCCTTATGGAAATGAAGATCATTGATGCTACCAGTGGAGGAGCACTTGTTAACATGACTCCTTAAGGAGCAATGAAATTAATTTCAACCATTAATGCAAATTCCCAATAATTTCGACCAACTACAAAACCTAAAGATTGGTTTATAAGCTAAGTACTTTACCCTTAGAAGATAAAATTAACAAGTTCACTAATGTAGTTAAAAATTTACTTGAAAGAAAAATGAACCCAGCTCGATTTTGCGATATTTGTGCCATACATGATCATCCAATAGACTCGTGTCTGATTTTATAAAAGGATACAACAGCACGTGTAGATGCCCTTGAAAACTTCTTAGGGCCACCCGAAATGTGTTATAATCCATTTTCAAATACTTGCAATGCGGGGTGGAGAGATTACCTAAATTTGAGTTATGGATCGAATCCTCAGTACAACCAATCGTATCAACTAAGGCTTTTTCGACTTAACAAATTTAACCCCCAAAGATATCTCTTGAGACTATAGTAGAGACATTAGCTGCTAGTATCGAAAAGTTCCAACAAAAGATTGAAGCACACCTATAAAAAATAAATCAAGTAAGCTTGCGCTTACGATTAGTCGTTTGGAGCCCCAGGAAAAGTTGTCTTAAACAAAGCCAAATCCACAACAAAATTTAAGTGTTATAACCTTAAAAAGTAAAACAATTTTGGGGCCAACACCTGGCACAAATTGTGACCACAAAACTAGACAGAAATAACATAAACATGATCCAACAATTACTACGAAGCTAGCTCTACAGAAACCATTTGCAGTACCACCCATATTTCTTGGAATGTTGGCCCAATGTAAAAAGGAGTGAAAAGAAAAAAGAAATAATAGAGACATTTTAGAGAGTTCAAATTATCATAGCCCTGCTCGATGCAATAAATAAAGTTCCATGCTATGTGAAATTCTTAAAAGAATTATGCATTAGAAAGAAGAAGCTCATGAGTAACAAAATAGTAGGTGTTGGAGAAAATGTCTCTGCAGTTTTACAAAGGAAAATTTTACCTAAGTGTAAGGATCAATGTATATATGTTATATCTTGCAAAATAGGTAATGTTGGCATTAATGAGGCTATGTTTGATTTAGGTGCATGTGTTAACATTATGCCTTTATCTATTTTTAAATTACTAAACATTGGTCCTTGGAAAGAAACAAGGGTGCTAATCCGATTAGCGTAAATGTTAGTTGTGTATCTAGAAGGGGTGTTGGAAAATGTCTTCGTCAAAGTGAATGAACTAATCTTTTCTACAAATTTTTACATTATTGACATGGAGGATGACAACTCGACAAATTTTTCTGATGTTCTACTCAGGAGACCATTTTTAAGCATCGTATAAACAAAAAATTGATGTTCAGAGTAAAACAACTTACCATGAAAATTGACAGTTAAATAGTTAAGTTCAATGTTTATGAGAACATGGGTCGTCCTAGTGCAATAACAAACGTCTCTAATGTTAATATAATTGAACTGTTGATAAACTTTCATTTTAAATTTCACAAAGAGGATGAATTACAAATTGTGTTGTGCAAGAATGTAAATCTCAATTCTATGGAAAAACATTAAGAATTATTAATGATCAAAAGAACCAATAAGTGAAGTTGTCATTCGCATAGAGGCCCCGGAATTGGAGCTCAAATCGTTATTGGAATATTTAAGAATTCCGATACAGGAAAAGGCAAACCCGAACTGAGAAGCTCAAAGTCGCCTCAATCCATCGATAATGAAAGAATCCAAAAAGTGCTTCAAAGTCAATTGGTAAAGTTTGAAACATTTCTACAAGAACTTCCAAATGCACGTAATGGAAGAATTAATTCTTAAAGATTCAAATGGATAACATTTTCAAGTCGTCGAGCTAACGACGTTAAACAAAAATGCTTTTTGCAAGGCAACCAATATTTATTTACTTTATTTTAATTCAGTTTAATTTATGTTGAAAATAAATAAAAATTATTATTTAATCTATTTTAATGTGTTGTTTTCTAGGAGACACAATAGAGGCTCAAATCTCAAATATCCTCGTTATATTGTGAGGTGATCATATCCACCACCCTCAAATGGGTTTTCATCCTCCATGTCAACAATGAAAACCTAGGATAACAGCTCGGTTAAGGGGAGTACACTTAACCCTTCTCTTTTTTATACTTTTAAAAATGCATAGTGAGGACAATGTGGGTTAAGTAGAGGAGATTCATAAGACATGTCATGCTATTACTTATTCTTCATTTGCATGTGTTAATTCTTATACTGAGATTATTCTTTAATTTGTTTTGAAATTGAATTTTTAATTCTATTCTTAGTTAATTCAAAAATTTGGGTAATTCATGAATGACTTCTTATTACTTAATTTGATTGCCAAGTGTTTTATAGAATTGAAAATATTGTGACTAAGTCAAAATTTCATGGAAATTGTTAGCTCTTTAAACTTACTTAGTTAAAGTACTCGAGTCACATATAAGTAATTTTATCTTCTGCAAAATAAAATGAAATAAGTAAAATATATACATACTCTACTAACGGCTTAGTTATAAGTGAAGATTTCGAAAATGTGACCAAATTGAATAATCGAGATGAGGTGCTTAGGTTTTCATCTCATTTCGCATCAAAAGACTTGAGTGACGAAAAAAACTTGCAAATACTCCGCTAACCGAGCTGCCATGAGTAAGGAAAAAATAATTTGTTTGGAAACGTGTTAAATTTAGTAATCGGGGGTGGGATGCTTTGGTTGTTATCTCATTTCTCATAAAAAGATTCGATTATGTCCCAAACTTATTGAAAAATTTTGATTGAGAATGACTGCCTTGCAAGTTTGACTAAGTTTTAAGTTAGTGAAGTAGTTGATTTTTGCATAATGTTAAAATTTTATGAAACACTTGTTGGTTAAACCTAGCATCTGGTTTTTCATGCTTCACTTAAATTGTTTACATTATGTTTGGTGGTGAAAGGAGAATTTATTTTGAAAAAAAAATATTATTGAATAGTTTCTGGTATGGGAATACATAACATGCTTGAGGACAAGCATCGACTAAGTAGGGGAAATTTGATAGTAAGTTAATTTTGTGTGTTTAATTTACTTATTTTTGGTCAAATCTTGAATAGAATGCTACTAAACTTATGATTTCTTATTTAAATTTTATCAGGACGCAATTGGAAAGCCAAAGTTAAAAAAATCAAGTAAATTGGGCTAAATTGAAACAAAAAGCAAGGAAATGAGCCAAATAGAAAAATTGTAGAATTTGGTGGCTAATGAAAACAAATCAAATTTTGATGTTGTCAAATTCTATAATTAGAAAAATATTTTATTTTTTTATGTTAAACATAATTTTAGGAGGTAATCATGTTAAAATCACAAGGTTTTTATACACCTCTCAAAAGCTAATTTTATCATGGCTACCTCTTAAAATTATGTTTAACATCCAACAAAAAATAAGATATTTTTCTAATTATTGGATTTGACAACATCAAAATCTGATTTTTTTTCAACAGCTACCAATTATGCAACTTTTCAATTTGACCCATTTTCTTGCTTATTTCAATTTAGTCCAATTTGCTTTTTTTTTGAACTTCGGCATTTCAATTGCATCCTGATAAAATTTAAACAAGAAATTAAATGCTTAGTAGCATTCTTTCAAGATTTAACAAAAAATAAGTACATTAAACATGCAAAATTAACTTGCTATCAAATATCCCCTACTCAGTTGATGCTTATCCTCAAACATGTTGTATATTCTCATACTAGAAATCATTCAACAAATTATTATTATTTTTTAAAATCAAGTCTCCTTCCACAACAAAGTAAAAGGCTAACAATTTAAGCGAAGCATGAATAAACAGTTGCTAAGTTTAATCAACAAGCGTTTTATAAAATTCTAACATTATGCAAAAATCAACTATTTCACTAACTTAAAACTTATTCAAACTTGCAAGGCGGTCGTTCTTCATCAAATTCTTTTCAACAAATTTGGACATAATCAAACCTTTTTACCCGAAATGAGATGACAACCAAAGTACCTCACCTCCGGTTACTCAATTTGACACATCTCCAAACATATTATTTTTCCTTCCTCATGACAGCTCAATTAGCAGAGTGTTTGCAAGTTTCGGTTCATCACTCAAATCTTGACACGAAATGAGATAACAACTCAAGCACCTCATCCTATTTACTCAATTTGGTCACATTTTCGAAATCTTCACTCATAATTAAGCAGTTAGCGGAGTATGTATATATATTTTACTTATTTCATTTTTTTTTACAGAAGATAAAATTACTTATATGAGACTCGAGTACTTTTATTAAGCAAGTTTAAAGAGCTAAAGATTTCCATTAAATGTTGACTTAGCCACAATATTTTCAATTTTACAAAACACTTGGGAATCAAATTAAATAATAAGTAATTATTCATGAACTACCCAATTATTTCAATTAACTAAGCATAGGAATTGAAGGTTTAATTTCAAAACAAATTAAAGAATAATCTTAGTATAATAATTAACACATGCAATGAAGAACAAGTAATAACATGACATGTTGTACAAATCATCCCTACTTAACCTACATTGTCCTCAATATGTAATTTTTAAAGAATCATAGAGAGAAGCACAAGTGTACTCGTCGTCTTAATTTGGTGGTGGATATGGTCGTTTTGTAATATAACGAGGATATTTAATATTTAAGCCTCTATTGTATCTCCTAGAAAACAATATATTAAAATAGATTAAATAATATTTTTATTTATTTTTAACATAAATTAAAACGAATTAAAATAAAGTAAATAAATTTGGGTTGCCTTTCAAAAAACGTTTTTATTTATCGTCGTTAGCTGGATGACCTGAAAATGTTATCCATTTAGCTACTTGAGAAATAATTCTTCCATTACGTGCACTTGGAAGTTACTGTAGAAAGGTTTCAACCTTTTCCCATTGACTTTAAAACACTTTTTGAATTCTTCCATCATCGGTGGATTGAGGCGTTGTTAAGCTTCTCTGTTTAGGTTTGCCTTTTCCTTTATTGAAATCCTTAAATGTTTCGGTAACAGTTTGAGCTCCAATTCTAGGGCTTCTATGCGAATGACAGCTTCACATATTGGTTCTTTGATTGTCAATAATTCTTAATGTTTTTCAATAGCATCGAGATCTAAATTCTTACATAACACAGTTTGTAATTCATCCTCTTTGTGATATTCAAAATGAAAGTTTGTCAATTGTTGAATTATATCGACACAAGAGACATTTTTCATTGCACTAGGATGAACCATTTCCTCATAAATATTGAACTTAACCACTTCACCGTCAAATTTCATAGTGAGTGTTCCATTCCGAATATCAATTTTCGTTCGCGCAGTGCTTAAAAATGGTCTCCCGAGTATAATATCGGAAGAATTTGTCAAGTTGTCATCCTTCATGTCAACGATGTAAAAATCTATAGAAAAGATTAGTTCATTCACTTTGACGAAGACATTTTCCAACACCCTTTCTAGATATACAATTAATATTTCTGCTAATTGGATTATCACCCCTGTTTCTTTCAAAGAACCAGTGTTTAGTAATTTAGAAATAGATAAAGGCAATATATGCACCTAAATCACACATAGCCTTATTAATGCCAACAACCAGATTAAGAGATCTATTACTTATTTTGCGAGATATAGCATACATGCATTGATCCTTACACTTAGGCGAAATTTTCTTTTGTAAATCGCAAAGATGTTTTCTCCAACACCTATTATTTTGTTACCCATGAGTTTCTTTTTTCTAATGTATAATTCTTTTAAGAATATCACATAGCGTGGAACTTTATTTTGCATGAGTAGGGTTATGTTAATTTCAACTCTCTAGAAAGGCTCTTGGATTTCTTTTTCTTTTCACTCCTTTTTACATTGGGCCAGCCTTTCAAGGAATGGAGGTGGTACCACGAATGGTTTCTGTGGAGCTGGCTTCATAGTAATTGTTGGATCATGTTTCTGTTATTCTCGTCTAGTTTCGTGGTCACAATTCGTGCCAGGTGTTGGCCTCAAAATTGTTTCACTTTTTAAGGTCATAACACTTACATATTGTCGTGAATTTGGCTCTGTTTGAGACAACTTTCATTGGGACTCCAAAGGACTAATCGTAAGCGCAAGCTTACTTATTTACTGAAATATTTCTTATAGGTGTGCTTCAGTCTTTTATTGGTACTTTTTAGTACTAGCAACTAATGTCTCCACTATGGCATCAAGAAATGTCAAAGGGGGTTAAATTTGTTAAGTTGGACGTGGTATTGGCTGATACAATTGGTTGTACTGAGGATTCGATCCAAAGCTCAGATTGAGGTGATTTCTCCACCCTGTATTGTGAGTATTTGAATGTGGATTATAGCGCCTTTCGAGTGGCTCTGAAAAGTTTCCAATGGCATATACTCGTGTTGTTGTATCCTCGTGTAAAATTAGACACGAGTCTGTTGGATGATCAAGTATGGCACAAATACTGCACAATCGAGCTGGGTTCATTTTTCCTGTATGTAAATTTTGAACTACATTAGTAAGCTTGTCAATTTTATCTTTTAAGGATGGAGTACTTAGCCCATAAACCCGTCTCTAGAATCTGTAGTTGGTCGGAATTGTTGGGAATTCACATCAATGGTTAAAATTAATTTCATTGCTCCTTAAGGAGTTATGTTAACAAGTGCTCCTCCACTAGCAACATCATTTTCATTTCCATAAGGAGTAACACCTTATAGAAATATTAAAGAAGTGATTGTTCAGTCAAGCTATGTTGTGGGCAACTTGTACATAACTTCTTGATCGCTCTTAGTAGTCATTGAGTGATTCGGTCTCCTTTTGTCGTATTTTAACAATATCTTTCCTTAATTCGGCTTCTCAAGCTACTGGAAAGAACCTGTCAAGAAACAAACGAGAAATGTTAAACCGTGTATTAACTAATCTTTGAGGTAAATGAAACAACCATTCTCTAGTAGAGCCGACTAACGAGAAAGGAAAAGCCTAAGGTTTAATTTGATCTTCGGTTACTCCTTGAGGTTTCATTCTTAGGCAAACCATATGGAACTCCTTAAGATAAGTATGGGGGTTCTCACTTTGAAAACCGCAGAAAGTGAGCAATAAATGAATTAATCCCAATTTGAATTCAATTAGTATTCCCCCCGTCAAATAAGTTATGTACAGTGATTGTTGCTCAATTTCTTCTGGTTCATTATCAATTTCTTCCGTGTAAGATAATGTTTTGTATTCAGATTCTTTTACTTATAGTTGTTTTTCGTGTAGAATAACTACTTTTCGCAATGATCGAGCTAATTTCTCAATTTTCAGTTCAAACTCTAAGGTCCCCGATTTTGACCTGGTCATAAGTAAAAGAAATGAAAAATTAGAATTATTTCCAGTCATTGAGAATGGCTCCAAAATTTGACGGGCGTCAAAATCTCCAAATATAAATTTCCTACGCTCTAATTGAATTAAACAGTAGTAGAGAGAAGTATGGTCAAATTAATGGCCTCAACAACGTAGGTTGTTTAAATTTGATCACTATCTCCCTTGACGGAATTCAAGTAACTTTTTCCAACTAGACACGCTATTTTGTTCGCGGGAACTTAAATACGGCAGACAACTGACTCGCTTTCCCAAATGTACCCCAAAACAACTTCCTCCCAACGTGCACTTTGAGTTGAAATTGGATTAACTTTGAGGGGAAAAATTTACTATCCCATATTCTGGAGAGTTAATGAGTAATGTGTTATATGATTTTAGAGTGAATTCATTTCTCACCATTCTCGATCGGAACGATAACCAAACTAAAGCTAAATGGGGAATAGTTTAGCATGATATTAATCATGCTTTGTAGGATTATGATAATGGATTTTAATTTAATGTTGATAGGTGGAAAAGAGAGGGGTTTTAAAGAGTAATTGTATAAAAATAAGAAAAATAAATGATTTGGAAGAACACTTGACAAACTACAGATGTAAAAAAGGAAATAATTATTTTGAATTCAAGGCTTGAGACTCTGTCATTACAAGCTAAAACAAGGCTTTTATACAGCTCTCAAAAGTTAATTTTGGCATGACTACCTCTTAAAATTATGTTTAGCATCCAACAAAAAATTAGCTATTTTTCTAATTATAGGATTTGACAATATCAAAATTTGATTTTTTTTCATCAGTCACCAATCCTACATTTTTCAATTTGGCCATTTCCTTGCTTTTTATTTCAATTAAGCCTAATTTGTTTGATTCTTTGAACTTCAACATTCCAATTGTGTCCTAATAAAATTTAAAGAAGAAATCACAAGCTTAGTAGCATTTTATTCAAGATTTGACAAAAGATAAGTACATTAAACACACAAAATTAACTTGCTATTAAATCCCCCTATTTAGCCAATGCTTGTCCTCAAGCATGTTGTGTATTCCCATACTAGAAATCATTCAATTTTTTTTCGAAATTAAGTCTCCTTCCAAAACCAAGCATAATGCAAACAATTTAAATGAAGCATGAATAAATAGTTGCTGGGTTTAACCAACAAGTGTTTTAAACATTTTAACATTATGCAAAAATCAACGATTTCACTAAATTAAAGCTTGATTAAACTTACGAGGCGATTGTTCTCAATCAATTTTACAAGAAGTTTGGGACATAGTCGAATCTTTTTACGCGAAATGAGATGACAACCAAAGCACATCACCCTGTTTACTCAATTTGACACGTCTATCAAAAATATTATTTTTCCTTACTCATGGCAGCTCGGTTAGTGGAGTGTTGCTAGTTTCGGTTCGTGACTCGAATCTTTTGACAGAAATGAGATGACAACCTAAGCACCTCATCCCAGTTACTCAATTTGGTCACATTTTCGAAATCTTCACTCATAACTAATCAGTTAGCGTATTTTACTTATTTCATTTTTTTTAACAGAAGATAAAATTACTTATATAAGACTCGAGTACTTTTATTAAGTAAGTTTAAAGCGCTAACAATTTCCTTTAAATATTGACTTAGCTATAATATTTTCAATTCTTCAAAACACTTAGCAGTCAAATTAAGAAATAAAAAGTTATTCATGAATTACCCAAATATTTGAACTAACTAAGCATAGAAATTGAAGGTTCAATATAAAAACAAATGAAAGAATAATCTCAGTATAATAATTAACACATGCAACTAAGTGTAACAACCCAAATTTGCCCGGCCCGTAAAATAAATAAATATAATAAAAAAACAAAACAAAAAAAATAAAAGTCCTTTTTTACAGTCCAAATTGATAGCCTATGTACATAGCCCAATTAGAGCACTACTTATGGCCCATTAGTAGCCCACATATTACACCTAAAACCCTTAGCCCAAATACCCAAACCAGACCCAAACCAGCGAGGCCCAATGCTTAAACCAAATCAGGAAACCCTAGGGTTTCCAGAAACATTCGCGCCGCAAGCATGATCCCAATCGTTATATCGTAGTCAGCAACCCCTCGTCTCGCGCCACAATCGGCGCGCCAGTGTGCCTTCATCAGTGCCCGATCATTGCTGGTCTTCTCGTCATCACCGACAAAAAAGAAAAGAAGAACAGCAGAGGCAATACAAATATAGCGAGAAATAAATATTGTAAATATCATTTTGTGATGATTTTCAGTGGCTATAAAAGCCCGAATCGAAACGATGTAAAGCTACGATATACAGACACACATATACAATAAAAATACCATCAGTTGATTGAAAGAAACAAAGGTGATTTGCCTTACTTTTTTCTTTTTTTTTTTGTTATAAATGCATACAAATGTCATTAAAATAAAAAGAAATATACCGTAGAATTTACGCTGAAAATCGAAGCTCTTGAGCTTCCGACCGCCGTACGTGGTAGAGTCGATGGCGGCACGTGGGCGCGTGGGAGCCTGTGGACAGAGGCTCGATGGAGCTCCGAGGGCCTACTCTCAATCCTCTTTCAGAGGATTTTTTTTTTAAAACCGGTTTTAAAATGATTTTTAAGGTCGAAATTTGGCTTATATAGCCTCATAGGAACGACATCGTTTTGGTTTAAAACAATAGGCATCAAAACGGCGTCGTTTCAAGGTTGAAGATTCGCGCGTTGACCCGTGACCCGAGGAGGATCCGCGTGTTTTTGGTAAATGGGCAAATTGCCCAATTGGTCCTTCCGTATTTTTTAATATTTATAATTTCATTTTATTTTTATTATAATTTTGCCCTGATTTTTTATTCCTGTTTTAATTTAGTCCAAGCTGCTATAATAAGGCCTATTTTGGGAATGACGTCGTTTTGGGATTAGGGTCAAATTGCCCAGCGACTCCCTTGGCTTTTAGCACGTGTTTCAATTGGGTCCAAAATGTATTTTATTATTTTAAAATTAACCCTAGAGTTTTATTTTTATTTTATTTTAATCCTTTTTAAATTTGTTATAATTTATTTATTTTAAATATTATATATTTTATTTATTTTTACTGTAAATATTATTTATGAATGTAAAAATTATTATATATATTATTTTTATTTTTATATTATTTATTATATTATTTATATTTTATTATATATTTTGATTTATACATTTTATTATATATCATTTTATTATATATATTATTCATTATATTTTTTTATTTTTTATTTTTTATTATATATTATATATTATATAATTATTTACTATTTATTATTATGTATAATTTTAAAATTTTGTAAATTATTATTAAATATTGCATTTTTATATATCATTAATAAAAAATTAGTATGTAATACTCTAAAATTAGTATGTAATATTATTTTTATAAAATATAAATTAAATTTTTACATCATATAGTATATTTTTATATATATTAACCATTTTAAAAAATTCTCCTTTATTATTTATCTATTGTTTTAAATATTTTATTTTTAATACCTCATTTAATTTTAATTATATTATATATTTTTTTATTTATATGTTATAATTTGTTTATTTATTTTTTGCGTCCTTCTTGGATTTATTTAGTATCGTTTTAATATGTTAATTTTATCTCATAATTTTTTTGTTATTTTTATGTTATTTATTGTTTTTATATATTCGTATGAAAATTGATTATTTATGTTGTTATTTTAAGTTATATATGTATTATGTAATTTATGTTGTTATATTCATTGTTTTCTATGTTATATTTTGCATGAAATATTAATGCATGTATATTTATGTTATTTAAATCTGCATGAAAGGTTAATGTATATTATATAATTTATGTCGTTATTCATCATTTTCTATATTATATTTGCATGAAATGTTAAGGTATGTAGTTTATATTGTTTAGTATTGATATCTTGTAATATGTCAAATGCATAATTGTTATAAAAGTTTATATTTCATTTAATCCAAAAGAATTTTAAAAAAATAAGGCAATGTTTTTGGTATTTAGGAATTCGGGAAGTAGTGCCCTAACATACTGGGTTGCGATTTCCCGTTTGTCTAAATGTCTAAAAAATATCCTTCTAAATAAATTTTGTAAATCACGAGATGATTTTAGTTATGAAAGTTTAAGAATATCGTGTCCAATCATGCTGGATGTGATGTTCATACTCTTTTGAAGCGAAGGAATCTTGATTTTCAACTCAAATTATTACGGTTTTAAAAAAGAAATCTTCTTTCTAAATTCCTTCAAAGTTTTGACATTAAGACAACTATTCAATTTGGTACCAATTTTGGGCGTTGCGAGGGTGCTAATCCTTCCTCGTACGTAACCGACTCCCGAACCCGTTTTCTCACAATTTCGTAGACCAAAATGTTTTATAAGGTGATCCAATCACACTTAAAAAGGTTGGTGGGGACTCCCGTTTTTAAAATTCTCTCTTTTTTTAAAAAAAAGGTTTCGACAGCTTAGCGACTCCACTGGGGACTTTATAAGAGAGTCAAGCCAAGAAATTGATTATTTTTTTGTCTTAATGTCAAAAGTTTGGAAAAATTTTAAAATATCGATATTTTTACATGTGTTTGCTGCATATGTTTGTTATTTTGATTTCACACACATTGCATTTGCATGACCGCTGTGGTCGCACCCTTGAGTGGGAGTGAGAAGCTACGCTTTCGTAAGGTTTTCACCTCCGTATGGGCTAGTGGATTGTTTCCGGGATACATTCGTACCTGTCTTTGTGAGATTTTCATCTCCGTATGGCCATAGGGAAATGTGTCCCCCTGAACCGAACTTGGTTCATATGAGCCTATAATGGGTGAGGACCGAGGAATCTGCTGGTTCAGGTACCCTCGCTTTAGAACTGAAACACATATAGTGAACTTTAAGTGCTTACCCTAGGGAGTATAGTGATAGCCTTTAGTAAGCTACCCTTATAAGTGCTTGTTTATTATACTTTTATATATGATACTGACCAAAATGTTTTATAAAGTGATTCAATCACACTTAAAAAGCTTGGTGGCGACTCCCGTTTTCAAAATTCTTTCTCTTTTTTTTTTTTAAAAAAAAGGTCTCGACACTAAGAACATGTTATAGCATGACATGCCTTACGAATCCCCCTACTTAGCCTATATTGTCTTCAATGTGCAAGTTTAAAAGAATAATAAAGATAAGAGTTAAGTGTACTCCCCGTCTTAATTTGGCGGAGGGTGGTGGATGTGGTCACTTTGCAATATAAAAAAGATATTTAAGATTTTATCCTCAATTGTGTCTAAGCGAGCCTTAATACGGTTTAGTCGTTCCTCCACAGTAGAACGGTACTGCTCATCTTGCTTTTTAGGTGTTGATTTTGTGTCGTTGACGATAAACTCTATTGTTACGAGCAATTCATGTACCTGGGGAAACAAAATAAAACGTAGTAGGGGTGTTGACAAGTAATCGTATTGAATCTAGACCATATTCATCTAAACAATCTATAACATATGCACATGTAAGAGATGAGAAATCAATTCTTGATGAAAAATTTGTGTGGCTAAATATGTGATATATGAGCTAAGAGTGAGTGATCGATGAGTTCGAAAAATATCATGGAAGCCACGCGCAAACCTATGGTAGTAGGTGCGGTGGTTTGGTGTTTTAAGGATGGGGGATGGTAGTTTTTGGGTTTGAAGAAGCGGTGGTTCTTATGGGTGAAGGTGCAGAAGCAGTTAGGAAGAAGAAATAGAGGTGAACGAAGCGTTTGGTGGTGGCAGCATGAAGAAAGGTTTTAATGGAGTTTAAGGTTTTATTAGGTAAAAATGGAGAAGAAAAAGAAAATGGGGAAGAAGAAAGGGAATGGGAGTTTTCATTTTGTGAGTTTTTTTAACCGGTTTGGGTTTTTTTTTAATTTTTGGTCGATTTTGGGTTTTTTTCTCTTTAGACCAGATTTGGGCGGTTGGGCTTTTTTTTAGGCTGGTTTTGGGTTTGGGTAGAGTATGTGGTAGAGAATGGCAGCACTAAGCACGACGTGCCCATGCCATAATAGAAATCTGATTTTTGAATAAAAAATAACAACCTCCACCAACGTTTCTAGGAAACAACACGTTAAAATGGGTTAAATAACAATCTTATTAATTTATAGTTTCAACCTAAATTAAATTGGATTCAAAATTTAATAAATTAAAATAAATATGGGTTGCTTCCCAAAAAACACTTTTGTTTAACGTTGTTAGCTCGACGACTTGAAAATTTATTCGTTCTCCTTGAAAATTAATGCTTCCACTACGTGCACTTGGAAGTTCTCGTAAAAATGTTTCAACTTTTATCTATTGACCTTGAAGCATTTTCCAGACTCCTCGTTTTTAACTCCCACTGCACCGTGAGGAAACAATTTAGTAATAATTAAAGGATCTAGCCATATGGTTTGAAGTTTACCTACAAAAATCCTTAACGTGAGATCACACATCAACATCTTCTGTCCAACTAAAATTTTTTATGAGATATATTCTAGTCATGAAACACTGTAATTTTGTCTTTATAAACTTGGGTATTTTCATATACATCATAATGGATTTCTTCGACCTCTGTAATGTGTAATTTTTTATATTCACCTACGGCATCCAACTCCATGTTACATTGTTTGACAGGCCAATATGTGTTGTGTTCCAGCTCCACTAGAAGATACATGGTTTACTGAATAGAAGTTGGTAAGGTGATGTGTCTCTGGGCCCTTTGTAAACAGTGTGGTATGTCTACAATGCATGATTTAGTCGTATGCTCCAATCCTTCCTATCTTGTTTTATAGTCTTATTCAAAATTGACTTAATTTCACGGTTCGAGACTTCTGCTTGACCGTTTGTTTTTGGGTGATAAGTTGTGGCCACTCGTTGTTTTACCTCATACTTCTTCAATAGTGTATTGGTTATCTCATTATAAAAATGTGTTCCTATATCGCTGATCAACGTTCTTGGTGTGCCAAACAATGAAATGAATGGACCCATGAAATCAACAACGAGCACAATATAAATATTACCAAACAATGAAATGAATAGATCCATGAAATCGACGCTCCATACATCAAAATTTTTCATTCATTCACTCAAATTATCCACCTTTTGACATCTCTCGTAAGTTTTACAAAATAAGTAAGCATCTTAGAAAATGTGTGGCCAAAATAAGCTACACTCAAGTACCTTATGTGCAGTTTAAGGCCAAAATATCTTCCACGAGTGTAAAAATGACTAAAGGTTAGAATAGATTGTACCTCGATTTCTATGACACATCGTCAGATTACCTGATCAGAACAATGTTTCCATAGGTAGGGATCGTCCCAAATATAGTACTATGAATTTTGTTTCATTTTGTCATTTTCAAATTACAATAAGTTAGAAGAGATAATACTTGTAATGAGGTAATTTACAATATCTGTGTATCATAGGTAAATTACTTGTGCCGTAAATAGATTCTCGTTTAGGAAATCATCCTTCAGAGGCGTATCATCTTTTGAGAGCGACATCAACTTAAGTGGCCTGCTATTAAGTTCTTACACCCTTTCTTGTCTTTTATCTCAAGGTCAAACTTTTGTAAAAGAATAATTTATCTAATCAACCTCGAATTCGCGTCCTTCTTTTTGATCAAATATTTTAAAGCTACATGGTCAAAAAAATAATGATTTTAATGCCTAACAAATATGATCTAAAATTTTCTAAAATAAAAATAATAGCAAATAATGCCACTGGAGACAAGACTTTTGAGATTTTTAAATTTTACATCCCCAGAAAACCACACAAAATGCGACGAAATTTGACATCACTCAATCCCGGTTTTTAAGATTATCTCTTTTTTTACCTTTGATATACTTGATTTACGAAATGATGTATTTAATTATATCAATGTTATTTGTTGGACATCTTATGCGAATATTAAATGTACTGCATTCTATGAACTCGTATATGAATTTTATACAACATTTAGATTCGATATAAATTCCATGATGACTGTTGAAACCTAGAACATTGTCTGCTTCTGATTGCTTGGTAATACATTTAGAATGTCAATTTCAGATTTTAACATAGCCATGGGTTTCGCTGACCCTGACAATATTCAATCTGGTTCATACCATATTGCTTTACTTGACATACCTAGCGATTCCGATGCCGATGCTGCTTATTCGGCTCTGACTAACTCTATATTCCACACTTACAATTCTAAGACCTCTAAAGCCTTATTGGTGCATGAATCGACTCTAAGATACATTCATAGATTTCTTGTCTTTAGTTATTCGGGTTGTAATGAAACTCGTCTACCTAGCAAAGACAAAACTATTCTTTTATGGTGTATGCACTCCAATTATAAGGTCAATTTAGGTTATTGTTTTGCACATGATTTCCATTTCATTTTGCAAGCCTACTGACTACTAATTCTCGGCCCATATATCAAGCATTTAGCCACACAAATTTTTCCATCGGGAATTGATTTCTCATCTCTTACATATGTATATGTTATGGATTGTTTAGATGAATATTGTCTAGATTCAATGGGATTACTTGTCAGTACCCCTACTACGTTTTATTTTGTTCCTCTAGGTATACAAATTACTCGCAACAATAGAGTTTCGTCGACAACACAATCTAGCTCCTAAGAAGCAAGAGGAGTAGCCCCTTTTTGCTGTAGAAAAATGACTAAGCCGTATTAAGGCTTTCCTAGATACAATGGGGGCTCAAATCTTAAATATCCTCTTTATATTGCAAAGCGGCCACATCCACCCCTCTCTGCCAAATTAAAACGGGGAGTACACTTAAATTTTCTCTTTATTATTCTTTTAAAATTGCACATTGAAGGCAATATGGGCTAAGTAGAGGGGATTTGTAAGACATGTCATGCTATTACTTGTTTTTTGTTGGATGTGTTAATTCTTATATTGAGATTATTCTTTAATTTGTTTTGGAATTTAACCTTCAATTCCTATGCTTCGTTAATTCAAATAATTGGGCAATTCATGAATAACTACTTATTGCTTAATTTGATTGCCAAGTGTTTTGTAGAATTGAAAATATTGTGGCTAAGTCAATATTTCATAGAGATTGTTCACTTTTAAAACTTGCCTAATAAAAGTACTTAAGTCTCATATAAATAATTTTATCTTCTGTAAAAAAATGAAATAAATAAAATATATATACATACTCCGCTAATTGTTTAGTTATGAGTGAAGATTTTGGAAATGTGACTGAATTGAGTAATCAAGATGATGGTTTTAGATTGTCATCTCATTTCATGTCAAAAATTCGAGTGATGAACCGAAATATAAGGCATTTGCCTATGTCCACCGCAGAAAGACTTGTCGTTCGACAAAGTTCACGATACAACATGGCTAACACTGCAGACCTCCAACTGTATGAACAAGTGTTATGCAAATTAGATAATAGGGGTAAGTACATTAAGTGGACCCTGTTATCGTTTGCATCTGGCATGAGTACACCCCCTATAAAGTGCATAATGTAAGCTCGAATGATGTGCATCACCTCTCATTCATTGGCAGTACTCGACAAATGCTCGAAATTGGCCTTTGGCCATGAAAACTTCAAACCCATAAATTTTCTCTCATTGGGCGAGCGTCTAAGTAAGTTATACCAAAGGATGGCTGGCTTAGAGATCAAACTTATGCCCGTGACCGCATTCTTGTCAATGGGGAGCTTGAGCTGCAATGCAACATCCTGTAGAGTGATAGTGTACTTCCCGCACGACAAATGAAATGCGTGGGTTTCTGGAAGCCATCATTCGACTAAAGCAGAAATTAAATCGTATCGCAAATCAAAGGTCCAGATCAATGCCACTGATTTGAATCCGGCTAACTCCAAGTATGACATTAGGCATTCATCTGGTAGAAACTTTACACTATTAACACGGCCCCTCAATGTGCGGTACGGGCCTTGACATTATTAAATTAGCAAAATAGTTAATACAATCTAATTTAATTCCGCAAATGATGTGAGTATCAAATAACAATTTCATTACCATCTCATTAATAGTATTTGATATGTGATTATCATTATTAATCAAAGAGCCCATTTGTTGCAAATCTGCATTAAAAAAAATGAATTCATTTAATTTGTTGCAAAAAATACAGTAAATAATTTGAAATTTTAGAAATAGAAAAACACAGTAAATATCTCATAATTTCCCATAATTTACCTACAATAAAAAAAAACTTATGTTAGTTTACAATAATAATATAATTAAAATAAATATAAACTATCTAAACATAAAATAACATATGAATAAAAAATAAAAATAGAAACATAGCTGTTTAGTTTCTTTCAAACAACTTATAAAATTATATAACAGCAAATTTAATCTACATTTTAATAAATCAATAAAAATTGTCAAATAAATAAAAATAAAATAAAATTACATTATAAAAAAATTTACATTAATAAAAAATCACAAAACACTAAACTAAACACTAACAATTTATATAACCTAATAATAAATTGCTAACAAAATAACTATAAAATTATTTAAAAAAAAAATAAATTATTAAAAAATCACAAAACCATAAACTAAACACTAACAATTTGTAAACTAACCATAAATTACTAATAAAATAACTATAACATTTTTTAAAAACAAATTAGGTTATTGATAAATCACAAAACACTAACAATTTAAAACCTAATCATAAATTACTAACAAATAACTATAAAATTATTTTTTTAAAATTTACATTACTAAAAAATCACAAAAAACAAAACATTAACAATTTATAACCTAATCATAAATTACTAACAAAATAATTTTACATTAACAAAAAATCACAAAATACTAAACTAAACACAACAATTTATAACATAATCCTCAATTACTAACAAAATAATTTTAAAATAATTATAAAAAAGCAAAAAAAAAATTACATTCATAAAAATTATTAAACCAAAACCATAAACACTAAACATAAACAATTTATAGATAATAATTAATAACAAAAAAAATTCACAACATATTAATTAACCTTTTCAAATTTAAAAAATTATTTACTAAAATAATATATACCTTTTCTTTCTTTCTTTCTTTCTTCTTCTCCTCCTTTCTTTTCCTCTTTTCTTCCCCAGTGCCTTCATCTTATGGAGGACCATGCTTATAAAGTCCCCCATTTCAAATTTTTTTTTCCCTTTTGGAGGGACAACACTGCTTAGTAGTGTGCACAACAGGCAAAGAGAAGAAAAGCTGGGGCGTGGGTGTTTGGCACAGGGGTGCAGGGGGTCGGAAAGGATTGGTCAGTAGCACCAATGCCGCCTATCTGACATGCGCTACTAGTGCCACCAGTCCAGGTAGCGTCACACGGGTCACAAGTATTTTCAACTCGTATTTTGACTTGTTGACCGTATTTTGACCCTGTATATATATTTTAAAAAATAATAATATTTTTTATAAAAAAGAATTACTATAAAAAAAGATGGTGACACCTATAAAAAAGGCACCTCCTAAAAATATATTATTTTGGTAATTAATCCCACTCACAACTCATTTCAGAATTTAATTTTTTATATTATTTATGTGAATTAGTCAAAAATTGCTTCCGGAAGTTACTCCTAAGCCCAAACTAATAAAATCCGAACCCAAACCCTAAAACAGTCTGAACCAAATTTGGCCCAAAAAAGGGTCTTCCTCCTCCAGTCTTCCTTGAATTGAATTGTATGTCTTCTACTCATAGTACCGTTATTACAAAAATATGATATTATACATACCTTAAACCCTAACAGCTCCCAGAAGATAGAAGCTGCCAAAACCCTAATTTTAAGGTAAAACTTCAATATTGCTTTAGGTTTGACTCAGGTGTAATAGAACAACTCAAACTTGGTTATGTGTTTTTGCTGCTTCAGATGGCGTCTAATAAGAGCAAAGGAGCGAAATCAAAGAACCAACCTCCAAAAAAGAAGCAAAGGAATGATCTTTTCATTGATAAAAAGCGACCCACCAAAAAAGATGAGGTTTTGGATGATGTCTCTGATGGCCACAGCGAAGAAGAAGAAGAAGCTGGAGACTTATTGGATGGAGATGAACAAATGTCTGATTTTGATGATGATGATGTCTCTGAAATTTCAGATGAGGATGATGCTCCCTTGGCTGATGATTTCCTTCAAGGAAGTGATGATAATGAAGGTACCCATTTTTGTCAATTCCTTGTAAATTATGTATATGCTTTACTTGGATTGAATATAATGCCTTGTAATTATATTTTTACGTAACTCTGACTCTGGGTGAGTGTCTTATGGTTATGCATCCAATGCTGCTATACTCAGTTTTGTTCTTTCTAAATTTTGTCATATATTCATCACATATATGCATTACATGGATTTGGGGTGAGTTTTGGAGATGGGTATGTATCCAATGCTTTTTTCATATATAGCATCACAGTATGTGCGAAAGAAAGATATTTTAGAGAAATGAAGAGTTGGAATTTGTGTTTTTAGCTTCAAGGAGGCACAAATTTGTTTTGGACATGATTCATGTGAAGTACTTATTGTTCATGGCCTTTAGTGAGTTTGTGGATGGCAAACTTGAAATTCTAGTTTGCATCTATCTTGTTGTTCAAGTTCCCATGTCATGGAAGTGAACATTTGTATGTGTGTACCGAATAGACGCTCCTAGTACAAGTTTGGTGAAATCGTAACTCATCAAGTCTCCAAAGCCTAGCAATAGAGCTTTCCATGCAGTGGCATTGCAAAGTATTTTCAGGTTCCATAAATTTCACCATGTTTCAAGCTAACTAATTAATAATGGTTATTGTTCTATCATGTTTTTGCAGACAGTGGTTCAGGTTCCACTTCAGGTTCGGGTTCCGATTCTGATTCAGATGAAACAGATATAGAGGAGAAGTCCAGGGCTATCGATGAACAACGTGCGAGGGAAGAAAAAGATGCACAAGCTGAGATGGAGCTGAACATTAAAGAAGAGTCTGATGAGTTCAGACTGCCAACAAAAGAGGTTGCCCTTTGACTTGCTGTTAGTATCACTTCAATTCTATTAAGGTACTTATATGTCCTCCCTTTTGTGGTATCACTCAGGAACTTGAAGCAGAGCAACAACGTCCGCCCGATCTTGCAAATCTTCAGATGAGAATAAAAGAGAGTGAGTGACTTTTCTGCTAACCGTATTCTTTTAACGGTTAGCCATTTATGATCTGAGTAGCTAAGAATTTATTCATTTACTTTTAGTTGTTCGAGTGCTCTCAAATTTTAAGGATATGAGGCAAGAAGGAACGACAAGGAAGGATTATATTGACCAACTTAAAATTGATTTGGGTTCTTACTATGGCTACAATGAATTCCTGATCAGGGTCTTGGTTGATGTAAAATCTTGTTCCGTGTTGTGTAGTTTGCATTTTTTTTCTTTTCTTTTTGGAGCAATTTTTTCTGATCAATTATTATATTAACTCCTGTCATCTCTTTTATAGATGTTTCCGGTTGTTGAACTCATGGAACTTATTGAAGCTTTTGAAAAGCCTCGACCTACATGTATCCGGACTAACACTTTAAGGGTGTGAATATGCATTCTATGTTTGCTGTCTTTTAGTGTTTGACTTGTTATGCATCTCTGCTCAAACTATTGGCATAATGTCCTTAAATATGCAGACTCGCAGAAGGGATCTGGCCGACGTTCTTTCCAAAAGAGGAGTAGAACTGGACCAATTAAGCAAGTGGTCAAAAGTAAGATCTTTCATGTTTATGAATTTCATTTTTGAATCCTCTAATTTCCAATGGAGTACAAGAGGCATGTTGATTTTGTATTTGTAGGTTGGATTGGTGGTTTATAATTCGCATGTGCCCATTGGTGCCACTCCGGAGTATTTGGCTGGCTTTTACTATGTATGTGCCCTTTCATTGTACGTTTTTTATGTAATAATATAATTATTTAGTAAATATAATTTTTTTTTTGGCACTTTCAGTTATCTTTATTTTTTTTCAATTAACAGATACAAAGTGCAAGCTCCTTTTTGCCTGTTATGGCTCTTGCTCCTCAGGAGAAGGAACGGGTAGTTGATATGGCGTAAGTTACTCCATTCTGTTAGCTATCCTTATCTATGCATTGCCTTTTTGTTTGTTTGTTTGTTTGTTTCTTTATTTATTTTACTACCGATATTTATGATTGAAGAATATCTCCATGTGAACCATATTCTAGAAATTGAATTTTGGGGGTTCATAGTTATATTTTGCAGCGTCTACATTACAACTTTGTGCTAGCAGTCTCTTTTTCTTTATCCATTTGATTAAGCTGAAAAATACAAATTAGTAAAGCTCAAGTTTGTGGCTGGGGGGCAGACACTAATCTAATTAATTATGTTTTGGTGGTTCATAACTGTTATGGGTGTGTGGATCATGAAATCTAACTATAAGTCTACATGTATTATCTGAGAAATGCATTTACACACTCTATGTAGGGTAAAATCCTGAATAGGTGAACATTCATATAACATGAAGTTTGTTTCCCTCTTGGTAGCCGTGCTGCATTTCAAGTGCTCCACGTTTACATTAGAATTAGATAAAGGATAAATTGCTTCAGCTTAGTGTTTCGGATATAAGCATCCTGTTAATAATAAAATTTTAGTAATGGCAATTGGTATTTTCTCCTGTTTGATTCTGAATGTGCTTGTTACAGAGCTGCACCTGGTGGTAAAACGACTTATGTTGCTGCGCTCATGAAAAATAGTGGTACGTACAGTTGATGTTTCATTCAAAATTGCTAAATGTTGTCTCTTTAATGTCGCATTTGTTTTATTTTACCTTAGTGAATTTCCTTGACCATGTTGAATATTTAGTCCGGTTGGCTTGGTCAATAGTTTCCTCACATGGTTGAAAAAATCAGACCTGGCTGGCTATTTGGACTGGTTCAACTGGGATCAGTGGCCTATCCAGGCTACTGCTGCACAAGGAACCAGGGATAGGTTGAACCGGCATTTAACCTGTTCAACCTGTTATACAAGAATATTTTTGAGATTTGGACCAAAAACTACTTAGAATTATACTGAAGGTTATACCATTAAGTCAAATGCTTATTGTTTTAAAATTTAACTATATTTAATTTTTATTTAATCATTTAATGTTTAAATTAAAAAAGGGAGAAGAAATAAACCGCCCTGTCTAACCAGCCGGGGTTCTGACTGGTTAGACCTCCAGTTTGGTTTTTTAACCTTGGTTTAGAGAATTTACCTGGTCAGATAAGGTATTAGGGACTAAGCGAAGTAAAAAGGAAGAATGATTGGTCTGGATACCTTGATATTTTCACCACATCAAAGAGAGCCATGGACTGCTATGGGTCATGTTCCTCTTAGTGGGAAACTGTATATACTAAGAAGCTATTCTCTTTATGCCAAATTAATTGAATAAACATAAGTAATTATCTCTGATAGTTATGTATGCTTTTTGTTCTATATTTCTTTACAGTTGTTCCCAAATTCAGTTTTTGATATTTTGCTGGTATTTTGACCAGGAATAATTTATGCAAATGAAATTAGTGAAGCAAGACTGAAGTCACTTACTGCAAATTTGCATCGCATGGGTGTAACAAACACAATAGTTTGTAATTATGATGGGAGGGAGGTTAGCATCTTTCTGCTTTTCATAAGAATACAATATCAAGGTTGATAATTTGACGGATATGATGTTTCGAGTTCAAAGGCTTCAAAAGCATAAATCGTTGAAGCCCTTTTCTTTAAGTGCTGCATTTCAAGATGTATTGGATTAGTTGTAGGTCAAAAACAAATTGCATCAACTTGTCCTCTCTGTTACCATGAGGATCCTATGCACTTAGGAGACAAAGCTGACATTGTCTAAATCTTTTTCTTATTATCTTAACGTACAGCTTCCCAAGGTTTTGGGTCAGAATTCAGTCGGTAGAGTGTTGTTGGATTCTCCTTGTAGTGGTACTGGGGTAAGCATCTCTTGTCGCCTTGTTCATCTCTGGCACATCACTTGATTTTTTGTGCTTGAACTGAATGATTTCTTCTTTATGGTACAGGTTATAACTAAAGATCCATCGGTTAAGACCTCTAAAAGTTTGGATGATATACAAAAATGTGCCCATTTGCAGAAGGTACATGTTCTTTCTATGAACTTTTTGCCATTTTTGGTTTATCTCAGAACTCCAATAATCCTCCTTGATTCAAAGTTGGAATAGAAGGCAAGGAGTTGATACTTTTGTCATGAGTATCTCTTGCATATTCTAAGAGATTAATCCGTGCAATCTCAAATCTTTTTTGTTTGTAGCAACTGATACTTGCTGCAATCGATATGGTTGATGCAAATTCCAAATCCGGCGGATACATTGTTTACTCAACATGCTCAATAATGGTTCCAGAGGTTTGTTCAAGGTTGCCCTTCTGATTTTATACCCTGCGCATTGTCTTCTCCTTTTCTCATTTAGACCCATCTTTCTATAGAATGAAGCGGTCATCGACTATGCACTCAAGAAGAGAGATGTCAAAGTAGTACCGTGTGGACTTGACTTTGGATGTCCTGGGTAACAATCCCTTTTTTTTCATTCAACTTCCTTCTAATTTGATCAATGTTACATTTCTGATGTTGTTTTCTTTCTTTAACCAGATATATCCGGTTTAGGGAACATCAGTTTCACACCTCCTTAGAAAACCAAGGCGGTTTTATCCTCATGTCCACAATATGGATGGATTTTTTGTGGCCAAGGTATATATTGAATTTAAAATGCCAGCATTAACCCTAAAAGATCTCAGTTTCAAACAGATTGCTTACTTCTTTTTCTTTAGTTGAAGAAAATGAGCAACGCGAAGAAGAATCCCATAAATTCTGAAGATCTAGAAACCATTGTGCAAACTCAGAGACCGGAGAATACCCCTATAGATAAGGACAACACAGAAGAGCTTAAACAAAACTTGAAGAAACAAGGCAATAAACGGAAAAAGGAGAGCTTAAAGAAGAATGTTTTATCCAAAAATGGAAAGGTAGAATCACCTCCAACATCAAAAACGAAGAAAAGAACTGAAACTGGAAAGGTAGAGTCGCCTTTGTCATCAAAAAAGAGGAAAAGAAGATTTCCCTCAAAAGAAGAAATATCTGAAGCAAGGTAAATTCCAGATTTCAGTTCTTGTTAAAGTTGTTTAATGTATGATTGCATGAGCTAAAAATTAGAAACATTTTGAACTCTTACAGGGAAGGTAAAAGAAAGGCAATGAGGGAAAAAAGGAAGCAAGGAAGGAAAGAGTAAGAATTTGGGCACATAAAGCAGTGATAATTGCTAATTTATCAGACATAATTGGAATATAGTCTGTAAAATTATATATATTAAATTACATTATTTTTCTCAACTTCTCTTCAATACATATGTTGTTTTGATTTTATGTTTCATATGAGTTGGGAGATACAACACGAAAGTTGTTTCAATTACATTAAAAAATGGACATACCCGTAATGTGTAGATATGCATTTAGAGGAAGTTGTGCAAGTAACATAGGATTAGATGTTATTTTATTGTAATAACACAGGGAATTGTTATTACATGAAATACTGAACATGATGCCAATATAATATTAATATCAATATAATCTATATAAAAGTAAATTACATGCTAAGAACTGTAGTAGGCTAATGAAAGAAAAGAAGGAGAAAGGTAGGGACTTTTTTTTTTTTTTCTGTATTTTCGGTTTTTATTTTGTATTTTTATGTATTTAAAATATTATATATTTATTTGAAAATGAAAAAGTATTTTTATTACATATTTAAATAATATTTGTGAAGTGATTCATTTACAGACTTGCACATTGATTGGAGTTTCATGTGTGATTATTTAACATAAAATGTTTAAAATAAAATTTTATTTAAATAATTATTTAAATTTAAATTTAAATGATTTGATCTGTATGGCACCCAATCTGTTGCAAGCTATTTTCATAGTTGATGATGTCAGAAACTTGAAACTAAAGGAAAAAAAAAACTTTAAACTAAATGATGTATTTAAAAAGAGTTTGATTCGTATGCTTACTCAGAGTAAATGTGTTCGTGGTTTAAGTGGGGTAATATTGAAGTCTAATTTTAAAAAAATTAAAGTCTGACCTAAGTTAGTTCTACTCTATCTAAAAAATACATTATTGCTTAAAAATAATAAAATATTAAAAATATGAATTATTTTATATTAATATTTATATGATTTTATAATTAAATTTAAATACAAATATTTTACAATTTATTTAATTTAAGTTCAAGCGAGACTATTTGAAGATTTTTTTTTATCCAAATCTAATTTAACCGAAATGAACTCAACCAAATCAAGCTTAGATTTTTTATTTTAACCTATTATTACTTAATAAAATAAATTTTATAAATAACATTTATTATTTAATAAAATAAATTATTGAAATTTTATTAATTCCCCTACGTAAGTGGGCATTAACCCTAATAAATAACAATTATATACAACATGCAACAAGTTAAAACATGATATATAAATAACGAGAATGATTTATTTATATTGGTGTAAAATATATTCTTTTTTTTTTAAAGTTTTATATGATTAGTATTCTTGCAATCTAACTATCATGTTTTCTATTCCGTTCATATAAAGTATACATGTCAAATTGACATCAATTAAAATCTTTTAACTATTTGTTTTGCGTAAAATTTTTTCAAGCTGTTCAATAAATATTAATATATAATGTATTTTAGATTGATATTATAGAAATATTGGATTAATTTGAAAATTTACATGTATGACAAGTATAGTTATATTGATAAATTCAACGATTGGATCGTTAAAATATTAATGGTACAAAAATATACGAAAATGTAATAAATTACTCCAATTTACCACCATTGAATCTATCTTAAAATATAGAATGATTAAATATAATATAAATTCGTGAATGCATCAGAATCTACTTAAGTTGAATTACCAAGCAACCTATAAAAAATTAAATGGACGTATAATAATTTAGTTACATAAAAATATAATATGAAAGTAATACAAACATATACATCTTGAAATTGAATCACTATAATAAAAAATGTAAAATATGAGATGAAGACAATCACAATACAAACCAACACAAATCACAAGTTATTTTATAAATTGAACCATTAGCAAAAGATAATGTAACACAAAAAAAAAACTTACATAAACACAAAGCACATACACGAACATAATACGAAACATAAGATATTCTTTAAATTGAATTATTATGACAAGCTATGCAAAATATAACATAACACAAAAGATTGAATGCAAAACACATACAAACACGTTAAAAATGCGTAAAAAATTATTATTAGGATATAAAAGTATATAGTATATAAAAATTTATAATGTTCTAAATAGAAAAAATAATATGAATATGAACATATAAAAAAAAATCAACACACAAACTTGACAAAATTGATGTTGTTATACTTCCATCCCTCGGACATACCCTTCGAGCGTCCACTCTTGGGAACCATTCCTCACATCCACCCTTATGGGAAGATGACATGTGGCACCTCAGGATCATAGTTAAAGGTATAAACCCTTAGCCTCGACCAAAAGAAAGATCTCTCCCTCTCTCTCTCTTTCTCTCCCTCCCTCCCTCCTATACAAGGGACCTCTTCCTACAAAAACACTAGATCATTCATTCTCTTCTCCAAAATCCTCTTTTGCTGCTTTTGGCATTATAATCATTATTAACCACCAACTTTGAATCTTATATAAAGAATTAGCATCATCTGTGGGGGATTGAGACTAAAAAAAAACCATATATCTACTCAATGAAAAATATTCCCTTTCTAAAAAAACAAAAAAAAGAAATCAAAGAAATGCCCAATAATTTTATCTTACCCTGCTCCCTAATACAAAAGTGTTATGGCAACACCTTTGTCGTTGGCCTCAACAATAGCCATGTATACTATTTGTATATCTCCTATCCTATATACCAAAACCATACTCCAACATGTACCCAAGCTTAGGTTTTTTAATCAAAGGCAACCATGGGAAAATCTTCTCACCACGCAGTATTAGAACTCCGGGCTCAAAGTGAGCTACTTCAACCACAACAACATGATCAAACTTGTTGGGAAAATTGAGTATGTATGAGAATAATTATTTTCCATTTTTTGTAATATAAATAGGAAATAATAGGTAAAAATTAAGGACAACAAGAACACACGAAATTTTGTTGACACAGAAAACCCAAATGGGAAAAATTGCGAGACTCTAATCCAGTGCAAACTTGCCTTCTGCTATTATATGAGTAGGATTACATTCAATATCTCATCCTATTAGGATGATTTAAAATTCTTACACAGTGGTGGCTCTCTCTTTCTCTCTCTCTTTTTTTTCTCTTTTAGTGAAACTCACTAGTGATTGTGCTTGATGTTTCTCCTAACCTAAGCCTTTCCAAAGGCTCATATTTATAGTAGAGCAGTAGGGTTCCCAAAAATGTTATTCATAGCTTCTAAAAAAAAAATTCACCATAAATGGATGAACTTTGGAAATTTAAATTTGAGTTAATAACATACATGAATGTGGATATTTCATCCCTTAAACATATGATACACCTCCCTTGCAATAAGGTTCATCTCCCTAATTCCCAATTAAGGAGGAGTGCACCTAATAAATCTCCCCCTTCCTGACTTAATTGGGGGGAGCAAACAAACTGGATCCTTAACAACATTCTTCGAACTTTTTGGTCGAAATCACCTTTGTCATCCTATTAGACCAGTTATGATTAGTGTGAACTTTATTTAGTTCAAGCAATTTTTCTTCTAATAGATCTCCTATCCAATGATAACGAACATCAATTTGTTCTGTCCGAGAGTGATAAGATGAAGTTTTAGCTAAATTAATAGCACTTTGAGGATATACTTTTCCTGATTGTGGCCCAATTTAGTAGAAAATTTTTCATCCATAAGATTTCTTTGCATGCTTTAGTTGCTGCAATGTATTTTGCTTTAGTGGTTCATAATGCCACACATTTGTGGAGCTTTGACTGCCAAGAGACAACTCCCCTTGAAAAAATAATCACATACTCCGTATCTGTGTACCTACTTAGTTCTGGCTTCCTTTTTCCAGAGCACAAACATCTCTTTGATGTGGCACGTAGATATCAGAAAATCCATTTCACTATCACACCCTCGTTTGGTGAACTAGTTCAATTCAGGAGACTACGTTGTCGAAGATCGCCTAAATTGCAAGACTTAGACTAGATAATGTTGGTAACTCCGCCAATACTACAGAGTTTCACTTAGCAGAGTGGCGAGTTCTTGATTGTGGCAAAAACCTTACTAAGCAGACTTTCCCACTAATAAGTCTGCCACTCGTGTTTTTGTGTCGTTGACATTTTATTCATCTAATGTCCTAGTGTAGGTAACGTGTCAGAAATTAGGAGACTTGGAGAGCCTCATAAGATGTGATTAATTAGTGGAAGCGTGTGAGAACAAGTAATGGTTATAGCAACCTCGAGTGGGATTTGGATGTGAGTTATCTATAAATAGGATAGCCTGATAGTGTAAAGAAGATTTCTGTTTCATCTTCTCTACTAGACTTTTTTATCATTGAAGAAAAACTAAGAGAGTTCTTCGTTGTTAACGAAGATATTGTCTGTTAAGCTTAGGAGAGCTTTTGTGCTAGTTGCCTACTAGTAAACTCTTAAACCTTTCTTTAAGCTTTACCAGATAGAAAGAAACTACTGTAAGAGAGGTTCTATAGGATTTTTATTGGATACTGGATTGGAAGGAAACTTCCATCCAAAAACTATTTGCATGTCTTCATATTCATGACACTTCATAAAGTTTTAGTTATCTTTGATGTTTAAAGAGGCCGTTTTATTGTTTTAGCCAAAGAAACAAGAGAAGGTCCTATTATTAAGGGGAAGGAACTGATAGAGTAGACAAAGCTCTAGTAAAGCATTCTGGTGAGTACCTTTAAACCTTCAGTCAGAAGTTTGTGTTATTTCGTTTAACCCTTAACATTGCACATCCATGTAAGCAACACTGTCTCTTGAATCTGGTGTTCGTGTCTACGTAAATGTGTTTTATGAGTTAGTGTATGTAAGGGTGTAAACAGTGGAACAAACCCAAAACTCTAATATATTTACGGTGAAAATACTCTTTCTTTGGTGTACAAGCTCTGTATCCAAACTGGTGTAATGAGGCAATAAATGGATGTTTTGTATGTTGATAAAAAGAAGAACCATGATAATATGTTTTGCCTTCGGTATGGCACTTTGGTGCAAACCATGACTGGTGAAAACCTGACCTTGCAGGGGAACAAATATATGTTCAAAAACAAGGGGGAATTTTAAGGGGATACAGATTTGATGATTGGTAAATATCTCTGATGGGTGGAATGAAGATACAGGAAAAAAATGGTTATTCAAAAATAAGATAAGAAGCTAGCACAATAAAGTGAGTATGTAGAAAAATGATGCATGTGTGAAAATAGTAGTGCACGTTGTATGAAGAGTAAATAGTAAGCCTAACAATTATTAAAAGGTAGTCCGCACAAGTGGTGTACACGCGGAGTAATTGTGCCCGTGTCTAGCTTATACAAGTTTATAAACGTGTTAGTATCTACAGATAAGTTGAGTCTAATCACGATACTTTCTGCTAGCCGATATTACAGACCAGGGAGTGTTGTACCTGCCAAATATGGCGTACTAGTCCATCAGTTTGAGTCTAATCTCTTAATGCTTGATGGTATTTGTTGTAGGAATCATTCTCTAAGAACTCACTAAGTTCTCATGAACTTACCCTGTTGCTTCTTCTTATTTTTAGGTTCTTAGATTAAGAGTTGAGCTAGCCGAGAATCAACCAGATTAGCGACCATTTGTGAGCTTTCTTTGTTTTCGTGGGTAACATGTATTTGCTGGGGGTACTAGGTTGATTGTTACATGCCATCATTTATAAGTCACCAGACTATATTTTGAAAACGATATTATGTGCTTGAAATGCTTACTGATGGCATTGCTAGCTTTTCTTTTTATTAAATGTGGGTTGTGGTGATATTGGACTAAATTAAGTTGAGTTTTAACTATAGCTCAAACAATAATTTGAAATAATATTTCGCATGAACTTATAGATATTTTTAAGCTGCTGTCAAAAGGCTATTTACTTGTACCTTTAATCTTTAAAGTGGCGTGGTGCCATTTGAAACTTTTTCTTTCAAGTATATACATACATTTTCAAATAAATGGTACACCAGTTTGGCAACAGGTACCTGCGAAATTGCAAAGAAATTTGAAAGGGAAGGTATAGTGTTTTCAACAGTTTGCCTCGTGGAGCTCCATACCTAGATCCAACGATCGGGTCGGGCATTAGGTGCTATAGTTTTATTGGTATTAGAGCTTCGAATAGCCGATTCTCGAAAACCATTGTCAGTTAGAAACCCTGAATACATGTAACATAAATTTGGCTAGATTCCTCTTTAGTACTGCTAACTAAATTTGTGTATTGTATCGAATAAAGCAGTAAAGAAGAATGTCGATAAATTCAAGTAATGTTGAAGGGGAGGAAATAGAAAGAAATGCCCCTCCACTAGTGAGCAGTTCTGTGCCTTCTGCGAGCTGGGGAGTTTGGGGACAAAGGCTAAGGAAGCCTTGATATGTGATGGGACAATAGTTTGACTGATACATGATACCTGTACCAACCTTGTCCTATAGATTTTGTGACAAGTCGGTGAGACCAGAGAAGATGGTAAGGACAACAAAATTTGCACCACTAGTAAACCTTGCACCTCGAGTCCCAACTATAGCAGTGCCTAGAGAGGACCTGTTGGAAGTCATCCGCAAGAAAGGTACCAAGGAGGTTAGATGATACATGATACCTGTACCAACCTTGTCCTATAGATTTTGTGACAAGTCGGTGAGACTAGAGAAGATGGTAAGGACAAAAAAATTTGCACCACTAGTAAACCTTGCACCTCGAGTCCCAACTATAGCAGTGCCTAGAGAGGACCCGTTGGAAGTCATCCGTAAGAAAGGTACCAAGGAGGTTAGATGAGGCAAGGAAGATGATCCAGTTGTAGAAGAAAACTGACTTTCCCAGGTTTGTAGGGTAATAGAGGAGTTGCAGTTCTCTCCAGTTGAAAATCTAAGATTTGTTATCTCTCTGCTTGAAAAGAAGGCGTATCAGTGGTGGACCACAATATCTAGCATAGTCCCAAGAGAGTTGGTGAACTAGGACTTCTTCCTAAAGAAATTTAGAGAAAAGTTCATCAGTACTCTCTTCTTCGAGCAGATGAAGAAAGAATTTCTGGAACTCAAGAAAGGAAGGTTGATAGTATTTGAATATGAGAAGAAGTTTATCAGGTTAAGTAAATACGCCAAGGACTTGGTTCCAGATGAGAAGGGTTTGTGTATTAGGTTTGAAAGAGGTTTAAATAAGGAACTGAGGACATTGTTGTGTGCCTTTGAGATCAGGGATTTTGCTACACTTTCGGCAAAAGCTCAAAGAATGGAAGAAACCATTCAAGAAAGAAATTAAGTTAAGGATAGAGAAAAGAGCAAGCGCGAAGCTTTCGGTGTAATTTTTAACGTTAGGTTCAAGAGACCCAATGATGTAAAGGGGTATTCTGCTGCCCTAGCAAAGGAGTCATAGGCTGCGAGTTTCCATTGAGAGCGAAGTGGACACCAAGCGACATCCATGGCCAGCATGGGAGAATCCCAGATAATGAAGGTTTTCGTGTGTAATAGTTGAGGGAAGAACCATACCGGTATATTTTGGAAGGTCACTTGAGGATGTTACAATTTTTTAGCCTTTAACCATTTCAAGAAGGATTTCCCTATGAGGGGATGAGGAAATATCGAACAATCTATTTAGGTAGTTAGGGAGTCCTAACCTAAAGTGAAGACTAAGACAATGACAAAATTAGGGTTAATCCAGGGAGCCTCGATAAGAAATACAATTAGACCTAGCCTGAAATTTTTAGCAAGAGTATATGTCATGCAGGTAAAAGAGGATGCCGAAGTCCAAACGTCATTATAGGTAAATTCTCTTTATTTGACACTAGCATATATGCATTAATAGACCGTGAGCCTACTCATTCTTACATTTGTGATAAGTTTGTTGCTGGAGGAGTGTTAGAGTTGTCCCTTCAAAGGTTAGCATGATAGTCACTAATCTTTTAAGCCAAAATACTGTAGTAAATACAGTGGTAAAAGACTATTTATTGAGTTTTGGTAGATCTATATTCTTGGCAGACTTAATGCTTTTGAATTTTCATAAGTTTGATGCTATATTGGGGATGGATTGGTTGACGAGACATAACACAGTGATTAAGTGTAAGATTAAAGGGGTATGGTTAGTATCCGTTGATGGAAATAAGGTGTTTGTCTCAAGAGTAAAGTGGGATATCAGAAACAGTTTAGTCTTAGCAGTTTCAACTCAAAAAATGATTGTTAAGGGAGGAGATGCTTGCTTAGCATATATTCAGGATTCTAAGATGGTGAAGGGGCTTTAGACAGGTACCAGTTGTGAATAAATTTTCAGATGTCTTTCCAGAAGAGCTACTGGGGATTCTACCAAATAGAGATGTAAAGTTCTCTATTCATGTGACACTGAAAACTACTTTCATATCAAGTGTGTCATATAGAATAACCTCAGTAAAGCTAAAGGAGTTGAAAGCTTAGTTGTAAGAACTGTTGGATAAAAGGTTCACCAGACGAAAAGTTTCGGCTTGCGGTACACCAATATTTTTTGTGAAGAAGAAGGATGAGACCCACCGATTGTGTATTGATTATAGGCAGCTGAATTAGGTGACCATTAATAATAAGGATCCACTGCCCAAGATTGAGGACTTGTTCGATCAACTAAGTGGAGCTAAGGATTTTCAAAGATTGATCTATAGTTGGGGTATTACTTGATTAAGATTAAAGGGGATGATATTCCACAGACTGCATTTCGCACATGCTATGGTCACTATGAATTTCTAGTGATGCCTTTTGGCTTGACTAATGCTCTGACAGTATTCATGGATCTAATGAATAGAGTATTCCAGCCCTACCTCGACTGTTGTGTGATTGTCTTCATTGATGACATTTTGGTATACTCGATAAGTGAGGCGAAGCACGAGGAACACTTGCAGATAATTTTAAATGTTCTTTGAGAAAAAAAACTATACACCAAATTTAGCAAGTGTGAATTCTGACTAAAGGAATTTCTCTTCTTAAGCCATGCAATCTTTACAGATGGAATTAAGGTAGATCCTGAGAAAGTCTGAGTTGTACTTGAATGGAATCGACTGAAAAGTGTTATAGAGGTACACAATTTCCTTGGCCTGGTGGGGTATTATAGGAAGTTTGTCAAAGGGTTATTTATAATTGCAATGCCATTGACACGATTATTCAAGAAGGATGAGAAGTTCCACTAGTTTGAAGAATGTCAACACAAATTTGATGAGCTAAAGAAAACGTTGACTGAAGCCCTAGTGTTGAGTCAGCTAGAATCGGGGGTAGAATATGTCATGTTTACGGGTGCATCTTTGAATGGGTTAGGGTGTGTGCTCATGTAGAAGGGAAAAGTTATCGCTTCTGCATCATGCCAGCTCAAATCTCATGAGAAGAACGACCTAAATTGTGTTTTGAACTGGACACCTCATTCTTTCCTTCTAGCCTTTTCATTCATTAAACTATCTAAAACAGTGTTCATGGTGATCTTTCCTTCTGGAGTTAAGTTGCTTAAAGTAACAATGAGAGTGTCCCAACTCTTTGGTAAAGAGATTAGTAATAATGGGCCTTGAAACTCATCATCAATCTTCATATTTATCATGATTAGTTGATTCACAATCCTTTAAAAGTGTTTAGATGTTCAATCATGCTTTCTCCATTTTTGTATTCAAGCTTAACCAAATGTCTCACTAGATGGGCATTATTCGAAAGCGTCTTCTTTTGGATCATAGACTTAGAGGCAGATTTAGAAGAGGCTGGCAAGGGCACCGACCCCCTTTAAAATTAGAAAATTTTCATTTTGGCCCTGTAAATTTTAAAAAATTTAAATTAGTAAAGGTAAAATTTTACATTGGCCCCTCTAAAAATGATAAAAAAATTGATTTAATCCTTTAAAAATTATAAAGACATAGAAAATTTAATTTTGCCCCCTAAATTTTTTCCTAACTTCACCCCTGCATGGACTCTATTTTTTTTTCCGATAATTCGTAGGATTTAATGTATGTGGACAAATGCTTGAATAAACTTCGACCAACATACTTGTGAATCATGGCCACTGCCTTTCAGTTTAAGAGCTCCCATTCTTTCTCATTCTTTTCTTGGACCGTTGTCCCAATTGTAATTGGAACATACAAATCTTTGCAATAAATATGATCTTCCATCATTGGCTTCCAATACGAGAAATTATCTACCGTAAGTTTGAGCATCTTACCATCATGAGTAATGCTTCATTCCATTTGAATGACACAAGACAAATGATGCCTATTACAACCTAGCTCACATAGCACTTTTGGGAAACTAAATATTTAAGAGAATACTTCTTTCCTTCTTTGTGTACTTGAAATAGGAAATAATAGTTAAATATTAAAGACAACAAGAACACACAATATTTTGTTGACGCGAAAAACCTAAACGGGAAAAACCACAGGACTTTATTCCAGTACAAACTTGTCTTCTACTTTTATATGAGTAGGATTACATTCAATATCTCATCCAGTTAGGATGATTTAAAATTCTCACACAATGGTGGCTCTTTCTCTCTCTTTTTGTCTCTTGGTGAAACTCACTTGTGATTGTGTTTGATGCTTCTCCTAACCTAAGCCTTCCTAAAGCCTCATATTTATAGTAGAGCAATAGGGTTACCAAAAATGTCATTCATAGCTTCTAGACAAAACCAACATAAATGAATGAACTTTGGAAATGTAAATTTGAGTTAATAACATCCATGAATATGGATAATTCATCCCCCAAACATGTGATCCATGATAACTCTTAAAAAGAGTTATATTTCAGGCCTCTAGACTTGGTTAATTGTTCATACTTAAGTAAATTTAGTTGCATTTTAGGAAATTATTTTGGTATTTTTATAACATTGCATCATGAAACTTAGATTGTGCTTTAATGTCACTATATGTTACTTTTACTTGTGGGAGGAAAGGAATTGAATTTTGTTTATAGCAGGTGTAGAAAGTAGGAAAAGAAGTGAATGAGTGAAGTTTTGTCATAAAAAAAAGGCTGGATAGATTGCCAGTGCAAATGCCATGGCAATTCCAGGAAGATGTTGACTCAACTGTTAATCTATGCCACTTTCAGCCAGCTGTACTTATACTAGAAATATCCACCTAAAAAAGAGGGAGAAAAAGATGTATGCTGAGAGGGGGACCTACCCTATAAAAAGAAGAAAGAGAAAAAGAGGAAAATGTGGTTTTTCCTCTCACATAATTTCTTGTGAGAGATTTAGAGACGCAAGGAAAGAAGGTAGCAGCTAAGGAATAGAGCAGCAACACAAGGAAGAAGGAGAATCATTCAACCCTGGGCTTCGTAAGATATTACAGCACTAGAGTTGAGGGCTGGATTGACGAAAGCTTCTTGAAGTTCTTCCTTCATTATCTTAATTGATTTCTATGAATTTTAACTGTGGAAATATGTTGTTGAATGATACTTTCATTTTGGATTTTAATTTCCAGCACATGGGCTAATCTCATCGGGTTGGGATTGCTGGATGTATCTTTAGTTCCTTTATTGACCAAGGCATTATCCTGATTAGATTTATTGTTTCATTCGATTTGCGCTATTTTAAAATGTGTGCATGCAGTCTCTAGACATAGATGAATGTATGGTATGTTCATAAACTTGATTTAATTCTTAAAAGGTTAGATGAGTTGGATTGTGATTGAATGATAAAAACGAGTATTTGACAGAATACTCATAGCACTTTAGACATAGAACTGCACTTCTTACAGAGAAAGGAAGAAACAGTGTTAGGTACCCTTCTTAAGGCTTGTAGACATACAAAGCCTTAGGTAGGGTAGCTTGAAATCTAACTCTCGAAAGAAGAAACCTACCTTAGATTTAATCTGAATAGTAGATTGGTTAAGATTTTTCCATGACATTATTGTGTTATGAGGAAAGAATCTTAGTAATCCCAAGCTTCCCATTCAACAGCATAGATCCTTTCAACTTGGTCTCCGTATCTTTGCCACAACATTTTAAGTTAGTTATCTGATTTTGATATTGCATACATGATTATTCCTTTACAAATTGTTATTCTGTTTTGCCACATCCTGATTCATATATTTTATAGTAATAGTGTAACAGAATTAATCCTATCTGATCCCTGATGAGATGATCTTACTTACTACTTTATTACTTGATTTGACGTGTACACCTATACATTCGCATATTATATTCACACGCGACAATACACCTCCCTTGCAACAAGGTCTATCTCCCAAATTCCTAATTAAGGAGGGATGCACCCAACAAAACCTACCCTTACCATGAGGAATATTAGCTTGATATTGTTAGTTCTTAGACCTTGAGGAATATTGATATCCCACTAAAAGCTAGAAGGAAAATACCCCCAATAGAGATAACCAAGAGACATGAAGTGAAAAAGGATCCTTTATGCTAAGTTTAGCAAGTACATTCTACTCAACACCTTTCCAACCTTAGCTAGTTTATTAGGCAGACAACCCAAGTGGAAATTGCACCTTAGGATGAGGCTTAAAATTGAGTACCCTAGGTCCAACCCTCGAGGTGTTATTTTCTGTGAAAGTAATAGCAAGAGTAAGGATAAGGGCAAGAGAACATCCTCAGAAAGGTTCAATTTCGTAGAAATAAAACCTTAAACAAATGTGTTGAAGTACAAAGCTATCAAATTTGCTAAGTGAGTGGTGTAATCAGAGAGTTGAGAAGCTAGTCAACGATCACTCTTGGCCAATAACTCAGTGGCTATAGGGAAAGCATTCCTTAAATAACCTATATTACTCCCACCAACGAAAGCTTCGCTAACATGTCATCCTTCTAAACATCACCGTCATAGTTGTAGTTGCAAGAATAATACCTTATGCTGTAATTGGTCCATTACATAAAGCACAAAAGACATAAGCATCAACACTGCAGCATGAGCAACTAGCAAGTATGGAGGGAAGAAGGCAAAAAAAATGAAGCTACAAGGACCTAATGGAAGCGGAATATGGTGTTTAGAAATTTCATGCAGTGTAAGCCTTCACCATTCAATGTGGCATAGACTCAGCCTTGACCAATGCAAAGGCATGGTTAATATAACCAACACCCCCTTAAATTATTTTTTAAGTATTTTTCTAATTAATGAATTTCTAATTCAAACTCAATAAAAAATCTTTTACAAGAATAAAAAATTTATATCATTATTAATCAAAATTTTTAAATGCAAACTTAAACTTAAGAGTGTTAACAACAACAATTTCAATTCTTTTAGGATTCTATCTATTTCTCTTTGAGAGTCTCCCGTTTATTTCACTCTTTGTTTTCTTATTTATTTATTTATTTAATTATATCTGCAAATATAATCTGCTCAAATAATATTAAAGGATAATAAAAATATATCATACAACCAATTTTATTTTTATTTTTTATAAAATGCCTAGAACCCATAACCACTCACCAATTTTAAACCCCAATTTTAAATATGGTTCGTCTTCCTGCATTGACAACAATATTAATACCAACAAAAAAGAAATGTGGATATATTATTATTAGTTATATTGACAATATGCATATTGGTTAAAAGAAATATGATATATAGGTAATAATAGATAAGGCATATGGATATTAAAAAAAAATTGAAACACATAGTATTTTGTGAGATATTAAGTTGAGGTATAGACTAAATTGAAAAGAAGTGAAAAGTGAAAGAGTTAAATAGTAAATATTTAAAATTGAGGGGTTCAATTAAAATATGAAAAATTTGAAGGACTAAAATTATAATTATATCAAAAATAGGAATGATTTAATTATAAATATTAAAAATTGTCAAGGGCAAAATGGTTATTTTACAAGTGAGATAATTTATGGTAAAATTATCAAAATGCCATTGAACATGTGTATGGAATTTGAGGCATTGGATTTACTTTATGATCAAGGATTTAATATGGATCATTGGATCAAAGATAAATATATTTATTATTATTAATTCATGAAATTGTAGCATAATATGAACCCTTAGATTTTGATGAAAATGGAGATAAAATTATGGGCTTTAGATGAAAATCATGATGTTGGGATGCTTTTATTATTTTATTTACATTTATATTAGATAAATATTAAAGAAGTAAGAAGAATTTACAACCAATGTGAAGAAGAGAATGAAGGAAAGTTTGGTTTTCTTACAATTTGGTTCCTCTCAATCTAATTTCATATTCTTCACTTAGAACTTTTGATTTCTAAGTGAATTTCTAAGTGAAATCAAGTTTCTAGCAACACTAAAAGGGCATCCTCCTTGTCCTTTGGCCGCCTCCAGATGTACTAACGTCTAGAGTGTGAATCTTACAATAAGATATAAAAATATGAGGCAGTATGTGGAAGTATATGGGTCGAGTTGTAATATAGTTTTTACAACGGAGTACATGAGTACTATGAGGATTGTACCCAAAGGGGGCGAGTGCTAGTTCAATTCTAATCTAAACACTAAAAAGATCTAATTAGTACTTTAAAACAATTACAGTATGAAAATATAGAAAATGTGGTTTAAGGGTTTTTGTAATAATAAAATAAAAGATAATAACATAAAGGAAATAAAAGTTCAAAAGATGGAAAAGTGGAATGAATCAAATCTCGGTTATCGGTGATTACCTTGCTTCGATAAACCTCATAAACTGTTGTTTCGGGTTCCTCGTTAATCAACTAGTCGCTGCCCTAGTAGGATCTTCTGATCTTCCACTAATATAACGAGTCAACAAGAACTACTTATCTTCTGACCTCACAGTCAAGAACTATTCACGGATGGGCAATACCAAATTTTGGTTAATTCCCACCTTGATGAATTCCCAGGGTTGTCAGGCTTGGGGTATATTTCACGTTCTTCCTTTCCCAAATAGCTGATCCATTGAGTAACCCTACAAAATAGTTAATAGATCATACCTCCACTCGCTAACCCCCTTAGAGGGATTAGTTCCTTATGGCTTTGATCTGCTATTTAACGTCACAAAAATAATGTGCAAGCGTACACTGTTGATGCAAGTATAGTAGACAAATGTGAGTCTGATGGATGTTGATCCCACAGGGATGGTAGTCTTTTGTCTATTAATTCCGGTGCAATAACTGAATAATAACGAGATAAATTGTGAGGATAGTTGTCGATACAATAACTTGAGAATAATAAGATAAAATATGATAATGATCAACTGGGATCCCTAACATGAATCTTTAGCAGAATACTAAGTGCTCACAAGGTATAAAAGTATAGGTGATTGTCGATGAAATCAAATGCAATGTATATCTTACTCCGTGTTACTCCTCTATTTAATCTCAGAGTTAACAATGCATATTAACTTTACCTTCTGATGATGGCAGTATGTCACTATTAAGAACTAGTGGACTAAATTCCTCTAATCCTCACTCAACTTCCATTGTAATGCTTATTAGCTCAAACTGTCACTGCACTTTCTAGTGTCAGTGACTCCAAAAACACTTCTGTGTTAAAAAACATTCAAACCCCTAGACTAAACAATAAAAGTAAGATTAAATAAGATAAAATTGCACCAAGAATTCATCGATATTTCCATACAATCGATATTTCCATACAATCATAAATCAGGGAGTAATCATTAGCATTTAGAAAGAAATAAGAAAGAATCGAATGGAGAATACTATCCCTAGACAACTCGACTGAATCTATCTATTCCCTTTTGTCGTGCACTTAAGTTTTATCGTCTAGAGCTAGTCTGCATCTGGTTTTCATGTTGGCTCACCCTTGAGAGATTTGAGCTGCCATGATAGCAACTCCAAGGTTGGATGGTGAAGATGATGATGGAGAGCCAATACTAAAAAAAACCCCTTTTTCTTCTCATGTCCACCTTTTATGTCCTTCCTCACTATATAGATGTCCTTTCCCTAAAATTATTCTGTCCTTATTCGTACAGGTTAGTTATATTGGACTGGATAACTAACGTAATTTTGGTTCTTATCCAGATAGCTGTTAGGTGCGGGGACAATTCTGAACGCAATCTGGAATTAACCTATGCAACGATATTGTGGACATTTGTCAGATGCAGCGACAATTCTGGATGCAATCTGGAATTAACTCATGCAACGAAATTAATGTAATAAGATAGCAAAATTAAGGATAAAATAGGCTAGGATTCACTGAGTTATAAAATGTAATTTACTAAACAGAAAATGCTAAAATGCATGCTTAGGAAAACTAAATAGGAACAATTTAACCAAGTAGGGGGAAAACCTATGTTCTTTCTAGTGTTATCACACCCTCAAACTTTAGTTTTTTACTTGTCCTAAAGTAAAACAAAAACTAGCAAGGCTACAAAATGTTTTACAAAGATAAATGATCATTCTAGCAACTTGAACCCTCTAAATTCCCAATGGATAGATCATATTCAGATGAAAGAATATTGTGTCGACAGTTCATAAGCATGAATGAATAAGGTTGCAACTTCATCAATGCTAGCATCAGACTTCAACCCTAAGTTCTATCTACCATTACAACATTTATTGTATAATACTAAGTATATATAAACATTTTTTTTAGAATAAGGGATATCGTTGCATTACTGTACCCTTGTTCCTAAGAAATAATGATGGGGTGAAACAAACCCCTAGGGAGTACGTAATTGCACCGACACACACTCATGCAGTGACAACATTTGTCCAGATTGATTGTTCTAACACTTGTATCGGAGTGTTCCCTTTTTAACATTCCATACTACACCCACTTTGAAGTGTCTCTACTTTATAATTAGATATACATATATAGGAAACTGTACAAATCAGATTGATTCAAGATTTAAAGAATGATAATAGTCATCTATTACTAATGCAACCTAATCCATTCATAAAAAAAATTTCATCTACAACCTTCTGTCAAATTTATCCAACTCATTCATTGCTAATTTACATTATTCAAGAATTAAGCATCGAATGTAACAAAATTTTTTTGAACAATTTTCATTAACTATAATTAAACCTTGTATGCTTCATTTTCGAAAACAAAAATTGTGAAATGTGGGTGCATTTTTAAGCCCCATGTGCATTCCCCCAAACTTAAAGTGTGCGTTGTCCCCAATGCACTAATGCTAAAATGTAATGACAATAAAAATGCAATGACAATGTATACTTATCAAAATAAAACCTACAATTACATGCAATGCATGAATACTATAACTAAAGCTTAAAACAAACTAACTCAGTTATCCACAGTCATCGATGTGGTTGCATGATGTTTCTTTCTCTTCTTTTTATTCTCCTCATTCTTTTGTTTTTTTATCCTTGGAGTGGTTCCTTTTATTTTCTTTGGGCTTTTCGCGATTGTCAGATTACTCCTCAGTTCCTAGTTCAACCCCAGCATCACCGACTGCTGTTTGTGTAAGAGAGGCCACTTAGAGTGGTCCAGTGTAGACCACTATTGCGCATGAATTGCATTGCTCCTTACTGGTGACCTCAGCAACTTCCACCGGTCTCACTCCAGTTCGTTCCAAATTATCAATATTTGCACCCACAAACTCGGGTGTAGTGATAACCTTCTCAACAAAATCTTCATCTTCTTTTTCTTTCTCTTTTTCAGAAACTTCCTATTCTTCAGCAACAACTTCCTCCTTTCAACAACTTCTGCTTTTGCAACATCAACTTCTTTCTCAACAACAATGTCTTCTTGATCAGTAAAAATACCATCCTCAAACAAGCTATCAATCTTTTGCAAGTATTATTTGATGTCCCTAGATTCCTCTTCTTTCTTGTTATCAAAGGCTTCCACAATGGGTGGGGATGCCACCGGTCTATCTCGGTCTTCTAAGTCATCATTCGAGGAAGAGAGGCCATAATTATGAATGATTGGTGGAAATAAAAGAAATTCCGGTAGTGGGGATGGGCTCAGTTGGCCTAATGTGGCAGTAATAAAACTGTTCCAGGCTCTGGTATAAGTATAAAACAAATTCTAGGATCTCTTCATATCTTCTACTATAACAACAAGCTTGATCTACCTGTTTTTGATGGAATTTACCATTTTTTTGACATCCTTCATTTTGTGCCATAAAGATGTCTCTGCATTCAGGTTAGTTCTTTTGCTGTCAGCTTTGGCTTTGCCCTTTCTTGTCTTGCTGGTCTCTGCCTCCTTCAGTATCGGCGTGTCCTTGCCTTGAGTAATTCTTTCTACAGAGGCTTCATTGATTGGGCCCTTATTTTCCAAGATTTTCTTACCAACACGGGGCACGATTCCTCTTTGCTGGCACAATAACATCACCAGTGATGGGAAATCTAAGATCCTAGTCTGCCTTACAGCGCAGTCAGCTATTTCTTGGTGAAGTATTGCGTCCACACCGTCTCTTCACAGTGCACCATATAGTTCTTTTGATTGGAACCCTTCCAAACTGCTCCTTTGACATACAAGTCTCTCACCAAAAGGTCTCATTTTTCATCTATGATGTCATCCATGAACTCGGAATGTTCGTCGACATCGACCTTGGTGTTGTACAGCTCGTTGATGTTTGTAGCATCCCTAGACAATTTGACTGAATCTCTCTATTCCTTCTTGTCGCGTACTTAGGTGTCCTCTTCAGGAGCTAGTATGCATCTGGTTTTCACGTTGGCTCACCCATGAGAGATTTAAGCTGCCATGGCTGTAAGCTCCAAAGTCGGATGATGAAGATCATGATGGAGAGCCAATACTAAAAAAAAACCTCTTTTTCTTCTTATGTCCACCTTTTATGGCCGAATCTGAAGATGTCACAAAGAATGGGTTTTCAAAACGGAATTGTTAAATTATCTCAGTCTATTATCTCAAAATCCTTTATAACCATAATAAAAATGTTAATTAATTGTTTCCTTTGCCAAAACTTATTTACAGCTAAAGTTTAATAAAACCGATACCTTTCTATAACCCGATTTTTATTTTTAGAAAAACTTTATTTGTATAAAACCGTCGTTATCATAAAAGATTTTATCGACGCATACAAGTTAACAAACAATCCAAAACCAAAATCAATAGATAAGAGTCCTGCAGCCCAGAGAGCTTAAAAATAAATAACTCTAAAATAATCTAAAATTTAATATAAAAACCATAAATTATTAAATTTAAATAGTTTACTGTCGAGTGGCCACCGTTGAGTCTCCGCCGTACTGATCTGCCTAAGTCTGTGGATTACCTGGACAGAACAGACAAACAAATGTGAGTTTTCGTAAACTCTGTATGTAACCTAATAGAGTTAAGCATGCAAACATAAAGAAATCTCATAACAATCAGATACAGATTCGGGCTCAGACCCATTTCAGATAAAGTCAACGAAGTTAGATATATAGATCAGAACATACAGATTCCTACCCCCATCCTCTACACACCAACTCCATCTATCCCAATACAACATATAAGGTTAAAAACACCCACCTACCCCAACACACCTTATCATGCCAAAACGACACAAGTCAAATAATGCGCAGCCCAAACTGCCAGAAAATAGGTGATGATTGCCATTCAAAACACTTCATCCTCATATACAAATCCCACTCTAATAAATAGATGTAGAAATCAAATACAGATATAACAGAATAAACATGCTTACATGCTTATATACAGATAACAGACCTGCATCTAGCATAATAATCAGACATGCATAGCATTAACATACTTAGAACAGTATATCAGTCTATCAGATCCATAATTTTAGGGTTTGGTTAGCCTCTTACCGACCCTACGGTAGGCCCACAGTCGATTGGATCGACCTGTGTGACCCTAGGATAAATTTCAAAAATATGGGCCCACATGCCCGTGTGGCCCACACGCTAAACTTAGATTAGCTCATGTGGCCCACACAGCCACATTCAAGCCACCACACGGCTGTGTTCTGCGCACGACCAAGCCTTCATCAATCATACGGTCATGTCTAGCACACAGCCATCCACACGAGCAACCACACGAACGACTATATGCTCATCTAGCATCGACAGTGCAATTTTTTAGCTTTTGCTAAAACCTCATTTTCTGTGTTTTGGGTACACACCTGGTATCAATTTGATGCGAAACTACTCCCGAACCTTTAGAAACCTACTAACAGAGTATCCCACACCTTTTAGCAACCAACTTACAAGTCTAAAACGTTTGTCTACTTATGCAAAAAATCAACTTACCTCTTACCAAAAATGACCCCAACCCCAATCAAGCCTTTGATGTGAAAATCGATGCTTCACCACCTTCACCTAAGCAACAAAATTCATTGATTACTCACCAATATTGGTTATCATAACATTGCCCAAAACTCAAAATCTAACGTTAACAAAAGCCATTACTTTACTTACCAACCCATTAAAAAATCCAAATCATAATAGCAACAATTGAACAGGAAAAACGACAGTAACCAAAAAAAGGAAATGAAAATTGAAAGTGGAAATAAGAAAGGAGGGAAAAAATGTTAGAGAACAAAAAAAAGAAGTTTTAAAAAAAGAAAACAAAAATAAAATATTCAGAATCTGATAATTCTCCTTAATTTTACTCCCACAAATCTCACTACACATAACTTCCCTAGACTTTTAGCTCCTCTGAAACTCTCTCATGCAACTGAGCAAAATTAATCCCCATGCTCGCGCAGGGATTCGAACACAGGACCTCCCACACAGTAACTCCCTTACCACTCGAACCAGCAGGCTCATTTTGATATGATTTTACAGGCAATTTAATATAAGCCCACTGAACAATGATAAGGCTTGGATCTAAAAATCACAAAATTTAGCAAAGATAAGACTTGAACCCAAGACCTCACACACACACGTAGAACACTTAACTACTGGAGCAAATACACATTTGTGTCATATTTTACAAAAGCAGAAATAAATTAATTAGGGTGTTACAACTCTACCCCCTAAAAGAAATTTAGACCTCTAAATTTACCTGATCAGAACAGATGAGGATACTGCTGATGCATCGAGTCCTTAGGTTCCCACGTGGCTTTCTCAGTACCATGATTCTGCCTTAAAACCTTTACTAGATGAATGGACTTCTTTCTCAGAACCTTAACATCTCGATCTAGAATCTGAACCAACTCCTCTTCAAAAGTTAAAGATGGCTTAACCTCTATTTCCTCAACAGAGACAACATGAGATGGATTCGACCGATACTACCTTAACATCAAAACATAAAGACATCATGGATACGGTCTAACTCTGGAGGTAACTCCAACTGATAAGCGATCGGTCCCACGCGCTTCAGAATTTGATACGGCCCAATAAAACTAGGGCTTAACTTGCATTTCTGACTGAATCTCAGAACTTTCTTCCATGGAGAAGTCTTAAGAAAGACAAAGTCTCTCACAGAGCACTCAATATCGCACCTCTTCATATCTGCATAAGATTTCTGTCTATCAAAAGCTGCCTTCAGACGATCCTGAATCAGTTTAACTTTATCCTCAGTCTCGGAAACTAATTCAAGATCCAAAACTCGACATTCACCCAGCTCAGTCCGACATAGCGTAGTACGAAACTTACGACCATATAACGCCTCATAAAGTGCCATCTGAATGCTAGACTGAAAACTATTATTGTAGGCAAACTCAGCTAGTGATAGATAATCCTCCCAACTTCCTCAGAAATCTATAACACAACTCCAAAGTATATCCTTTAGTATCTGAATCACCTTCTCAGATTGACCATCGATCTAAGGATGGAACGCAGCACTGAAGTCCAATCTCAAACCCAGAGCTTCGTGTAATTTCTTCTAGAACTGAGAAGTGAAACGAGGATCTTTATTAGAAATTATCGAAATAGGAACCCCATGCAATCTCACAATCTCAAAGATATAAAGCTTTGCTAACTTTTGTAGAGAATAGTCTGTCCGAACTGGAATAGAATGAGTAGACTTAGTTAATCGATCCACAATGACCCAAACTGAATCCTTCTTAGTAGGTGTCAAAGGCAACCCACTAACAAAATCCATCGTCACTCGTTCCTATTTCCATAAGGGTATCTTAATGGGTTGGAGCAAACCCGAAGGCAACTGATGCTCAGCCTTAACTTGTTGGCATGTTAGACAACGAGCAACGAAATCCGTAACCTCACCCTTCAAACCCGGCCACTAGTACAACTCACGAAGATCGCGATACATTTTATTACCACCAAGATGCATAGCATAAGGGCTACTATGCGCTTCTCTCAGAATTGACTACCTCAAATCAGAACCATTCGGCACACAGATTCGACCTTGAAAACACAAAACACCATCATTATTGAGCCTAAAATCTGAAGTACTGCCACTTTCAATCTAATGAAATCGCAAACCCAAAATGTCATCCTCTAACTGCTAATATTAAATCTGATCAATCCAAGTCGGCTTAACTTGCAACTCAGCTAATATACTCCCATCATCAAACAGACTAATGCGAGCGAACATCGACCTCAGATTAGTCATCGCTCTACGACTTAGAGCATTGGCCACCACATTGGCCTTACCAGGGTGATACTCTTTCGTGCAATCATAATCCTTGAGCAATTCAATCCATCGGTGTTGTCTAAAATTCAACTCCTTCTGAGTAAGGAGGTACTTGGTACTATTGTGATTGGTGTAGATGATACAGCTCTCACCATAGAGATAGTGCCTTCAGATTTTCAATGCAAAAACCATAGCAACCAACTCAAGATCATGCGTCGGGTAATTTCCCTCATGTGTCTTAAGCTGACGAGGTGCATAAGCTACAACCTTACCATCCTGCATCAGAACACAACCCAAACCAACATGCGACGCATCACTGTATACCAAAAACGCTTTACCAGATTCAGGCTGTATCAGAGCAGGAGCCTAAGTTAGAACAAACTTGAGCTTCTCAAAGCTCGATTGTTACGTATTAGTCCAAACGGAAGGAACTCCTTTGCTTAGAAGCTTAGTTAACGGAGATGCGATCAGAGAGAACCCTAAAAAAACCACCGATAATAACCCGTCTGACCGAGAAAGCTATAAATTTCAGATACGTTCTTAGGCTATTTCTAATCAAGCACAGGCTCATCTTTTTTGGATCAACGCGGATCCCTTCAGCAGAAACCACATGCCCCAGAAAAGTTACTTCACGCAACCAGAACTCACACTTGTTCAGCTTAGCATAAAGTTGTTTCTCACGTAGAATCTGATGTACTACTCTAAGATGCTCATCATGTTCATCCTTGGACTTAGAGTATACCAGAATGTCATCGACAAAGGCCACAATAAAATGATCCAGGTATGGCTGAAACACTCGATTCATCGAATTCATGAATGCCGCCGGAGCATTCGTCAGACCAAAAGGCATAACTAGGAACTCGTAGTAGTCTTATGAACATCCACTTCCTTAACCCTTAATTGATGATAGCTAGAGCGAAGACCAATATTCAAAAACACCGAAGCCCATTAAAACTGATCAAACAAGTCATCGATCCTCAAAAGCGGATACTTATTCTTCACAGTCAACTTATTCAATTGCCGATAATTGATGCACATCCTCATGGTCCATACTTCTTCTTAACAAACAGAACTGGTTCTCCCCACGGAGACACACCAGGATGAATGAAACCACGATCCAGAAGCTCTGACAGTTGAGCTTTAAGCTCTGTAAGCTCCTTTGGTGCCATACGGTATGAGCGATAAACACCGGAGCTATACCTAGTAGAAGCTCAATTCTGAACCCAACTTCTCGATTTGGAGGTAAACCTGGTAACTCTTCAGGAAAAACATCCAAAAAATCCTTCATCGTTCTGATATCCCCAACAGTAGAGTCCCCAAAAGTAGAAGCATTGACGTAAGCCAAATACGCCCCACACCCTTTCCAAACCAGTTTCTCAGCCACAAGAGCGGAGATCACATTCGATAGATATTCAATACTCACCGATCACAACCACCTTTATATTGTCCTTAGTTCTCAGAACGACCCTCTTAGATGTATAGTCCAAACTGACTCGGTGCTCAACCAACCAGTCTATGCCCATAATTAAATTGAACTCCTCAAACAGAAGCTCCATTAGATTTGCCAGAAAAACAGCCCCTTACACCACTAACAGAACATCCCTACAGAGTTTACTAACCTGAACAAACTACCCCAACAAACTCAGTACAATAACCTCACTAGTAGTGTTCTCAACAGAAATCCCCAAGGTTTCAGATACAATACTAGTTACATAGGAGTGTGTAGAACCTATGTTTATCAGAGCAGTATAAGGTACATCAAATATAAAGAACGTATTGGTGATAACATCTGAAGCATCTTTATCCTCTCGGTGTTGTGCAGCATAAACCAATGCAGGCTGCCTCGCCTCTGTCTGATTAGCACCCCTGCTAGGTGCTCTCTGCCCATAACCCCCACCGTTCCACCCCTAGTCGGCCTACGGCCTCTAAGTGGCTATGGAACTGCTCTTTGAGGCTGCGCAGAACCTAGCCCCAAAGTTTGCATATGATCAGCCCTCTATGGACACTCTCAAATTTGATGCTCCAAAGACCCACACCTCAGAATGCACCTCTAATTTTTTGCTCGGGAATATAGTCTAAGTCATTCATAATCCTCTCTGTGGCCTGCAACCAATATTCGGCCACATTAGGGGCAACTCCAGTGACACACCTAAAGAACTCGACACTATTAGACCGAAGTCGTTCAGCCGACTCTTGGCCCCCAGCTCCAGAATGGGGTCCAGCAACCCTCTCCAAAATCCTCAGCATGGCTTGAGACAGTGTGTCATCCCCAGCCGAGTGACTTTGAGACCTAGTCTCAGTAGTAGGTGAAACTGGTGTCTCACACGTATCCAAGTGCGGCATACTGCCTAAAGAAGAAGACTCAGCTCGAGCCCGCTACGACCTCTACCATGGCCACGAATGCCACGTCTAGGAGTTCCACAAGCGTTCATCGTAAATTTTCGAATTTATCTACATTATAAAGTTTTATGGATCAGTTCCAGTATTTATTAGCAGATATTTTATGCATAAATTATCAGAAGTTCATAATTGTTATCAGAAGTTTCAGTCTTTTAACTATCCCAGTACAATTTCAAAAAGTACTATCTACAATGTTTCAAAATAGTTTTATCTAAGTATAGAGATGCTTACAGGATCAGCGTCGGAAACTCGGTGTACCACATACTTTCTCAAATTATCCCGATTATTGGAAAACCAATTCTTTAAAACATAATTTTTAGAACACAAAAATTTACAGCTCGAGTTTTGCAACCTGGCCTGATACCACTAAATATAACACCCCAAACCCGGCCTAAACGTTATGGCTGAATCCAGAGATGTCACAAAGAATGGGTTTTGAAAATGGAGTTGTTAAATCAACTCAGTCTATTATCTCAAAATATTTTATAACCATAATTGAAAACGTTAATTAATTGTTTCCTTTGCCAAAACTTATTTACAACGGAAGTTTAATAAAACCGATACCTTTCTGAAACCTAATTTGTATTTTTTAGAAAAAAATTATTAATATAAAACCGTCATTATCATAAAACATTATATCGAATCATGCAAGTTAACAAACAATCCAAAACCAAAATCAACGGATAAGAGTCCATACAGTCTAGAGAGTCTAGAAATTATTTACTCTCAAATAATCTGGAATTTAATATAAAAACAATAAATTATTAAATTTAAACAGTTTACTGTTGAGTGGCCACCATTGAGTCTCCGCCGCACTGATTCGCCTAAGTTTGTGGATTACCTGGACAAAACAGACAAATAGATGTGAATTTTCATAAACTCAGTGTGTAACCCAACAGAATTAAGCATGCAAACAGACAGAAATCTCATAACAATCAGATACAGATTCGGGCTCATGCCCATTTCAGATACAGTCATCAAAATTAGATATACAGATCAGAACATACAAATTCCTACCCCCATCCTCTAAATACCAACTTTGTCCATCCCAACACACCATGTGGGGTTAAAAACACCCACCCATCCCTATACACCATATCATGCAGTATGACATAAGTCAGAAAATGTGTAGCCAAGTTGCCAGAAAATTGGAGACGATCGCCATTCAGAACACTTCCTCCTCATATAACAGAATAAACATGCTCACATGCTTATATACAAATAATAGACATGCATCTAGCATAATAATCAGACATGTATAGCATTAACATACTCACAATAGAATATCAGTCTATCAGATCCACAATTTTAGGGTTTGGTTAGCCTTTTACAGACCCTACGGTAGGCCCACAGTCGATCAGAACGACCCGTGCGACCCTAGGATAAATTTTAAAAATATGAGCCCACATGCCCGTGTGGTTTGCCCACGTGGGCCCAAACACCCAGATTGACTTTGCCCATGTGGCCCATACGGCTACACTCAAGCCACCACACAGCCGTGTCCTGTGCACGGCTAAGCCTTCGTCGATCAACCGGTCGTGTCTCACACACGGCCATCCACACGGGCGACCACAAGCCCGTGCGGCATCGACAGTGTAATTTTTTAGCTTTTGTTAAAACCTCGTTTTCTGTGTTTTGGGTACACACTTGGTATCGATTTGATGTGAAACCACTCCCGAGCCTTCAGAAACCTACAAACTAAGTATATCACACCTTTTAGCAACCAACTTACGAGTCTAACATGTTTTGCTACTTATGCAAAAAATCAACTTCCCACCTACCAAAAACGACCCCAACCCCAATCAAGCCGTCGAAGTGAAAATCGATGCTTTACCGCCTTCACCTAAGCAACAGAATTCATCGATTACTCACCAATATTGGTTATCATAACATTGCCCAAAACTAAAAATCTAACGTTAACAAAAGCCATGACTTTACTTACCGATCTGCTGAAAAATCCAAATCGTAATAGCAACAATCGAACAGGAAAAACGGCAGCAACCAGAAGAAGTGTAACACCCCCAAACCTAAACCGTATCCAGAAGAGGGTTACGGAGCATTACCGAACCTATTGGAAAATTTACATAAAATACCTATGTTCAACCAATCTAAACACATTTAAATTTGCTCAAAACTTGCTAAATTTACACATTTTATATATTATCCAATACTCAATTCTAATTACTTATCAAATATTATCAAGTAAATCAAATTCATACTAAATTAGTCAAGTCCTATTATATACCATTACCAAAATCTAAATCTACTTATTTCACTTTTACATTCACCATTCAAAATGACACACATAAGACACCCTAGGTACATGCCATTATCAACAATTAACACGCTTTACCTCGTTGAATTCGGGATCGGCCTGGGATGTTGATTTGACATTCTCCCTTTAACTTAACTTGCGCACGAAAATAAACTGTACGCTGAGTATGGGTATATTCAGTAGTATTTCTATAATCCGAACACTTAAATAAACAAAATTATAACAAACACTTAAAATCATATAACAATCATAACTATTCAATTATTTAATTCATAGATAAATTCATTGTAACTTATTTCATTCTTTTCACTTACTAACCTATATAGCTTTTCACGATTTATTCACAAGTCATTAAACATTTATAATATTCACTTTTATCCAATCCAAAGCTACATATGTCATTTGTCTCAATCATACTTTAGTTCACTATTTAATATCAAGAAACTATATTCAACTATTCACTTTTCAATCAGTGTTTTGTACATATCCATTTCAATAACAGTCATTACCATTCATATAAAATCAACTTGCTATCCCAGATAGCTTTCACTGTATAATACGATTCGTGTGTTTCAGTCCACATTTCAATTCTTCATTCAGTATCAATCTGATCACTGTTATATTTGATAACCCTTATTAACATGACTCGGACTCAGACGGATACACAGATCCAACCAAACACACCAGAATGGCACCCATTGCCTCATCGGATAGTTCGAAGCAATATAGTGACACCCAGTGTCTCATCGGCCTAGCCGAAGTAAAGTGGTACCCAGTACCTTATCGAATCTATCCGAAGAAATATAGTGACACCTAGTATCTCATCGACTTGAGGTCGAAGCATCCCTGAGCACTTCCAATCCTATGGCATGCCAACTATATCCGACCTAGCCCGATATTGTTAATAGGGTTTCCAATTCACTTTCCAGTTTCCAATCATTATACACTTCAACAATCACATTTATTCCCAATTCAATATAACTCAATTCACTTTTCAATAACTAATATTCAATTTCACAATAATCACTTATTCATATTAATTTCATCACATACTAAATCAATTCATTTCAATTATAAAAAAAACACAATACAAATAATTCACATCTTAATTATTTATCATAACATTTACCCAAAATTTAATTATCATAATTGCACAATATCACATTCACACACACACACACACATATATATATAATTCAATTCAATATTAATTCAATAAATTCATAACATACCAAATCAACCCTCTTCCATTATCAAACACAATAATTCTCACTTCAACATTCACTAAAGGCATTGAATAAAATATAACAATTAATAACTAGATTCGGATTATAGAAATACAAACCATAATTTCCGAGCTAGCTCCTGTCAACTTTGCCTTTTTTCCTTGCTTAGCCGAGATTTTCGAAACAACGCTAGCAATTAAACTTTCAAACCTTGAAATCTCAATTTTCCCTTTTCTCCCTTTCTTTCTTTTCTTTCCTTCCTTTCTCTGTTTCGTTTAATGCTATTCTGTTTTTCTATTCTTTTTCTTCCTTTTATTTGCTTTATATATATATAATAACTTATTAAATATCTATTTAATAATCAATATATTTATTATAATTGTAATATTACTTATATTTACACTTGTAACATATCATCATCATACATTTGTCATGTTTTAATTTATTTATTACATAAAAATCTTATAATATAATTATTTATTTAATAAATATCTTTTATAATTAATAAATATCTATTAATAATTAAATACATATATTACAAATGTATGTATTTTTATTTATACACTTGTATCAAATCATATCCACACATATGTCTTTATTTAATTTATTCATCATATAATATCAATTTAATAATAATAAATACATTAATATTTACTTAAATAATAAGCAAATACATACATGTATTACAAATATATGTATAATATTTATTACACTTGTACCAAATCATTTTTATACACTTGTCTTTCTTTTATTTATTTTATTTATTTCATATAAAAATCTATTTAAATAGAAAACAATTAAATAAAATATACTAAAATTGTACAAATATATGTATTACACTTGTATATTTTATTTACGATACATTTGTCTTTATTTAATTTATTTCATAATATAATATCAATTTAATAATAACAATAACATTAATATTTACTTAAATAATAAATAAATACATACATATATTACAAATGTATGTATAATATTTATTGCACATGTATTTTAATTTATTTATCATATAAATATCTTATAATATAACTATAATAAATTAATTTAATATCATTTATTACTAATAAATATATATATTTTTTATAATTAAAATCTAAGTAAAAATTTTAGATTTTTACTTTATATGCCGCCTCACTTATGCTAAATAGCATAATTGCCATTTTGGTCCTTTTTATTTTCTTTTAATCTATAATTAAACTTTTACACTTTATTCAATTTAATCCTTTTATTCAGTTATCCTTAATTAAGCTAAATTCACTTAATTAAACTATAATTAACCACTCAATTAACTTTGTAAATATTTTTGATAAATATTTTCGGATCCATTTTTCAGCAACGGAGACCCAAAAATATACTTTTTTGATAACCGTAAAATTCGAGTCATTACAAGAAGGAAACAAAAATTGAAAGTGGAAACAAGGGAGGAGGAAAAAAAGTCAGAGAACAGAAAAAAGAAGCTTTAGAAAATGAAAACAAAAAGAAAATATTCAGAATCTGATAACTCTGCCAAATTTTACTCCCATAAATCCCACTACACATAACTTCCTCAGACTTTTAGCTCCACTGAAACTCTCTCATGCAACTGAGCAAAATTAATGCCCATGCTCGCACAGGGATTCGAACACTGGACCTTTCACACACTAACTCCCTTACCACTCGATCCAGCAGGCTCATTCTGATATGATTTTACAGGCAATTTAATATAAGCCCACCGAACAATGCTAAGGCTTGGATAAAAAAATAAAAAAATTTAGCAAAGATAATACTTGAACCCAATACCTCACACACACACGCAGAACACTTAACAACTGAAGTAGATACACATTTGTGTCAGATTTTACAAAAGCAGAAATAAATTAAATTGGGCATTACAACAGGTGTCATTTCCCTAAAATTATTTTGTCCTTGTTTGTATAGGTTAATTATACTAGACTGGACAGCTCATGCAATTTTGGTTTTTATCCGGAAAGTTGTCAGGTGCGGTGACAATTCTGAACGTAGTTTGGAATTAACCCATATAGCGACATTGCGAACATCTGTCAGATGCGACGACAATTTTGGATGCAATCTGGAATTAACTCATGCAGTGACTTTAATTCAATAAGATAGCAAAATTAAGGATAAAATAGGCTAGGATTCACTGAGTTATAAAATGCAATTTACTAAACAGAAAATGCTAAAATGTACGCTAATGATAACTAAATGGGAACAATTTAACCAATAAGTAGGGGGAAACCTATGTTCTTTCTAGTGCTATCAGGCTTTTATAAACAATATGAAATCGATATAAAGAGAAAGCATGATAATTAAATTGACAAAATAAAGTAAACGAAAAAGCCTGATTGTATTGAAATTAATTGGGAATCCACAAAGTTTGAATGCTTCCACAATTCAAATATCTTGAAATCAACAATAACAAATGAAAGAAATCTAAAACTTAAGAACGAAAGAAAACTAAAATAAATTTTACAAAGAGAATTTAGGTTAAAGGAATGATGTCCATAACATGTGCCCAATGAGCCTATTTATAGCTTTTAGGTGGTTGTTGTCCTTAACCCTTGGTTAGCTATGTCATTTAGTATAAAGTTTTATTGTGTAGACCAAAATACCCTTGCTTCATGTTTTATTTCCGTCATAAAGTCAATGTCGCAACACACTAGGACTCGTGTCGTGATAGAGGTGACAGTATATCTTACTTGAGATGTCTTCAGGGGTATGTCTCGAGACCCTTTGTCCGTGTCGTGGCATTGAAGGCAGACTTGAGCTTTCTCCATTCTGTTCCATATGTTGCGACATCGAATCATTCGTGTTTTGACATAGCAACTAGTATTCATTTAGTATGCCTTCTAATGGTCTCATGCACACTCACAAAGTGTGTTAGCCCACCCTTAGGCCTCATTCAGCCCCTAAAGTCAAAAGACTCAATTTGCACACTTTATTGAATGTAAATAAAACTAAGAAAACTTAACTAAAACATAACGAAATTCTTGTATTCAAGCTCCTTAAATGTGAAAACTAGTTTAATCTGCTACTTCGAATTATGACAAATCCTTCTTCTCTTGAGTTAGGTTCTTTGGGCTACTCAGTACTTTACTTGAACGAAGTGCACTGGCTTTAACATGCTCCTTCCATTCTCTTCGAGAAGTATTCTTGGTATTACTTGGGATCCTAATATCAGTTTGTCTCTTGATATCTCCTATCATGCTCACAAATTGGCTCATTTGATCTTAAAGTTTTTTTAATATCTTAGTTGTTTCTGTGCACTCAGACTGCACCTGTTTCATTTCTGTTTGCATTGACCGCATCTCTCCCTCAATTCGATCCATTCGTTGACCATATATAGTATGTTCGTTTGGTTTAGCCATTTCCTTAGGTTTCTATAAATATAGAGGCTGGTAAATAGTGTTTTGTTTAACGGGGTTAGAATTATTACATCTTCCCTGATTTCTGCTCCATCTCAAATTCGAGTGATCTCACCAACCAAGATTATAAGTATTTTAATAGAGATTTCCACCCCTATTCTTTATGTAATTCACATTCTTAGCCGGGTTATCAAAATATTGGCTAAGAGGTTTATTTCTGCCAAATATTGAAGATTGGATAGATGTTAACTCTATTGATTAAGTCAATCCAAAATCTGTTGATATCTATCGTCCACCTGAACAACTTTCACCACGGATGGTCTTTGGCCATAAGCGAATTTTTCATTTGGCCACTGGCATAAATTCATCACCATGTTATCTGTAAGGTCATACACGTCCTCGTATGTTGGGTTCATAACATAATAAAAGGTTCTTCTAACTCACATAATGAGGCGAGAAGAATAGCTAAAAATAGCTAAAGAATAATAAGAAAAAAAGATAGAATTGAACAACCGTACAGTCATTTTTTGTGCATTGCATACGGCTTTACAATGGAATTCTCTTTTTTCTTTAAAAAGAGAATTCCATTGTAAAGCCGTATGCAATGCACAAAAAATGCCTGTACGGTTGTTCAATTCTATCTTTTTTTTTATTATTCTTTAGCTATTTTTAGCTATTCTTCTCGCCTCATTATGTGAGTTAGAAGAACCTTTTATTATGTTATATCATCAGGTTATCCGCGAGGGCAAGGTCACGTCCCTCATTACAAGCTTGTACACATGCTTCTAAAGCTACTCGATTAGCTACGGCACCCGGTGCATTTCCCCAAGGGTGTCCTAAAGTTCACTCCAATTCTTTTACCTATTAACATTTTAGAGGATTTCACAAAACCCTTATCATTTAGTTTTCGACTTTGAATGAGATCTCAATTCCAGCGACGGTTTCATTAGATATCTTACAACTAGAATCCCTCTTTTTTCCGATCCAGTTCCTCCACCACCGCGAACCCCGGTTAGATTCAGGCATGATACACTTTTTAGTTATTGGGAGAACCCAAGTACTCTCTTGCAATTTTTAAATCACAGGCTGAAACAGGTGAAATCAAAGGGCATTACTTGAATGCTACTGCAAGTACATGTGAAGAAATGATTCCCTGGTATAAAAGATTTTAAAATCATCATTAACCTCCCTTTTTTCTTTTCTATTTTTGGATTATTATATGATGATTTTTGAACTTTCCAATTTACTTACGATACTTAGTTGACATTCATAAAAAGTATCTAATGAATTATGAGTTCAATACATCCTGTTTAGCAGAAAGGCGGATATTCCTTGCTCATTATCAGACAATCACTTATTCACAAACTTCGTGTGGGGCTAATAGTTTTCATTTCCCTGCTTATCACCGGCAGTCTGCTCAGGGTTCCAAACTCAACGGTGGCAACTAAACACGAGGGTTGCACTCGTTGCGGGACTTAACCCAACACCTTACGGCACGACCCCCTTCTTGTACCCTTGAATCCACAAGTGCCGGCGGAGGACCAAGAGATTACCCGACGCCGTACATCTGTAACAGTAACAATGGTATTGTTGAAACTTGCTTGAACATGAATAACTCATAGATTCATGGATCCATACATCTCGATCGGAAAAGAATCAATAGAAAAAGAAAGAATCGGAATTACTTAGTATCGGCAATAGGTCTGAAAAAGTATCTAAAAATATCAAATTTAGATATTTGTACCCTGTCGAAGTAAGGAACCATGGCATATATGTTTGGAATAGATTCCGTTTTGAGAGAGTTGAAAAAGCACTATCTCGTTGAAAGGTTCTATACATCCACCCTTTCTCAACGCATTTCTTTAGACAAAGACTCCGTTTATATGAAATGGGTTCAATGTCCAATTATGAAATCCTTGGAAAAAGAGGATGAATCGAAATATAGCTGCTACACCAAAACTAGGCGCAAAGGATTCCTTCTCTTTTTTTGGTTGTCCATTACTTAGTATATTATACTTATTTCGACTTATTTTATACTTATTATATTATCCTTATTACTTATTCTATTATAAGTAAATCGAAAAAATAAAGGGTTCTGAAAAATCTGGAAAAATCGAAACTAAGAATAGAAATCTTTGACGAACGGGTCCCGATCAACTAGGACAGAAATAAAGCATTGGGTCGAACTCTTCTTTGGTGTCAAGGTAATAGCTATGAATAGTCATCGACTCCTCGGTGAATTCTCCCTAGATACATTTATTCAATTCTAGTCCGAATCTATGGATTGTGCTGAAGGTTCAAAATCCATTGGATTAAAAATTTTGATAAATCAATTTCGAAATGCTTTTTCTACTTCTTTTCTAGAATGCCCAATATTTGTTTTACATCTTCTATGCGAAACTCTGGCATAAATTCATCACCATGTTCTCTGTAAGGTCATACACGTCCTCGTATGTTGGGTTCATCAAGTCTTGATCCTGCGTGTGCATCCAACCCACTATAGAACATCTATAACCTCAACCATTTGGGCAAACCATGATGCAGATTGGATCAACATCTTAAATTGCTCCCAAGCTTCTTGGAAGCTTTCTCGTTCTAGTTGCTTAAATGTAGCAATCTCTCTATTGAGTTAGACCGTCTTGCTAATAGGAAAAAAACTTGTGTAGAAAATTCTCCACAATCTCATTCCATGCCATAATAGATCCTGGTGCTTGGGAATCTAACCAAGAAAAAGCATTATTGATGAAGGAGAAGGGGAACAACTGAAGATGAATAGCATCATCGGTGGTCCCGTTAAATTTAAACATATAAAAAAGTTGGAGATACCATTTTAAGTGTTGATTTGGGTCCTCCGTCATTGTTCATTTAAATTGAAGATTATTCTGGATCATCTAGAGTATAGTTGGTTTAATCTCGAAATTTCTTTTTCGTAATGGCTAGCTTTGCAATGCTACCTTGTACCATATCTAGATTTGGTAGTGCATAGCCTCTTAATGTCTTTTCTTTGTAACACCCTATACCTGACCCGGTCGCCGAGCCCGAGTAACAAGACGCTATACCACCATCACACATCAAACTCATAGTAGTTTGTCACATTATTAATAAATCATTCTTTTTATAAAGTGTTCACACGAATTTTAAGTACAACATACATACATGTAAACACTATTCAACATACTCTACTCCAAACCACAAAATTTCAGCAAAGAACAACATATAGTCCATTTCAACATAGTACTATTCAACATACATCTATTAAATCATCATATAAACACTAACGCATCTAAAATGGCAGTTCAAACGTCACAAAAATGTCCGAGCAACAACCAAATACCAAGTTCAATATGTCAAAATAATTAAAACAATAAAAACATGTAAACAACCCAAATACCATGGCAAAAATTAGCAATAAGTCCACAACATTGCATTTATTCCCCAAAATATAAACAACTAATTGAACACTTACAAATTAATGTAAAAGACTTACTTAGATCACCCACCAGAACCACACCACTCGCAACGGACCTCAACCAATCTCCATTATTTAAAAAGGAGAGGGTGAGCTTAACAAGCCCAGTAAATGTTTAGAAAACAATATCATGCAAACGTATCATCATGCAATATCAAGCAACCATATAGCACAATTACAACATTCAACCTTAGTGTCATGTTACTTATCCATGCGTTATCTATTGATTTATTTACATAATAAATCACATATCATTTAAACATATATCACAATATTCATAAATATATTTATAGATAATTTGGCACTTGAGTTATGAAATGTAAAAGTGGACTCTACCACCACTCATCGGATACACAGATATCCAACACACCAATTGACTCATAGAGTCAAAAATATCCCAAAAAGTGAAGTATAAAGCTAATACTCTCCAACACACCAAATATGTCCCATTGAATAGAGCTTAGCTCACATTCCCTTATCTCTCCAACCTGTCCCAGGGCCTCCATACCCAAAAACACAATACATACAGGTAGTACTCACAATCCTAATCCAACACTCTCAAAGGTCTCAAGGCCAAAATATCTGTTATTAACATACATTTACTTACTGTTCACTACACTTTATCTCTACATAATCACATTATAAGCACAACATATTCACTGTCATATGGCAAGTACATCATGCCAACAATTAACTTTTTCACAATAGCCATCAGAAGCTTATTACATATATCACAATGTCATATTTTAATCCAAAAATTCACAACATATTTTCACATATAAATTCATGAGTATGAGAAAGCCTGTACTCGGAATTTAGAGTATGACCCACATGGCCATGTACCATTTTTTTAAAGCTAGTTTTTATGTTTCCTTCCTATCGTATTTCAACAAACCCAAACCCTAACTGACGCTCTATCTTTGTCACTATCATGCACGCAAAAGTCCTTTGAACTATCTTTATTTTTATTTGTTTTTATTTTATTTTGCAAACTTATGTATTTTATTTTATTTTATTATGCACTTTATTGTTTTTTTTACTATTTTTCTATTTGTTTTGTCAACTCTTTATCTTATTTTATTTTTCTCTATCTTCTTGTTAGTTTACTCGGAATGATGTACTTAATTTAGGATCTCCTACAATTTCGAATTTAACTATTCGAACGAAATCATCCAAATTCAGGGTAGTTTTAGTTCTCTTCCTCCGTTATGATATTTTTCTTCTTGTAATTATATTTGTTTGTATATTGAAGGCAATGTAAAATGTGAGGAGGATTTTATATGTTTATGCGATATAATCCTTGAATTATTATTTGTGTTTAAGTAATGTTCTCAAACCTAACATTAAAGTTATTATTTTTAATTTGGAGAGTTTTTATTGATTCTATTTGGGATTAATTTGTCGATTTTTGTGCATTGTTTTATTTATACTTCAAGACACGAGAGAGTCAAGAATGATAAGCTCTTTTTAGAAATTATTATTTTAGGTTGTCTCCCTGAACTGAAACATTATCTTGAAATTTTTAATTTGCAAGTTTGACATAAAAATCACAACTTTTTGTGACCTTTTAAGCCTATAGAGCATATATTCTTTTTTCATGCTCATTTTATTTTTGGTTGTGAGTATGTCAACTTGATTTGTTATTCTAGAACTTGCTTTGGTTATGCATGTTAAGGCTACATTACTAATTTGATATACTTGATATACTGAGATGATAGAGGCAACAACTTACCCATTGAATTAACCCCTAGTTAACCTCGTAGATCCTAACACATTTTTTTAGCTAACTTGAAAATCGTTAATGTTAACCCATAACCCCCACTGATGTTGTAAATCACTTTTTTTATTGACTCCCTTTTTGTCGAGATTCGATTTGCTTAGTTGTTTGACTATGTTTCTTCATTTGCATTGTTGATTTTTTTTTCTTTGCTCAAAAAAAGGAGAAAAAAATTGAATAAACAAAGTGGAAATAAAATGAAGTACAAAATACAAAAAATTTGAGCTAGAATCGTGAGTCTCATTGTTTTTATAAAAGCTCACATCTGCCCTTAATTTCTCATTGATGTAAATTCTTTTAATTTAGTAACTGATTTTTTCTAGTTTGGTAACTTATCAACTCGACTCTCGATTGTAACCAACTTTTCTGAACATTTCGATACCTTTAACCTAAGTCCCATTACAACCTTCTAAAGACCTTTTGGTTGGTGTATCATCTCATTTCTATAGTGGTAGAGATTTGATTTTCAAGCAAGCCTATAGTAATAACATTTCTTGTTAAGTTGTTGAGTGCACATTACTTGAACCTTAAACACCTTGAGTGCTTGAGTGAGTCTTAGTGAGGGTTTTCATTCTAGTTGAGTTTGAATTTCAAGTAATTATTCATATATCAGAGCTGCCTAATGTTTTTTATGCCTTAAAGATTCCTACTTGGATTGTTTGTGTTCTTTAGTGTCAGTTTTGTTTAAATTTCCAATGTATGATTATCTGTAGATTATCTTAAGATACTTTTGGAGAAAAAAATAATTTGAAGGAAGTTAACTTGAATGTGCGTTGAGAATTTTTCTTGAGGACAAGCAAACGCTTAAGTGTGGGAATATTTGATAAGTGCTAAAAGTAACATGTTTTAACCTCACTATTAATGTCTTTTTGGGTGATTATTCAATGTTAATTGAGAATTTTATGCTCCTAATCCTTTAAATTCTTGTTTTAATGCTTCATATAGCGTTTGAGAGCAAAATGAGTGAAAATTGAAGTGTCGGAGCAAGCTTAACATGGTCATACCACACGGTCATATGATCTACACAAGTTGAACCATTCAACATGGCCATACCACACGGTCGTGTGACTCACACATGTTGAACCACTCCACATGGCTGTGTGGTAAGTCATGTCGATTTTGCGAAATTGTGTACCAAACAACAAAAAACACGACTTTTAGGTTTTTCAGAATATATGACGAAAATAAGAAGATAGGAGAGAGCTGTCATAGAATATTCAAGAAAATAACTCAAAAAAATCATTAAAGTTGATTTTGGAGTAGATTTCTGTCAAGATTGAAGATTCTCAATTGATTTCTTAGGGAGTTATGATGACTTTATTTATTTCTTTTGGTTATATTGTATTTTGGATGTTTCTATTTTCAAGTATGAACTAATTTTCTAAATACCTAAGGGAGATGAACCCTATGATGGATTTTGTCATTTGATTTTTATTTTACGCAACAAATATTTAGTTTCTTATTCTCAATTATGTGTGCTTAATACTTGGTTTGATATTTTTAAATTATTAATCCATATTTGATGTGCTTAAATTAATGGTTGAATAGACCCTATTTAAGAGTAGGTCTTGCATAGTTAAGTGAAGTTGCATGCAATCCTAGAAATAGGATGACAAAAATCTACAAGATTAAAGTCAAATCAAATAGAAGGATCTATGGCACTAATTTGTAACACCCTAGTTTTAGCGGGTATAAGGTTTGGCGCATAGTCTTAAGGTAGTATTATTGGTAGAGTAGGCTTCGCCCAAGTGCATCTTTCGGCTTATAAAGTGGGCGTACAATTATGCGGTTAAGTTAATAAAGGTTCCTTGTTAGGTGGCTATGTTACTTGGAATAAGATTAGCGGCCAAGTAAAATTGGTACCGAGAATATGAGTTCACGTTAGGGATAGTGCGTCCGTTAACTATGGTACTGTACAAGTTAGGTTTTAAGGTAATGTGGTTAATAACCGATTGAATGTAGACCAAACTAGTTAAAAGATATGGGAATACTCAATTAGGTTTCTTGGAAATTGTAGACTTTTGATAAGACAATTCAGTAATAATGTAACATTTTTCAAGTTCCAATAAAAACTTAGATTAAAATAATAGATATTCAAGTTTGAGAAAGGGGAGTTATATTCTTTTTTCTTCTAAGACAAGGTTATTTGAAGCTTGAGGAACCGAAGGCATTTGTCTAAGCTGAAGTTGAGATCTCATATTTTATCAGTGATTGCTCCATGTCAAGGTAAGTTTTATGACTCTGCATATTGTGCTATGAAAGAGTAGGTCTGTAAGAGTGTAAGATGAAGAATTAAGGCTTAGTATAAGGGTTATCTATGTTTGTGATTATGGTAAAGATTACGAATGAGTTTTAATGGTGATCTTCTGATTTATAAACAGTGGTTATTGTAGCTCCTTTTTGGATCTGGAGTTCAAGCTGCTACTCATGGTTCTCAGGTGAGTCTTTGCATTGACTCTTGCATGTATATTGTTCACATGAGATATCTTTGTAAAAACTAATTGATTGATGAAACTTAAGCTAGAAAAGTATAGTATGATGGTCATGTAACTATGATTGAATGCATGTTATGGTATGGAACCTGAGAAGTAGGTTTGGTTGTATATGTGTGTTTTAGATGTATGCTATTGGTATGCTCTGTTAAGAGTAAGTTATGGAGTTAAAGATTAAGGTGAATTGTGTGCATGAAAGGTTTGTCAAAAAATTCTGAGTCTGTTCACTGTAGTGGAGTCTAAAAGGGTCCATCAAGACTAAAAACATGATATCTGATATTAATATTGAAGGAAAAGCCCATGACCATGGCACTTTTCGAAAGGAACAAAATGATGGTGATTACCCAATGGGGTTCCCTACGTGTCCCAAGATGATGATGGGCAAGCCTCACATAACGTGAGTTTAGGCAAATCTATATTATAAACACCTCAAGAAAGAAAGCCTTTGTGGTATAATGAAAGAATATCATTGTGGCAAACTCCATAAGGAACGCTTTCATAGCGCACTCTTAAGAACCACCATTGTGGCGAACAATGAAACAATAGCCTGTATGGAAAATTCTAACACGATAGCCTTTGTGGTGAAAACCTAAAAGAACGACATACATAGCAAATCTGAAAACAGTGCCCTTGTGGTGTATCCTAGTAAGGCTCATAATGGCGTAAACGTAACCTAAAGAAATGATTCTTGATGGAATATTTTGTCATAACGTTGCCTACATAAGGGTACGGGGCCTAGTAAGAAAAGCTAGACACGGAGGGCCTAAATTAACGTAAAGTTGCCACTAACTAATTAGGGCTAGGTTGGTTAGCTACCTATAGTCTAAAATCTAGAATTAATACTACGAAAAAAAATCTTAAAAGTCTAGACTCGATCTCATCACCAAATTTCGGGTTTGGGAGTACGGTTATGTGTAGGGAAGGTTATAACACGCCCACAACACCTATCCGAGGATAGTCTTACAAGGTCTTAAGATTTAGGTTTTTTTATTTAAGCATATTAATGTTTTAATCGAGGCTAAAATCTTATGGAAATCTTAAATAAAAATCTAAACGAAAAGCCTTCGGTTCACTTGTAGCTCGATTAAGATGTGTTCACCAAACTTTTCTAATTCGAAACTTAAATTAGAGATTTTTACTTTTAACGAGAACCCTAAAGGATACCTAAATAATTCTTGTAAAATACCTTCAATTCCTAAAATTAATTCTATTTTAGAATTCTAAAAAAACCTAGAAATTACCAATGAATTAAGAGAAATATTAAAATACATCTACAGCTTATTCAATCTTTTATTATTATTTTTAAAAGATTTAATTAATAACGTTGAACCTATCAAGATCTTATGAAAGTATCCTGTGCGGGTTTATGATTTATCTTACTTTAAAATTCTTGATCTAAGATTTAAATTCGTCAAAATCCTAAAATAATAAATCTTAAATAACATTTATTAACTTTCTTAAAAAGTTTCTAAAATAAAATACTTAGAAAGACCTACTCATGATTTACAATTCACCTACAAAAATTTTTAGTTTTAATCTTGAATAAAGTCCTTAAAAATATTTACATATTAACTTAAGATTCTAATCTTATACGATATTTAAAACTAATTTAAAACCCTAAAAAAATATCTTACATATTATTTATAATTTTTCTAAGGTAAATGGTAGGTAAGATCTTAAGGACTAACTTAAATCCAACTGTAAAAGCCTTATGGTTTTATTAAAATATAACAGTTACTTAACTAACTTTATGTCAACAATTATAGAATGGAAAAATGACTTAAAGTTCCTTCTTTTAAAAAAAATAGTAATAAAATAGGAAAATTAATTAAATTGACTAAAGTTAATAAAAGTTAAAACTCTTTCAAAATGACAATAATAAAAAGAAAAATTAAATAAATGAAATAAATAAGACCTTAACTTGATGATGATGATAATAATAATAATAATACATCTTAGTCATAATACAATAAAAGAATCAAAGTAACATAAATAAATAAAATTAAAATGTATGTAAGGGAAATGCGTAAAAAAAATAAACATGAAAATAAATAAAAACGAAATAAGAAAAAAAAATCATACAAGTGTGAATAAATAATTAACATTACAATAAAGTGCATAATTAACATTAAATATATAATGTATAAATGCAAGTGAAATGGAAGATATAAGTGTAAATTATTTATCAAAGATGAAAACAAAATTATATAGCTTGATTTTAGAACTAAAAGATAAAAAATGTGGAAGAAAGAGGACTGATGTAGCAATTAATTTGCTTTTAATTTTAAAATTTCATATTAAATCGAATGTTTAAATAAATAAAAGGGTTACGGGTGTAAATATGTTAGAGAGCGAGGGCGGTGGTGCTACAAAAAATGGGGTACTTTTTGTAAATTTAAAAAATAAGAGAGGTCAGAATAAATTACCTATTTTTGGCACTTATAAATGAAAAAAAAATTCATTCATTCATTTTAACCTCATTGTTTTTCAAAAAACAAAAAATCTTCTTTTTTCTCTTCCAACTTCTATGTTGGTCATGGCTCTACCACCGTAGAGCCCAATGGCTCTCCAAAAATCATTACTTTTCTTAAAAAATAAAATCTTATTTCGAAATAATTAAACAAAACCAAAACTTTGTTTTAAAAATTTAAACTACATATTTTTATTTTTCAAAATCTAAACTTTCTACTTTTTTAAAAAATTATTTTTCTTAAAGATTAAATCTTTTATTTTAAAGTAGTTTGAAAAAAAAATTTATTTAAAATTTTAAACTTTCTTTTAAAATAACTAAAAAAATAGATTTTTATTTTTCAAAATCTAAACTTTCTCCTTTTAAAAAAAACACACACACACTATTTTTCTTAAAGATTAAAGCTTTTATTTTGAAATAGTTGAAAAAAAAAACAAAACTTTGTTTTAACATTTTAAACTTTCCTTTAAAATAACTAAAAAAAATAGAGTTTTATTTGTTAAAATCTAAACTTTCTCTTTTTTAAAAAAATCAAAAAATTTCCCAAAATCAAGTTTTTTCTTTTTAAAAAAAGAAACCTTTATTTTAAAAAGGGGAGGGAAAAAAGGATTTTTGGAGGCTCCTAGGGGTGGAGGATCGACGGTTCGGTGACGTCCCCTTCATCAAAACCCAAAATTCAATTCCCCATGATATGCCTATGGCCAAAAAAATGATAGAAGAAAAGAAAAAAAAAAGAAATAGAATGCTTATAGTTGTGTTTTTTTACCTTTTTTTTAAGAACAAAAATAATGAAAAATCTCTTTTTTATTTTATTTTATTTTATTTCATGTTTATATATATATATTTTTTAATCTTACTTATTTGTAAAAAATGATAATAATAATAATAATATTTACTGATAATAATAGCAGTAATAGTGATGATAATAACAATTTGGGACTTTGGCAAGCCCAAAAAGGAAAGAAGAAAGAAAAGAAAAATAAATGTCTCAATCGGGCTCGGACAAAAACGGGTGTCTACAGTTGCCCCTCTTTGTTCGTGGCTTGTGTAGCAAGGAACGTACAAAAACATAGACACCTAACCACTATCAAATCCCACTCAACATCGCAATAAAAAGAATAACAGGTTTTTGCAATTACCAAAATCAAAACAGATCAAACCATATTACGTTACCCAAAGCTAGAAAAGTAGATACCAAACCATCAAAACATGAAGAGTGAGACAAGCTAGGCCTTACAACCAAATCTTTGAAATGAGAATGCAGAAGAAATGTAAATAGACCTGACACTTGTGCCTTCATATACAGTGCAATGAAAAGTAAATGGACCTCTACACTTGGGCCTTTAAATGCAATGAAAAGTAAATGGAACTCCACACCTGGGCCTTTAAATGCAATGAATAGTGAATTGATCTCCACACCTGGGTGTCTATATGCAATGAAAAATGAATGGACCTCCATACCTAGGTTTCTAAATTCAATGAAAAGCAAATGGACCTCCACACTTAGGCCTCTAAATGTAATGAAAAGTAAACGAACCTCCACACCTGGGCCTCTAAATGCAATAAATGTTTTCATTTCTTCTTTTCTTGAATTTTTCATTAAAAGGTAATCATTTTGAGAATCATATTTTTAGGTTGAAAAAGATCAAATCCCTTCCACACACAACAGATTATGAAAATCAAATTTCATGGGATATCATCTTAACAAATTTCAAAATGATTTTATGACTCATAAATTAAATTCTCAAATGATAATTCACTTAACAAACTTGGTACTACGGATTTCATAAATCCACCCTTGAAACATAAATTTCTTGCATTAAAAGTCAACTCGTTAATTCTCATAAACCCAAATTTCCTTTTCCTAACTTTAGATTGTTCCAACTGTGAACCCTGTACCATGCTTTTTTTGCAAAAGTGCGTCTTAAAGTAGATATTCTTCAATATAGTTCATTTCTCGTGCTTTCTCTTTATTTATTTATTTTAGGTTTCTTTTTTCTTTTTTCTTGATTTAAGCAAAATATTCTTTTTGTAGACTCTTACCTTCTCCAAGTAGATCATTTCCCTAATTTAAATTAGCTATGAGCAATTAGAGATGGACTTGTTCCAAGGTTATAGTGTCAGTTCAAGTTTGGGTGCCAAAGAAAGGGATAAAATAAGCTCAAATAGATGAATTCAGGGCTCGTACCGAATAATCAATTTCTTTTGGAAATCTTCATTATCCTCCAGGGCATCTCATATCTTTTTTTTATCTTTTTGTTTTTAGAAATCTCTCTAGACTGCTTATTTCTGATTTTTCACCTTAGAGTTCATCTTCCTCTTTTATGCTCTTGAAGACGTCACAATTTCCAAAGGATTAACTTCTTGATTTGAATAAACATATTCGATCAAAATGGTCTTTTAAGGGTTGTAATATGGTCTGAGGGTTAAGGGTCAATTAAAGAAAGGGCTTTCAGGCTAAAATATATATTATGTCAAAGAGTATAAAACCCATGAAGAGTTATTTTGAATTTTTTATTGTTCCTTTCATATCTCAATCACTTTTCTTTATTCTTACTCCTTTCTATTTCCTTTCTTTTTTTGTTTCTTATTCACTTTCCCTATTTCTTCTTTTTTCTTTTTTCAGAATGAGATCAAGAATTTAGAATTTTTCTTTCATTTTTCATGATCTTTCTTGTCAATCCATGATGTTTGATGGATGACTTTAATTAGGGTTCAGAAAGAAGATACGTTAGGCTCAAAATGGGGTAGCAAGGATATAATTTTCTCTAAGTGACGGGGAGAACAAAAGAATGTCATTTATCATTTCAAAATATGGTTAATCTCATCACAAAGGTTATTCATGGGAATGCACCCATCTTTTCAATTTCAATTGCGCATAATCTCTTGTTTGTCTCACAAAGTTGTAAAATCCTCGATCCATACCGAAAACCTCACAAAATGTCCTCCAATGTAGAGGGTGATCCTTTGGCAAAGGTCAGTTTTGAACAAACAATATGGCCCAAAGTGGTTAACAGAGGATGAAATTTTCTTCAAGTGAAGGATATTTCAAAAATGCCATTCATCATTTTGAACATGCCCAACTTATTAAGTAATTAACTTTAAGGAGAATGCAAGATTCCAAGGTAAAATGTAACCCCAAACATGACAAACAAAGAAAAGTAAAACAGAAAAAGCCAATATTACTCAATATGAATAACTTTTTAAGAATAATCAAACTTAGTTTTTAAGCAAAGTATTTTTTCACTGCATCAGAATTTACAAGGTTCGACATCTCGTTTCTGTCCATTTCAACGAGAATCAATACTCCACTAAAGAAAGCTTTCTTCACCATATACGGTACCTCTCAATTTGGTGTCCATTTTCCCCAATGATCATTAACATATGGCAGAATCTTCTTCAATACCAGATCCCCTTCTTTGAACTACCTTGGTCACACCTTCTTGTTATAGGCCTTCTTCATTCTTTGTTGATACAACTAACCATGACATAAAGCTACCAATCTCTTTTCCTTAATTAAATTCAACTGCCCATATCTCTCTTGCATCCATTTAGCCTCCTCTAGTCGCACATTCCTCAACTGAACCTTGATAGGTAAAACAACCTCCATGCCATACACTAATGAAAATGGAGTAGCTCCAGTCGAAGTTCTCACTGATGTGCGATATGCGTGGAGAGCAAAAGGGAGTTTCTGATGCCAATCCCTATACGTGCTGTTGTCTTGGAAATAATCTTCTTGATATTCTTATTTTTGACCTCGACTGCCTTTTGGACGATATGGCGAAGAATTGTGATGCTTAATCTTAAATTGTGTGCAAACATCTTCTATCAAGGTATTGTTCAAGTTCTTGGCATTGTCTGAGATGATTCTTTCAGGTAAATCATACCGATAGATGACCTCTTTTTTTAGAAATTTACAGATCACTGATCTAGTTACATTGACATATAAAGCGACTTTGACCCACTTGGTGAAATAATCAATCACTACAAATTTAAAGTGATGCCTGTTTGATGCTTTTGATGAGATGGGGCCAAGACATCTATGCCCCACATTGAGAACGACCAACGGGGCGCTAAGACATAAAGATTGGTAGAAAGAGTGTTAATACTATCTGCGTAAATCTGACATTTATGACATTTATGACATTTCTGAGCATAATTTAAACAATCTCGTTACAACGTCAACCAAAAATATCCTGCCCTCATGATTTGCCTTACCAGCATATGTCCATTACTATGTGCTCCATATACTCCATCATGGATTTCCTTTATTATCTTATTCGCCTCTTCTGTGTCGACACATCTCAACAGGGTTTGGTCATGTCCTTTTTTGTACAAAAACTCACCGTCCAAGAAGAAACCCATAGCCAACCTCTTATTTATTCGTTTATCATTTTCTGAGGTGCAAACCGAGTATTGTTGTTATTACAAATACCACTTAATGTCAACATACCATAGTTTCCCATTTGTTCCCATTTCTACAGCCGCTTGTGGGCCGGTGAGTACTTGACCCTTAGCTGTGTAGGTTGTACTTCTGTTTCAGATCCCACTTTAAACATGGTGGCTAGAATAGCTAATGCATCTACTAACTGGCTTTCTTCTCTTGGCAAATGAAAAAAATTAAACATCATCAAACTCATTGATCAGTCCATACATATATGGTTGATCGTGAATCAACTTAGAATCCCTTGTTTCCCATTCTCCTCTTAATTGGTAAACAACTAACAGTCACCAAAAACTTTTAAAACCCTAATATTTTTCTCAATAGAGATCTAAAGTGCCAAAATGCATGCCTCATATTCAGCTACATTGTTCGTATAGGTGAACATCAGTTTAGCTGTAGCGGGAAAGTACTGGCCACTTGGGGAGATTAGTACTGCCCCAATCCTATGCCTAATCATGTTGGAAGCTCCATCGAAATACACCTTCAAAAATTCTTCTTCGCACTTTGAAATTGACATGATCTCTTTGTATGAGAAATCAAAACTCATGGGCTCGTATTCCTCTTTCACGCGATCTGCTAGAAATTCCGTGACAATGCTTCCTTTTATAGCTTTTTGAGACACGTAAATGATGTCATACTCAGACAAAATCACTTGCCAACAAGCAACTCTTCCTGACAATGATGGCCTTTCGAAAATGTACTTCAAAGGGTCTAACTTTGTGATGAGGAAGGTGGTGTGATGCAACATGTATTGCCTTAGTCAATGTGTGGTCCATGCTAAAATGCAACACATATTTTCCAGAAAGGAATACTTGGCTTCATATTCCGTGAACTTCTTGCTCAGAAAATAAAATTACATGCTCTTACTTGTTTGAACCATCTTGTTGCCTCAGAACACAACCTATGGAATTATCCAACACTACTAGATACAAAATCAAAGGTCTTCCTGACACCGGGGGAATCAAAATTGGTGGCTTAGCCAAATAGTTTTTTACTTTCTCGAACGCTTTTTGACAATCTTCAGTCCATTCACTATCACTATCCTTACATAAAAGCTTGAAGATCGGATCACACTTATCCGTCAACTATGAGATAAAATAAGACACGTAATTTAACTGTCTCAAAAAACCTCTTACCTCATTTTGAGTTTTAGGGGGCATCAAATCTTGAATTGCTTGAACCTTGTTTGGATCTATTTCGATTCCCTATTCACTCACTACGAAACCCAACAGCTTCTTTGACTTTACCCTTAAAGTACATATTGCTGGATTCAATCTCAATTTGTATTTCCTCAATCTTTCAAATAGTTTGCGGAGGTTTTCCACATGACTTTCCTCTCAGCAGACTTTGCTATCATATCGTCAACATAAACTTCAATCTTTTTATGCATCATGTCATGAAACAGTGTCACCATTGCTCGTTGATACGTAGCCCCAATATTTTTTAAACCAAACAGCATGACCCTATAACAAAAAAGTTCCCTAGGTTATGATGAACGTGGTCTTTTCCATGCCTTCCCTTTCCTATTTTGATTTGATTATACCCCGAGAATCTATCCATGAAAGAAAAAACACAATGTTTAGTAGTGTTATCCATTAGTGTCTCTATATAATGTGACAAAAAATTCTCCTTAGGGCTGGCTCGGTTCAAATCTCTATAATCAAAGCACATTCTGACTTTTCCATCCTTTTTAGGCACTGGTATAATATTCGCCACCCACTCTGGGTATTTAGCTTCTTTCAAAAATCCCTCATCGAATTATTTTTTTACATCTTCTTTAATCTTGAACAACATTTCAGATTTCATCCTTCTCAATTTATGGTATACGGGCTTAATATTTGGTTTCAAAGGTAGCTTGTGTTTCACGATATTGGTGTCAAAACCCGAAATATCTTGGTCTGACCATGCAAACACATCTAAAAACTCAATGAGTACATCCTTTAACAATTGACATTGCTCTGGCATGAGAGTAGTTCCAATCTTAATTTCCTTTCTCACCTCATCATCACCCAGATTGATCAAATATGTTCTCTCCAAGTGGGGTTCTATAAGCTTATTTTCCTGTTCAACTATCCTAAAAAACTCATCTGGTACAACTTCCTCCTCTTCCATCCCATCATCATTATAGTGAACATAATTATGAGAATTTGATTCAAATATGTCATTTGGATCATTTATCAATTCATGAGGTATATCCCTGAAATAATTATGATTATGTATATTGGTATATGAATGAAAATGATTGAATTAATAAAAGTGACTAGAGACATGATCCAAATCTGATTTTATTAAAGATAAAACAATTTTACATAGATTTTTGAAGGAAATTAAATTAATTGAAAAATATTAAGCTTTGATATAAAAACTCTTAAAAGTTATTACATCTCGGAGGACTCAAGGATAGCTGGTAACCATATGAGCTTCCGGTTGTCCAAGGTGGAAGGGTTGTAGCAAACCTAGTCTCTTGACATTGGTAACCTATCGCCAATCATGTTTAGATCCACTGCATCTCCATTAATCATTAATTTGACCAGGTCCTTTCCTGGTGCTCGAATCCCACTAAGTAAAAGGTCTTAAATAGTGGAGGACAAATCAAAGGAGGTTCCATCACCTTCTTTCCAGCCATGCGGGCAAACTTCTTTGCTCTTCGCTCTTAACACATCCTCTCGACATCCTCCCTTGTGGGCTTATATCCCAACCCTCTTGTATTCTTCTAAGTGGAAACAAAAATGGGTTTTGAGATACCTTGTAGGTTCTTTCCCAAACCCAAGTGGATTTTCCAACCCTTCCCTACTATCTGGGCAAATAACATGTTCGCTGTTCGTGGCACATGAGGCTTAGGAGCTACATCTATATTAAATGGCTTTGGCGCATTCGACATGGCTTGTAAGTGTGTTTAGAAAGATCAGTAAGGGACATTATCTCTATGGGCTATGATAAAGTGTTATACAAGGTCATAATTCGACTATTAATAAAGAAGTGATAAGATATAGAAAAAATAATGGGTAAACATAAAAGAAGCATATTCTGAATAAGGATTTTTCTAACTATATATCAAAGGAATGTAACTGTTATGTCTAGGTGGTAAAACATGGATTGTTGAATGATGGCTTAAAGTTACATATACAAGAGTAATTGTGTTTCAGTCGCATGGACCTCTGTATAAGAAACGGGTAAAGAATTATGAAATATCAGATTGAAAGAGGCAAGTGGCATACCGAAGATGCTGATGGGTAAGAAATGAGCTTTGAGCAAGGTATGGTATCCAACGTGTAAATAAGAATAGAAATTGAGGGAGTATTTGTCAATGACTAAGTTGAAGGTTCAAAATGATATTATCATCTAAATAAGTTACCACTTGAGATGTGCTGAAATGACACAGGTAAATGATGTTTTCCTTACTAAGTTCTTACGAACTTATATGAGTGTGTGTCTTGTTACAAGAAAATTAATTTGAGTCTACGCCAGGAGGGACGACGCTAGGGCTACACCTAAGGAGTGGCTTATTAGGTTGTTATGCATACAGAGCAAGTTGGCAACGTGTTCAAAGACTATAATACTCTTTAGAAATTCAATTGGGGTACCTGTAACAAATTAAGGTTTAAATTTGGATATCCTTATAGTTTAATTACCTCGTATTGTATTTGTATGTTAAGTAAGTTTTCATTATCTGTAAATGTTAAAAGTAAGTTAAGCCTGTGTCTGTAATTGTCGCGTGTGAATTTGTAATGTAAATGTGCAAGTATACATGTCGAATTAAGTAATAAAGTGATAAGTGAGATCGTTTCCACAAAGATCAGAATAGGTAATAATATGGTTGAGTTATTACTATAAACTATACTAATTAGGCTTATGACAAAGTAAACAGAACAATTATTTGAAGTGAAGTATTAATGTATGAAATATAAAAATTAAATAATAAATAAAATGTTGTGGCAATTTTATGAGACAAAGTTGAAAGGATTGAAGTTGTTGAATGGGAAGGTTGGAATTAATTGGATTATATCTTAATAACATAATAATGCCATGGTAAAATCTTGACCAAATTACTGCTTAGAGTATAACTAATGCATTATGCTTCTTTCAAGAGCTAGAATTAAAGCTATCATTTTAATTTTTTGTATGTCTCCAAGTCTTGAGAACAATACCTAACAATATTCTTTATTACTCTGTACAGATCAGAACTCTATGTCTAGAGTGCTACGAGTATTCGTTCGAGTACTCGCTCATATCATTCGATCACGATCCAAATTATTTAATCTTTTCATAATTAAATCAAGTCTAAGGATATACCATACATTCATCTATGCCTAGAGCTTGCATGCATATATTTAAAATAATTCAAACCGAATAAAATAGTAGATCTACTCAAAATATCACCATGATTATTAATATATCAAGATAGATCGAGTAATTCCAACCCAAATGAGATTAGCTCATGGGTTGGGATTTAAAATCCAAATCAGAATAACATTCAAAATCATCATTAACAATTTAGAAATCATAGAAATTAATTAACAAAATGAAGGTAGAACTGCAGGAAGCTTTTGCCACTCTAGCTTTCACTTCGATGATGTTGAATCATGTAGGGCCCAAGGCTAATTGCTCATCCCTTTCCTTGCATCTCTGCTCTTCTCTTAAGCTACTACCCTCTCCCTTTTCTCTGGAATTTTCCATGAGTTTTTTTGGAGAGAAAGCTGCTCTCCAAATCCCCCTAAAAAATCCTTATCCTTCTTTTCTTTTTCCTTTTTTATAAGGTAGGTCCCCCTCTCTCAAAACACATTTTTTTCATCTTTTTTAGGTGGATTTATCTGGTACATGTCCAGCTGGTTGAGAGTGACGAGGACTGAATGCTGCGTCAGCATTTTCCTAAAATTGTCATGGCATTTGTGTTGGCAATCCATTCAACCTTTTGCCATGGCAATATTTCACTTCTTTCATTCTCTTCCTCATTTTTCTCATTTTCTTCATCATGCTTGCACCTGCTACATACAACAACCAATTCTCTTCTTCCTAATAGTAAAAGTATCATGAAATGACATTTGAGGCACAATCCAAGCATTACTATGTAATGTTCTAAAAATAACCTAAAAATGCAAATATATCTACTTAAGTACAGGCATTTAATCATGCTTAGATGTTCACAATATAACTCTTTTCAAGATTTTCAAGAGTTATCACACCCCAAACTTGAGTTCTTGCTTGTTTTCAAGCAGAATATGTATGAATGCGTGAATTTTCCATAACTACACAATTGCCTCTTGTACTGCTAAACCAAACGAAACATATTTTATACCTCCATTCTCAACAGTCTTCTATCTAAAAAAATGGTTCAAATTTTATAGGTTTGTTTAGCATACGAAGTGTAGAAAATGTTACCTAAAAATACAAGTTCCTAAATATTCATGCAATTCTGACTCTAACAAGCACCTCCAAATGTACTTAGTTTATCTTTCCACTAAAATTAGTTTTTCTTCTCATACTTATTTTGTCATTGCATTATATTAAAAAAAATTCTAGGGAATTCATATTGTCACATGATTTCTTTACTTGACAATCTCAATGGAGAATACATTAGATTTTCATGTATTACATCACGCCACAATTTGAATGTAATTCACTCATGAAGCTAAGGTTTTTGACTAAAAAGATGGACGGAGCAAACAACTACCCCCTTAGCTACTCAGCCTACTACTATAGTGGAGTGCCCCCAAACTATTTTTTCTTTTGCTCACTCTTATTTCATCTTACTTTTTTTTATTATCAATAATACAATGGAGAAAATAGAGTATTACTGGCCTACTCAACAATTTCAAAAATTGGAGTGCTTTATAGTGTCTTTTTAAATTGTATTTTATTTATTCATTTACCCTCAGCTTTGTCGTGGTATTTATTATTACACAATGCTAATTTACTGATCTTAGTTTCAAGACTTCCAAGTGTATTAAAAAAAACCTACTATAGACTAATTGTGATTATGCTTACGTCATTTTATTTTGGCATCAATTTTCACACGACTATCCTAAGCTAAACATACCTAATCAGCTATCACAATTTTCACAATTTGAAGAGTTATTATCCTCATCGAACATCATAGATAACAATATAATTCTCATGGTCTAACAGTCATTTAGCATTTGTATGTCATGGCAAAATAAGTGACAAAATGATCTAATGTTCAGACAAAATATCTCATGCATGCAATCTGTGTAATACACCCCCAAACCTAATGGATGCATTGTCTTAAATACATGATCAGACACAAAATTTCACTTATGCAAAAACAAATAGATATGTAGAAAATGCAATGAAAAAAATTATGAATGCATGAAAAACACATGTAGAAATGAAAAAAAAATATGCAAATGAAAAGTAAAAACAAAAGATTGGAAAAGATTTCTATTACTTTAGTTGGATCAAGTGAATTTCTTGGCAACGTGCTTGTAGCATTGTTTCCGTTTGAGAAAATTGATTAGCACCTCTTCATCATCATCTTCTGATTTCATGAGATCATCAATCAGTTGATTAATCTTACATTCTTGCTCCGATGGGGGTGCAGTGAGTAATAGGTTCCTGTGGTGCAAAAGTTGGATTCATGTTATCTCCTTCTTTAACTGAGTCAATGTTCACCGATTCTATTTTCTCTTCTTCCCCATCTTTTTCTTTGGTCACCTTTTCAGCGGTGGCTGGATGTGTGCTAGTGCTTGTTACAGCGGCTTCAACTTCATCCTTATCTTCATCTTTTGGATTCGATAACAACTCTTTGGGAAAAGTAGGGAATGCAGACATAGGCTTGTAAAGTTTTTCTAAAAAGATTTCTTGATGGCATTATCTCTCTTTCTGACATAGACCCAAAATAAAGCCATTTTCTTTTTAGCCCTTCTTAGATTAGTAACCGCCCTCAGTTGTTTCTTCTCCATCAAATGAAACTATTGTTTCAACATCTTAGTTATTGCTGAAAGCCTTTTTCCATACAAAAAGGTCGCTTTGATGTGTTCGTGTTGTACTTTTCTTCAGCGGCTTTGTTGAAAAATGTTCTTGGAGGCATAAAGGTTGATGAAGATGGCATACATTGAGCCATTTGAGAAGAAATAGCAACTATAAAAAGAAAAAAAGTTAAGACCTTTACAGTTATGGAGGAAAAACTGAAAATGGTGAAAAAAACTGAAAATAACTTGGAGAAAGAAAATGAATAGACTAGGGTAAAAATGAGAGAGAATATAATAGTGACGTGGAGGATAAGATTAGCCTGAAATTATGGCCTAACACAGTAAAGTTAGAATTAGGCGGGAAAAGAAAAAATAATATAAAAATTAAGCTAAAAATTCATAAGTATGCTAAGTGGGCTAACTATTAAAAAGCTTGGGCCAAAACCTACTTGCAACAAAAGAAAGAAATAAAAATTAATTAAACCAATAAAAGAAAGAAATCAAAAGCAAATTAATTAAATAAAACCTGGCAAAAGAAAACACTATGTAGTTCAAACAGCAATAGAATGTTTATCACGAAGTATGGGAGCTCTCCAATAATGCTTCAAACGCTGGTCATTGACTTTGAAATTAAAGCTAGTCTTGCCATCTTTGACTTTTACAACTCTATGAAGGTAAACATGCACTATCTCAAACAAGCCAGACCAACGAGACTTCAATTTTCCAGGAAACAATTTCATCCTGGAATTGAACAACAACACTTGTTGTCCAGGTTCAAATTGCTATGGCAAAATCATCTTATCGTATCATCGCTTTGTCTTTTCTTTGTATAGTTTGGAATTCTTATAAGCTTGAGCTCTATATTCATTTATCTCATTCAGCTTTAGTAGTCGATTATTGCCAGTATTAATCCAATCCATGTTCAATTTATTAATTGCTCAAAATGCCTTATGTTCAAGTTCAATAGGCAAATGGCAAGGCTTCCTATAAACGAGCTTGAAAGGCAACATTCCCAATGGTGACTTGAAGGCAGTGCGATATGCCCACAAAGCTTCATCCAATTTGGATGACCAATCTTTGCGGGTAGGATTGACCACTTTCTCTAAAATCTACTTCATTTCTCTATTTGAAACCTCAAGTTGTCCATTTTTCTGGGGATGATATGTTGCGGTTATTTTATGTTTAACCCTATACTTATTCAAGGCAGTAGCAAGTAATTTGTAGTCAAAATGAGAACCTTCATCACTAGTTAGAGCATGATGAGTACCAAACCTAGTGAAAATATTCATATGCAGGAACTTTAGTACTGATTTGGCATTATTTGTAGGAAGAACGACATTTTTAACCCACTTGGAGACTTAATCTACAGCTACAAGGATGTATAAATTACCCTCAATAGGGTGGAAATAGACCTATAAAGTCAATTCCCCACAGATCAAACAATTCAACTTCTAGAATGTTTTTCATTGGCATTTCATACCTCTTTGATAAGTTCCTAGTTCATTGACAACGATCACAAGCTTGGCAAAATTCATGCGCATCTTTAAACATGCTTGGCTAATAAAATCCAGATTAGAGAACTTTTGCAGTAGTTCACATTCCCCTGGAATCTGCTCCATATGGTGTTGAATGACAGTGGTGTAAAATACTCTGAATCTCATAACCGAAACACATCTTTGAATTATTTGATCTGCACAATGTTTGAATAAAAACGGCTTATCCTAATAATAATGCTTGGGGTCATGGAGAATTTTTCTTCGTATTTGACTATCAAGCTCAAGTGGCAGCAATCCACTTATTAAGAAATTGATGATATCGACATACCAAGGTAATGTCATGGCAACTAGCAGTTGCTCATCTGGAAAATCCTCCTTAATGGGTTGAATATTACCATATTCATTTCCTGCTTCAAGTCTCGACAAGTGATCAGCCACTTTATTCTTTATGCCTTTACTATCTCGAATTTCTAGATTAAATTCTTGTAGCAGTAATATCCACCGAATTAATCTTGGTTTGGTGTCTTTCTTGGTCACCAAATACTTAATCGTAAAATGATCTGTATAAATTATAAATTTGGTGCCAGTTAAATAAGATCTGAATTTGTCAAATGCAAATACCACAGCCAATAGTTTCTTCTCAATAGTGGTGTAGTTCAACTACATATCTGTTAGTGTCCGGCTGGCATAGTATATGGCATGAAACACATTATCCTTCCTTTGCCTAGCACTAATCTTACAGTGAAATCACTGGCATCGCACATAAGTTCAAAATGTAATGTCTAGTCCAGTGCTATGGCAATTAGTGTTGTTACCAGTTGCTTTTTCAATTCCTCAAATGCTTACACACAAGGCTTATCAAAATTGAAAGCTCTATTATGTTATAGCAATGCACACATGGGTTTAACTATCTTCGAAAAATCTTTAATAAATCATCGAGAAAATCCTCATGGCCAAGGAAACTTCGAATACCTTTGACTGTAGTGGGTGGTGGCAATTTCTCAATAACCTCAATCTTTTTTTTTTCTACGACAATCCCTTGCTGTGAAATTTTATGTCCCAAAACAATGCCTTCACAAACCATGAAATGATATTTTTTCCAATTCAGAACAAGGTTAGTCTCTTCATACCGATAAAGAACTAGCTCTAAGTTTTTTAAACAACTTTCAAAAGTATCGCCAAACATCGAGAAGTCATTCATAAAAACTTCCAAAAATTTCTCCACCATGTCTGAAAATATTGCCATCATACAACATTGAAATGTTGCAAGGGCATTACACAACCCAAACGACATTCATCTGAAAGCAAAGGTTCCATAAAGATAAGTGAACATAGTCTTTTCTTGGTTAGTTGGAGCTATGGTAATCTGGTTATACCCTGAATACCATCTAAAAAGTAATAAAAGGCTTTTCCCGCTGATCTATCTAACATTTGATCGATGAATGGCAAAGGAAAACGGTGCTTCCTGGTTGTTTTATTGAGCTTTTGATAGTCCATTCAAACTTTCCATCCCGTGATAGTACGAGTTGGAATGAGTTCGTTGTTATCATTGCTAACCATAGTAACACCTCTTTCTTAGGTACACGTTGAACAGGGCTCACCCACGAACTATCAAAAATATGATAGATTATTCCAGCATCAAGCCATTTGATAATCTCCTTTTTAATGACTTCCTTCATAATAGGGTTCAGTCTTCTTTGCTACTCAATGGAATTGCCATGGCAATTCTCCAGTAAAATCTTATGCATGTAGATGACCGGACCGATTCCCCTGATATCCGCGATTTTCCACCCCAGCGCCTTCTTAGATCTCTTTAAAACTTTTAACAATTGAGCCTTTTAATCAGATGTTAATTTTTTAGGGATAACTACTAGCAACGTACTGTTGTCTCCCAAGTAGGCGTACTTCAAATGTAATAGAAAATGCTTCAACTCCAAAGTAAGACGGTCCTCTATAGAAGGTCGAAAAAGTTTAAAAGAACACTATGATAAATTTAAAGATTCAAAACTCCTCATTGCTCCATTTTCAAGTTGCTTAGCCTCTATCAGTTCACGAAGTTCATCAATCAGTTCCTCTTCATTCAACTCAATTAAGTCTGCTTCATTATTAGAATTGTTGCAACAAAATTCTACCAATTCTTCCTTCACTACTATGTCAATAATATTAATGGCATGACAATCTTTATCTGTATCTACACATTTCATGGCATCAAAAACATTGAAAGTTGTCTGTTAGTCATTAAACCTCATTGTTAATTCACCTTTCTGCACATCAAATAAATTGCCTATGGTGATTTCGTGCATGTCTGCTTAGAAATACATGAGGAAAGGGTGTGAAGCTTATCTTGCCTATGTAATGAATACTGAGATGTCTGAATTGAAGCTTGAATCAGTGCCGATAGTCTGTGAATTTCCAGATGTATTCCCAGAGGAATTGCCAGGGTTGCCTCTAGACAGAGAGATAGAGTTTGCCATTGATTTGTTACTGAGGACTGTACCGATCTCGATTACTCCATATAGAATAACTCCGACTAAATTAAAAGAATTGAAGGCTCAATTGCAATAGTTAACAAACAAGGGATTCGTGAGACCGAGTTTCTCTCCCTGGGTGCTCCTGTATTGTTTGTAAAGAAGAAGGATGGCTCAATGAGACTTTGCATTGATTACCGTCAGCTCAATAAGGTGACTATAAAGAACAAGTACCCGTTACCGAGGATTGATGATTTATTCAATCAGTTAAAGAGGGCAACAGTGTTTTCAAAGATCAATTTGAGGTCCGGTTACTACCAGTTGAGAGTTAAGGAGTCGGATGTGCCGAAAACTGCCTTTAAGACAAGGTATGGACATTATGAGTTTCTTGTGATGCCTTTTGGCTTAAAAAATGCTCCAGCTATATTTATGGACTTGATGAATCGAATCTTTCGGCCATATTTGGATAATTTTGTAGTAGTGTTCATAGATGACATTCTAATTTATTCTCGAGACGAGTCTGAGCATGCCGAACACTTGAGAACCATATTACAGATCTTGAGAGAAAAGAAACTGTTTGCTAAGTTTAGTAAAAGTGAGTTCTGGCTTTGTGAAGTCAGATTTTTGGGGCATATAGTCTCATGTGATGGTATTCGGGTGGATCCGAGCAAAATTTCCGTGATCGTTGACTGGAAACCGCCAAAGAATGTATCCGAGGTTAGAAGCTTTTTAGGCTTAGCTGGGTATTATAGACGTTTTGTCGAGGGATTTTCGATGATTGCCTCTCCTATGACTAAATTGCTGTAAAAGGATATTAAGTTTAAAAGGACTGATAAATGTCAGCAGAGTTTTGAAAAGCTGAAAGCACGATTGACTGAAGCACCAATTTTAGTACAGCCCGAGCCAGGGAAGGAGTTCGTAATTTATAGTGATGCATCATTGACAGGCCTTGGATGTGTACTGATGCAAGAGGATAAAGTGGTAGCTTATGCCTCGAGACAGTTAAAGCCGCATGAGAAGAACTATCCTACACATGATTTGGAATTGGCCGCTATTGTCTTTGCCTTGAAGATCTGGCGAAATTAATTGTATGGTGAAAAATATCGAATTTTTACTGATCATAAAAGTTTGAAGTATTTGATGAATCAAAAGGATTTGAATCCACGACAACAAAGATGGATTGAATTATTGAAGGATTATGAGCTAGTGATTGATTATCATCCGGGAAATGCAAATGTAGTTGCTGACGCCTTGAGCAAGAAATCTCTTTTTACTTTGATAGCCATGAATACGGGGTTAGCATTGTCTGATGATGGGTCAATCTTAGCAGAGATGAGGGCTAAACCATTATTTCTCCAGCTGATTTGTGATGCTCAAAAGAACGATAGTGAGTTGCGAACCAAGAGAACTCAGTGTGAATCAGGTTACGACTTAGATTTTCGAGTTGGACTAGATGACTGTTTGATGTTTCGAGACAGGATATGTGTACCGAAAAATGATGAATTGATTCAGAAAATATTACATGAGGCGCATAGTGGCTGTTTTTCAGTTAACCCTGGTAGCACAAAAATGTATAATGATTTAAAGAAGTTATATTGGTGGCCAGGCATGAAAAGGGACATTTCTGAATTTGTAACTAAGTGTTTGATCTATCAACAAGTAAAAGCTGAGCATCAAGTGCCTTCAGGATTACTCCAACCGGTAATGGTGCCTAAGTGGAAATGGGATAGGATTACCATGGATTTTGTAACCGGTTTGCCACTGACTCCTAGAAAGAAGGATGCTGTCTGGGTAGTAGTTGATAGGTTAATAAAGCCGGCTCACTTTATGTGACAACCCAAATTAGACCCTGGTCGGAATATGGTTTCGAGACCACATTACCGAGCCAAAAATTTATTTTCGTGTTTTAATTGCATAAATTGTTGTGTGACAGTGAATATATGAGAAATTAAATGCTTAATATTAGCATTAGGATTGTGAATTAATTCAAAAAGGACCTAGTTGACGAAGTTAGAAAAGATGATAGATGAATTATAAGGATTAATTAATAATAGGGTGAGGAAGCATGGCTTTGCATGTCAAATTGCCCATAAAATTCATGGTGGCCGGCCAAGGAGTGATGATGCTCCACTCATTCTAATTTAATATGTTTTCTTTGGTGAACAAATGATGGGGATAATAATAGAAAAGGGAACAAAAAAAAATGGGTGTCATACTTGCCATCTCCTAGCCGAAAAACCAAGAAAAAGAAGGGGAGAAAAAAACTTGGAAAGAATTCGGCCATTGCTTGTGCCTAGGGGGAGTGTTTGATGTTGTGGCATGAAAAATGAGGGAGTTTGAATGCTTAATAAGGAGGGAAGAAGGAGTGTTCATGTTTTCTTTCTTTTGCAATTGTTCTAACTAGAGGAAGAAGAGGAAGCAAGATTCGGCCAAGGTGGTCCTTTAGACCAAGGTATGTTCAATGATATTTTTGGAAGCTTACACTACCTTTGGGGTGATGAGTCTAGATTCTATCTATTCCATGGTTGGATTTGGGGTTGTTGGAGAGTTAGGATTCGGCTAAGGAGTTTTAAAAAAAAATCTAGTTGATACCTTGATGCTATTAGCATGCTAGTTATATGGATGTGTTAAGTTGCTTGTTATGTTAGCATGAAAGTTGAAAATTGTTAAGCTATTTTGTTGGAGGTGCCGAACTTAGGACTAGGAAGAGAATGAGTATTCGGCTAACATAGTGGAAAGGTGGTGTTGCCGATTGCTAGATTTAGACTAGGGGAGTGGCTATAATGGGCATTAAGATGTGGAACTTAAGAAATGTAGTTATATGTGGACTTACATGATGTTACAAATAGATGTGAAAATATGCTAGATTAGGAAAACTCGATTAAGTGTTCATGAGATGAAATTAGGTGTTTAAGTGATGTTATAGTTGACATTGTACATGTATACATGCATTTCGGCCATGGTCTTTGCTTGAATTTGAGATTTGTAATGTGATTTTCCTAAATTGTCTATGAATTTTTGGTTGTTGATTCCATGGTAATGGTATATTGAATCCATGAAAATTTAGTAAGGTTGCATTCGGCAACTTGCTTGGAATTAAAAATTGATGTCTAAGCTTAGGTGATTTCGATGATGATATATATATATTCATAAGTATATTTAGTTGATTCGGCTTTGGTAGTTGCATGAGGTTATTAGCCGAATATACTAACATACATATACATGTGAAATTGGATTGTAAATATTTAGCAAGGTGGTTAAACTAGTTAAATTATTGATTTAGCTCAAGGAGTTAAAGGAGGTGAATCGAGCAAAGGCAAAGAAAAGGTTATCGAGTAGCCGAGTTGGAACCGTCTTACCCAACACGAGGTAAGTCATTAAGCATGTAGTTGGTATTATTTCAATGGTCATAATGTTATGTATTGATGCTGAATGGAATGAATAAATGTACATATATATATATGCATGTACGTATGTGATGATGAAATTGTTGAATGAAAGAAAGGAGGTAAGATGTACTGAGTTGTTGATCTCGGCACTAAACGTGCGGGACAACCATTTATGACCATGAGATTGGCGCTAAGTGCGCGGGATTAAATTGTACAGCACTAAGTGTGCGGTTTGACTATGTTGCACTAAGTGTGCGAAATGAATATGATGCACTAAGTGTGCGAATTGATCATGCGGCACTAAGTGTGCGAGTTTGACTATGTAGCACTAAGTGTGCGATTTGATTACGTAGCACTAAGTGTGCGAGTTGATTATATGGCACTGAGTGTGCGGGCTCAATATACATTCGTGAATCATTATGGACACTATGTGTGCGACACTATTGAGTCGATCGCGGACAGCGGATCGGGTAAGTGTCTTGAGTACATGGCTAATATGTGCTATGCTTATACTTGGTGTTGAGCTCGGTAAGTTGAACCTATGTGACAACTATACTTGAAGTCACGTACATAAAAATTTATCGTAGGATGGGTGAAAGGCCGTTTTGTTGTTTGATTGTAACGAAAATAAATTGATTTATGAAAATGCTTCAATGTCCTATTGATGAGTATATGGATTGTGAATGCATGAATTGATATGAAATTGAATCGATAGGTTGGAGGAACTATGGTATGGTTCAGTATGGATGGAGTAAATTGTCTCATTCCATTTTGTTTCCTCTTGTGATAATGTTATTGATGAATGGTAGTGCATTGCTTTTGACTTACTGAGTTATAAACTCACTCGGTGTTTCCTTGTCACCCATTATAGGTTGCTTGGACTCATCTATTTTTGCGGGGTCAGGCCGTCATCGAAGTCATCACACCGGATAGCAAGTTTTGGTACTTTCTTCTTAGTTGGCTTAGAAGAACATTTTGGCATGTATAAGCTAGTACGTTGTGTTCGAATTATGGCATGTAAACTTTAAGCCATGCGAAAATGGCACGAATGTTCGATTGAGTTGGATCAAGGGTAGGCATGAAATGGACCTAGTTACTTTCGTAACAGATGCTGGCAGCAGCAGTGTCATGAGATTGAAAAATCACTAAAAATAGTAGGAGTGGAATTAATTGATGAATAAATTATGTAATCGAAGCTCGATGAGTCTGTTTTCATGAGGAAGTAACGAAAAGATCATATGGGCAGTATATTAAGAGATAATCAGATTTTTGTGGGACAGGGCCAGAACGGTTTCTGGATTCCCTGCTCCGACTTTGGAAATTCATTACAAATTAACCAGAGATAATTAGGGGTCGTACCATATATGTACAGATTCCTCTCTGAGTCTAGTTTTCATAGAAACAAACGGCATCAGTATTGAAGCCCCGTGCAGGGAGATATCCAAGTCGTAATGGGCAAAGGTCAGTGTAGTCGACCCCTGCAACTTGGGAGACTTTGACTAATAAACTGTACTAATTGGCCTGACCAAAAATTCTAGAAAAAAATACATAGATGGGCACATGAGTCTAGTTTCTGGGAAAAATTACGAAACTGATTTTCGAGTTACGAAACTCAAGATATGATTTTTAAAACGACTAGTACACAGATTGGGCAGTGTCTGGAAAATAAATTTTGTAAGGGGTTAAAGTCAGTTAACACCTTGTGTTCGACTCCGGTGTCGGTTTCGGGTTCGGGGTGTTACACTTTATACCGGTACGTACCGATTACTCACTTTATAAATAAGCTGAATTATATATTGCTGAAATTGTGAGGTTGCACGGGGTACCTATGTCTATAATATCAGATAGAGATCCGAGGTTTACCTCGAGATTTTGGAAAAAGTTACAAGAAGCTTTGGGCACAAAATTGAACTTTAGTACCGCGTTTGTTATGTGTTTATATTGAAAGTAAATCCTAGACATATAATGCTTGTGAAGTTTGTTATGTGTTTCGGCCATATGGTATATGATGATTGTTAATTGAGCTAAGGTATATCATGTATTAGTTAGGCAAAAATCAAGATATATGCATGGGGTAAATTCAATGTTCATTTGTGTACTATATAAATGATATGTATGATACTAGGTTTGTTTTGGTAGGTTAGACATAGTGGGACTTAGATTTATATAAAGAGATTGGATTAATGATAAAAGATATGTGTGCTTTGTTATTCGGTCATGATATGTTAATTGTACTCTTATATGTTTTACATGTATGTGTATGTGCTATTATTATGGTTGATATGCATATGTATAGGGCTATATAAATTCATTAGTTATTTATAAATTTACGAATATGTACAAATGATTTATGCTAGCTGAATAGATGAGGAAATGATATGGGTTTTATATATAACCTTCGGTAATGTTGGTTTTACTTATGAAATTGGGTTATTAATTTGTACAAATATGAAATGAATTATTTGAGTTTAAAAAAAAAAACTGTTCTGAATTGTATTATGATCAGTAATGCCTCATAACCCTATTTTGACGACGGATACGGGTTAGAGGTGTTACATTTGATTGGTATCAAAGCTACGGTTTAGTCAATTCTAGGACTAACGTAGCGCGAGTGAGTCTAGCTATACATGTCATATTATATATACTGCGATAGTGTGATGACTTCTGACATTTGAAAATGTTAAATGGATCCCAACAGAGCTGTAGCTGATGATGTCGAGAGTGTAGTGCATGCTCCCGCGCAAAGGACAGCACCGGTTGATTCTCGATCGACTTCGAGTAACCAAGAGGGAGAGGCTAGACAAGCCTTTTACCAAATGATAAATGACTGGTTTACTCAGATATCCGGACTAACCCGACTGCACAACAACCTACACCCCTGACTAATCCATCTTTGATGCCTGCTATGCCTCAAGTAAGTGATCCATTGAGATTGTATAAGCCACCTGTTGATAAAATCAGAAAACATGAGGCTGAAGAGTTTAAAGCTACTGATGATGAAGATGCTGAGCTGGCTGAGTTCTGGCTTGATATACTATCTGTGTGTTTGATAAGCTGTCTTGTACTCCGGATGAATGTTTGAAATGTGCCATATCTTTGCTTCGAGATACAGCCTATCATTGGTGGAATACCCTAGTACCAGTGGTTCCGAAAGAGCGGGTGACCTGGGAGTTCTTTCAGACTCAGTTCTGTAAGAAATATATCAGCCAGAGATTTATCGATCAGAAGCGCAAAGAATACTGGAGTTGAAACAGGGTCAGATGACCGTGACAGAGTATGAGCAAAAATTCGTGAAACTCAGTTAGTATGCTCGAGAGTGTGTATCAACCGAAGCTATAATGTGTAAAAGATTTGAAGATGGGCTGAACGAAGACATTAAACTGTTAGTTGGCATACTTGAGATACAAGAGTTCGTAGTACTGGTTGAGCGAGCCTGCAAAACTGAAGAGCTGGGGAAAGAAAAAAGAAAAGCTGACTTTGAGGCTAGAGATTCACGTAAGAGATCATTCAGTAAGTCAATTCAGTAGGAACCAAAAAAGTTCTGAGATGATTTCAGCCGTTCTAAAGCTACTTCGAGTTATTCTAGACGGGATCAAAAGACACCATCTGTGAGCTCGAGAGCTACCTTAGTAGGTAGTGTAGGTAATATCAGATCAAATCAATCCGAGTGTAAACATTGTGGCAAACATCATCCCGGTAGTTGCAGATTGCATGATCGAGCCTATTTTAAATGTGGATTGATGGATCATTATATTTGTGAATGCCCAGTGTTAGCTAAAGAAAATCTAATGCAGAATACGAGATCGGGTAATACTACAGCTCGAGGTAGACCACCCAAAAATGTGGGTAATGCAAGTGGCAGTTAGAGAGGGATTAAAGATACAGCAATAAGATTTGAGGCTCATGCACCTGCCGGAGCCTATGCTATACGCGCAAGAGTACATTTACTCTTTATGATACTAATGTAATTGCATTAATTGATCCTAGTTCGATTCATTCTTATGTGTGTGAGACTTTAGGATTCAATAAGACTGTGCTTGTTGGTCTACTGAGTTTGTGATTAGAGTGTCAAACTCCTTGGGCCAGTATGTTATGGTGGATAAAGTATGTAAAAATTGTCCCTTGATGATTCGAGATTCGTGCTTTTCAGCTGATTTGATGTTGTTTCCATTTGATGAGTTCGACATAATTGTGGCTATGGACTGGCGACTTTGCATGATGCTGTTTAAACTGCAAAAGAAAGACAATTGATTTACGGTGCCAGAATGATGAGATTATTCAGATTGGATCTAATGATCTGAATGGTTTACCAGTAGTGATATCTTCGATGTTAACTATGAAATATGTGAGGAAAGGTTTTGAAGCTTATTTTGCCTATGTACTTGATAGTAAAGTAGCCGAAAGAAATATTGAATCAATACCTGTTGTGTATGAGTATTCAGATGTATTTCCTAAAGAATTACCAGGTTTGCCACCTATCCGGGAGGTAGAGTTTGGTATTGAGTTAATGCCTAGGACGACTCTGATATCGATAGCTCCGTATAGAATGGCACATCCTGAATTAAAAGAATTGAAAGCTCAGTTGCAGGAGTTGACAGATAGAAGTTTCGCATGACCGAGTTTCTCTCCTTGGGGTGCACCAGTATTATTTTTTAAAAAGAAAGACGGGACTATGAGAATGCGTATTGATTATAGACAGCTCAATAAGTTGACTATAAAGATTAAATATCCGTTACCACAGATTGATGATTTGTTTGATCAGCTGAAAAGGGCTACGGTGTTTTCAAATATAGATTTGAGATCAGGCTACTATTAGTTGCGCGTTAAAGACTCCGATGTGCCAAAGACTGCTTTCCGAACGAGGTATGGACATTATGAGTTTTTGGTTATGTCATTCGGACTTACTAATGCACATGCTATTTTCATGGATTTGATGAATCGGATCTTCAGATAGTATCTGGATCGGTTCATGGTTGTGTTCATAGATGACATTCTAATCTACTCCCATGATGAAACCGAACATGCTAAACATCTAAGACTTGTGTTATAGACTTTACAAAATAAACAGTTGTATGCAAATTTCAGTAAATGTGAGTTCTAGTTAAGTGAAGTCAGTTTTCTGGGCCATGTTGTATCAGCATCGGGTATTCGGGTTGATCCGAGTAAAATTTTAGTTATAATTGATTGGAAACCTCCGAGGAATGTTTCTGAATTCTGAAGTTTTCTGGGACTCACCGGTTATTATAGACAGTTCGTGAAAGGTTTCTATATGATTGCAGCTCTGATGATGAAGCTATTACAAAAAGATGTTAAATTTGAATGGTCAGAAAATTGCCAGAAAAGTTTTGATCAGTTGAAAGCCCTTTTGACCGAAGCTCTAGTGCTAGTTCAGCCAGAATTGAGTAAAGAATTTTTTATTTATAGTGATGCATCTTTAAATGGTTTGGGCTATGTTCTGATGCAGGAAGGCAAAGTTATAGCTTATGCCTCGAGACAGTTAAAGCCGCATGAAAAGAACTATCCGACACATGACCTAGAATTGGCAGCTATTGTGTTTGCATTAAAGATATGGCATCACTATTTGTACGGTGAGAAATGTCATGTTTATTCTGATCACAAAAGCCTGAAATACTTGATGACTCAGAAAGATCTGAATTTGAGACAACGCCGATGGTTAGAATTGCTAAAAGACTACGAGCTTGTGATTGATTATCACTCGGGAAAGGCTAATGTTGTTGTTGATGCTTTAAGCTTGAAATCACTATTTACTTTGTGTGCAATGAATACGCATATAGCTATGCCTGATGATGGTTCGATAATAGCTGAATTAAAAGCAAGACCGTTATTTGTTTAGCAAATTTATGATGCCTAGAAGGTTAATGATGATTTGTTAGCAAAATAAGCTTAATGTGATTCAAATGTTGATTAAGAGTTTTTAGTTGATGCTGATGGTTGTTTGAGATTCAAAAACCCACTATGTATACCGAGAAATTCAGAATTGATTGAGATGATTTTGAATGAAGCTCACAGCAGTCAATTATTTGTTCACCAGGTAGTACAAAGATGTACATGATCTGAAACAACTTTACTGGTGGCATGGTATGCAACGAGACATTTCTGACTTTGTTTCGAAATGTTTAGTCTGTCAGCAAGTGAAAGCCGAACATTAGGTACCTTCTGGATTGCTTCAACCGATTATGATACCTGAGTGGAAGTGGGACAGAGTCATGATGGATTTTGTATCTGGTTTACCGTTGACGCCGAGCAAGAAAGATGCAATCTGGGTTATTACGGATAGATTAACTAAATCGGCTCATTTTGTTCGGATTCGTACAGATTATTCACTCGATAAGCTTGCTGAGTTATATGTTTCTCAGATTGTAGGATTACATGGTGTGCCTATTTTTATTGTTTCAGATAGAGACCCGAGGTTTACATCGCAGTTTTGGAAGAAACTGCAAGATGCTCTAGGTACGAAATTACATTTCAACACTACTTTTCATCCGCAAACAGATGGTTTGTTCGAATGAATCATTCAGATACTTGAGGATATGTTGAGATGTTGCATTCTCGAGTTCGATGGTACGTGGGAATAAAACATACCCCTGATTGAATTTGTGTACAATAATAGCTTTCAATTGAGTATTAAAATGGCACCTTATGAGGCTTTGTACGGTCGTAATTGTCCTAAACCATTGTATTGGACTGAGCTCAGTGAAAATAAGATACACGGGGTCTATTTGATCAGAGAGACTGAACAGAAATTAAAAGTGATCCGTGGAAGTCTGAAAACAGCGTCAAATTGTCAGAAATCATATGCGGACTTGAAACAAAAAGATATAGAGTTTCAGATCAGAGATAAAGTATTTCTGAAAGTCTCACCGTGGAAGAAAGTACTCAGATTCAGTCGTAATGGGAGTCTGAGATTTTTTAAGCCGTATGAGATTATAGAGCGTATCGGGCCTGTTGCTTATAGCTGAACTAGAAAAGTTCCACAATGTATTTCATGTTTCAAAGCTTCGAAGATATCAATCAGATCCCTCACATGTGATTAGGCCATCTGAAATTAAGATTAGGTCCGATATGACATATGAAGAAAAACCAATTCGCATTCTGGCTGTGAGGTTAAAGAGTTGTGAAATAAGAAAATTTTGTTGGTTAAAGTGTTGTGGCATAAACATGGAGTTGAGGAAGCAACATAAGAGCCAGAGGATGCGATGAAAGAGCGTTATCCGAACCTATTCACCGGTAAGATTTTCGGGGACAAAAATCCCTAAAGGGAGAGAGTTGTAACAACCTGAATTAGACCCTATTCGGAACGGTGGTTTTGAGACCACGAATCTAAGTTAGAAAAATATTTAAAATTTATTTTCTGTGTCTATTTTGTGTGAATTTATATATCTGAAATTTTCGTGATTTAATTTTATCGTTTAAGTGTCCGATTAAATAAAAAGGCTTAATCGCGTAAAATGAAAACTTGATAGTTTAATGTGCAAGGACCAAATTGTTGATGTCTTTATAATATGAAGCCTTTATGTTGTAATTGGCCAATTATTAGTATTAGTGAACGGCAATGGACATGTTAAATATGATAGTATAAAATTTTAACTAAGGATAATTTAGTAAATTAATAATATAAGAACATATCATAATAAACAACATTAGTGTTCATATTTTCTTTCATCACCGAATATCAAAATAAGAAAGAAATGAAAAAGAAACTAGGGTTCGGCCATCGTCAAGCTCAATCAAGGTATGTAACTAGCTCGATTTTTGATAATTTTTATGTTTTTGAGATCGTTGCTAAGTTATCTTCAAGACCCATGCTTGAATTTTTTATTTTGATGAATATTTTGAGTTATTCCATTGATGAGAGCTTGTGATTTTTGTTGTTTGATGATTAAATATGAAATATATGTTTTAGATTAACATCTTTTGTATTAGAGTTTTTGATGATTTTGAGTAATTAGAACTAAATTGCAAAAATAAAAATTTGAGGGACTAAAATGTCAAATAAATGAAATATATGGACTTGTATAAATATGGATAAGATTCGGCCTACCATGAGTATAGGGAAATTTTGTATATTTTATGTTTTGTGCAATAGGGACTAAATTGTAAAAAGTGTAAATATCAGGGGTAAAATAGTAATTTGCCCATTTATGTGTTTTTGGACTAAATTGAATGAAAATATGTTTGAATGAGCTTAATTTGAATATGTTTAGATTAAGAACCAAAGAAATCGAATTTGGATGGGGGAAAACGAAAGTTGTCGACTAGCTGTCCCATTCCGTTTTATATCGTCCGAGGTAAGTTTATAAGCAAATAAACGTACTTAATTTTATTTAAATGCAAAGTATACATGCTGAAATGAAATATATGAATTTATATATGCCATTACCGAATGTGTATAAGCTTGGTAACCATGTTTTTGCATTCGTTTCGACCGAGTTACGACGTCCGAAAGCCCCGTATGAACCTTAGGTATAGTTAGGATACATATGTCATGACATAGGATTCTGATATATGTGTGCGAGTAAGACCATCGCATCGATATGTGACTCCGATATATGTGTGTGAGTAAGACCCTGTTTGGGACAGTAGCATCAATATGTGATTACATGTAAAACCACGTCTGGGACGTTGGCATTGTATGATATATGTGTGATTATCCAAGTGTCCTATCTGAATGGTTCATCGGGCAAAGATATGTTGTGAATGAATATGTGAAACAAGCTAAATGGCCAGGTATGAATAAGCTTGTTGTTTACTTGAAATAAGGTAAGTATGTGACTTGGTACTTGTTACAAATTATGTACGATGCAAATGAAGAATATATGTGTATGTGGTACGTGTATTCAGCTTGTAAATGAATAACATGTGTATCATTGAAATGTTTCCTAAATAAATATGCATATATTATTTGGTATATTCATCCATATAGGTAATATATATGTGATGTTATACTATGATTCTTGAGCTTGTGTATATGAGTAAATGTATGTATGGATTATCATGACTATTTGGTGTGGAAGTTGATTAATAATATGATAGAATGACTATGTGAGTATTCGGCCATGGTGGGTAATTGTCTATGAAAATATATTAATTATGAAATTTGTAGGTTTGAGGTCTAGCATGGTAATGTTAATATAATTCGTCTAGTTAATATGAGTTGACTATATTATTGAATTGTTTATTTGCTTATGACTTACTAAGCTATGATAGCTTACTCTCTGTGTTCATGTTTACCCGGTTTTATAGATTTTGGATTCAAGTTACGAGCTCAGGGATCGTCAGCAAAGTCTATCACACTATCGACTGTCTTCGGTACCTTATAAGTGAATTTTCAAATCTATGGCATCTATAGGCTGGATTATGTTTTGAAATGTTGGATTTTGGTTATGTATAATCAAGGCATACGAAAATGGATCAACTTTTTTGTTTAAGTTTGGTTATGTTGCTAATGGTTTACGTACACCTTGGTTATAATGTCACGTGCTTTGAATGCATGGTATTGTGGTAGGTATTATATGCTTGAAAAAGATGATGACTTTGGATATTTATGTGTATGCTTCGGCTATGGTTATGTTTGGACAGAGGTACATGTGAATTTGGTTATCATATTAACTTATTTAATATGTGTAATTGACTTGTGAATTGGTTTATAGACAACAATTGAGGTGTTTCTATAATTGGCTAGTGATGGGTAAATATATATACATAAGCATATGACCTGATAATGGTGTGACCGATTGAAGTTATATTTAATAACCGAATTATGGATTAGTTAATAGAGTGGAACAAATTTTCACTTCATATGTGCTGGTTGTTTATTAAACCGTAAATGTGACTTGTTATAAAGCTTTATTTGAATGTGTTTGGGTGTCTTTATATATGTATAACAGAATGAATTATAGTTATTATGCTACCTTGGTTAAGATGATTAAGTATGTTTTATATGTGATGGTAATGATTTAAAATGAGCTAATACGTATATTTGAATAAAGGTTGATATGAAATGCTGAATATATTTGATTATTAGTTCGGCATTATATTTATATTTATGTGAACTATGGGTGAATATAATACTAATGATTATATATATACATGTGATCTTGGTTCGAGTTTATATTGAAAGTAAATCCTAGACATATGATGCTTGTGAAGTTTGTTATGTGTTTCGGTCATATGGTATATAATGATTGTTAATTGAGCTAAGGTATATCATGTATTAGTTAGGTAAAAATCAAGATATATGCATGGGGTAAATTTAGTGTTCATTTGTGGACTATATAATGATATGTATGATACTTGGTTTGTTTTGGTAAGTTAGACATATTGGGACTTAAATTTATATAAGGAGATTGGAGATTAATGATAAAGGATATTTGTGCTTTGGTATTCGGTCATGATATGTTAATTGTGCTCTTATATGTTTTACACGTATATGCATGTGCTTATATTATGGTTGATATACATATGTGTAAGGCTATATAAATTCATTAGTTATTTATAAATTTACGAATATGTACAAATAATTTATGCTAGCTGAATAGGTAAGGAAATGATATGGGTTTTATATATAACCTTCGGCAATGTTGGTTTTACTTATGAAATTGGGTTATTAATTTGTACAGATATGACATGAATTATTTGAGTGTAAAAAAAAATTGTTCTGAATTGTATTATGATCAGTAATGCCTCATAACTCCATTCCGGCGGCGGATACGGGTTAGGAGTGTTACATGAAAATAAACATAGGCATTAAATTCATGCTTGCACCTAAATCATATAATACCTTTCTTACATAATAATTTCCAATTGAGCAAGGAATAGTAAAACTCCATAGGTCCTTCAATTTCGGTGGCAATTTGTTCATCAACATTGTTGTGTACCCGTTAGTGAGAGCAACAATTTCAAATTCCCCTAGTCTGCACTTCTTTGACAATATGTCATTCATGAACTTTACGTAATTGGGAATTTGCTCCAATGCTTGCACTAGTGGTATATTGATATGATGTTGCTTCAGGACATCCAAGAATTTTTTGAATTGAAAATCTTGCTTTGACTTCTGAAATCACTGAGGAAAGATGGTGATGGCCTTCCTTCAACTTGTTATGGTTGTTTTGCCATGGCATTCTTATTGGCAACACGAGTTGATTCTGCTTTAACATTTTTTTTGTTTGCTCTTCTTAATTGTAGATTGCTCCACTACTAGTTCTGAATTCGTCTTATGTGTAAAATTTGAGCTATCTTCTTCAATAGCGGCATCATTAACAACTCTAGGTAGCTGAATACCACTTCTTAGTGTAATGGCCTTGCAATGTTCCTTCCATTGAGTTATTGAGTTTTTAGTATCACTCGACAGTGCTCCTTGTGATCTTGAGCTTAATGCATTGGTAATTTTTCCCACTTGGTTTTCTAAAGCCTTTAAATATGCAGCTTGACTCTATATTACAATATTGCTTTTGGCCATGTATTCCTTCAATAGAGCTTCCATAGATAAAGATGATGAAGAACTTTGTTGAAAATTTTGCCATGGTATAGGGTGATTGTATCCAGGTGGTGCACTTGTGACATAATGTCGAACAACATTATTAGAATTTCCTACTCCTTGATTACTCCAATTGAAATTAGGATGTTGTTTCCATCATGGATTGTATGTATGGGAATATGGGTTATTGTTCGATTAAAATTTCCCATGTAACATACTGAAGCTGGGTTCAACTGGCATTCATCAAAAACATGATCTTCCTCATAATAAACACATGTTAATTATGATATTTTCTTTTGTTGCACTACAACTGGTCTTTTCAATGTTTTAATCATATTAGTTAGGGATGATACCTGAGTTGTTAATGAAGTGATTACATCAAGCTCCATAGTTCCAACAACTTTTCTGCCAGTACTCACTCTTGTAGTTGGATATTGATAATCATTGTTAACTATCCTTTTCAGAATCTCATATGCCTCATTATATGATTTATCTAGCAAAGTTTCATTGGCAGATGCATCAACTACCATCCGTGGATATGCAGTCCATTATAAAACATTTCTATTTGCATCCAATGTCGGAAACCATGCATAGGGCATTTTCTAATCAATTCATTGAATCTCTCCCAAGCTTCATACAATGTCTCATCTTCATATTGTCGAAAAGATATAATATTGTTCCTCAATTTGGCACTCATGTTTAGAAGGTTGTATCGCAACAAAAACCTTTGACAAAATTCATTTCAAGATGCCACTGTTCCTGACTGCAAAGTATTCAACCATGCTTTAGCACAACCTCACAATGAATAAGGAAATAACTTGAGTCTCAAGGCATCTTAAGGAATACCCTACTGTTTGAATGAATTACAGACCTCCAAAAAGAGTCTTAAATGTAGTCGCGAATCTTCAGTCGGTAATCCACTAAAATGTCCTACTATTTGTAGCATTTGAAACATCATTGGTTTCAACTCAAAATGCTGAGCTTAAATATGTGGCCTAAAAATCCCTGGATTCAAATCATCTAAGACTGGCACAACACGTTCTCTAATGGGTCTGTCTCTATCATCTATCACATGAGGAATATCAACATCTTCACCATTTGGATGTAATAGATCTTCTCTGCCTGGATAATTTCTAATCCTTGTCATCTCTCACAATTCTTTTCTCCTTCTTCTCAAAGTTCTCTCAATTTCCGGATCAAAATAATACTTTTCGTTCTTGGGAATAACTCTAGTCATAAACTAGCAACACACTTGAAAAAGAATCAAAAGCAACTAAGTAAGCTCAAACTAACAAAATTAAATCGATAATAACAAACCAAAATTCACCAATTTGTTGATCCCCGACAACAGCGCCAAAAACTTGCCACGTGTGAATATGTAATGCGAATGTGCAAGTATTCACGTCGAACCAAGTAATAAAGTGATAAATGAGATTGTTCCCACAGGGACCGGAATAGGTAATAATATGGTTAAGTTATTATTATAAACTATACTAATTAGGCTTATGGCAAAGTAAATAGAACAACAATTTGAAATGAAGTATTAATATATGAAATATAAAAATCAAATAATGAATAAAATGTTGTGGCAATTCTACGAGACAAAGTTGAGAGGATTTAAGCTGTTGAATGGGATTGTTGGAATTACTTAGATTATATCTTAATAACATAATAATGTCTTGGCAAAATCTTGACCAAATTATTGTTCAGAGTATAACTAATGTATTCTGCTTCTTTTGAGATCTAGAATTAAAGTTATCACTCTAAGTCTTTGTATGTCTACAAGTATCTAGAACAATACCTAAAAATATTATTCATTACTCCATACAAATCACAACTCTATGTTTAGAGTGCCACGAGTATTCGTTCGAGTATTCGTTCGTATCATTCGATCACGATCCAACTTATTTAACCTTTTCAGAATTAAATCAAGTCTAAGGATATACCATGCATTCATCTATGCTTAGAGCTAGCATGCATATATTTAAAATAATCCAAACTGAATAAGACAATAGATCTACTCAAAATATCACCATGATTATTAATATATCTAGATAGATAGAGTAATTCCAACCTAAATGAAATTGGCTCATGGGTTCTGATTTAAAATCCAAAATCAAAATAACATTCAACATTATCATTAACAATTTATAAATTACAGAAATTAATTAACAGAATGAAGGTAGAACTACAGGAAGCTTTCGCCACTCCAGCTTTCACTTCGATGCTGCTGAATCATACAAGACCTAAGGCTAATTGCTTGTCCCTTTCCTTGTGTATCTGCTCTCCTCTTAAGCTGCTACCCTCTCATTTTCCTTTGAAATTTTTCACCAGTTTTTCTAGAAAGAAAACTGCTCTAATCCCCCTCCAAAAATCCTTGTCCTTCTTTTCTCTGTCCTCTTTTATAGGATAGGTCCCTCTCCCAGCACACATTTTTCTCCCTCTTTTTCAGGTAGATTTATCTAGTACATGTCCAACTGGCTGAAAGTGACGAGGACTGAGTGCTGCGTCAGCATTTTCCTGGAATTTCCATGACATTTGTGTTGGCAATCCATCCAACCTTTTTTAATGGCAATATTTTACTTCCTTCATTCTTTTTCTTCTTTTTCTCTTTTCTTCATCCTTCTTGCACCTGCTGAATACAACAACTAATTCCCTTCTTCCCAACAGTAAAAGTAACATGAAATGACATTTGAGGTACAAGCCAAGCGTTATTATGCAATGTTATAAAAATAACCTAAAAATGCAAATATATCTACTTAAGTACAAACATTTAATCTGTAACAGCTCGTTTTTCAGTAGTGCCAGAAATAGTGGTTTCGAGGCCACCAAATCCAATGACTAACGTCGTACCGTAATCCTTGACCAAAAAGGGGAAAGATGAAATTGACGTCGAATAGCTCAAAATTCCTAATTTGTATTTCTATAATCCGAACTAAGTTGTAAAATTATTGCATTTTGATTTCTTGTTTATGGTAAGTATTGCAGGTGAGAACTATTGTGTTTTACAATTGAAATGGATTGATTCGGTATATGATGAATTTATTGAATTTATACGAATTGAATTGAATTCATATGTATATATGTGATAATATGATTATATGAAAATTTGATTTTGGATATTGGTTATATTTGAAAAGTGAAATTAAACCCTATTATCTGTACCAGGCTGAGTCGGATACAGATGGCATGCCATAGGTAGGAAGAGTTCAGGGATTTCTTCAACTTCGAGTCGATAAGGCACTAGGTGCCAATTTACTTCGGTTTAACCAATGAGACACTAGGCGTCAGATGTATATAGCTCTGGGCGTATATTACTTCGGATTTATTCGATGAGGCACTGGGTTCCAAACTAGTGTGTTGGTTGGATCCGTGTATCTGTCTGAGTTAAAGTCGTGTTAATAGGGGTAATTAAATAAAACGGTACTATGATTGATATTGGATGATATTGTATCTGAATTGAAAATGGGATAGTGAACCGAAACATTAAAATGAGATACATGAATTATGTATTAATGAATTGGATATGGAATAGATAATGTTAATGATTAAATGATATGTGGATCAAATTGTGAAAAGCTATTATACAGTAAATGATGGTAATTGAGTACAGTATAAAATGATGTATTTATGATTTGAGTATTGAATGGTTAATGTCATTATATGAATAAATGTGGTTTTAAATATTCAATTGTGCTTATAATTAATATGTGCATATTATATTATCTTGTCTTTAAATATTTGGATCATAAAAAAACCAATGAGTTTTACTCAGCGTACGGTTTTGTTTTCCATGCACAGGTTAGGTACTTAACTTTTGATCTTTGATTTAGCATCCAACAACAATCCTGAACTCAAATGTGGTGATGTTTATCTTTTGTGTCGGCATGTACCTAGGGTTTCTAAATGATAGTTATTTTGTGGATGGATTGTAAATAAGGTTATAAGTTTAATATTGGTTTGGTATATACATATAAACATGTGTTTGTGTTTGAAGCCATATTATGGCATGATAAGTTGAACCAAATTTAGATATGTGCATATGAATTTAAGTTAGTGTTTAAGTGCTTATGAACTTGGCAAAATGGATTGAAGTTGGTAAGTTTATAATTTGGATTTGAATGATGTTTTGATGATATAAATGTGGTACCAATAAGGATACATTGTTTAGGCACTTAGGATGATTGATTTGGCATGTTTTGAATAGGTTTGATTGTGTTTTGAACAAGTTAAATGAATGGTTTTTGGATGGTTTAATACCAAGCATGTAGGAAATTGTAAAATTGTTGTTTAAGGCACATTTTAGGTCCACACGGTCCGACACACGGGCGTGTAACTTGGCTGTGTAAGACAGGCAACTAGCACACGGGCGTGTGAGGCTATTTCAAAGGGTACACAGCCTGGCACACGGGCATATGACTTGGCCATGTAACCCAAGTCAGAGAGTTACACGGGCATAGACACGGGCTGAGACATGGCTGTGTGTCCCTATTTCGAATGCCCACACAGCCTAAGACACGAGCGTGTCTCTTGGCCGTGTGAGCCACACGCCTGGCCACACGGCCGTGCGACCCCTGTAGCTTTGAAAATTTTTAATGTATTTCAAAAAAAATTAAGTGTTTCCGAATTAGTTCAAACTTATTTCTAACACGTTTTTTGGGCCTCGATGGCTCGAATAAGGGATAATATATATGAGTTTGATTGGTTTATGACTTGAATATTATATGATATGAAATGTTTGAAATTTCTGTCTGTTTGATCTGTAAACTCTAGTAATGCTTCGTAACCCAGTTCCGGCGATAGATACGGGTTAGGGGTGTTACATAATCAAGCTTAAAGGTTCGAAATATAACTCTTTTCAAGAGTTATCAGTAATTGTGTAGTAATGTCCAAGATCTGGATCTGGTTAATCGGATCGGGTTAAGGGAGTCACAAAGTTAACGTCGTAATAGGGATTTTAATTAAAAAGAAATTTCAATTAATCAACCTAGAGTCAGTTGCTCTTATGCTTCAAAGAGATATTTGTATAATTTAGGGATTTTTATGGATCAAGTTACTAAGTAAGGAAATTGCGTAATTTAGATTGATGGTGACAGATAAAATCTAGGTGAATTCTTTCCTGGGTATTGTTTTGTTTCTTGGTTGTTACTCGATCATTTTCGGGATTTGTATTTTGCTGTGTTCGTTAGTTAATTAATTGAGTTAATTTTAGTTTTAATCAATCACTCAAATTATTCAGTTAAATAATAGAAAGATGGTAATTATTAGTACTTTTAGTATTCGTGGGAACGATATCTTTGCTCACCGTAGCTATACTATTAATTGATAGGTGCACTTGCCTTAGCTAAATTTTTAATTAGTTCTGTGAGACATCAAATCCGCTTGGTTAAATTCAATAACTAATCTTGTACTATGTGTACTGTTGTAGATTTAATTTATAATCTCCAATTATTAATCTATTAACTAAATAACCATTATTAATCTATTAACTAGATTTTTAGTAAGTAATATATAGAAATAAAAAATTTACATGGCATTACACATATGAAAATATACTTGTCACATCAGATTTTGGAAATAGTAGAATTTATCTTAATGAATTTAAAAAAATATTGTTAGGTAAAGATAAAAATTTTATAATTTAAAAAGTATAAAAATTAAAAATGATCAAATTAAAATATAATAATCAAATTCTCAATATTCATAAAGTACAAGGATTAATAATAAAATTTAATTTTTTTTAATTAATGGAATCTAAATATTTAGAAAATATATAATTTATTTGGTAGAATTCATGTATCGTTGATTTTGGTACCAAAAAATTATATATATTATGCTAAAATTAGTATTTATTTTTTTATTAAAATAGAAAAGATAATCTTTATTGGTTGGAAATAGGTCCCAATGTATTACTATTATTTGATGGAGACCATTGTGTTTTAAGGAAAAAAACAAAATACATGCATTTGGAAGTTTTACTTGAGCTTTGACCCATCTTTTCTCTCTACTTTCATGGTAGATCCAACATTTCTCTCACAAACAAAAGCTGCTCTGTTTATTATCTCTCTACAGTGTTTAGTAAGTGAATGAGAGAAGAGAAAGTTGGTTCCTTTTTTGCTCCACTTCTAAAGCAATGGCCTTCCAGTGTTCTTCTGATCTAATCTTTGAAACTCTCTCTGGTACTATCTTCTTTTACTTCTCAAAGTTTCCCTTTTTTGTTCTTTGCTTTTAACTGGTTTTTATCATTTACTTACTCTATTATTTTTTGAGCTTCTACTTTGTCTTTTAGCATATGGTTCTTAGTGGGGTATTGGATCCAAAGGTGGGTCTTTTGTATTTTTGAGAGATCTCTATTGAATCTTCCCTACTTTGTTCCTATCTTCTCCTTTTTGGTTCATTGTTTTCTCTTTTTTCCTCTCTTTTGGAGAGAACTTTGAATCGATTGCTACATTTTGGCTTGATTTCTTTTACCCCTATTTTTATCTATCTGGCCTTTCTAATCCTGGTAACTGAAAAGGATTGCCATCTCTAGGTAAATTTTTCATTCTTCTTGGTCTTTGTTTTTTTTTGTCGCTTGTTGGTGAGATATTGATCTGGTTTTGCATGCAATTCTATGTTTTTATTCACTTTTTATTGCTTTTTTCCTCTTTGATTTTCTGTTATCATTAATATTGGATGAAATGGCAAAGTTCATCTAGGTAAAGATGAATTTCCAATTCCAATTTGCTGATTTGGGTTGTTTCTGGTATTTAATCTTGTAAAGGGAGTTCTAATAACCTAGAGTTTGATCTTTATTTCATGTATCACCTAAGTTTTCTGATGTAATGAATCAAGCAACTGGTTTTGGTTTGTGGATTTTTCATATAAAGTATACAATATATTTTGATTATCATGTGAATATTTTGTCTGCAGGTGTTAGTTTTCTGTTCTTTTAATTGTGCAAATCAGTTTTAGATGATGGAGAAGAAGATGGAAGTAACTAGGGTCGCCTGTGGAGGGAACTTTTTGTTGATGATCGGGGGAGCGTAATGGGTTTCTGTGGTCCAATCTATGTAACAAGTTTGCCTTATTTTGACGGGCTCGAAATCTGGTGTTGGAGCTTCCCCGGGAAAGCAGAGGAAACCATCTGGTAGCCAAATGGCCACCAAAGGTGATTCTATTCGGCCTTCACCTATACAAATCTCAAAGACAAGCAAATTGGTGCCAGTTACACCAAAGACGGTACCAAAGGGTACACAGCAAGTTGTATCCGAGCAAGATTGTGTTGGAATGATAGATGAAATAAAGGGTTCGAAAACGTATAAATTAGGGGCCGTTGATTCGTTGACAAAGAAAGTAGATTTGGGTCTATCCTTGAGTCATCCGAAAGAAGTTCCCGGTCATGTTGGTTCTGAAGTGTGTCAGGATGGTGGACTACCAGAAGGTTCTGGTGAAGAAGAAAAGAAAGCATCTGAACATGGAATTAGTTCAGCTTCGGCTAAATCGAGTGATGGGGCCACCGGCCTTGTCAAGACTAGTGGAAGTGCTAAAGCTGGTGATCGTCCTGATCATACTGAGAGTGGTAAGAGCAGTATGTGTAGAGGTAGCACGAGCAGTGATGTAAGCAATGAAAGTTCGTATAGCAGCTTAAGTAGCCGAATCAACAGACCTAATAAGACAAACGATATAAGGTGGGAAGCTATACAAGCTGTCCAAGGAAAAGACGACATATTGGGTTTGAACCATTTCCGATTATTGAAGAGATTGGGATGTGGGGATATTGGAAGTGTATACCTTTCAGAATTAAGTGGAACAAGGTGTTACTTTGCAATGAAGGTGATGGACAAAGCATCTTTAGCAAGTCGTAAGAAACTACTTCGAGCTCAAACCGAGCGAGAAATACTACAATCCCTGGACCATCCTTTCCTTCCAACATTGTATACCCATTTCGAGACTGATAAATTTTCATGTTTAGTTATGGAGTTCTGCCCTGGCGGTGATTTGCATACGCTACGACAGAGACAACCAGGAAAGCATTTTACTGAACAAGCAGTAAAGTATGCAAATTCCTCCTACTTATAACATGCATAGAGTTAAATGTCTATTGGAGTTTCCAGAGGACTTAATTATCGTTGGTTTTAGTATTACTTTTAGTATCCTTGCAACATGCTGCTTTGTAGGTTTATCTGTTATAACTGATAATAGGTATATGATGCAACATATAGATGAAACCATATAGTTTATTACCATGTTACTCCGACTTTCATGTCTGGGCATGGGTATTGGGATATGACCCTTCAAATACATTGAAAACTTAGAAAAAATTACATACCCGTATGCAATATTCACACTCGAGTACGAGTAACATAGGTTCATCTGTGATTTGTGGCTGGTATATGACCAATTTGTTTAAATCTCTCTCTCTAGCCGAAGAAATTAATTTATTGTGATTGTTGCGAAGGGTTACTTTATGACCGTACTGTCCCAGACTGTGTTTACTTCTCTTTTACAAATTTGTGGATCTTATCAATTGATTCTGATTAAAAGGATGAGTTTTGTATAAGAGAGCAACCTTGAATTTCTTTTACCCTGTGGTTATAAGGTTGATATTCTAACAGTTGCTGTTTTTGCTTAAATCGTGTGGCAAAGACTGATTTGTTTCTTTGTAACTCAATGGCAATAAGATGAAACTGAAGTCTGATAGTCATTGCTATGTTTTTCTTTAATATGCAGGTTCTATGTAGCGGAAGTTCTTCTTGCTTTGGAATATCTCCACATGCTTGGTATTGTTTATCGTGATCTCAAGCCGGAAAATGTCCTTGTTCGAGAAGATGGACACATAATGCTTTCGGACTTTGATCTTTCCCTCCGTTGTGCTGTCAGCCCGATACTAGTCAAGTCATCATCTCACGAGTCAGAACCCTTGAGAAAGAATCCAGTTTATTGCGTACAACCAGCTTGCATTGAGCCCTCATGCATTCAGCCATCATGTGTGGCTCCTACAACATGTTTTTCACCTCGTTTCTTTTCATCAAAATCCAAGAAGGACCGAAAACCCAAGAATGAAATGGGGAAACAAGTCAGTCCATTGCCTGAGCTTATTGCTGAGCCAACCAATGCGCGGTCCATGTCGTTTGTGGGAACCCACGAGTACTTGGCACCTGAAATTATCAAAGGTGAGGGACATGGAAGTGCAGTTGATTGGTGGACCTTTGGGATCTTCTTGTACGAACTATTGTTTGGTAAAACTCCTTTCAAAGGGTCTGGGAACCGGGCAACGCTCTTCAACGTTGTAGGGCAGCCCCTGAGATTTCCTGAATCACCCGTTGTAAGCTTTTCAGCCAGAGATTTGATAAGGGGCTTGCTAGTCAAAGAGCCACAGCAGAGATTGGCGTACAAGCGAGGTGCAACGGAGATTAAGCAACATCCTTTCTTCGAAGGTGTAAACTGGGCTTTAATCCGTTGTGCGAGTCCACCAGAGGTTCCAAAACCAGTTGAGGTTGAGCGGATTCCAGCTCCAACATCATCAGCTGGTAATAGACCTACTGTTCCTGCAACCAAAGATCAAAATAACTATCTGGAATTTGATTTCTTTTAAATTATTCTCAGAACCATTTTCCCGTTTGTTTTTTTTTTTTTTCCATTTCAGAAATGTAGAATTCATGAAATGTTGATGATGATATTATAAAAAGAAGATCAGCCATTGAAATATCTGTCTTATTTAAGCGCATATAATCCCTTAGTGCCAAAAACAGCTTTGGTTCCACATAAAAACTAAAAATGCATTTGATCACGCAAGCTTTCTCAAAAGTTGCTACTAGAGAAATTGAACTGATTAATTACTGGGAAGCAAAGGAGTAGAGCAAAACCAAAATGCAGAACTTAAAGTAGGGTATGGTTATTTTCCACACAAGTTTTGGTTGATGCTATCCAGCACTGGAATAATCACCAAAATTGTATAGACATTTTGATATTTTCAGTTTAAAAGATAAAAAGTAATCAGTTAATTTTGACTTGAATGATATTATTGACCATAAGTATGACATCTATTTACTAATTATGTTTTAGTCTATCTCTTCGCTGTCTGTTTTTGCCTAGCTTCAACTTTTACTCCATTCTTATTTTCTCCTCCTATTTGTTAACAAAAGCTAAACCATCTCACCGTCACACCATGCTTCAATTTTATAGAAAAAAAAAATATTTTTCCTTTTTTAATTCTTAAACTTATTTTTTTTGTCAAATCGTCCTAAAATAGATGGAAAAGTTATTTTTTTTACTTTGTTGATGTGGCATACATGTAAATTGCCACGTGAATGACATGTCAGCATTTAATTAATTTTTTAAAATTTAAAAATTTAAAAAATTTTATTTTTAAAATTTTTAAAACATTAATATTATTAAAATATTTAATATTTAAAAATTTAATTAAACGCTGACATTTCATCCACGTGGCAATCCACATGTATGCCGCCATGTCAACAAAGTTAACAAACATTAACTTTTTCATCTATTTTGAGTGATTTGATAAAAAAATACAAATTTAAAAGTTAAAAGATGTGAAAATTAAATGAATGGCTAAAATAACTTCTTTTTAAGTTGGAGGAGCAAAAATATCACTATACCTTAAATTAATAAAAAAACTAAAAAATAATAATACATTTAATGTTAAATTTAGCTTTTAATTTTTTTTCACTTTTTATCGATTATTCTATGTACATTTCATAAATAATTCAAGAATTTATTAAAAAATTAAAAAAATTTAAAAAAACTCATAACAATTTTTAAAATATAATCCACATCAATAATGAAATATATGTAGACTGTCATACGAACTATCATATTAATATCATTACAATTTTAATACTTTTACATAAAATAAATAATTTAACTAAAATTTGAAAGTTGATAGTCAAAATAATTTCCAAAAATAAAATCAATATCAAATTAATAAAATAAATAAATATTAAGGATTAAATTTACCATTTTGTTAAAATTATAACCTTATAAAAATAATAAACTTAATTACATTTGTTATACAATATTAAATGTGAGGATAAAAATTACATGATTTAAATATGTGTACATGAATATTTGGAAAAAAATATTAATTTTCACTCAATACATATTAAGAAAAAATTAATTACATTTTAAATTAAAAGTATGTAGACATCGAAGTGAACACAAGTTCTTATTTAAGAAATATTTTTGGATTGAGTAAACTATTAAAATAGTCAATTTTGTTTCTTTCGGGTTATATTTTAATTATTTATGTTTGAAATGTTATATTTTAATCACTTACGTTAATGTGTTGTAACATTTTAGTAACGGTAAGCTTACGCGGCACGTTAAATCACCATTTTAAAAAAAAAATTAGGTTAAATTATATAATTGGTCCTTATATTTTTTCGTGTTGAGCAATTTAATTTTTTTCTTTTATTTTTTTAACTTCCTTTTTTCTCTATTTTTTATTCTCTTTTGCTTTCAGTCTATTTTCCTCCTTCCCCATCTCTTTTAAAGTAAAAGAAAAAAATTAAATTGCTCAAAATGAAAAAAAAAATATAAAGACCAATTGTATAATTTAATTTAAAGTTTTCGTTTAAAATGATGATTTAACATATCACATCAGCTTACCATTAACGTAAGTGACTAAAATATAATATTTTAAATATAAATAACAAAAATGTAACTTGAAACAAACAAAAATTACTAGTTGATAGTTTACCTTTTGGATTTTGCTTACATTTCCTCTGCTTCATTTGCTTACATTTTGTTACATTTATACCGAGAACTGAAATGGGGGACGAGGCAACACGTCTTTTGCTTCCACGTGGCAGTCCGTGATATATTTTTAAATTAATTTATTTTCATTGTGTTTAATAATTAAATTTTATGAAATTATTTTTAAAAAATTAACAGATTTAAATTGTATAATTATACTTTCAGTTAAATTTAGTTTTAAAATTTAAATTTAAAAAGTTTATATTTTAGATAAATAAAAATATAGTTTTATTGTAAAAAAATTAGAATTTGAAAAAAAAATTATATTTTTAATTTTAAAATTCAATGAATAATTGAAATTTAAGTAATTATAAAAGATAAGAATTTCAAAAATAAAATTTGAAAAATTTGGATTTTTTTTCTTTAGAATTTGAGTGAATAAAATAACATTTCATATATAAAATTTGTTTTTCTGTAAAGTAAAAAAATTGTTTTTTTTTAAATAATAAGAAGTACGGTTAAAAATTAATACCAATTGGAGTTTCCAAATAAATTTGTAACCGTAAAATGAAGTATTTTTTTTTAAAAAAACATGGAGGAACATACTTTAAATTTCGAAATGAAAGGAAAAGTGAAAGGAAAATTAAATATAAAGGAAAAAAATAAAAGTATTTATGGAATACTTTCAAAAATAAATATTTATAGAATAACTGACTCTTCTCAAAATTATTTATGTAATACAATAATTGAAATAAATATAAATTTTCTTTATCTCAATATATATCCTTTGTAGTTTTTAAATTTAACTATTTAAATCTAATTGACTAAAAAATATTTATAATACATAATTTCCAAAATTGTTGAAAAAATCACTTAAAGAAAATATAAGTCCAAATCAAATTTGGTAATAATAAAGAATAGATGATGTTACATTTAAAAATAAATAAATTTGATAGCATATTTTTTAAATAATTAAAAATATAATTCTATATTTTGAAATGAAATTGATTATGTATTTTTTAAAAGGTCAAACTTTGTGATTAATGTTATTTTTTTGTCAATTTGGCTCTTATTTGATTTTTAACTAAATTTGACCTTCAACCTTTTAAAAATAGTCAAATTTGACAATCAACTTTTAAAAAAAGAATCAAAATGATGTATTTTAATGAGAATACTAACAAAATCATTAAAATTTTATATATGCAAGCATGCATGAGAATCCACATATATTTTATGCTTTTTTTTTAAAAAAATTTATGAACTTTTTATATTTTTTTAATTTTAATTTTGATTTATTTTTTATTTTAATAAATTTTATTTGCATCACATATAAGACATATGGTATGATGTTAGCATCATGTACACATAGATTACCATGCGAGTGATATGCTAACAATATTAAAAATTAATGTTTTAGTCAACATTTTCATTAAAAAAAAGAAAAAGCAATTTGATTCTTTTTTAAAAGGTTAACGCTCAAATTTAGCTTAAAAAAAGAGTCAAATTGACAGAAAATATAAAAGTTAATAGCTGAATTTATCGTTATACCTTTTTTAAAATTAAAATAAAAATTTTAATAACATTTTTTAAATATTAAATTTGATAGTTTTTCATATAAAAATTATTTAATAAAATCTATAACTTAATAGATTTTATATTTTTAATTTGAAATTTTGGTAAATATTTGAAAATTAAGTAGATAAAATTTGAAAATGTTCAATTCTATGTTTTTGAAACATTTTAATACTACTTTTCAAATTATTTGCTCATGTGCCATTTAAAGAGGTCATTCAGGTAGTCATATACCTTGTTATATTAGATAAAAAAAAAATTTAAATTTGATCAATGTTTTTAAAACTTAAAAAATGAATTTTCTGTCGAATAGACTTTTGAATATATATGTACTTTGTGGATCGGAGATCAGAAAAAATATTTTTTTTTCTATTTATTTTTTTTGATGAAAAATATTTTTTTTCTATTATTAAATGGACTAATCCTTAAATTTCAACATACATAACATTTATGTGTTTTTTTTTCTAAAATAAAGAAGCTTAAAAAGCCTAGATTGTAGTAACTGTAGAACTGCCCTCCAATTCCCATGCATCCTCGTGCAATAAGCTCATAACAGTGTCAGGAGGATCTTCAAACAATGTTGAATCCACCCCCCCAAGAGTCTTCCACATTTGGCAAAGAAATCAGCAACTTTATTTAGATTCCGATTTCTATGAGAAAAGACCAGCTACCATTTACGATTAGATAAAGCTTGAATCTATCTAATTTCGGTCTCACCATTTGATGAAGCTACAAATTGTTTGAATTGGTAAGGCATTGTCGCTTTCAGCCTCCATCTTCCAAAATCTCTTTGACCAGGCCAATTGAAGTCCCTCTACAAGTGTTCTCGTTTCCGCCTAGAAAACAGTGGTTCCCGACGACGAATCCCTTGTCAAATTGTTGAGATGCCTGTGTCCACGTCCGTTGAACTGTCCCAGTTAACTTTTATCCAACCAGCGTTGGGCCACAGTGAGTTGAATCCACCAGATCGAAAACTGTTTTACTTGAAAAACTTCTGGCCTATAACACATTGGTCATCAAAATATCCCTACTGTCATTAAAATTAAAATCATTTCGACTTTTCCAAAGCATCCAACAGATAATAGGAAATAAAGAGCTCCAATCGGTGCTCTCGATATTAAACGAGCCGGCATTGTTTAGATTCCAAACTAACCAGTCCTGAGCTACAAAGCACAGTCGAACATAGAGAACATTACGCCTTCTACCAGAAAGCAAACGGACAGTCACGTAACACATGAAGACAAGCCGTCAATATCTTCCCAAACGAGGGTTTTTGCAATTTCAGTTTTCAACTCATTCATCAGCAGCTATGATGAATTTCTATTTTTCTTTCAAATTTTGTTTTAAGTTTTTCTTATTCTTTATTATTCGAAGAAGGGCATACGAAACATTTAGTAAAGTCAAAATTTTGTTTAAATAGTTGAAATTAAAATTAAAATTTTATGATAGTAAAAATATAATTTTATTATTATAGTTTAAATTTTTATAATTTTAAAAAATTAAATTAAAATTTTATATTTTTAAGAGGGATTAAAGTAAACTTTTACTTTTACTAATTTAAAATTTTAAAAATTTTAAGAATTTTAAATGAAAAAGTTTGCATTCTAGGGGAAACACTACACCTTTCCAATTTTGTTTTCATCAATATCTAGCTTTTTGGTTTATCCCCTTTTTTTGGGTTAAAAAGTATAATTTTAAAAAGTAATCCAAATATTTTATATAATATTTATATTGAGTATAGAATTATTTTCTACTGAAATTTATTTTAAACAAATAACATTATATATTAAAATTTATAATGATTATATTTTAATAATATTTAAAATATAACTTTTATATTCAAACTAAATTTTACAAATAATTAATATTATTCCTTAAAAATATTTAAAATTTATATTTTATGTATCAAAATATTAACAATTAGTCACATTAAATTATATTTTATATTCTTATTAAAATATTATAATATTAATAAATTTAAACATTATTTAATGTATATTTTTATTTCACAACATCATATCTAAATGAATATTTTATTTTCTAAAAATATTTTTTAAAATAATATTAAACACTTAAATATTAAATTAAACTTTTTAACAACGTAAATAATTTCTTTTTCACTTTCCAAAAACAAGAAGAAAGTAATCTTTATCTAACGCTTTTTCGATTTCATGAGCGGTGGTTGTGGGTGTTAATTGGATTTTTGTGTAGCTTTTGTGCTTTCAATATTATTGGTTTGGATTGTTGATCAATTTTGCTTGATTCTTAGGGTTTATGCTTCACTATTGATTATTTAGGGTGTTAATTGGTTTACATTTTAATTGATCAAAAAAAGATTAAAGTAATCATGAAGTGTGGTATAGTAATTGTTCACTTTATTCTTTAAATTTATAATCGAGGGTATAATATTCGTTATGAAAATAGAGTATACTAATTGTGTTTATCTTTTTGAATAACGCCAACCGTAAAAAAAATTAATTATTATTATCTGATTATGGAAAAAAGAGAGAGAGAAGGATTATACTTTTTTTTTACATTTTTTTATTCTTTAAACATATATATATATTTCACAGAAGATGGTGTGATCTTCAATATTTGAAGCTAAGATATGCTTCAAAAAGAATCAAAGAATTTCTTTAACATAAGGTTTACTTTATTAAATTTCAAAGGTAAAAATGATATTTCATAAAATAGTATATCGATATTATTTGTTCAACCCTTTAACCAAACAAAGGAAAATGTAATGTATTACTTAAATTCAACATGTCTACCAAGCATTCCACTAAGTATTCCTTATGTTATTTCATAAAATAGTATATCGATATTATTGAAATATTGCATGAAATACAGATTTTAATTTATTATAATTTAAATTATTTTTAACAAATAATTTATTTTAATATATCCGTTTATGATAATTTTATGAAATTATTTTTTTCTTTCTTTTTTTTTATGAATAAAATAGTTATTTACAAAATAACTTACATGGGAAATATAAAATTTTTATTTATATTACTTAGTTAAAAATATGTTTTATTTTATAATTAGTAAAAATAAGATTTTCGCTAACTAATAGTATTGCTTTTTTTTGTATTTATTTATAAATAGATAAGAAATAAAAAATAAAACATGAGACGAAAAAATAAAAATAAATATTTTAAGTACTTTTATGATTCAATAAAATTTTTAATTCTTTTGTTAGTTTAAAGAAGAAAAAATTGCCAAAAATATAAAGAAGAATGGGAAAGAAGGAAAAAGTATTATTACAATATAAATTATAAATTAGTTTAAGATTTTATAAATTATTTTTACTAAATATAGTATTTTAAAGTATGATATAAATTAATGTTTATTTTTGCATTTATTTATATAAAAAGAAAATTTTAAAATTAAAACAATTAAATAATATAATAATCATTATAAATCTAAATTTATTGTAATTTCAAAATAAAATATTATTTATTAATTTTATAATTATTCATGAAAAATTAAAAAAATAAAGGAAGAATGATAATATGTCGCCAGCTGATATATAACAAAATATTAATAGAAGGATTACTGAAACAATTTGGTTGGAATAATATTTTTTTTAACAAAAAAGAGATAGCACTAAGCGATTACAATAATCAATTCATAAATTAAAAAAATCTAGACTCATTACAAACTTCAACCAATAAATCTCTAACTGAAATCGGTAGAATTATAAATAAATGGAGCAAAAATTCCTCTATATCAACACATTTAACTATATGATTCGAAATCTATTTTGATCCCTTGAAATATTTAATTAAAACATCTTAAAATTTAAAAATTAAATCATAATTAGAATTAACCTTTTAAGAAAATCTTTGTTTTCTGAATTTTCTCTTCAGAACCTGATTTCCCTATGCCGAAATTGTTTGGATTTTATTACTTTAAATTTCCAACTTTTACATTTAAAAGTGTTCATAAAAAAAAATTAAAAAAGGGTCACGTGATTTATACGGAATCAAAATTGGTCACGTGATAATATATAGGAAAATATGTGAATTAACAAAATATTTAATCTTTTTTTTTTTTGCAGGCATCTCGTAGTGCTGCCATTATTACTAATATTTTTATTTTTATTTTCGATAATGGACTAAATTCCATAGATCAAAGTCAACAAAATACATGCAAATTTAAATTATTGGAGCATCTTCCTCGTGACAGTGACCTGCAATATTAGCAAGGTAAATAAATTTAACATTCGTCTTGGATTGACTTGTGTCTTAATCTTATATATATATATATATATATATATATTATAAGTTCAAATCCAGGTAGATCCCATGTGGTGAATAAATTTTTTTAAGGTAAATTATTATAGTAAAATAGGTTTTTAGCGCCGTTTTTTTTAGGTTAGTGGTGCTTATAAGCTAAGTTAAAACTATTTGAGGTGTTTTGATAAGCGCTGCAAAAAAACGCGCTATAGATAACGCCGCTAAATTTTGCGACATTTATGTAGAAAAATGCCGCTATAGATGTAACAGCCTAATTTTCAGTTGTGTCGAAACAGTGATTCGAGATCACTAAATCCAACAAATGAGTAGGAAATATTGTTAATTTAGTGAGTATAAGTTAAATGTGAAGTTAGGAAAAATTTTGAAATAGTGAATAGTGTACTAAAAATAAATACTAAAATAATTAGAATCGAAAACGAGGTATCGAGACCTTGAGAATTTTAAATCGAGCCATAAATATTTTTATAAATATTTATGGAGTGTTAATAAGTTAGTATTAAAGTTTCGTCAAGAAATTTTAAAGTATAGTTAATTGAACAAAAAGGACTAAATTGTATCAAATGCAAAATTGTGGGAAATGATTAAATAGCTTAAATGATAAAAGAAAGAGGGTTTAAAAGGCAAATAGACCCAAGGTCTATTTGGGCTGGACGGCAAGAGCATGAAATCAGCAAGAAAATAAGGAGAATTAAGGGCAAAATTGGAAAATTGCAAAATTTACTTGATAAAGCTAGGACTAAAGTGGAATTATCTAGATTTCTCTTTATTTTTCTGCATTATCATCAGCAAAAACGCCATGGAAGAGTTCCCTTAAGCTGGTTTTTCATATTTTTACTTCAAGTAAGTTCAATTCTTGATAATTTCTTGAAATTTTTGTGTTTTTATGACTTTTACAACTAGGTCCACTTGCTGAATTCATTAGTTTTTGATTCTATGAAAGAAATTGAAAGTTGCTATGACTATGTGCTGGAAGTATATGATGATTTGGCATGGAATTAGAGCTTCAAATTGTTTATATGCTGATTTTGTTGAAAGAATTGAATAGAAAGTGAATGTTTGAGACCTAATTGTAAAAGAGTTTGAAGTTAGAGTTTTATGTGGAAATTATGATTTTCAATAGTTATGAAATAACATATAATGTCTAGGAAAAGTATTAATTAAGAAAATTATCTTATTTGAGGGGTTAATTGAGCAAGGACTGAATTGTATGAATTGTGAAATTTGGGGCAAAATGGAAATCAACATTTTGCACTAAAACTGTTTTGGACAGCAGCAGTAGTCTAACTTTTAAAAATCACAAAAAAATTTTAGAAATGGAATTAGAGGATGAATAAAATATGAAATTAAAGCTTATTGAGTCTAGTTTCTTATAGAAAAATTATGTAAGCAATGGAATTGTAAATCATGAGATATGATGAATTTTGTGAGACAAGGTCAGAATGATTTCGGGTTCCCCTGTTTTGACTTTGTAAAATAATCAAAAATTGAATAAAAATAATTATGGGATTAAATTTATATGTTTAGAATCTTGAATGAGTCTATTTTCAAGAGAAATAAACAGAAACATCATTTGAATCCTGTACAAGGAGATAATCAATTTTTAGTGAAGAAGGGTCGGAACTGTCAGACAACAGAACATGGGAGACTTCAATGAATAAACTGTATTAATTGGCCCAACCAAAAATTATGAAATTTTTATGGTAAGAAGATATGTGAGTCTAGTTTTAGGGAAAATTAGTTTACCTCATTTGGAGTTCCGTAGCTTCAGATATAAATAATTTAGTGACTATGCCATGGGTGGATAGCTTGAATATTCACTTAAGTAATTAGTGAAAATTATGGATAAGGTTACTCATAAGTGTGTTATTTATACTAAGGATGTGGATAGAGAGGAGGAGGAAAAATATACATATATATATGAATGACTCGTGTATAAATTGATCACATGCCCGATTATAATCGATAAGTGTTGAATTAGAAATAATATAATGACTTATTTAGAATATTTATTATGAAATTAAGATTATCGTTATAATACAAAAATCGAACTTCTGAGTTTATATGGCTAAATTTTAGTGATCATTTGTTAATTTTATGAATTTCATGATGTGTTATTTCATATGTATTGATGATAAAATCGTGAATAATGTAAAAGCATGAAAATTGAATAAGTAATCAAATTGAGCATTTCAGTTCAGTGACAAGATGAATTGAAGGAAAAGACCATGGTTGGACCATGACAACAAGTGATAAGTGATAGCTTCGGCTACACTTATCTGATCAAGGACAAATGAAAGTGATAAGTAATAGCTTCGGCTACACTTATCTGATCAAGGACAAGTGAAAGTGATAAGTGATAGCTTCGGCTACACTTATCTGATCAATGACAAATAACAAGAGAAAAGTGGTAGCTTCAGCTACTTGATTAGTGAAAAGCGGTAGCTTCTGCTACCTGATCAGTGAAAAGTGGTAGCTCCGGCTACCTGATCAGTGAAAAGTGGTAGCTCCGGCTACCTGATCAGTGAAAAATGGTAGCTCTGGCTACCTGATCAGTGAATAGTGGTAGCTTCGGCTACAAGTGACAAGTGATTTCCGTATAAGACCATATCTGGGATGTGGCATCGGTGTGATATATGCTACTGTATAAGACCATATCTGGGATATGGCATCAGTGAGATATGTGATTCGTGTAAGACCATAGCTGGGCTATGGCATCAATAAGTGATATGTGATTACGTGTAAGACCATAGCTGGGCTATGGCATCGATATATGAATATGTGTAAGACCATAGCTGGGCTATGGCATCATTATCTGAAGATGTGTAAGACCATAGTTGAACTATGGCATCGAGAAAACGAAGTACTCAATTCCGTAAGATGTTCACTAATTTGAAGAAGTTTGGTAAGTATTACATGGAATTATGTGACATAAGGAAATACGAGTTGATGAGACATGAGCATAAAACTTGGTTGATGAATGAGTTCATTTGTGATTATATATTTCTACGCCTTGAGTGTATTATCCATATGAATTGGTATTCCAAATGAGTTAATGAGAAAACTTCTAGTATGAAATAATCTGAGTTCGAAATGAAATATCATGAAAACGTACTTGAAATACATTGGTATGTCTTGTATATGCTATTTGAATTCATAAATGTGGAAAGTAAATGTATGTGGAAATATGAGAATGGAATTTATTGATGAATACGTACATCCAAATTTATATGATAGATTTTAGTGAACATTGAAATTGGGCTCAATAAGTGATTGGGCAATTTAAATCGTGATTGGTAGGAAGAGTTAATGAATTGCATATTTATGAACTGTTACACGTATTTGTCTGAAATACGAGGAAGTGATGGTAATTGATACATAGAAATATGAAACTATGATATATATAAAAACATGGAATATGTTTGATAAATTTGTTCATTCATAATTATGGAATTATGTACCTCATGTGTGTTATTTGCATAAAGATGATATTTCAAATACTTTGGTGAATAAAGCTTAAATACTTTGGTGGATAAAGCTTAAATATGAAATAGTATGAAATCGAAACAAATTGTTATGAAAATGTATTTAAATTATCTGTAAGTGTTTCGTACTTCTCAATAATGCCTCGTACTCTATTTTAGCGACTGATACGGGTAGGGGGTGTTACAATAGAACATGACCTTTAGGGGCATTTCTCACAAAAACACTACTATAGAACATGACCAAAGCGACGCTAAATGTCATGTTCTTTAGCAACGCTTTTACGAAAAACGCCACTAAAATTCATGTTCTTTGGCGGCGTTTGTGGAAAAAAGCCACTAACTTTAGCATATTTTTAACAACCCATTTTCATTCATATAAAACCCGAATTGTCAACATAATTTCCTGTAACATCAAATCCAACCAAAAATTACAAATCTAAATGATACTTCAAATCCAACGAAAGAAATATGTATATTGTAACAGGCCAAATCTGCCCGGGCCCAACAAGCAGAAATCAAAACACCAAAAATAAAAATACAAATAAATTAAAATAGTCCAAATTACCAGTTCAAAATTACAATGGCCCAATATAGCCCAAAACCTAAAAACCCTAGACGGTCCAAAAGCCCACTACCTAAACCAATTTTCGACAAAGCAAGAAACCCTAGCCCTAGGCGCGCCGCTGGCCCCATATGCGTCCTCAGCGTGCCATCTGCTGCAGCTCTGCCACAGTCACCTGCAAACATGCAAAGCAGAAGAAAACAACAAGAATAAACAACAAAGAACAGTGATGGAAACAGTAGCACAAAACAATTGTAAAATGGCTATAAAAAGCCTAAAAACCGATTGTAAGAGGAGAGATTTTTAAATAGAAAAAAAAAACAAAGCAGATTGAAGAAAAAACAAAGTTCTAAATGTGCAAAGGTCCTCCTTATTTTTATTTTCTTTATTTTTCCTTTTTGAAACTGTTTATACATACAAATATTTCTTTATTTCTTTTTTAAAACTGTTTATATATACAAACGTATTTCAAAAGTGTATTAAAAGAAAAACTTACCCCTTTTTCTTTGATTTCACCAAAAAAAGGGCGACTTTTGGCCTTCCGGCTGTCATGGACGGCGGCGCTATCACCGACGATAGGTGGCCGACGCGGCGGAGGTTCATCGGAGGATGGTCAGATTTTAAAAAAAGGGAGAGGATTTTTGGAGAAAAAATAAAAAAGTTTAGTTTTTTGAAAGTGCAGAAATGAACTTTTTTTAAAAAATAGGCCTTCTGAAAAGACATCGTTTTGGGCCAGTGTCCCAGGCACCAAAACGACGTCATTTAGCACCTAACTCGCGCTTGACCCGACTCGATACCTGAGGATCCGCGTTTTTTTATTTAAAAAGGGTTATTTACCCTTTTGGTCCTTCCGCTTTTTATTTTTTTTAATTTAGTTTTTATATTTTTTAATTCACCCCTTTTATTTTATTTCTGTTTCACTTCAGTCTACGTTGGTACTGTGCGATTTGGGGGACGGGGATAATTTCTAATTTGGTCCCCCATTTCATCCGCTCATTTCGAATAAATCCATTATCTTATTTTTACTCCAATTTTTCCCCTTTAATTTTGTTCTGATTTCAATCTAGTCCAGGTTTGATTAATTTCATTATTTAAATTTTTATTGTTTGTTTCCCTTTTAAATACTCAAATTTAAATAATATTTATATATTATATTTATCTATCTATTTATTCATTATTTGTTTTTATGTTTAGACTAGATTTATCAGATTTATTTATTTATTATTCTCTTACTCATTTCTTAATATTTAAATTTAGAATCATTTACTTGTCTTATTTATTTATTTGTTTATTTTTTTATGTTATTTGTTTGATTTATTTTATTATTATTTTTACTCTTTTATATTTAAGTTTGATATTATTTATATTTTCTTTTCATTAATTATTATTAGTAGTATTCATGTTTTATTTACATATTTCGTTTATTATGTATTCTATTCATTTTTTATTTTATTCATTTTTTATATATTTTTATATTCTTTTATTTTTTTTACTTTTATTTTTATTTTGTAATTTATTTATCTACTTATTACCTTTTAGAAATATAAAATTATCTATTATTATCATTGTTATATTTTATATTTTTATATTATTTTATTTTGTTTTAATTTTAATTTTATTTTGTAATTTATTTATCTACTTATTACTTTTTAGAAATATAAAATTATCCATTATTATCATTGTTATATTTTTATCCCGTCTTTGCTATTTTTATTATTTTTACATTTTAAAAAATTAAATTTAACATTATGCATATCTATTTTACTTACTTACTTATTTATTATTATTCTATACGCTTTATATACATATTAAAGTTTGTAAGGTTAATAATTTCTTCATAAATATTTGTTGATTTGTATATTTTCTTACTACCAAAATTTGCTTATTTATCCATTTGCTCATTATTTTTTTCCTTTTTACATATGGTTTCATTATTTCATCCATTCTTAAACATATTTATGTTATGTTTGTTTGTTTTTTTATCGTGCATTTTCATTTTATTGCTTTATTTATCGAGGCTTGTGCACTAATAATGTATTCATCTTTGTAATTACATCATTGTTATTGTAATATTTTATCGTAATATTGTACATCATTAGAAATGTCATTCATTTTCACCCACATTCATAAAAAAGAAATTTTGAAAATAAATCCAATGTTCTGTTTTTGGAAATTCGAGAAAGTCATACCCTAACTTACGGGGTTTCAATTTTTCTCGTTGAACCAAAATGACTGAATATCCTTTTAAAATTAAATGCATGAGTTTTAAACAAAATTAAAAGGCAAGCTTATTTTCAAGGGTTCAAAATGTCACGTCCTAACTTACGGGATATGATATTTTGTTATCTCGAGATGAGAAGGTTTTTAATATCCGTTTCGGTTTATTCAAGTAATTTTCAAATAAAATTAGCATTAATGCAAAGAGGGATCGTAATTTAAACTCCTTTCGAGTTTTCAATTTTTGACATTAAGACATTAATTAATCAAGTAGGTACCAATTTTAGACGTTATGAGGGTGCTAATCCTTCCTCGTAAGTAACAGACTCCCGAACCTGTTTTCTGAATTTCGTAGACGAAAATCACAGTTTTAGTAAATCAAACCGTTTATTAAAACAATTAAATTACGAGGTGATCCGATCACACCTCATATAAAAAAGATCGGTGGCGACTCCCACGTTCGTTTTTGTTTTCAAAATCAAAGTCGACGCTTTTTTAAAAAAAAATGGTTTCAACAATTTGGCGACTCCATTGGGGAAAAAATAAGAGAGTCAAGTTGCGATTTGATTAAATCTCATCTTATTGGTCGAAAATTGATAATTCGATTTAAAATTACGATTCTTCCATTGCATTTCACACGTCATTTTTGTGATCTTTGCTTTATCAATTCGAGTTTTAGAATGTTTTCGCATATTGCATTGCATGTCCGTTCGATCTTACCCTTTTAAGTGGGAGTGAGAAGCTAGTTCTTCGTGAGGTCTTCACCTCCGTATAGGATAGTGGATTGCTTTCGGGATACATCCGTACCTATGTTTTCGTGAGATTTTCATCTCCATATAGCCATAGGGAAATGTATTCCCCTGAACTGAACTTTGTACATATAAGTCTATAATGGGTGAGGATCGAAGAATCTGCCGGTTCAGGTACCTTTTCTTTATAACCGAACCACATATAGTGAGCCGTAAGAGCTCGCCCTAGTTAAAGCCGCTCCGAACCATTAGTGGTTACCCAAATAGGCGCTTTATTATTTCTTGCTTACTTTATTCTTGTATAAAATATACTGACTTGTTTTGTTTTGCTTTGATTATGATTGCATGACATCTCCATCATAAAAAAGGTGCCAATTCACGTTCAATTACTAAATAGAAAGCTTGCCATGAAGAACAAATTTCTTGATAAAGTAGAGCATAATGCGGCTGTCCAGATATGGTTAGAAAAAACACAATTAGAGAAAGGTGATAGTTTGGCGGAGGGGTACACATCAGAATTATGAGACTTCAGTATCAATGTAACACAAAACGATCTCCAGGAATTGAAAGAAATATGGGTCCATTGGGATGATGAGATCAAGCAGCTCTTTTACTGTAATTATGGAGATCTGCCCTATCTACTCGACATCAAGGTGAACAAACATTTGTTTTGAGTTCTGGCTTAATTTTGGAATCCCGTTTACAGTTGTTTCACCTTTGGAAATATGGATTTAGTGCCTATAGTAGGGAGTATATAGCCCTACTTCGTTGTCCGAAGATTCAAGCTGACAAAACCTATTCTAGAGCCGTTAATGTCCCAACTTTCGTGAAGAGGTTAATGAATATCATAGGAATGAGTGAATAGTAGATCGCGACTCGGGTCAAACAAAAAGGAGAAAGCAAATGTATTCGCTGAAAGAGTTCGCGAGATCTGATTTTGGCATACCCAGATGTGAAGAAAAAGGTTTATGTTTTTGCTTTGAGTATTACGGACTAATAGTTTTCCCTAAAGTGCTGGGGCACGTGGATGAGGTGGTTTCTGATTTGTTTGACCGACTTGATAAGAGAGTCACTCTTGTTCCCTCAATTTTGGCCAAAATATTCAGATCCTTGAATGCATGCCGGAAGGCAGGGGAAGAAAGATTCATCGGGTGCAACTATTGCTAGCTTGGTTCCACAGTCATTTCTGGAAAGTAGACAAAAGTTTCCTATTAGGTTTTCTCTGAAAACTACTCACCATTAAAAGAAATAGCGGCTACATCGAAGAAGGATGACATTTCGAAGGAAAGATGGATAGCGATCCTCTAAAATCTCCAAGAAGAGGACGTCGAGTGGAGAACCTCTTGGATGGTTCCCGATGAGATTTTATACCGATGTGGGAACTTTGACTGGGTCCCTCTGCTTAGGATTTCGGGAGCTATTGGATATGCTCCCCTAATGGTGTTAAGGTAGTACAGATTGAGACAATTTGTACCGGTGACACAAGGGCTAGCTTAGTGCGAGTTTTCATATAAGGGTGATAACTACAAGAAAAAGATTCAAGAAATGTTTAACGCTTGAAACCAGACCCGCTGGATGAAAAGATTGGCTATAGGTCCGATGGTGGCCCTCGAGTATAATGGATGGTGGAGTAGAAGAATCAATGACAATATCTCCAGGCCGAATCAAGAAGGTGCTCGATCAATGGAAGAATATCTGCAAGTGGTCCCCTCCAAGCTAGAAATCATAAAGCAGGTTTTTGAAAAGAGAAATTCCGAGTTAGGAAAGAAAATAGAAAAACTAGAGGAGGAAAAGATGCATTTAAGATTAGATGTTGATGTTCAGAAACTAGAAAATAAGAAACTGAAAAAGGGAAAGAATAAGACCGAAGAAGATTTAGACAGCTTGAAAACAGATTCTAAGAAGTTACGCTTATCAATGAAAACCGCTAGATTAGGGAAAATGTCAGAGCAATGGCGACAAGAGATTCAAGAAGAAAATACTAGAGCTGATCAATGAGAGAGAAAATTCCAAGAAGCTTGGGTTCGAGAAGAGGCCCTAGAAAAGAGTTTGTCAGAAAGTCGAAGTGAAAAAAATTGAATTAAAGGCTAGAATAGTAGAACTAGAAAGGTCGCTTCATCAGTATTGTAGTCGCAACGCTGCAATTGAGTTGAATGCGAGCTTAAACAAGATTGAAAAGCTGAAAAGGAAGATAGAAGATTTGGAGACTGCGTTACAAAACTACGAACTCTGGGTTGAACTCCTTGAAGCAAATGATGAGCATTAGAAAGAGCAACTCTGCCATTCTCAAGATCAAGTTAGGGATAAAGATTATATTATGGGTAAAGCGGTGGTTTAGATACGAGAGGTGGCTAATCATTTACAAACCTTAACAGATCAAGCTGACGTGCTGAGTGTGAAATACAAATTAAAATATGGCCAGGGTCAAGAGCTAGCTTGGCTTATTAGGAAAGTTAAAACTTTGAGCATCAGGGCAAAGCCATATATGTAATTTTTTTTTATGTAAAGAATTTTTTTTTTGTCTAGTAAAGTTATTCTAAATGGAATTGAATCAGAGTCGATGCTTTTTTTACATTCATTCCATGAATTTGCATTGCATTGCATCATATGCATTAAATTTAATGAAAAGACCCTAATTAATTAAAACAAAATTATTTCAGTTAACTTGGAAACCAACAAAGTCAACCAACCAAACATCGTTATAGTACTCGCACCAAAACCAAAAAAAAATGGATCAAAGATTGGAACAGTTTCAAAAAAGAGATACAAGAGCAGTTGCAAACGCAACTACAAGAATAGTTAGCAAAAGTACAACAGGAGCTGAGGGATCAGATACTAGAATCCCAAAGAAACATGATGAGATACTTGGCGCAGTTACTGACTGAAGAACGTGAAAAAGGGAAGAGCACTGCGGTCAACTCAGGGGATGATAATGAGGATCCTATTTATCCCCTAAGTATCATCCCGACAAATGCCCAGGCATAGCCAGAGGTGTACCCACAAAGGGTACCCGTTACAATCAGACTTCAACAGTATCAAACCGGTACCTCGAAGCCAATGAACTACCAAACAGGCTCAGGCTCCAACCTAGAGGACAATTCAGGAAATCCCGTTGTCCCTGATCTTGACGATTAAGCTGAAATGGAAAAGGCAAGGGTGGAACTCCTAAAAAGCAACTTGAAGATCATTGCAAATGGTTAGAAGAAAAATTCAGAGCGATGGAAAATGCTGACTGCCATTGTAGAATTGATGCTAAGGACTTGAGTTTGGTCCCAGATTTGGTGCTCCCACCAAAGTTTAAAGCTCCGGAGTTGGAGAAATATAACGGGACTAGTGGTCCTGAAGCTCACATTACGGTGTTCTGTCAAAGGATGACAGGATATGTTAATAATGATCAACTACTGATCCATTGCTTTCAGGACAGTCTGATCGGGTCTGCCATTAAATGGTACAATCAATTAAGTCGTGCCAAGGTTAAGTCATACCCTAACTTACGGGGTTTCAATTTTTCTCGTTAAACCAAAATGACCGAATATCCTTTTAAAATTAAATACATGAGTTTTAAACAAAATTAAAAGGCGAGCTTATTTTTTAGGGTTCAAAATGTCGTGTCCTAACTTACGGGATATGACATTTTGTTATCTCGAGATGAAAGGGTCTTTAATATTTGTTTTGGTTTATTAAAGTAATTTTCAAATAAAATTATCATTAATGCAAAGAGGGATAGTAATTTAAACTCCTTTCGAGGTTTCAATTTTTGACATTAAGACATTAATTAATCAAGTAGGTACCAATTTTGGACGTTATGAGGGTACTAATCCTTCCTCATACGTAATCGACTCCCGAACCCATTTTCTGAATTTCGTAAACCAAAATCACAATTTTAGTAAATCAAACCGTTTATTAAAACAATTAAATTACAAGGTGATCCAATCACACCTAATATAAAAAAGATCGATGGTGACTCCCACATTCATTTTCATTTTCAAAATCAAAGTTGACCCTTTTTAAAAAAATGGTTTCGACATATATGATCTAAATTAATTAATGAAATAACAAAATTTATTATATTCGAAAGTTATAATGTTAAAATATTCTTACAATAAGAAAACAAACGTCTAAGACGGCAAATTCTGTGACTGCTGAAACATCTTCATCATATTCTGAAGCTAACTGAAGTTTATCATATTTTCTGCTTGTATCTGCTTCCCTCGCTGCTGCATTCGCTTTAAGTTGTAGATGGAGTTCTTCATATTTTCTTTGAGCCTTTGCTTCTTTTGATGCTGCCTCCGCTTAATTGCTCAACTGTGCTCGCTTGCATCTCAGTCATCTGGTTTCTTAACCTCTGAACTTTAGTTTGAGCCTAATTCCCCGAAGGCACGTATTGCTGCGAGCTAGATCCAAAATATTGGGTTGGGTTAACAAAAGATCTTTGAAATCGAATTCGACCATACCTTCCAAGACCCAAAACTTCAGTAATAATTCGGTTATCAATGTCGTCAAGGTTAACAAAACTATCACTCGAAGCGATTGCTTCATACTCCGCCTTTTTATCCTTTTGTTTCTCCTAAAAAATCAATTAAAGAGTTATAATTAAACATGATAAATATTTAAAATAGTTCAAATTTTATTAAGTAAATATACCATAATTTCTGCAGCTTCAGTAGTCATAAGAGATCCATCTTTCTTTCTATGTATGTCAAAAAGCTGAAGGCATCCAACTTTTTGACCAGATGACAGTTCCTACAATATAGGAGGAAAAATATTATTAGTAGAAAGTAATTAATATTTGACACAAATAATAAATTCAAAATACATCGTCATTAGCTACACAAGCAAAACTTTTCGATCCAACTATGTGCGTGAATTTTTATTTTTGCCTACTTGTAGTTCCAACTCGCTCACGATCCTACATTATGAAATTATTATTACATATATAGTAAATACTATAAATCGAAATAATAATAATAAGAATTCGGAAGTACATAATACCTCTCCTTTCTTTGAATTCCAAAATCTAACTGTATCTTTCCATTGGTACCTTAGCATTCCCAGCGGGACATTTCACTATTTCTCTTTGAGGTTTATATTTTTCTTAAAATATTCCTTCTTTAAAGCATTTTTATGGTCTCTCCATTTTTTTCCTAATGCCTTCTTCACATAATTATCTGAGACCTGTAAAGTAAATCTCTCCTGCAAATAACACAAGTTTAGAAAGTTAATATAAATGAAACTTAAACCAAAATATTATAAATTACATTCACGTTATTACCTTAATATTATTGAGAGCTTGATTTTTGTTACTATTAGGCATATGATGCTATGACTCGTAGTTGATAGGCAACAGATTGGCATTTTGTGCTATAATGCCTAAGTATCCTACTAAAAGTCGAGCTTTTGATCCAATAGGTTGACCATAACTATTTCTAACTACTTTGACACGCTTGACAGAATTTAACTCGTATAAATATTTTAATAGCATATGTCCTCGAGTTTTGTGCATCCCACCACCACTTTCAACTAAGAAAATAATATATTATAACATAAGAATTTGAAACAAAAATCAATAATAAAAGTCAACACACATGTAAATTAAAGTTAGCATTACTTTGAATTTCTGCAGGTTCATCAGTTGTATTTGAAACATTCAAAAATCCAATAGCAGTCTGTTGTTCACTATTTATTTCTTCCGAATTTAAAGGATTTTGAAAAATACTTAGATCTCACAATCTTCTTCTAGGCATTTTATCTGTAATACGTATAAAATAGTTGAAATATTAGTAACTACTTACAACAATAATAATACATACAAAATAGTTTAAATTATAATATTACATATAATTAAAAAATCATAAAATCTTACTACGTCATGATTCATTAATATCTTTATCCACATCCTGGCGAACCCATTGAAATTGTGTACTAGTACTAGTGATAGTTTCATTTAAGTTTTGTTCTGGAAAAGACAGTTTTTGATCTTTCGTGGATGTCATCTCTACTTCCATTGCCCATGTCAAACAAGTATCTAGAGGTGTTACGGAGTACAACATACCAACCCTCATCAATTGAATCTTTCAAGTAAAAAACTTGTTTGATTTGAGAAGAAATTACATACATCTCGTCTATCAATTGTTGTCCAGTGTGAATTAATCGAGAAAAGTTCACCATTGTAAAACCAAATTGATCTTTTTTAATTCCTCAAGCAGTATTAACATCAGCCAAATCACATCGAAATAAGGCAACCTTCCATTTGCCATAGTAATCCCACTCAATAATGTCAGTAAGAAATCCATAATACTCCACATTTCCCTCAACAGGATTGCTGTCCCTAGCACTTGCATAACTTGTAATTGAAGAATTAACAACTATTCCACAATTTTGAGTCATCCTCAATCTTTCGCGAGATTTTGTATGAAACTTGAATCCATTGATGAAGAAGACACTATAACTTTTTACTACTCTATTCAGCCTTGGGAAAGCCATTTAACTTCGTCATTGATGTCCTTTCTACTCCAAACCTATTGAATTGAAAATAATTTGATTAATTATAAATGTTATACGAAAACATTATTATTTGTCAATGAAAGCTTCAGTTGCATACCATTTGCCTTAACCATTCATGAAAAGATTTTATGAATAACTTAAGAATCTCTTGATGTTGTAATCTTCGAGAGCGTGAACGAGATCTCAAGACTTGTTTGTACCCACTATGTTAAAAAATGAATTACTTGGTTAGAAGACAAACAAATAAAAAAGATGAATATTTATCAAATTTTAAAACTTACTTGTGTAATGATTCAATTAAATCGTGGTGAAAAAGAACATATCGATGTGCTTGTACCCAAGATCTATCATATAAGTGTGCAATTTCAACTTTACAGATTGGTTCTCTATAACTTCAAAATAGATAAGTTTCGGCTAAGTTATGATTAGTGAGCCCAACATTTCTACTTGGTCTATTCAGTCTTATTTCAACATCTTCCAAATATCTAGAGCAAAAAGTCATACACTCATTTGCCAAGTAACCTTCAACAATTAATACTTCTAGATAACGCTTATTACGACAATAAGACTTCAATTTGCATAGGAACCTAAACACGATATACAACATTATCAAAAGTTGTAACTAAAGATATATTCATGAATGAATGAAAACTTTACAAATAAATTAGCACATCTCTATAGGATACATCCACCGATAGAAAATCGGTCCACTAAGTTTTGCTTCATGAGGGAGATGGATTAGCAAGTGCACCATAATAGTGAAGAATGAAAGTGGAAAGATCTTCTCCAAATTGCATAAAATCAAGGCGGTTCAATCTTTTACTTTCTCAAGTTCTTCAACAATTAAAACTTTGCTATAAATAACTTTCATTATATTGGATAGTTCAATTATAGAAGACGTCACCTTTTTTGACATATAACACCGTAAAAAAACTAGTAGTAAATCTTGCATCAAGATGTGATAATCATGTGATTTTAGGAATTATAGTCTTCAATCTTTAAAACTTACACATCGAGATATTTTTTATGCATAGCATCTGAAACCTTTTATATCTTTCAACACTGTGCAGAACACTTCTTTTTCTCTCTTCAACATTACAAAAATAGAATGTGGCAACCGAGATTTTCCAGTCGAAAGTAATTGGGGATGAAGATCACGCCGAATTCCCACGTCACCTAGATCAAGTTGACTCTGAAAATTGTCTTTCAATTTTCTATCGACATTCAAAATTGTCCCAATGATGTTCTCGCAAACATACTTTTCAATATGCATGACATCAAGATTATGTCGTAAAATGTGATGCTCCCAATAAGGCAACTAAAACAATACTTCTATTTTTCCATAAGCCTGCCTCATTCGGATCATCCTCTTCATCAAATTCATTATCAATCTGTCGGTCAACGTCGCCAACATACGCTTTCCTTGATCTCTTTTTTTGCGTGTTAGGTGGTTGATTCATCTTCCCATAACTGAAATTGATATCTTTTAACATGAACAAGATTTCAGATCCAATGGTCTGCTCAGGAATTTCTCTGAACTTTTCAGTACCATCAAATAGAGTCCTCTAAAATCTAAATCTATTATTTCCATCTAACCACTGACGATGCCCCATATAAGAGAACTTCTTCCCAATATATAACCACTTCGAACATGTTTGCGCCGCACAACAAGGACAAACATAATGTCCTTTGGTACTCTAACTAGATAAATTGGCATAAGCTAGAAAATCATTAATAGTCCATAACAAAGTTGCACGTAAATAAAAATTCTCATTTCTCAAGATATCATATGTTTCAACACTTGACCATAATTGTTCCAACTCTTCAATTAGTGGCTACATATAAATGTCAATATCAATTCCGGGGCCTTTCTCTCCAGGGATAATCATAGATAAGATAAAAGAAAATTGTTTTATACAAATCTACGAAGGAAAATTATAAGGAACAAGCACTACAAGCGAAGTACTGTATGAAGTACTCATGATTTTAAAAGGATTAAATCCATCAGATGCTAGCCCAAGCCTCACATTCCGAGGATTGCTTGCAAAGCTTAGAAATTTACTGTCAAATAATTTCCAAGCTAAAGAATCCGCAGGATGCTTTAATAATCCATCATCGGTTCGTTGATCATGATGCCACCTAATAGACTCGGTTATCTTTGACGACATGAAAAGCCTTTGAAGCCTTGGTATTAATGAAAAATATCGCAAAATCTTTATTAGCTTCTTTCTTGACTGTGCCTTTCCTTCATCCTCATTCACATCTTCTATATTCCTATTCATCCAACGAGATTTACTACAAACATGACAAGACTGTTGGTTTTTTCGATCTCTCCAATACAAAATGTAGTCATTTGGGAAACTATGAATTTTGTCGTACCTAATGCCTAAATCTTTTATTAGTTTTTTCATATCTTTGCATGAATGAAAGATTTTTGTAGACAGAAACATATCTCTCAAAAACTCTAACAGCAGTGTCAAAGAGTTTCCGGTCCACCCTCCCAAACATTTTAAGTGAAAAAGACGAATGTAGAAGGACATTTTTGAAAATTTCAATCCCTCATAAAGTTCTTCATTCGTTTCATTAAGTAACTTATAGAACTTTGTTGCTTCTCCATTTGGCTCTTCATCAGGTACACTTCTTCCCGTTTCGGTAAAATCATTTCCACTAATATCACAATCATCGGATACAATAAGTTCAAGTGGAAACGATTGCAAACCATAACTGCGTATATTAAATGCATCCCGCAACATACCTTCCATGTCTTCTCTAACAGACTGATGGCAAGCATTATAAGGATAAGTCAGGTTAATCGTTAAAGAGGTTTTGTGAGGTGTACACTCTCCATAGAAAATCCATTTTTTATACCCCGAATAAAGCCATCGACAATTAGATGTTCGTAGACAACTTCACGAATATGCCAATTGATTTTTCCACACTTCTTACACGAGCAAAGAATCATATTCTCTTGGCTTGTATTTTGAAATACAAAATTTAGAAAAGTTTGTACTCCATTTTGATAGTCGTTGTTTACCTTTGATAAATTCATCCAACTCTTATCAATTTCATAGTTCTTGAAATCTAAAGTTGACAATAAATTACGGTTACTTAAGTGTTCTAAATTGATTTAAATCATGTCATTGTATTAAAATAGATCATACATATCAAGTATTTAATGGGTGCAAACTAATTCAAGTAAGTTGTTTATTTATAAGTATAATGGGTGTAAATTTTGTAAGTTATGATATGATTACATTTATGTATATGATATATATTTATATATTATGTAAGTTATTTAAGTTATGATCCAAAGTTAATATATGTTAATAATTATATTTTAATAAAGTTAATATTTGTTAATTTTTCATCTATTTTGAGTTAGTATTTAAATTAAATTTCCATGAACTTTTTAACTTTATAATACACATTAAAATCGATCAATTTATTTTCATGATAATATTTATGAAAAATATTAAAATAATTTTAACATTAAGATAAATATTATTTTCCTTTAAAACATTTATTTTAATTAAATAAATTTATTTCTATGATAAATATTATATTATGTTTTTTTTTTAAATTTGAACTTTAAACTATATACTTTTAAGGATAAATAAAAATATATTATTTAAATTAAATTTTATATGAAAATATTAACTTTAAAACTAAATATAAAAGTTAATGAATTTAAATTTAGAATTTAAAATAATAAATTAATAACACAATTGCAATTTAAAATTTAGAACTCAAGTTATCTTAAATTTTAAAATAAAAATAAACATTTACAATCAAAACTAAAATAAACAATGAAAATTGGATTAAATATAAAAATATCAATAAAATAAGATATTATAATAAATTTACTTAAATGAAATAAGAATTTAAATCATAACTATGTAAAATATAAGAGTTGAATATCCATTCCCATGTAAAATATCAACATTGATTATTTAAATTGATTATTCAGTTCTTTATTGAAGACATTAAAGATTTGTTATTTCTTTTGTTTATTTTGTCAATACTAAAATTAACCACATAAAAAATGTTACCTTTTTAATAAACGGTTCTACTTAATAGCAAAATTCAATAAATTGAACTAAATTAACTTTTTTAAAAACGCATAATTGAACAAGCGGTTTTACTTCGTATTAAATTTCAATAAATCAAACTAAATTAAGCTTCTGAAAATGTATAACTAAATAAATGGTTTCGCTTAATATCAAAACTTAATAAATTGAATTAAATTAACCTTTTAAAAACACATAATTAAATAAACGATTTTACATGATAATTAATCAAACTAAACTAACCAAAGTTATTCAATTACAATCAAGTTTTAGTGAAACTAATGCTAAACCCTAATTATTGAGTTAAATTAATCTTTAAAATGTAAGAATTAATTTGAATGTCACAAAATATGTACAGTAATAAACTTGAACATTTATAGACTGAAATGGAAACAAAAAAAACCCTCTGAAATGGAAACTTCAACACCAGGGCACTTTATGAAACCAAAACCAACTTAATACCTAAGGAGCAAAAAAGATCACATGCATACTCCACCAGCATACAGGCAAATAGTTTGCAAGTATAGGACAATGAAGGCTTTATAGCAAATTAAATATACATACCTTTTAGAAATTGTAAATCGCATGGTAGAGTTGATTCCAGTAACTAGTGTTGTGGTGAGCAAAGCACGCCCAAAACTTTTGAGACGCTACGAAAAGAATAAAAAGAAACTTCATTATAGCGAAAATAATAAAATAAATGAAAAATAAAAAAGTATAAATAGTAAAATTAGGAGTGACTTAACTTACATGATGAGTGAGAATGGTGCGAACAAAGCGAACTGCAGCAACTACTAAGTATTTTTCCCTTCTCCGAGTCAATAGCAAAACTTTTTCTATAACATTGTTAAGGATAAAATTACACCTACAAACAATGAAGATAAGGTAATTAACATCTTAAGTTCATAAGCCCAATTTTACAGAACACAGCAATTCGCATATGCTTGAGAGAATTTCAGGCTTTGCGCTATTTTTACTTTCAACTTTTCTGGCATTTCAACAATCAGCAGACATATATATAATAAATCACAAATGAACATCCAAAATTTTTACACCTGGATAAATAAACTCCAAACTGTTGTGGACACCAAATGGGAAGATAACACAGATACAAGGTATGAAAATCACATGATAAGCATTCTTCAGTCGTGATTTCTAGCATCTTATATAATAACAATCACTCAGTGATCAACAAAACAAAGAAGATCAACTAAAGTTTTGATTGTGCCCGTTAGACATCATAAGGAAAACATACACAAGCAAATTTATCAATATTTAGCTTATTCAATAACTATATCTCTATGCATGAAGATCCAAGTTGCAACCGTACCTGGATTCAAATTTGAAAAATGTTTTTGCTTCTCTAAGAACTGCAATATAACCAACACCACATTCTTGTGCATCACGATAAAATGGTGTATGACATTATTAGGAAATGTCTAGAGTTTAACGTCTTATTTTGGAATCTATTTATGTCAATTCATTTTAGCAGTCAGACATATTCCAGGCAATTAAAAGATACAGTAGGGCCTCCTTTGAAAGAATGTATCATTCAAGAGAACAAAGAGCATGAATACCTGTACAGCCACCGATGTGTTTACCCCCTGTGCAAAGCAGATACAGGATTAGAGCATCAGTTATACTTATATAACCAAAGAAAATTGCTAACTGTTATTTCACAGGTTACTTTAAAAAAAGTTCCCAAGGTTGGAGTTCAAATGTATCACAAAGCAGGTAATGAGCACGATAATTTTTCATGTCACAACAACTTCTTTTAGAATCATAACAAAAAAAAAGGGCTGCTGTTTCATTAGTGATTCTTTTAACCAGAACTTGAACCGGAAGAAAAAGAAGCCATTAACAGATAAGCCAAGTACAAAGTCATGATGCTCAAACTGGTTTTCTTATTAAACGATGATCGACTTCTGTTTTTTTGGTAAAGAACAACCTGAAAAGACAGTCTTCTACTTCATCCTTTCATAGATAGTAAACATTAAAGATAATAAATGGAGTGGTAAGGGCTTTATACATATAAAATCAATAAGCCATGCATACTGTTTTACAGTCAAGGGAGTTCTATATCTGTTAGGTAAATGCTAATTCAAGAAACTTACCAATAAAAACATTTGGGACAGTGTGTTGCCCAGTAAGCCACTCCAGCAACTTCTGCACTTGAGGCCCTTGGGCACCTGAACAAGATAGAACTCTTTAATAAGCAAGACCAATATTACGATGTAAAGTAATTGACTGCGCGGTCCAATTTGAGATATTAAACTTCATTCACAAATTCTGTTGAATTTGGAGAATGGAAGCATGAATTACAACCCAGAAATCCCATTCTTTTGAATAAGATAAATGTTATATAAACTCAATTTCTACCTTTCCAACCACTTTTTCCAAGAGAAAGTATCACACGGTGATAAGTGATCAATTTTTACATACTGTTTTGATTTCAAAGAGGTTACGAATCTCATAATTTCAGTGGGATTTAGAAACACAACGAAGAACTACAAGACACTCAATTTTCATAGGAAGACTTACACGGTGATGAAGTAGAGGAGTGTCGACGGCGATGCGGTAGAGGGGACAACGGCGATGCAGCAGATGGTCAGATGAAGATTTGGGGATTTTGATTTGGGAAAAATTTTTAAAGGAAAAAAAATAAAGGATTTTGGGGATGAGTTGGGATAAAACTCAGCATAGCAAAACGGCACCGTTTCCTTTAAAATAAAATTATACTTTGTAGTGTTTTTCTCTTAGGGCCGCTAATACTACATTTTGTAGGGTTTTGTTTTCTAGCACTGTTGATGCTTGACCTTTTGCGTTATTTTTATCATAAACACCGCTAATTGTTGATCTTTTGTGGTATTTTTATCATAAACACAGCTACTGATTTACCTATTACGACGTTTTTCCGTTAGCACCACTAATGTATAATATTTACAGTGTTTTCCGTCCAAACGTCACTAAAAATGCCACTAAAACCTTAAATTCTTGTAGTGAACTAATTCGAGCCAATAGATCATTTTCATACATCTAACCTATCGTTCAACATTTCCATTAGAAATGTCATATTTCAAAATGTCAAATAAAAATGACCGAATCATGTCCCAACTGTATTAAAAGTTACCCTAGTCAAAGCATAAACCACTTTATTAGCTTCCTTGTGTGCATAAGAAAAACGTCATATTGTTGAATTCATCATTAAGGAGAACATAATCTCAAATAATTAGAAAGAATTCTGACAAATCTGGCTCTCTCAAAGATAAAGCTTAATAAACTTCCAAGCAATCAATTTCTATTTCCACCCTTTCAATCCTAAAGTTTTTTAACCATGAAAAAACCTCTTTAATAACTAATGCTTCTACTAGAGAAGGATGAGCTACCACCAGAATCCCCTCAATTAAATCTTCAATAAAAAGTCTTTGTATCATTTTGCACTACTGCTCTGAAGCCTCATTTATTAACCGTTCAACCAATGTCAACATCAGCGTTGCATTTTATCCAATTTCCAGTAGGCTTTGTCCAACCTTTTGATGTCCTGAATAGTAGTACCAGTGACCGATAACTTGCCCAATTTAACTTTCGAGGTCTTCTATTCTTGCAAATAAGTCATAGAAAAAGGTGATATGATTAACAGAGGAATCATTTTGTTTCATACAAACATATTTCTAAAAACCAGAGCTTCCATAGAATTCAACACCCCTTTTCAAGCCTTTCATAAATCCCATTACTTAGAGATTGAACAACAAAATCTTTGATGGTGACACTAATTACATTAATTATTGTCTAGCCATACTTGAGTCGCTATGGAGCAATTAAGCAATGCATGATCAATGCTTTCATTATTATCATATTTTGGACACAAGGGATCTAGTTGCACTCTCCTACTTAATAAATTATTCTTACAAGGCACAAAACCTTTCATACACCTCCAAATAAAATCTTTAACCTTTAAAGGGAGAAGACTACTCCAAAATTTCAACTAAGGACCAATTTCAAACAAGTTATCAAGTTTAGAGAATTTATTCGTGGCAAGCATATATCTTGCTTTCATTGTAAAATCCTATTTTGAGTAATGAAAAATGAGCATATCTGTTGGATTTTGAAGGTTGATTGATGTTTCAAATACTCGCATGACATCCATAGGCGCATTAGTCTCCTATGCCAATGATCGCGTGATTTCGTGATAGGTTTTAAATATTTATAATTAATCGTTCTTGAAACTAATTATTATTGTGATGTAGGCAAGTGTACCTATCGAACAGTAGTATAGTTTTAGCAAGTCCAGATTGTCGAACCCAAACGAACTAAAAGTACTAATAATGACTGTCTTTTTATTATCTAGCCTAAGAATAATGGGGTTTTGTTTTAACTAACTAATTATTTAAACTAAGAACTCACAGAGAATAGAATTGGGGAACTACTTTTAGGAAAATCGATTGAATTAAAACAATATCTAAGGAAAAATCCACCTAGACTGTACTTGTTATTCTGGCTCCGAATCGGACGATTTATTCATTTAACTTGTTCCGTAGAGATCCCTAAGTTATGTTATTATCCCTATTCAAGAGTAATAACGTCTAATCCCTAGATTGAATAATTGAGACCTTTCTCTAATTAACACCCTAAGGTTGCATTAACTCGATCTATGAATCCTCTTATTAGGTTTCACCCTAATCCGGCAAAATCTTGTCACCCTATGTCTAAGCGCGCAATCAACTCCGCTTAATTATGAAAAATGTACTCTTAGACAGGGTCTATTCCTCCTCTGAATAAGAGCTTATCTTGAATCAGTATACTGGGATATCAAAATAAGAATTAAGAACAAGTTAAATATTTATCATACAATTCAAAAAATAATAACAAGATTCGTCTTAGGTTTCATTCTCCTTAGGTATTTAGGGAATTTAGTTCATAGCTAAATAAGAAAACATTTCAGAATAATAAAGAATACAAAACATAAAGAAAACCTAAAACTCCTGAAGGGGAATTGAGGAGAGATCTTCAGTCTTGATAATGAATCCGGCTTCTGAGATGAATCAATCAGCTTCCTTGGAGTAATTCCTTACTCCCTATTCTGTGTGTCCTCTTTTCTCCTTCTAGGGTGTATTTATAGGCTTTTGAATGCCTATTAGCCCTTAAAAGTGGCCTTTTCCGAATTGGACTCAACTTGGACTCGGCAGGGACACGCCTGTGTGACACGCCCGTGTGCGATTACTTCAGGCCGTGTTCGAGCCTGTTAGAATGGCACGGACGTGTGTTATACCCGTGTGAGTCATGCTTTAATTCTGCTAGATTGAGACGGCTGTGTGGGATGCCCGTGTGAGGAAGTCTAGGCCGTGTTGAGTTCGTATTTTGGCCTATTTTTTTCGTTTTTAGCCCGTTTCTCTTTCCTTTCGCTCTCCTATGCTCTCCTAAGTATAAAACATGAAATTAAAGCATTAGGAGCATCAAATTCACTAATTTTAAGGAAAAATCATCTATAAAATACGTTAAGCATGGGGTAAAAATATGTATAAATTACGGTTTATCAAATACCCCCACACTTAAGCATTTGCTTGTCCTCAAGCAAAATCCTCAACTCATAATCAAAATAAATTCTTCTCAACTTTACAATTTCTATCGGTAATATCTCAAAATAATCGATAGGTAATCATACATTTGAAAATTCAACTAAAAGAACATAAAAGTTTCAAACATTCCAAGTTGAGTATTTAATTATGCAAACATAGGTGTCTCTCCTCATCTGAGTAATTACCTTTGATTCAGAATATCACAGAGTTTCACATCCTCACTAAAGATTCACTCAAATCACTCGAGGTGTTTAAGGACAATAAATGAAGCACTCAATAGTCAATAATGAAAAGTCATTACCATAGGCTTGCATGAAAATCAAATCTCCACCACTATAATTTAAGATGATACATCAATCAAAAGGTCTTTAGAGGGTTGTAGTGAGGCTTGGTTAGGGAGTGTGGTCACAAGATGAAAGAAAGGGTTAGAATCGAGATTGAATTGAAAAATTGCCTAACTAGAAAATGAGTTAATCATTACTTGCGTACAACATAGCTTCTTCTCAGAGTATGGAATTACTAATGTGTATATATAGTTTTTTTTTAAGAACAAGTTAAATGACATAGGCTAACTTATTACAAACAAGACATAGCTAAGTAATTTTTTCAACTCAAATCTCGACAAAAATAGGGATCAAATTAATTTAAGGGATTTCAACAATAATGGGTTAAGGGTTAATATTGAGGTTAATACAAGGAATGGCTTGTTAGGCTCAAAAGGGTTTACTAAGGGTTAATCGTGGAGGTAGGCTTTTCATGGCATGAGTGGGTTGATCCTAAGTGCCTTAATCATTTTGACATATCAAATCAAATGGTGTGGTCTCGACATGCATAATCAAGCAAGTTCTAGAATAACAGTTTGATATTGACACACTCAAAGCAATAATAAAAGTGAGCATGAAAGAATTAATAGATGCTCAAAAGGCTCAAAAATCTCACAAAAATTATGGCTTTTTGATGTTTAGACTCGTGAATTCCAATTCAAAGTAATACCTTGACTTGGGGAAACAACCTATAATTTTAAATTTTTAAAAATCAACTTATCATGCTTGATTCTCTAATGTCTTAAAGTTTAAGAAATCAATGCAATAATCCCTATGTTTAAATTCAAGATATATCAATCAAAATCATAAATCAATTAAAATTTATCCTAAGTATAATATGAGAGCTTTTCAAGAGAACAAGATAATTTTTCAGGGATTTTTCTGATAATCAAATGAATTCCCCCCACTTAAGATGTACATTGCCCTCAATGTACAGAGATAGATATATTTAGAATATAAAAATAAGATAGGGAGAGAAATGAAACTTCCTGTATGAAAAATGGATGAAATTCATGGATTATCGAGAGAGAGTTGTTGGAAATAAAGCTGAAGGACAAACATGATTCTGAAGAACAAAAGGATAATTGGGGGAATAATTTGGTAGTAATCATAAAGATAAGCCGTGTTTAAAAACAAAAGAATCTTAAGAAAATTAATGAAAGAAAAATAAAAGAAGATAGATAATATAATTTTTCTCAAGTGCCACGGTCAGTTCACACGCCCGTGTGATCGTGTCCAGCCCGTGTTTGTCACGAAGTGAGATATCGTCACACGGCTTTCGGGCACGCCCGTGTGTCTAGGCCGTGGGGCTATATGATCATGTTACACGACCGTGTGTTATGTGGTTCGCTTCTCCCATGGTCATGTAGCTCTGCACATGCCCGTGTTTTTTGTCAGTGTTGTCCACGGGTGGTAGACACCGGCGTGTCACACACCCGTGTGCATTTGGCAGATTTGACCACGGCTAAGTTGCACGCCAGTGGCCACTTATCGTCTCCCGTGTTGGGAAAGATAACTTTTACCCTGTTTTCGCACGGCCATATCTCATGACCGTGTTTCCGTCCATATTGGTCACACGGCCTCAAGCACAGCCGTGTGATCGGCCATGTGGAGTTGGGAACCTATGTTTCAAAGATTCTGTTAGTGACCTAGATGTTTACAAATTTAAATTTAAATAATTAAAAACCGTTAGTACTCGGGTTGCCTCCCTAGAAGTACTTATTTATAGTCTAAGAAGGGTTTTAAATGGATGTTTGTTTACCTTAAAAGTGCCGAATTTGAGATGACTCACCTCGACCGTACCGAATAGAAAAATACTAAGTACCGTAATAGGGGTTTCTTCATCCGGTCTGGCAGTGAGAATGTAAGGATATGTGGCATCTAATAAGACTTTATCGCCAACCTTAAGTTGATTCGGAAAGGAATCGAGCTCGTTTTGACGCAGTTTTGGTTTATTGTGTGTTCTTGGTTTATGTGTTCGCCATTCATCGAGCTCCTCTATGTGCAGTCTTCGTTCCTCGTGATTAGGTCCTCTACTATTGTTTGAGAATGACTTATGTGCTTCCTTCAGACTCATTTTCTGCAAAGTAGGTTGCACCATATTGTTAGTTTTTGTAGAATGGTTTAAACGATCACCTTCAATTTCCGATGTGTTGCTAGAATTGCAAGCTTGAAGGGTGATTGTTTCGTCTCCCACCCAGAGTGTGAGTTCACCTGTGCCAACATCAATGATCGTTTTAGCAATTACTAAAAAAGGCCTTCCTAGAATTAAGGGAGTGTTGCTATCCTCTTCTATGTCTAGAACAATAAAGTCAACGGGAAATATAAATGTATCGATTTTAACTAGCACATCTTCAATAATACCCTAGGGAATCTTATAGTTTTATCTGCTAATTGAATGCTCATCCTAGTCTGTTTGGGTTTTCCGAGACCTAGTTGCTTAAACATTTTGTAAGACATGACGTTGATACTACCCCCTAGATCAGCTAATGCATTATTAACATCTAAACTACTAATTAAGCAAGGAATCGTAAAACTCCCTGGATCTTTTAGTTTGTTGGGTAGTTTATTTTGGAGAATAGCCGAGCAAACTACGTTCAGCTTTACATGCGACGCTTCGTCCAACTTCCGCTTATTTGCTAAAAGCTCCTTTAAAAATTTCATTGTGTTTGGCATCTGCGATAGAGCTTCAATAAACGGTAAGTTAATATGTAATTTTTTTAAGAGTTTAAGGAATTTACCAAATTGTTCATCTGAGCGATCTTTCCTTGTCGCTTTAGGGTATGGCACACGAGGTTTATATTCGACAGTCACTGGTTTGTTTTTATTATAATCTACCTAACATTTACCTTTGCTTACTACTGTTTCTTGCCTCGGTTCTGGCTCAGGCTCAACGACTCCATCTTCATTTTGAACATTAATTGCATTGAACTGTTCCCTTGGGTTAGGTTCAGTATTACTTAGCAGGCTACCTTGTGGTCGTTCGGAGATTAGTTTAGAAAGCTGGCCTATCTGAGTTTCGAGCCCTTGGATTAACGCTTGTTGATTTTTAAGTACTGTTTCGGTGTTTTGAAAGTAGGTTTCTGATACCGAGATAAACTTTGTGAGCATCTCTTCAAGGTTCGGCTTCTTTTCTTATTGATAGGGTGGCTGTTGGTAGCCCGGAGGTGGTCGCTGATTTTGTTGGCCTCCCCATGAGAAATTGGGGTAGTTCCTCCAACCTGCATTATAAGTGTTACTATATGGATTGTTTTGAGGTCGAGGATTATTACCCATGTAATTTAATTGCTTGTTATCTATGTTGTGGCCATAAGGTTGGTATTCTTAATGGCTTGTTCCACCTCCACTTGCTTCACACTGCATTACTGGATGAACCTGTGAAGAATTAAGAAAACCATCAATTTTTTTATTCAAGAGTTCTACCTGATTAGAGAGCAGGGTGACCGAATCGACGTTATAAATACCGGCTGTTTTCGTTGGCTTTGTCCTCATGACTTGCCACTGATAGTTATTTAGTGACATTTCCTCTATGAACTCATAAGCATCTTCAGGTGTTTTATTATTGATGGTTCCGCCAGCAGCTACGTCAACCATTTGTCGAGTCGAAGGATTCAGGCCGTTATGGAATGTTTGAACCTGAAGCCAAAGCGATAACCCATGGTGAGGATACCTTCTCAAAAGGTCCTTGTATCTCTCCCATGCATCGTAGAGTGTTTCTAAATCCATCTGCACAAAAGAAGAGATATCATTACATAATTTAGCTATTTTAGCCGGCGGAAAATTTTTTAGTAAAAATTTTTCGGTCATTTGTTCCCAAGTAGTAATTGACTTTCGTGGTAACGAGTTCAACCACTGTTTAGCCTTGTTCCTCAATGAAAAGGGGAACAACCGAATACATATGGCATCATCAGAAACGCCATTGATTTTAAATGTATCGCAGAGTTCCAAAAAGTTTGCTAAGTGAGCGTTGGGATCTTTATCTTGCAAACCATTAAACTGAACAAACTGTTGTATCATTTGAATTGTGTTAGGTTTTAGTTCAAAAGTATTTGCAGCTACAGCAGGTCTAACTATGCTCGATTCAGTTCCTGTTAAAGAAGGTTTAGCATAATCATACATAGTGCGTGGAGCAGGATTTTGATTAGCCGCAATTGCAGAAGGTAGCTGATTGCCTTGGTTTTCAGCCATCTCTTCAGTTGGGAGTTGAGTATTGTCCTCTCTGTGCGATCGATTTCTTCATCAAAAAGTAGTGGCCCTGACGGGTTTCTTCTAGTCATAAACTATAAAAACCTGTCAGAAGAAGAAAAAAGAAAATTAGTAAATTAGAATAAAATTAAAAAGAAAATTAGATTGCAAGAAAAATAAATGGCTAAAGTAATAAAAATTGAGTGTTCCTAATATTTTAGTTCCCCGACAACGGCGCCAAAAATTTGATCGCGTGATTTCGTGATAGGTTTAAATATTTATAATTAATCGTTCTTGAAACTAACTATTATCGCGATGTAGGCAAGTGTACCTATCGAACAGTAGTATAGTTTTAGCAAGACCAGATTGTCGAACCCAAACGAACTAAAAGTACTAGTAATGACTGTCTTTTTATTATCTAGCCTAAGAATAATGGGGTTTTGTTTTAACTAACTAATTATCTAAACTAAGAACTCACAGAGAATAGAATTGGGGAATTGCTTTTAGGAAAATCGATTGAGTTAAAACAATACCTAAGGAAAAATCCACCTAGACTGTACTTGTTATTCTGGCTCCGAATCGGACGATTTATTCATTTAACTTGTTCCGTAGAGATCCCTAAGTTATGTTATTATCCCTATTCAAGAGTAATAACGTCTAATCCCTAGATTGAATAATTGAGACCTTTCTCTAATTAACACCCTAGGGTTGCATTAACTCGATCTATGGATTCCCTTATTAGGTTTCACCCTAATCTGGCAAAATCTTGTCACCCTATGTCTAGGCGGGCAATTAACTCCGCTTAATTATGACAAATGTACTCTTAGATAGGGTCTATTCCTCCTCTGAATAAGAGCTTATCTTGAATCAGTATTCTGGGATATCAAAACAAGAATTAAGAACACATAATTAAGAACAAGTTAAATATTTATCATACAATTCAGAAAATAATAACAAGATTCGTCTTAGGTTTCATTCCCCTTAGGTATTTAGGGTATTTAGTTCATAACTAAATAAGAAAACATCTCAGAATAATAAAGAATACAAAACATAAAGAAAACCCAAAACTCCTGAAGGAGAATTGAGGAGAGATCTTCAGTCTTGATAATGAATCCAGCTTCTGAGATGAATCAATCTGCTTCCTTGGAGTAATTCCTTACTCCCTATTCTGTGTGTCCTCTTTTATCCTCTTCTAGGGTGTATTTATAGGCTTTGGAATGCCTATTAGCCCTCAAAAGTGGCCTTTTCCGAATTGGACTCAACTTAGACTCGGCAGGGACACGCCCGTGTACGATTACTTCAGGCCGTGTTCGAGCCTGTTAGAATGGCACAGACGTGTGTTATACTCGTGTTAGTCGTGCTTTGATTCTGTCAGATTGACAAAGCCGTGTGGGATGCCTTTGTGAGGAAGTCCAGGCCGTGTTGAGTTCGTACTTTGGCCCTTTTTTCCGTTTTTGGCCCGTTTCTCTTTCCTTTCTCTCACTCATGCTCTCCTAAGTATTAAACATGAAATTAAAGCATTAAGAGCATCAAATTCACTAATTCTAAGGAAAAATCATCCATAAAATACGTTAAGCATGGGGTAAAAATATGTATAGATTACGGTTTATCAACCAACCTATTTACTTGCAACAACTCTCCAAGTTTCATATCTTCCAAACCAAAAATTGCCATAGATAAAGAAATTATTATCTTTTTTAATCTAGGGGTTTCAAAAAATTTAAATCAACATGCTTAAATGGCTTGAAGAAATACCCATTTACTATGCCTAAGTATCAACACCTACTAATTCAGTAGTCAAATTTGTGAAACAGGGAAGCTGAGTATCAATATCTATAATCAAGTACTAATACCTTATGCTCAAGTGTTGATACATGGCTTAAGGGTATCAATTCTTTAAAATATCATGCCTAAATTGGGAAAAAAAAGAGGAGCTTGGTATCAATACCCAAGCTTTGGGTGTACTCAAGGGTATTAAAACCCTTCCTAGGGGCATCAATACCTCAGGCTTAAAATCTGAAGCTTGAGCTGTCTTTTTCGATAGTCAGGCTTGAGGTTAGATCCAAACCATAGTTTGTTTAATAATTTTAGATTGGATAGCTCTTATAGTCATAAGATATTTTATATTATGCGAGTTTTTCAGAAATGTCATTAGATATAAGTTGTAGTACCACCTAATCGAGACTATCACTGGTTCAAATTAAGGGTGTTACATTTAGTGGTATCAAAGCTTATGTTTAGCTAATTTTAGGCATTAACCAAGAAATATGATTGAGAATAGATACATAAATGCCATATAGGTTATAGAAGTACTTTAAAAATGTGTTATGACTTTGATGCAACCAATTTAACCATATTATAAATTAGAGATCTCATCTGAATTGTGTCAAGTGATTGATGATGAACTAGAAACCTATGCACCAAACGTTGAAGGTTAAGAGGACAAGGTTAACCTAGACTAATCTAAGCCCTATATCACACCCAGTTTCCTTTAAACTTGGAAACTAAAGATAATTTAGGGGTTAAATTGAAAGATATTGTAAGTTAGCAACCTCTATTTGACAAATAGAAAAAGTTAGAAACGAAATTAGACAAGGTTGATATCCAATCCTGGTTCGATTGGATTAGAACCAGCCGTGTCCCTTAGTGGGGGGCAAAATAATTAAAAATAAGTGGATTTTACATGATTGAAGACTGTACGGGAAGGGCTATAAATAGCTAAAGAGTGACTTTTTAGGAGATCTCTCCTCCAATTTGTTTTATTTTCATTTTTTCATCTTCTTCTCTAATTACTTCAAGGAAACGATGATTAAAGAAAGCTCTACATGAAACGATGACTGTGAGGTTTAAGTTGGAAAAATAGAGAATCCAGTAAGCTGGTAAGGTTCTAAATCCTTCAGTATACATAAGATTTAGGAACCAAAGTTAAAGGCTTCTAGAAACCATTTTAAGAATTGTACATGTTTTTGGAAAATTAAGTTTTAAACTGGGATTACTGAGCTTAACCTATGATTTGGTTATCTTGCTTAGCTGTTAAGAGAATGGAAGCTCTAGCACTGGGAAAAACTAAGTTGATGAGGTAATAAAGTATCAAGTGAGTTTATGCACTCAACCTTTGAAATGCTAAGTATGTTGTAAGGTTGCATGGGTCTTTAAGTATCTGCCATGATAGTTCAGTAAGCATGAATTATCTATAATTCCATAGTATTACTTTTATTAAATGTATGTAGTTCATGTAAGGGAAATATTGTCGGGTTTAGGTGAAGTTAGGAAGGGAAAATGGGATGATTCTATTAGATATTGTCATACGGTGTTGTTGTGTGCACCCATGATAAGCAAAACTCCAGGCCTTGAGGAGGGGATACTGTAGTTTTCGAGCATCAATGTATAGGATGGTGAATGAATGAATGAATGGAATGCAATGAGAAAAGTAGATAAAAGATCATGGCTAGGCCATGGGTCTGATCGGAGGCTATACGCCTAAAAATGAGTAAGACCATAGTTGAAAGATGCTATGACATCACGATATAATTGAGTAAGACTATGGTTGAACGATGCTATGACATCATAATAAAAAAGAGTAAGACCATAGTTGAAAGACGCTATGGCATCCTTGTAGTTCTTCAGGACGGTAAACATGAGTTAAATTGTGTAAGACCATAGCTGAAACACATTATAGAATTATAGATTGTCCAATGGGAAATTAAACATGGGATAGTCCAATAGGACATTAAACATGGGGTAGTCCGAAAAGATATTAAACACAGGATAGTTCGACGGGACACTAAACATAGGATGGTCTTTTAAGATGGTAAACACGGGGTTATATCATGAAAGGTCATAGTTGAAAGACGCTATGGTATCGTAAATAGTCCGCCAGGATGATAAACACGGGGATCTTGAAGTGAAGAACCATTTAGACTATGACAACCAGCAAAGTCCACCAGGACATTAAACATAAGGGTATATTGTGTAAGTCCATAACACTACTATGGCAGCTTAGAGAGAGTCTACCAAGCCAGTAAACACGAGTAGAAAACTAGAACAGAAATCATGGGGCAACCCACAGAAAAGGAAAAAGAGTTGGAAGGAAAATGCAAGTATGGGCATACAACAATTGAGCAACGGGTCAAAAGAATCTGCCAACGAATGGGAACGTAATGAAAAATGAGAAATGACTACTAGAATAGTAGTCGTGCAAACCAGTAGGGTATAAGGACATTAACTAACAGGAAGTATTCACAAGAGTTGACGTATTAGTGGAGCCTAAGGTACAGACAAACAAAAGTTGGTATAACCAAGGATCATAGATGAGGATCCGCCATTAAGGAACGATAAAGGTGTTTTAAAAAACCTTAAAGGTTAGTGGCTTTTCATACATACATTAGTTAGTTCTTAAGGAAAATAAGGGTGAATTAGAACCCATCGATAAAAAATGATACACTGAATGAAAAAAATGTTTGTTAGGACCATTCCTCTTTAAAGGAAACCATTAATGATGTATCAGCCAAATAGCTTATTAGGCGAGGATGCCGATTGAAAAAGAAACCATGAACCCAGAGGACTTTTAATAATAGTTGGCTGATTTTGAATGCCAAAACTGTAAGAGTTTTGAACCCAGAAGTATCCCAATAAATTGGGTGACAGTGAGCCCATTAAGATTAGGATAATGTTAAGAGTTAACCATGGACTTTTCAAATTGGGAATTATCTTTAAAAGAAATATACTAAAGAGCCTTTAGGAGGTAAGCTAGAAGACCGCATTAATAGGGCATGAGGGTGAATGGAATAGAACCACTTAAATATAAGTAAAAAAAAGGATAGAGTTTGCAAAGATGATGAGTCATTAAGAGGAACTGCCAAGTAAGGTTGATAAAATGACTGGGAAATAATAGCTAAACTATTTATTCGCTAATAAATAGGATCAGGAATAAGATAAAATCTGGTACAATGAGTTTAAGAGAAATTTCCCAGAATGATCAGGGAGTTTGTTGTATCTAAATATATTTATTTAAACCCTTGCAAGATGGGGTTTGTTTTCATGTAGAATGGAAACTCACAAAGTTCATTCGAACTTACAACTGTTGGATTTGTGGTTGCAGGAATTGTGAACAAAGGAACTTAAGGAGGAACTCAAGGAAATCATGGTTGGACTTGAGTCATGCACATAGGGGGTACCTTTGGGGACTTTGCCAATGGGGTGATGATGTTGTATTTATTAGGTTCCTTAGCGTTCATGGTTGGGATAGGAAACTTTATTTGGAAACTTGTGTCTTTGATGTAAGTTTAACTTTGTAAATAGGTAATATGATTTGGTTTTAACTTAGTATGAATGATAATTAGGTTCCTTTTCCTAGTTGAAATAAACCTCTACAATTCAATAAGGGTTCTACCTCCTCTTCCTATAAATAGATGGTACCAGTAAGGGTATGAATACAACTTTAGGATATTGTTACTCTACCCTAACAAAAGAGAGAATTAATTCTCAACTATTAGATTTATTTTCCAAAATAACAATTTTATCAGTTACTATTGAGAGGAGAATTTTCATTTTCACACTAAAAGTAAGAAAACTATTTCTTGTTTTGTGTTTGATTCAAAGCATTTGAGTCCACACTCGAAGTAGTTCGTGGTACAAGAATAGTGGAGAATACCGTTTGATTGAAAGACGAGAATGGAAAGGATTTGTCTAGCTAAAAACACAAATTTGAATTCAATTTAAGGTTTATTTCTATAAATATCACAAACTAGCTCAACTTTAAAAAAAATTATTTCTACTGTGTAAGAAACCTATTTTCGAGTTGGATTTTTTCCAACAAGGTTGAGTTGGTTGAGTAAACTTATAAAGACATCATGGTATTAATTAATTGAGCCTTGTTGCTTAAGAGAGACCAATTTTTCCATTGGATCGAGGAAGGAGCTAGATCCAAATCTCTCTTTTAAACCCCGAGCATAATTGCCCCATGTGAGTAAGTGAAGTTCTCCTTACCTCTATGCATAGAAATGGTGTCAGTTAAGAGCCTTCCCTTCCAAGTGCAACATGACTGTTCGCACTTCGGCAAAATCATGGACTCCTTCAGCTTCAAAGTACTATTCCAACTTAAACCACTAACCCTTGAAATTATTCCCATTAAGCCTCAGACATTCAAGTTTGTAAGGTCTTTCTGGTGCTTCTATACTATTAGTGCGAGAAGATGTTCCCATGCACCCCAAATCCGTTATGGGTGACACAATCATGGCCTTCTTTGGAGGGAAACTAGGTGAAAGACCTCCTAAGACCCCTTTCCCCTTGTCTTGAGAAGTACTAGTGGTAAACACAAAAGATGGGTATCCCAAATACTACTCAAACAAGGTCTTCAGTTCAGATTTGATCTCCCCTTTGAACTGATCCCTGAGCTCCTTCAAGCAAGAGTCAAACTTGGTACCCCACTAAGATAGCTCCACCTAAAATTGAGCAACCTCCTGTTGAAGATGTCCCATCTCTTTTTGAAGTCGAGTTGTGATTCCTTAATCGTCCATGGAGGATCGAACAACTCTAATACCTTTGATACAAAAGATTACAGAAAAGAGAAAATAGCAGAGAAGAGAAATAAAAAAGAGAGGAGAATGAGAGAGAATGAGTAGGGAAATCCTTCATTGTTTTCATAACTTAATTCTCATTTCATCTTTCTATTTAAATATTAAATTCAAAAAATTTATGGATTGGTTCACAGGCCATTATTCTACAACTTTATCCCCTCCCCATATGCACGTTTTCATTTAAATGGTTTACAAATAAAATGCATTGTTTTTACCCTAACTTAACTTAATCTCCACACACCATTTTAGAAACGTTTTAATCAAAACTTTGCGTATTACTACAACAATTATAACCAAAACTTAATAGAAAAACATTTCCCTCCATATTAGAATATGAAAACTCAAAGTCTAATAAATAAATATTACATCAATACTAAGAAATCTTAACATTTTTTTTCTAATTGTTCGATTTTTTCATTCATGCACATTAGGATTTCTGCGAAAATGTGACATGAATTAGTGAAAGGTTGAAGAGTGTTCTAGGAAACACAATTTTTTTTGCCTATTCTGCCAACGCGCCAAATTACTATTTTGATGGTGTGATAGGTGCATAAATCTCAACTTATTTGTGATAATTTTTCCTTTGAATTATTTTATTTAAGTTCTTAAATATATTATTTAGACTTATATTTTGTTTATTATGGATTTAGAGGAACAATTAGAGAAAAATGAGCTTGAACTTCATTTTTTGCATGTTTTTATGGATTGGGCTTTTAATACAGCACTACTTTAGTATTTTGGCCATAACTTGATCTATATAACACCTTTTTGGGCCCATAATATACAGTTTCAAAGCGAATTGAAAGTTCTAACCAAAGTTATTCCACAACTTGTGCCCAAAAAATGTCAAAAAGATGTCCAAAAATATCCTGAAAGTTTGACAATAAATCTGTCAAAATTCTTCTTTATTTAATTAAGTGCACTTTTGTATTTTCTCTATTATGTGATTTTTCCCTATAAATAGATGTCTATTAAGTTAATAGCTAGATATAGTTGCTTTTAGTATTATTTTGCTTTTGTTTTCTTTATTTTATGGATTGTTTCTTTTCTAGTCAAAGGGATTTCAAAGTTTGATTCAAATAGTTTGTGAGATCTAATTGTTCTTAATCTTTTCTTTATTCTTTAGTATTTGCATGTCTTATGATTTAGTTATAAATATTTAGGTTTATTGAATATAAGGTCTATGTTTGGTTGGTTAGAATATTTGGCTTGTTAATTAGAATAATTGAATCCTAATTATTTAATTTATTCTAATATTGGTGACAAACAACATAGTTGGATATAAGCTAGGTATGCAATCTATATTGTGTGGGCATGTAATCTAACTTAAATAAACAATGTTGTGTGTGTTTGTTATTTAGGATTAGGTCTCTTTCATTCTTAATGCTACCTATAACATTCCATTTTTCAGTGATGTCAGAAATAGTGGTTTCAGGGACCGTAATTCTGACAAATGAGTCAGTAAATATTATTTATTTAATATTTACAAGTATTTACTAGTGTCATATAAAAATTTGGTTAAAATTTTAATGTTTAGTTAATTAATTAAGTAAAAAGGATTAAATCGTAAATGCCACAAAAGTTAGTTTAAAGTTGTTAAATAGCTTTAGAAATTTAACTTGAGGGCCTTAGGTGGTAAATTTACCTATATCTTTATTAGTGGACAATTTTGGTGTTGTTTTATAAGAAAATATGTTTAAATTTTAAAGGGTAAAATAGTAAAATAGTAAATAAATGAAATTAAAATAAAATACATGACGGAATAACCATCATCTTTTTCATCTCACTTACTCAAAAACTGATTCACCATTGTTGATAAGCTAGAGGTTTTGGCCAAGGTTGTTTTCAATGCCTGATTAGGAATCTCAATGATCAGAGCACGTACGAGGAAAAGAAAAATTTGGCGATTAGTCATTGATAGTTGAATCACTTCAACAAGTTAGTTCATGCTACTTTTGTAGTTATCATTTTGTTATAAAATGCCGTTATTTATAGTTATATAAATTTCTGAAATTTGAATTGGATTATGTGGAAAAAAAGTAAATTATTAAATAATTCTAATGGACTAAGTAAAAGTCTCATATACAATGTTTCTGTTTGATTTTCAACTTGACCAAGCTTCAGCATTTGTTGCGAACTCAAATATACTTGCAACATAGATTTAGCCTGGACTGGTAATCTATTTTTGTTTTAAAGGTTTTGCTTGGACTAGTAACCTTACATGTATTTATAGCACTGACTAGGCTATTTTATGTGTTGTCACTGGTTTAGCCCGAACTGGTAACTTAACACATATATTTATGTATACGATTAGCTCGAACAAGTATCATATGTTTTCTGCACTCGTGAATTGAGTTCTTTTACCAAGGGTGTACAGTGTGAAATTGTCTCATTAAAGTGGATGAAATATGAACTCTGAATATCCGTATGTTTGTTATTTATTAATTTGGAATTGTTGAACTATGTTGTGATAAGTTTAATACTTTGAATGGTTATATGCAATTAACTATTAAATAAGTAAGGTAAGTTATTGAATTCAACTGTATGAACTTACTAAATACTTAAAATAGTTATTTCTGTTATTATTTTCTCTAGATTTTGGACACTCGGAGCATGTCGATCAGATCAATGGAGCTCACATCTATCATCTTCTGACTCGATAGATTTTGAAGTTTCGAATTGTGGTTACTTGTGGCATGTATATAGGATACTTATTTTGCAAATGTTGAACATGTTTTGGTACTTTAGTTGTAAGTGCACTTATATGCAAATTTGATGTATGTATTACATATTTGGCATTTTGGTAATCTATTGATATAAGTCATGTTTGAATGTTATTTTGGATGATTATGTTGTAACAAGTTTTGGTGTGCTTAATGTTAGTTAGGATGCTAGAGTGGATGAGTTGAATGGTTGATAAATTTTTATTATATGTGGTGTCATTGATGGCACATTGGTTAGTCACCTAGGTTGGATTATTTCGCATGATTTGGGCATGATTTAATGTATTTTGAATAGGTAAAAATGATTGGAAATGGTTTAGCTTGGTACCTAAGAAATGAATGATGTTATGCCTTGTTTTGAAAGCCATTTTAGGTGCACACAGCTTGGGACACGGGCTGTCATACGGCCGTGTGAACTTATTTTCAAATCTCACACAGTTCGGCACACGGCTTGGCGACATGCACGTGTGACCCTATTTTCGAATTGTACATGGTTTGGCCACACAGTCATTGTTTGTAACAGCCTATTTTTTAGTGGTGTTGGAATAATGATTTCGGGATCATGAATTTTGACGTGTCAATCTGTAAATATTAATTATTTAATATTTACGAGGTCATTAGTATCGTGTTAAATTTTGGTCCAGTAATTTTAATGTTTAGATAGTTAGTTAAAGAAAAAAGACTAAATTATAAATCTATAAAAATCAATCAATATTGAGTATTATAAGTTAATAGGGTTAAATAGTTAAATGTGAGGAAGCATAATGACAAATATACCATTAATATTGGTAGTGGACAGCATTAGGTAGTTTGGTAAAAAATTTTAATTAAAATAAGGTTAAAATAATAATAATAATAAAACAAACGCAAAATAAAAGTGGGGTTGTCATCTTTATTTTTTTCTTTGGTTTGGCCGAAACAACATTTTCTCTAAGGCTCGGGAGCTTGATTTTTATTACTTTTGAATGCATGTAACCTTAATTCTTACTCGTTTCCTGTATTTTTTTATGTTTTTGTGATCATTGTATTGATATCTAGCTAGTTTAGGGACTAATTTGTGAAGTTATTAAAGTTTAGAAAAATTACCATTGATGTTCTTGAAGTATTCTTGATGTTTATTCTTGAGCATTAAGCTTGATGATAATTTTGATCTAATTTGTAAAGTGATTTTTAGTAATTATCATGATTAGGGATTAAACTGAAAATAAATTAAAATAGACGTGGTTTTTCTTGATAAATTCATAATTATAGAGCTATTTTAGAATGGTTAACAATTGGGTTCAATGGGTTTAAAGTTTAATTATGTGGAATAAGCCTGTTTTGTTCTTAAGGAGCAAATTGAATAAAATGTATAAGTTTGGGTTCTAATGTGCAAAATTGTAAATAGGAAGTTATATGTATTAAATTGAATATTATATGAAATTGAGGCTAATAATTGAAATAAATTATATCATAGATTAGGAACAAGTAGATAACCGAGGAAAATGGGAAGTAGTTAAATAGTCTCTGAATCTTTGTCGTTATTGTAGTTTAGCGCTGGTAAGTTCGTTCGGTTTATTTCGATATAAATTACAATATAAATTGAATGAGGTATTGACTGTTGAAATGAATGTTTTACTGTTAATTTAATATGAATTGAGGTATTAAATTGCTTGGATCTGTGTTTTACAAAAATAACTCCTAAGTCAGATGAACATAGGATATAGTACAATTGGCATGCCAATAGGTTATAGTGCATGCTGTTTGGGATTGGTTTAAGATGAGATGATGATTCCTGTTTATTTCCTGTTCACTGAATATATCGAAGTCCAGCATTTGTTGCGGACTATCGTATTATATTTACAGTGTTTCTGACGTGTTACTGGGGGCGGATGTAAAGCCTTCGGGCTTGATACTTGGTGTCGAGGTGTGTTCGAGTAGGGATGTTAGCCTACGGGCTAAGCACTTGGTGCCGAGGCGTGTTATCGATTAGATTGGCTCGTTGGAGTGTTTGGTGTGTTTTAAATTGATAATTGTTTACTCATAATTGTATATCGTTCATTGGGCAATGTTTCTTATGTTAAATGTCTTGTTATTAAATTGTTGAATGATTATTTATGAATCTCATGATAGCATTATGGCTTGATAGTGAATGATCTTGTACTTGCTTATGTATAAATTCACCTGTTGTGGATTGTGGTTGACAGGAGACTCTGAATTTTAATCTTGTTATTAAAACTGTTATATTTAATTCGGTAAGCTTTATTGTTTTAACCCTTGAACTTACTAAGCTCTAGTGAAGCTTACTCATGTTCTTTTCTGTTTCTTGTAGTTAACGTTTTGTGGAGTCGGGCGATTGAATCAACTTGAAGATCACAATATCCAGATACATTTTGGTAGATTTTGATATGCTTATTTTGGGTTATATAACATGTAATAGGTGGTTTTGTATATGTTTAGATACTTATTACAAATGTTATGTTTTAAGTTTGGTATAAGCTTACTTGTGTATATGCCTTTAATCTTGGTGTGAATATGTTCGTATAAAGTTGTTTTGGTCAGGTGATATAAACCTTATTTAACTATTTGAATCATGGTATGAATGAATGTGAATGATTAAGAAGAAATGATAAGTTTGACATGAGTTTTATATATGAACTTATGAATTTGAATGCAAATTAGTTGATGTCATTGAATTGAGGTTGATAATTGAATTGTGGTGTCAATGAAGACACATTGGTTGGACACTTAAATTGATTGTTTTGACATGTTTTAGGCTTTTTTAAATGTGTGTTTGAAGTTTGGAAATGGTTGATTTTGATTTGGCTTGGAACCTAAGTGTTGGATGAAAGTTTTGCCTTGTTTTGGAAAATTTTTAATGTGCACACGGCTTAGGCTAGTTACACGGTCTGGCCACACGGGTAGGAATTTTCATACGACCATGTGTCTTATTAATTTTTAGGTGTAGGATTTTTCATACGGTCACGGTTAGTTAAACGGTCTAGCCACACGGGTGTGTGGGGAAACCACATGGGCATGTGGGGAAACCACAAGGCCATGTGCGAAGCCACGCGGCCTGGGCTATTCCACACGGCCGTGTGACCGCTATTTGTAAAATTTTTAAAGTTTTGCATGTTTTTATATTTTGATTAAAATTAGTCCCTAATTGTTTCCAAACCATTTTTATACCCCAATTTTTATAAGCTATTGAATGTTTTCATTTATTTTATATTTTTGTTTCTGTTTGATGATAAATGTCCTAATCTGTACTGTAACACTCTATAACCCTATTTCGACAACCAAAATGGATTAGGGTATTACAATGTTCCTGTGCCACATGGTTTGGGCACACGGCCGTGTGACCCCTGTTTTCAGTTTTCCTACATTTTTCTGTTTTGTTTCAAATTAGTCCCTGATTATTTTTAAATTAATTTTTAGGTTTTGTAAGCTCGATATAAGACCCGTAACTGTATATATGCTATTAATGATGATTGTTTATGAATATTTGAATGATTTTATGGTGTTATTTGATTCGATATGTGTCGTAATACTCGTAACCCTAACTTGGCGACGGAAACGAGTTAGGGGTGTTACATTACCAATAAGCTAAATCCTCGATGTGAAATTATAAGGTTGTTTATTAGTAAGGAAAATAATTTCAACAAGCTTTCTTTTGGCTATTGACAAGGTAATGAGAGATTAGTTGTTAGGTACGAAGTTGACAACTATAACTAATTTAATAAAGAGCAGTGAAATTATCTTTATATCAATGATCAAACTCATGAATCAAAATTGAGATTTTACCTTTCACTAGACTTTCATTATATTTATTTTCCTATATTTTATTTTGCAATTTCTTTTTACACAATTTTAATTTTAATTTTAGTTTCTTTTAATTTTTAAACCCCTTTTAATTTTTAATTTATTTGTTTTTATTAAAGAAGTAGAATTATTATTGGTCTTTATTGATTTGACCTTACTCATAGCCATCTACTAAAATTTTATTTTTGTGTAAAATTTTATTTTTATGGGTATAGTCAACCTTAAACGGTGGAGGTTAGAATGGTCATTCAGTATTTTTGCTAAATGAAACTTAGATGTGTTATTCCATTTATTTCTAATCCCATAAACCAAACTAAGGAATAAGAAAAGATTGAATCAAGCGTGATTTGATTGGCTATTATAGTCGGCCAAATATGTTGTGAGTGGAGAAGAATGATGTAATTAATATATAAAAATCAGGTTGTAATTATACTCTCTAAATAAAATCTCATAAATTTAAACTTTTATGTTATCACATATTTTTGCTTAGAGAATTAATGAAGCCAATCACAACCGGATGTGGAACCGAAAGGGAAAACCAACCAACTCTCAAATTGAATGACAAAAATCACTTTCTATGGATAAAAAAATTAGCAGCAAAAATGTAAGTTAATAAAATATAGGAATGGAAATTGATTAAATTTGGTTTTAATTTATTTGTGTAATTTTTATTTTAAGTTGAAATCTAAAAATCTCATGAACTTAATTTTCGATATTTTAAACATGGAATTTTGATGAGTGTGAGCTTAGCATCTATTCTCCTCTAGTAAGTGTTAAATTCCCACTAACCTCTCTTGTTGGGAGAATCAGAACATTTTTAATTTGCACCTATCAAACATGGCACAAATTGAAGCTTCAAAGAAACTTCCTACACAAAAGGTTAAGAAACAATAGCATTGTTTTATCCCCATTTATATTACTTGCTTTTTTCATATCCCTAACATATATGCCTTCCATATTTCTATTCGGCATGAATGCATATATATTTTTTAAATATAAATATGTCAATATTACATTATATGGTCTGAAACAAATTATTATAAATAAAATTTTTGGTAGAAAAAAAAATTATTCATGTTCCTATCAAATCTTTATCATTAATTTTGGATTTCATTTTTATTCACTAAATTTATTTTTAGATTTTTATTTACATATTTTCTATAAAAGTATCAAAAAAATAAAATATTATTATAATAATGTTTGTTATTTTTTAAAGAAAAAAAAGATAAAATACACATATATTCATTCAACTATAAAATTTTCATTTTAGACACTTAAAATAAAAAAAAAGTTTGTAATTTAAACACCCACGATATATAATTCGGTCATTTTAGTTACTTCTGTTAAAATCATAAACGACAAGCTGATGTAGTAGTTAAAAAATTTATATAATAACAAATTTACCTCTCAACTTTTAAATATTATATTAATTTAGTGATAATTTTAAAAAATTAATTGTCAAAATGTACAAATATTATATTAATATTCATATTAATATGAAATAAACATAATTATATTAATAATAAATAAAATAAAAATCTCCCACTCTATTGGACCTCCCCACCGCGGTCCCGTCCCCCCTAAACTTGTTATTATAATTATATTTATTTCATATCAATATAAAAATCCTCCATGGGAGGGGAGGTCGGGTTTATTTAATATTAATATAATTATATGTATATCATATTAATATAAGTATTAATATATAATTTAAATTTATTATTGTATTTTTTAAAGATATTTGTGTTTTTATATATTATTTTGAATTTTTTTGAATTAAGATATATTAGAAATATTTATAAATTTTAAAGATTAATTTTTTTAAAATTATGAATAAATGGAGATAATACGTAAAAGTGTTCCATATATGATTAGTGTGAAACCAACAAATTCATGAATAATATAATTAAATATTTTCAGTTGATGAAAAATATTATTTTCAGAATTCGTGAAATTATTATCTTTAAAATATTAAAATGAAAATATTTTGTTGTGTATATTAGTGAGCAGCAGTATAGTGGGCATTTGTGGGTGAAATAAGTTCAGCAATCCAAATGATATTAGGTTGTGGTATAGAAATACAACTCCAATGGGAAGACGAATAATACTAGCAGCCCAAACCGACATCATCTCTAGGGAACTTAGTCAATAGTTTCAGCCCTTTTAGAAATAGAAACGTCCACATATTTTAAAGGTCAAACATTTCGTCCTTACAACCTTGCAATTCTTAAACAAATGACTAAATAAATGTATTTATGAGTTTTAAATTTTAATAAATAAATAATTAATTTAAATGTTGTATGGCAAGCTGATGAATCACGGTCATCATTCGACCTCCCAACCGACTATTGATTCAAAATCATACTAAATATTGTTTGGTGATAAAAAAGAAGAAAAATTGGAAGGTGATCCATCAATGGCTAATTAAGTGGCATTATCATAAATGGGTCAAATCAATAATACAATCAAATTAAATCTTTATGTACCAAAAAACCTTTTTATAATCTAGCCATTTAATTCATTTATTTAAATATGAATCAAAGAATCAAGGTTTTGTTTTATAATATTTTTAGAAATTTGTTTGTGATAAAAGCAAATCAAAGATTGAGGGGAAACTCAAAATAATTTAAATTATATTTATTATTAATAAACAAATTTAATTATATTATTTCCCATATTTAATTCAAAATCATATAATTTTATTAAAAAAACTATAATTTTTCATCATTTTTTTACACAAATAACTTTCCCTTTTTTATTATATATTAATTCTAATATTTATTACGTATGAATCCAGCAGTAGCTACCCCTCTTTAATATGATCATTTAGTTTCTTTTTTCTTAAACTAAAAAATGAATTTTTATTTTTATTTTTTTAATTACTTCAAATTCAAATTCTTTTCCATTTCATAAAGCTATGGTTGCTTTTTAACAATTATGTTCTGAAGCAGCCGGTAACAAAAACGCCCAGATTTCATTAGTTTCAATTTTATTTTATTTTTGTTTTTTCTGTCTGGAAAAAAAAGAGAGTTTTCTCCTTTCTTATTTTTCTCTCTTTTGATGATTCTTAAGCATAAATTTTCTAACTTTAAGCTATAAAGAGAGCAAGAAAAGGAAATCAAGTAGAACTAGAGCTTTATTTAGTTGAAGTTTCAGTTTTTGCTGACAAAAAATTTTCTTCTTTATATTCCCTTTTTGTTAATTTGTTAGAAAGGATAGACAAAATGAGCAATACTCATCAGGAAGCTATAAAGCAATTTCTGTCTTTGATGGGAAATGGTGAGATTTAAGTATATAATAAGATTGATTTTTTTTTTTATCTTCCCTTTCTTGGGTTTCTCTTCCTTTGATCTGCAAATCACTAACAATTTTTCTTTCTGCTAATTTTATTTTTGTAAAATTGGACTTACAGTTGACGAGCAATTGAACGACACATTTCAGGTTAGTTTTTTCTTTTTTATGTGTGTGGGGGGGATTCTTTTATTTGTTTTTGTACTTGGATGCTGAAATAAGGGGCTGACGATAAGAAATAGGAACTCATATATAACTTTAGTAATAATTTGCCAAGTTTTTTTAGTAAATAGGTTTTGTGCTGTGGACTTGATCCAATTGCTTGCCTTTTTGCAATTTCATTGTTTAGGAGGTTCATGTTCTTTGCTGGTTCTGATCTATCTCTTGCTTGATTTATCTCAGTTAAATGTTCTTTGTTCTCTGAAATTGTAGTAGATTTGATTCGGAGCTTTGTCTGTTGTAACTGTTTTACTAGTTTTACATGGTCGATGTTGCTCTGATTCATTTTTCTTGATATACACGACACATTTGGACATAGTAAATGGGGTGTGATCCCTCAAAACCCTCTAAATAAATGGAAAAAACTTGGAAAAATTAGTATACATGTGGCAGGTTTGAAACATTCATCCTACTCTGGGTAAGTTTCATAGTTGTGTAAATTGGTAAAGAGTTATAGGAAAGCTTAGTTGGTACTTGCTAGTTTAAATCTTTTCGAATTGTAAGATCATAGTTAAGGATTTGTGGATTTGATATTAACCATACAATCTGTAGATGAAAATTTTACAAGTGCCACACAATATCTAGAGCTATATGTATTGTTATAGATAAACAAAATGCCGATGATATGATTTTCCTTCCCAGTAAGCCTACTTTGTATAGATATTTGAGGTGTTATGAAGTTTTGTTTATATTTACCTGTTTTTATGGACTTGTGTGGATCAGATGGATGAATACAGCATTTTAAATCCGTGTTTTATGCTATGATCTGCCAAAAGTTTAGTTTAAAGTTGAATCCCTTGGTCTGCAGAACATGCACCATGGGAATCCAACTGAGACTCTAGCGCGGTTTCTGAAAGCGAGAGATTGGGATGTTCAGAAAGCCTATAAAATGGTGAGATTCCTCGGATGCACTTGAGCAATAATAAAATTTGGGTATCGAAGATATCTTCTTATTTTTTTCCCCATTTTCCTATTTATTAATTCCTAGTTTGTGCCTGCTCCAGTTAATTGATTGCTTACAATGGAGAATACAGAATGAGATTGACAACATATTATCAGTGAGTTTTTCTGATTATAAACTAATTGATTCCTATTATTTATCAGCTTATACTGCAAAACCATGCTGTTGAAACAGCATGATTTATTGTGGAAATTGGCAATATTTGAGATAACTGATTTACTTCGTTTGATTATATAGAAACCAATTATTCCCGCTGACTTATATAGAGCAGTGCGAGATTCTCAGCTTGTAGGATTATCTGGTTACTCGAAAGAGGTATTTACTCTTTTCAGTAGGATTTATCTTGATATTCGTATTTATTTTGATTGCCCTGCTATTTGGTGACTCATATTTGTTTGGAAATTTTTTGTTACATTCAAAAGTGGTTCCATGGTGATTAACTGGCCTCTGCCTTTCGACATTTCCAGGGTCTTCCTGTCATAGCTATCGGTGTTGGGCTTAGCACATATGATAAAGCATCTGTAAGGGCATTTGAACTGTTTAACTCTAAACTCTGCACTGAGACTGTAGAATCTGGTTTGATGCTTAAAACTGCTTTGAAAGAAATCTTCCGAAGACTTACTATTGAGCTTTTAAGTGGCAATATGATTCTCTGAAACATTACCTTGGTATAACTTATTATTAGGAGAGCAGAAGTTATATTCTTTTTCTGAAATGCACTAGATTCAACTGTTTAATTAAGGGCATGAGATACTTGAAGTTCACTATTTTCTCCCAGAATTTGACTGTTGCCATACAATGATTCCACACTGATTTTTCTTCTTGCGGACTTGTTCCATTAATAAGTTGTGCCATGGTGGAAAGCATCTTTTTGCTATGTTGCTTTGACTCTTTATTTTTCTTGAAGTCTTCATTTTCAACACATATCTGAAAGTGGGTATATACAGATATCTGACACTCACACCCAAGTCCGAATAACATAGTCTTTTTGCACTTCCAGATGCATGTGTATGCTTCAGCTTACTGTGTATGGAGTTATTCCAGTGATACTTAAATTTGTAAATCTTTTATGTTCTAGGTGAATTACTATGTACAGTCACACATTCAAATGAATGAATATAGAGATCGTGTAATATTGGTGAGTATGGACTGCCTCAATTTGATGTTTCTTGCTTTACTTACGTACCTACTTTTTATATTGTCTAACATATTGCTTTTATTACAGCCTGCGGCCACACAGAAGTATGGAAAACATATTAGCACATGTTTGAAGGTATTAGATATGACTGGCTTGAAGCTTTCGGCATTAAACCAAATAAAGGTATGTTTTTAGTATCATATCACATGTGCTTCTTACCATCTCTTTAGCTCAATTTCTCTTTCTCAACCTAGCATCATTAACCAACAACTTAATCGCTTATTTGATTTCAATGTAATTAGATCAATGTTAGTGATTTCTCTATTCCTATTTTAATAGCATTGTACATAAGTCTAAATGTTGTTCCTAAGTAAATAAATGAAAATGACCAAGAATTTCTGCTCATTACTGTGCCAACTCTCCTCTATGTAATACTGGCCGGTCTCACTGGTTGCTTGCTGATGCAGCTACTGACTACTATATCAACAATTGATGACTTAAATTATCCAGAGAAGACGGAGACATATTATATTGTCAATGCACCATACATATTTTCGGCATGTTGGAAGGTTTTTATATTTTGCAACTTTCTTCATCTCTCAGCTTACTTCTACAAAAAAAAGTAGAATTCTAATGCTTTTCTGCTAGTGTTGACAGGCTGTAAAACCTCTGTTGCAAGAAAGGACAAAGAGGAAAATTCAGGTGCTTCAAGGTTGTGGAAGGGACGAGTTACTCAAAGTAAGAAAAACACATCCTTGCATGTTTGTAAGACTCTTTTGAAACCATGTTTTCGTTTTAAAATGTCAGCAATACTTGTCCTTTTGGATGCACTTTCCGTTTTTATTTCTGGTGCAAAACCTCAGCCCAGGAATAGGTAAAGGGGCTGCAAATGTTGGGACTTGAATCTCTAATCGGCTGAATACCACCTCTTATTGGTGGTTGTATGAACTAAGAAAGCTAAGTGTCAGGTTTTCATATATGCCTTTTCCTTGCACTCATGTTGAAATCACCACTTCGATTCGCAAGTCCACTATTTCATATCAAGCTCCCATAATGTGAAGGGTATTGTAGTTTGTCCTTAGTTTGCATTCAATCATATTCGACTATTAGTCCTTTCAATTTTACAAAAGTTCTTTTCAACTCACTTTTCTTTCCCCCGACCCAACTAAACTTCCTTTTGTAATTTTGAATTCTATTTCAATATGATGTATGAAAAGATAGCTTGATTGAATTACTTCTCGCAGTAGTTCCTCTTAATGAATATGAATAATTCAAATAACTTCACCACTCAATTGGTTTTCTTGTGTGATTTTGCGGTGCAAGCCGTTTTGTTTGTTCTTACTACATATCATATGTTCATTCTGACCACGCAGGTAATGGATTATTCATCCCTCCCACATTTTTGTCGAAAAGAGGGTTCCGGATCATCACGGAACAGAAGCAATGGAACCATAGATAATTGTTTCTCATTAGACCACTCCTACCATCAACAACTTTACAATTACATAAGGCATCAAGCTAATCTTATAGAGAGTGGTAGGCCAATCAAACAGGGATCAGTTCACGTAGAATTTCCCGAGCCAGATCCAGAAGATACCAAGATTGCAAAGACCATCGAATCTGAGTTTCAGAGGCTTGCAGACCAAAATGGTATTTGCAACTCCCTAAATGGGCTTAAAGTAAATGGTGACTAGATCCTACGATACTACTGATTTCATAAATTGTTGCCAATATGTTACTTGAGAGTCAGCACTTAGACCGGAAAAGGTTAAATCAACATTAGAATGAGAGGCCTTTTGGTCTTTCAATTATCAAATGTAATAGCAGAGCTTACTTGCATCAGGTTGAATCCAATGCTGTTTTAGAAGACAACGACTAATTTGATGTAACTCAATATGCCACCTTCTCAGGGTGGATAATGGCTCATGATTTTACCAAATTTTCTGTAGGATGCATGGCATTGCTTCTGGAATAACGTTCTCTGAATATTTGCTCAAACATGGTTGCTTTAATGGGGAAATTGCTGCTTTGAGGAAGCACCCATTCTTACATTTGATAGTTCAGAGTTATCTTACATGGCACATTCAGTTCTGATAATATTTGGAAGCTTTCAGGAAGGCTCATTAGATGCAGAATTAACTGAAAGGGAGCTAGGTCAATAAACTAATCAGTGTCATTTCTGATATTTTTAGCCGAACTGATCTATTGATGTAGATCTGGTGGACTGCAATGTTCACAGACTTCTCACCAGACCAATATGTTGGAGATCCGCTGTCGATTTGGTTGTTTCTTTGATTCAATATACTGACTGGCTTTGGCTTTTTCGAGATGACTTCGATTTTTCTAAGTTTCTTTGATTCAATATACTGACTGGCTTTGGCTTTTTCGAGATGACTTCGATTTTTCTAACTTTTGAACCTGAACAATTCTATCCGATGCGTTCTGTTTTTGTTTTCTGCCATGCCGTGAGGATGATTCTGGTAGAATCTGTGCTGCTGCTTTGGCTGCTTTCTTCTGTTCCCTTTCACGCCATCTTTGGAGCTCTCTTTCCACCGCCATCTTTGCTGCTTCAGCGACCTCTGCCCTCTTCAAAGCATCCATGGTTGCGGCCTTCATGTCTTCAATCTCTTTCTGAATCGCCTCAATCCTCTTGAGAGCCTCATTTTCACTAGCCTTCACTGCTTCTACCCGAGCCATGGCAGCCTCTACTTTCATTTCAGCTATATTATTCGACTCCTCAGCCTTATGGCTCAAAGACTCGAATTCTTCCCCAGAGATGGTGATATCAGCTCCACATTCTGGGGTTGAAGCACGGGCAGCATTTATTCTTTCGGAGAGCATCTTTATCTGATCAAGTGCCCGTGTCGCAGCTTCTTTTGCAGCGTCATTTTCTTCAGAAACATTTCTCAACTTCTTATCTGCTTCCTTGAGCCTAACTCTCGACGCTTCAGCTTCCAACTTCAACTTCTCAGTTTCCTTCTTCATCTCTTCTGCTTCTCGTTGTGCGCCTTCCGTTTCAACAGGTAGCTGTTGGAGGGTTGAAATCATTTCTTCGTAGGCTCCTCTTGTTTTGGATTCCTCTGCAAGGAAAACTTCAAAATCATATTTACTTCTCCGAAGCTTGACATGCAGATTCCCTGCAATGGACTCTGTTTCCGCTTCCTTCTCCTTCAGTTCCGAATGCTCTTTCTTCACATTCTCTAGTTCGACCTTAAGAGACTCCACCAAATTCCTCAACAAGTTTTCCTTGTTAATGACTTTTTGCTGTGATCCTTTAACACCATCGAGCTCTGAAGTAACAGCTTGCACGGACTCCAGATCGGAAGCCTTTGCATATTTAATCTGCTTCTGCAAATCCGCAATCTGATTGACAGTTTTGCACAGTTTTGCCTCAAGATTTCTTGCAAGTTCAATGTCAGATTCGTTCTTTAAAGCAAGCAACCTCTTTGTGGACTCTTCAATTTTAGCTTTATATAATTGCCTCTGGGTATCTTTTTCGGCATATGTTTTAGCTTGTTCTTTCTGTATTTCAAGAGATGCAAGCTTAACATTTCCGATCGATTCCTGTACAGCTGAAATCTCCCTGGAGAGTGCTCCAACCTTTTCAATGTTAACTTTAACTGCGTGTTCAGCTTCTCCTGCTTGGTTGAAAGCAGCAATTTTTGCTTCTAAGGATGCATCACGTTGCTTGCGAGCCTTGCTCAGTTCTTGTTTTGCAGCATAAAGTTCGGTAATCACGGTTGTGTATTGTTCATTCGCAGTCCCCAAGTCTTGGCTCCTAGCACCATTGGTTCCAGGGAGATCACTGGAATTTGTTTCTTCAAACTGCTTTGCCTGATCCTTTGCAGCTTCTGTAGCCTTGATCACAGAATTCTTTGATTCGTTGGCAGTTTTGAGTTTGTGAGTCAGTTCCTCGACCGTTGTTTTAGCCCTTTCGAGATCTTCGAGTGCTTGAGACTTAGTTGTCTCAGCATTTTCGAGGCGCCCCTTAAATTTGTTCAATACGTTTTGAGCTAGGTGAAGCTGAGTCTCTTTTGCCAACGCTCTCTGCAACTCAACAACAAATACATCCAAAACAGATAAGATTTAAATGTTACCGAACACGCAGTTCCTCTGCAACCAGTCCTTGAAGATAGAATCACGTAGTTCATAATTAGGCAATGGAAATACTAATAAATATCATATCCGAGTCTCGAAAACTTAATACCTCTGCAGGGCGAGCTTTTGCTGCTTTCATGGTGGGTTTTTCCCCAGAGAAAGTAGCTTCACTGAAACGAGTGACGGCATCTTTAACTGTTGTAAAAGGTGCACTCGTGTCTACTTCCCCGACCTGCACTTTTGGAGAGACGGTGGCACTTGAGCGTCCCATTGCGACCATTGCGTTTTGCTTGTTTATTCTCTCTCTGGCATGAATCAGATAAAGGAAACTATACTCTTAAACAAACTGTGTTTCTCCTATATGGCCTACTGATTGTTCGGCACTAGTACAAATCTCCGCTTCGACGTGTCGATAGAACAAGTTGCCAATCTGCCGGCAAAAGTCCTCGGAAAATTCAAAGGGCTGTCAGGTTCAGAAGCAAAATGAGGGAACTTATTGTATAAATCTGCCCTACATTAAGCAAATAATACCTTAACATAAGCTTCGTGTTATCTTTACAATAAACAACTAATACGCATGGAAATGCTGTCATATTTGTCTTTTCGTCTTTGTATAAATCATCAAGATTTCGACATAAAATAACCTTGTCAATAATGTCAAGTCCTTAAAAGCTTTAATGTTTTTCCCCAGAAATTCAAGCCAACAAAACCCTATTTGAGCCTCAAAGAAAGATATTTTCCTTCTAAATTTTTATAATTCAACAACATTACAAAATTGACATCTCAAGAAATGTCACCTTATTTATAAAAGCTCATCAAAAGGTCAAAAATTAATCAATCTTCAAATCTTCATGATCATCTTGTTTGATCTTCATACTTTCCATTCTTTCATTAAAATACCCTTTTAATCTTTCAATTAAGAGACCAAAACCCACCAAGAAAAATTCACCAAAACCGACCAAGAAAAATTCCAAACTTGGACAATAATCTCCCAAGAAATTTTGATAAAAAATTTCTCCGATTAGTGAGGGGCGAACACTGTTTCCTTGGATTGAAAGAGGTAGACAAGTGAGGGTTGGCTTTGCACTTTAGGACAGTAATGTCTTACAAGGAAAGGATGGTTTGTCTGAAACTTACAAGCAAAATTAGAAAAGAAATGGTAAAGGCCATGTTAATGTCTTTGACTGATGACAATAGTGACAAATGTCAAAAGAGTTTTGGTTATGATCCCAAATCCAAATGATTGTAGTTACTCTTTTTAGTTCCGAAATTCGTGTATTTAGTTTTATATTTTTATAAAAGAATTAATATTTTATGTATTCACATGTTTAAAAACTGATACAAATGCATGGATTAAGATATGGAGTAAATTCATGTTATGATACCCAAAAAGAAAAAAATACAAATAGACGGAAGATATCAAAATTTAAGTGATACCTTTTCTCATATCCAAACACGAATATCTCTTCTGCTTGGCTTGCTTGCCAGGAAATGCCAATTAACAAACACGGTGACAGTAAAGATTGGAGCAGACGATGAATCATAGGTGGTGTTTTATCAAAGGCACTCCATTATTGAATTTCTTGCCAAGAAAGTATGGCCACAGAAAAATAGTGCAGCCAGCAACCCATAGATGGTTGTCGAAAGCTTCGCAAAAGGATGAAATATCTATCAATTATTCCAAAAAAATTATATAAAAGAAGGCATCGATCCATCAGGAAAGAGACGTTGAGGAACAAATGAGTTTAAAGATAGCCGGACTTGAACGTGGATGCGAACATAGATAGAAAAAAAGCTTTAGGAGGACCAACAAGCTAAAGAACTATTTATGGCCGAGCTACTCGTTCAAACATGAAGGTCCACTTGAAATTTGAGAAAATTAGAACAAAATATTATACCCGAAAAATAGGCTTCAGCAAAAAATTAGGTCAATTTAAAATATGAGCTGGGCTTAAGCCTTAAATGTTGAAACCCGACCCAACCCATTTTAAAGTTAGTAATGTCTTAGGTTATGTTATTTTTATATATTATGTTTTATAACACATAAAAATTAAATCTATAATAACATATAATACTACTAGTATGATGTAAAAATTGTTAGCGTGTCTATATATAAAACCTTAATAAATAAAAATATATAAAATTATTAAATATTAAATTAATAATATTATAAATATATTTTAAAATAATATATTAGGCTTAAAATGGGCTTAAGTTAGCCATTTATAAATATGGAAGAGCTTGGACAAAATTTTAGACCCATATTTTAGGCCGGGCCGGGCTTGGGCAAACATAAGGTGTGTTAATATCATGCATAAGCCCAACCCATGAACACCTCTAACTAAAATCAACCTATTTTATCATTCCTCATACGTTGGCAATAATACTCATGAAATTGTTGCCTCCAAAACTGTTTTTTCTCTTCCTCCAAATCAATTACACTTTTAGATGTGACTTTCATATGCCCTAAAAGTTCCACCACTACAGCTGAGATTTCAACCATCCACCTATATATATATGGTTGTTGATGTACTAAGGTAAGTGAGTAATTTTATGTGAGCGTTAAAAACATTATAAAAGTTTGAAGTTTAAAACCACAATTGTGTGAGATATTATCTAATGTTGCCAATAATTGGTATTAGAATCCTAGTGAAGAAATGTTAATTTTCTTAGTATGCTTTTTAGTTGTAGCATTGTCAAGTTTTTCACATCAGAAAAGAAATTTTCATTATTAGAGATTATTTGTGGTTCCTCGGTTATAGTATATAAGTGTACTTGTATGAAACTGTATGTCTAGGAAAGATTTGGTAATGGGAGTTTATGTAGAAACCATAATATGGGGATGCTGAATGCAAATCGTGAAGCGCAAAGCTCTAGGCCTTGAAGAGGGAATATTGCGGTGTTCAAGCATCAAGGTTAGGAATGGGTGGATGGATAGGAAAAAAGGAATTCCTGCTAGATACCGCCATACGGGGTTGCTGAGTGCAAACCGTGATGTGCGAAGTTCCAGGCCTTGCGAAAAGGACATTTTGGTGTTCGATCATTAAGGTTAAACGAGAAATGGAATGATATCAACTAGTCCTTCGGGTGACACTATGATAACAGTAATTAGGTTCCTTATAGCAACACCGCGACGGTGGTCAGTAGGATTTATTAGGCGACACCTCAAAAGAGGTCTAATGTGTAATACTATAGTTCGGCTATAGAAACCAATATAGTCCACCGAGACAGTAAACATGGGGTATTCTGTTGGGACAGTAAACATGGGGATATCCACCAGGACATTAAATATGGGATTTCAGGTGTAAGACTATAACTCGGCTATGGCAACCAACATAGTCCACTAGGACATTCACATGGGACCATACTGAGTGAGACCATAGCTCGACCATGGAGTCATATATAGACCGCCAAAAAAGGATGAACTTAAAAGTTGACAGGATGAGATAATGGAGATCGAGGTACGACTCGACCATAAAAGAGCGCGTAAATGGGGCAAATCAAATATTCTTAAACATGTAAGAACAAGGAAAAATGGGTAGAAAAGTCTGATGTGGTAGGTAAACCTCTTAAAGAGGATTTATGGTGTCAAGTTATGGAGAATTCACATGTACAAGGCTACAGATCTTTGGCGAATAACCCTGAAATGGAGGATATAAATAGATGATGGACCAGAACCTAAAGGTTCACAGATAAAGGTCAGCCAGAGGCAGATAGGTCCGCTAAGGCCCACACGGAGGTTAAGTCACTCGGGTTAATAGAAGAAGGAGGTCGCCAGGGACTAACTTGGGACGTACAGTAATGGAGGTTAAGAATCTGAAACTCGAGGAAATAAATGAAAGAGAATGATAGATATTGGAATTCACATCCAAGGTTGTAAAGAAAAAACGAAGTTGGGTTAGGGTGGAATCAGTCTTATATTGTTAAAAGACTGTTACCTTAAAGGAATGCATGAATGTCTCAGTTAGAGAATTAGTTCGCAATGGTAAATTGCGAAAAGGGGGAGCGGAGCATTGATCTCGTAGGTGAAATCTACAGAAGGCTAAGAGTATACAAGGTGTTTAAATTCTCTACTTTAAATTTTTGTCCCTTAGAAATTTTGAAACATGATTGCTACCTTATTTCATCGAATCCTACTAAATTCATCAGAACTTACTCTTGCACTACCTTGACTACAAGGTTAAAAAATAATATAAAGGTTGTATGAGAGGACTAAGCCAGACTCTACCAAATTGAGGAAAAAAAAGAGCGATAGCTGTAACTTGCGTATAGATGGGCACTCCTAGAGGTTACACCTTGAGGGTTTAGTCAAAGTCATGGAATTTTAAAGTTTTAAATTCAAATTTTTAATTATAGTTGTAAGGTAGTAACTTTTAGAAGATGTATATGATAGTGTAGTTTAATGTGTATATTAAATAGTTGAGAATGAAATACTATTTGATTCAAATATGTTAGCCAATTATTCAAGTCTTTGTATCATCTAGTACTTGGGCTCGGTGATTGAGTCGAGCCTAGGGTGTTATAGTCTAGGGGCATTTTTGTCCAAAATTTTGGGTTGTAATCAAATATTAAAAGTCACTTTTGACTGAGAACTGAAGAGAGGTTATTCATTTTACTTTCTTTTCATCTTTTTAGCTTTCTAGTTATCTTCCTCCTTTCTATGGTTTAGTTTTAAGCTTTTTCTGGTTTTAATGTTAGCTAGTTAGTTAGTTTTTACTATAGCTTGGTTTTATTTACACTTTAGTACTCCAACTCTCTTTGTATTTTCAGTTTAATCCATAGTCATTAATATAGCTCAACTCTATTTTCTTTTCTTAGATAAAAATCTGAACTTCAGTTTTATTTTTAACCACCATTGTTCCCACCTTCATATTCTCTAAACAACTATCAAGAAAATTTTAAGATTTCTTTAACCTTCTTTTTGTGCTTATTTTAATGTATGATTTGAATGTATATTAGGTTGTTTCTTGTATGGAAATGATGACGAGTAGCTAAATTTATGGTGGTTGGTTGATTGGAAATGTTGTTTGGTTAGTTATTTGTATAAGGACTAAATTGAATAAATTTTAAAACTTGGAGTTGGTGCCTCTAAGGGGACATATAGATAGGTGAGACTGAGAAGAGATCTTATTGAGCATCAGCTTGTTTATCTCAAGTTATTTTGATGAAATCAAGAGATAAACTAGACTAAATTGTCCAATTTGGTAAAATGATGACCAGAATGTAAATTTGAGCCAATTAGAAGTTTAGGCTTTTTAGATCCCTAACTCAAAGACTAATCAGCAACATAGAAGTCAACCAACCACTATCCAACCAACCACTTTCGTTTATTGAATTGTGAAGTTCATAGTTTTATGATTTTACAATTTGGTCCTTGTTAGTGTTAGGTAGTTCCCCTTAGCTTAATTAACTCTAATAATGAATTACCGTAAGTAGTTAGCTAGAATTCTTTGTTGTATGCTTGTCAATAAGGAATCACTTAGTCCCCGAACTCTTTTGGGCTCAATACTTGGAATACTCGAGTATTTTTTGTAACACTATAAATATTACAACTCGACCTGTCACACTTGCAGTACACCATTACATAGTTGTTACAATTGACTATTAGTTTCAATAAACGCATCTAGTAATTAATGTGTATCTAGTAAATACATGTATCTTAGATAAATACATTCATGGAACTAGATTTCTTAAACTCATCCATTCTAGACATACCGATTACATATACACATTGATGACATCACATTATCCTCCTTCTAAATTTTTTTTAAAGAAAAAACCCCAAAAAAGTAAATTTGTTTATTTAATTAAAATTTATTGTTGCAATTATTGCCTTAGTTTCGCGCAATTCTTTTTAACTTTCATAGTTTGGATCTTGTTGTGAGTTATTTTCATATTTTCCTGCATTTTCTTAGACACTATAACACTAACAGATCATTCAATTGTAATTCTAATTCACCCTTTTTCTTTTTTTTTCTTCAATAAATCTGGGTTTTTCCTTGGAAAATTTCCTAGTATGAAAAGGTTTTTATGATCATGGAGCGTTTTAATTTGAAGAGAAAGAAAAACTCTCTGGATCTGAATTTAATGACATGTTGTGGAGAAAATCATTTAAGAAAATCTTTTTTTTTTATGTAAACTTATTCATTTATCAAGTTGCATAATTGGGATTCATTGACATTGTAAATTGCAAATTGCAAATAAAAATCGGATTCCTTGAATTTGTAGTTGTTATATTGATAGCATCATTATGCAGTTTAAATGCAGTGTTTGGAATTAGATTCACGATCACTAAAAAGGAATGTTTTTCTCATGATGTTAAGTATGAACGAGATACAATTCATGTGTCATTCTTCGTCATTAAAGTTAATTCGGGCTGGCCTTCCGTTGATCTGGTGGTAAGCTTCCTCTTTCTTTATTACATTCGATTCCAGATGTTTTTGTTTTGATCTGATAAGTTGGATTCCAAGAATGGGGTCATAAAAGCTTATACTTACCAAAGTCTCATCGAGTGTTGTAATATTGATTAGGTAAAGGGAGCTTCAGGTGATCAGATTCACGTTACTCGTGATAGGATAAGTGAGAAATTCCCGTTTCTTACTAATAAAAAGGGAGTCTATCAATTCTGCTTCAAAAATAAATCTCCTAATCAATAAACAGTGGATTTCGAAGTACATGAAAGCCATTTATCGTACTATAATCGGCATGCAAAAGACGGTAAACTATGTTTTTATTTACGTTTCCATCTTTCTTTTGCTCCACAACTTTACTGGCACTCACTGTTACTCTCATGCTAGAACATTTGGACCCTTGTTTGAACAATTATAAAGGTTAGAGGAAGCTCTTTTTAACATGCAGTTCGAACAACACTGGTTGGAGGTACTGACGGATCGTCAGTCCATAGGTACATATTCGCTTTAACTGGACTAAATATCTATCTCATGAATGCTTTGCAGTTGTGTCCTCACCTTTCAATTTTTTTTACGCAGTAAATGAAGGAATGAGTCAAAAAGCAGTTCACAAGGCCTTATATCAAGCGGCAGCACTCATTGGAGCCAGAGTTCTGCAAGTTTTCCTACTCTGATGCCTATTGAGCACCGCAAGCTTACGAAGCCCAAGGTTTAGTTTAGCACTGCAAGGCAATGCTTTCTTGAGCTATTTGATTAGTGCAAGTTATTTTCATCTCAGGCAATCAATATACATGCATAAAATCCAATGACATCTTTAGATTGCCCAAGGTTGAGCTTGTTGGGTTTTTTAACAGATTATCCGGAGGAATTATGAAGCTCAGTCAGGAACTTAAGCAACAACTTAATAAATCTGGATAAAGAATGAAGAAAACTTGAAATTCAAGTCAGGAGATTTTGAGCAAACGAACAAAATCGGGCTTAAGGAACAAAAATGAAAACAAAGAAAAGAGAGTATTTTTGGATGAAATTCTAATGAATTTTCATTAACATGAATGAAGGCTAAAAGTCAATACATGTACCAGACATTTAGCTGGTCAAAACAAAGCAAATTGTCACCTAACATTAACTACTACCATTAAGTAACATTGGAACTTAAAAAAAATTGCTTGCACACATAGGTATACTAATTTATCAATCTATCAGCACCTAATTACTTCACCTACTTAGTTCAAATATGACTAAATTACAAAACAATATTTAAGGTAACAAAACGAAGTGAAATACAATAGCAGTATTGTGCTTCAGCAGCTGCATGCATACTTCATGTACTGTAAGTGTGGCTTGATCTGCTTCTTCATACTTCATCTGCATAACTTATGTTGCATGGTCTGCTTTTTGGTTGCTTTATCTACTACATGCAGGCCAACTTCAACACTCCTCCTTGGCTTGCATGCTGCAAACTCCAATTTTGGCTCTTAAATCTTCAAATCTTGACACACTAAGGGGCTTAGTCAAAATATCAGCAAATTGCCCTTCAGAACTGCAATGAATCAATCTCACTTCTTGTGTTTACTCCATCTCTCTAACAAAATAAAACTTGATCTTGAAGTGTTTCGTTCTCCCATGGAACACTGGATTCTTTGCAATTGCAACAGCAGACTGGTTATCACAATTAATCTTTGTTGCTTTCCTTTGGTGTAGATTCAAATCAGCCCATTATCTTTCTCAGCCAAATGGCTTGATTAACAGCACTAGCAGCTGCTACATATTCTGCTTCAGCAGCTGATTGAGCCACAACATTTTGCTTCTTCAAACTCCAGCAAAAAATAATTAAACCAAGAGTAAAAACATACCCTGAGGTACTCTTCGTCATCTATCGATCCAGCCCAATTAGCATAGCCAACAATTTCATGCTTTCAGCCTTGGTGAACATCATTCCATAGCTTAGTGTACCTTTAATGTACCTGAGAATTCTTTTGGCAGCTTGAAAATGCTTCTCATTGCAGCAATGCATGAATCTTGATAGAAAATTCACAGGGAACATAATGTCTAGTCTAGTGGCAGTTAAATAAAGCAAAGAACCAACTAAACTCCTATAGACAGATCCACTGACCTGCTCAAAGTCACCTTGGCTTGATAGTTTCTCTCCTACAGCTATTGGTGTGCATGTTGCTTTGCAATTTTGCATGGATAATTTTCTCAAAATTTTTAAGGCAAAAGCTTTCTAACTTAGAAAGATTCTATGCTGAGTTTGTGACACTTCCATGCCAAGGAAGTAAGTCATATTTCCCAAATCAGACATCTCAAACATTTTCTCCATTTTGCATTTGAAGTTTGTCAGCATTGCTTGATCTCCTCCCGTCACTAGCATGTAACGCCCCTAACCCATATTCGTTGTCGGACTAGGGTTATAGGCATTACCGAACAAATCTAAACATCTCGTATTCATTTCTAAAACATCATAACATCAAAGTCACACATCATTAAAGAGTCCCTTATAAAGGTCAACAAGACCTTAATCATACTTTAGAAAGGGGTCAAGACTAAACCGAGCTCATACAAATTTTTTCAAAACTTAAACATTTTTCTAAGTTATAAAGGTCACACGCTCATGTGAACAGGCCGTGTGCCTCACATGGCATTAGACACACCCGTCTATCTAGGCCATGGCAAAATAGGGCATACATATTGACTTGTCCACACGGCCATAAGACATGTCCGCGTGCCTTAGCCATGGTTGAAACTGACTTGGGTCACATGGCCGACCACACGCCCGTGTGTCTAGCCCGTGTACCCTTCGAAATGGCCACACACGCCCATGTATCAAGGCTGTGTGCCTCACACGGCCACCAGACACGCCTGTGTGTCTAGGCCGTGCTTGAGACTGACTTAATAGCTAAATTATTACAGATACACGGCCGAGACACACGCCCGTGTGGTCAACTGTGTGGGGTGAAATTAGGCTTGGTTTAAGCCACATTTCCCACCTATCTCAAGCACTCAAAACTCACAACATTTTAGCATTATTTGCATACATTCATTGGCATCCAATTCAACCATTTTGTATATATTTCATGCCGTTCAAATACCATTCAATTCCTTACTCAATTTCACAACCAAAACATGCCTAGTCAATGTACCAAAATCAATACAACTTACATAAGTTTCAAATACATAAACTCATCATTTTATCACATACTTCCTACCACAAAACTTGCCAATTTTATATTCCATATTCAAACCATCACATGAACATCAAATACATCATATGACTTACCTATCAAACACTCCATTTAGGCCAACTTAAAAGGCTATATATACCAACATTTACAAGCCAAATCTCATGGCTAGATATTCACATCACAAAACATACCAAAATACTTCTAGCCTATACATGGCATATACCATAAATACAACTCTCAAATTAATACCAAAATAGATGTCTGATACTGTGATTGATGTCGCTGATGATCCCCAGGTCCGAGCTAGCTTTGTAACACTGTAAAACAGAGAACATTTCACACAGTAAGCTTTAAAACTTAGTAAGTTCGTACCATAAATAATCAACAGTTTATAATACACGAAACATCAACTAATAAACACTTAGTAATTCACAATTCATCCATCAATTCCATTCTATCTCATTTAATATGTTCATACGAATTCATCAAGCTTCATACACATAATATCATCTACCACGTAGGTATCGAACATACCTGAACTTTCCCGTATTTATTCATTTCATTCTCACCTCATGTTCAAATAATTAATTCATTCGAAAGTCTTTCCATGCTTCAAGAATTCACACACTTAGTGCATCAATGATTTGTCAAAACAGTAACAATCTTGCACACTTAGTGCCATTTCAATAAACTGAAGCTATCTAGGTATCGCACACTTAGTGCCTTATATAGTCGAAGCTATTCCAACTTGCACATTTAGTGCCATTTGTAGCCGAAGTTAATTTCGAACCGCACACTTAGCGCCGAACATAGTCGATTATCATCATGCTCAAACCGTAATCAAATATCTATACAATTTATGCATTATCAAAGCATTAAAACATAACTATAACATCATTTACCACGTTCAAACTTACCTCGTACTTGGAATTGATGATTCGGACCGTTTACTCAATAACCTTCGACTTCCATCGGTCTAAGTCCGAATTCCTCTTTTTTAATCTATATGTATTCAAAATTAACCCTTTTATTTAAAAAAATCATTAAATTTAATCCATAAACACATATTTAGGGCATTTTACAAATTAACCCTCATATTTTCTCATTTTAACATTTTAGTCCCTATTTCACAAAAACACAAAATACATATGATTTCGATGAACCCATGCATAGCGGAATATCATAAAGGCCTTTAGGAGCCCAAAACTTTCATTTATTTCACAATTCAACCCTTGAATTTACACTTTTCTAAATTAAATCCCTAATATGCATTGTTACTCAAAATCACTTTACAAAACATGTATATCAAGCACTAAGCTTTCATAATTCATCATTAAATATCATAAAACACATGAATTCATCAATGGAATCTTTCAAAATCATCAAACAATTCAAAAATTAGGGCATAGGCTTGATAGATTACTAAGCAACGATCTCAAAAACGTAAAAATCATCAAAAACCAAGCTCAAAACATACCTTAATCACCAAATCTCCTAGATAAATCCTAAACTTGAATTTTCTTCTTCTTCTTTTTCTTTTTATAATTTTGGCTGATTGTTTTCTTTTATTATAACACATATTAATATTAATTTCCAATTTTGCCTTTGTTTAAAACATTATAATTCATCCATTTTAAGGTCATTTATGACCAATCCCACTAACCATGGTCAATTTACAACATAAGGACCTCACAGTTAAAAAGACATAGTAAATAGGCACACTTAACATATAACCTGCAACTTTTATAATTTACGCGATTAAGTTCTTTTATCAAATTGAGTACACAAACAATTAAATTTTCATACGAAACTTTCACATATATCAATTCACATATTATAAACACGAAAAATAATGTTAAAATATTTTTTGACCTCATATTTGTGGTCCCGAAACCACTGTTCTGACTAGGGTCTAAATGGGCTGTTACATAGCATGTCATCAACATATAGAGACACTATCAGTTGAGTTATACTACCTTGCTTCTTCATATACAAGGCAGGTTCACTAATGCTTCTTTCAAATTCAAGGCTAGCTAGGTAGCCATCAATCTTGCTATACCAAGCTCTTGGTGCTTGTTTTAAGCCATACAAGGCTTTCTTCAGTTTGTACACCTTGTCCTCTTCACCAACAGCTTTGAAACCTTCAGGCTGCTCAACATAGATCTCCTCATCAAGAAAACCATTGAGGAAGGCTAACTTCACATCGAGCTGATGGATTTTCCATTGCATCTGTGTAGCTAAGGCAACTAGCAACCTTATGGTGTCAAGCCTAGCTACTGGTGCAAAGGTCTCAAAGTAGGTAATGCCATACTTTTGGTTGAACCCTTTTACAACCTGAACAGCCCGGTTTAGACCCTAGTCAGAATAATAGTTTCGGGACCATGAATTCAAGTTAGAAAAATATTTTAATTATATTCTTGGTGTTTACAACATGTTAGAATGCATGTATGAAATTTTCGTGAATTAATTTTACCGATTGGTTGCTTAAATTTATAAATGGACTTAATCGCATAAATTGTAAAAGTGGCTAGCTAATTGTTAAAGTGCTACATTACTATGGCTTTTATAATGTGGGGTACTTAAAGTGAAATTTGGCCATTATACCATGGGATGGATGGTTATGGGATTATATTATAAGGTTTTCATATTAATTTACAAAGGTTAAAAAGGTAAATAATATATTATTATGAAATAAATAAAATAAAACATAAAAAAATCACATGCATTTTCATCTTTAATGGTCGAATGTGGAGAAAAAGAAAGCCATGGAGGTTGTTTTAAGTTCAGCACCTTTGGAAGCTAAATTAAAGGTTCGTTTTTGTTCGATTTTTGATAATTTTTACATTTTTGAAATCATTGCTTCTTGTACTAGCTGGCCTTTGCTTTAATTTTCAAAATTGATGATGAATTTGAGATTTTCCATTGTTGATAATGTGATGAAATTGTTGTTTGATGATGAAGAATAAATCTTTGATGCTTGATTTTCATGTTTAATTAAGTGATTTTTGATAAAAATGTGTATTAAGGACTAAATTGAAAATTTTGTAATCTGAGGGGTCAAAATGTGTAATAAATGAAATTAATGGGCTGTTAGGGACCCAAGGTGAATTCGGCCTAACATGGGCATAATGAAATTATTATAATTTGTGTTGTTTTGAAGTAGGGACTAAATTGTGATAATGTGAAATGTTAGGGGAAAAAGTGTAATTAGCCCATTTATGTGTTTTTGTATGAATTTGATTGAATATATGATTAAATAAGTCAAAATTGCATTGAATTAGATTAAGAAATGAGGAAATTAGATTTGGATTGGGGAATATCGAAAATTATCAAATAGTTGTCCGGTCCGTTAGTGTTAGTACGAGGTAAGTTCATAAGTAAGTAAATGTTGTTAAATTGAAATGTATGTGCATTATATGTGCTGAATTGAATTGTAAAGAAATATATATGTGATGCCGAATTGAATCGAGCTTGGGAGAATTTGTTCTGACCATGGATTAATTGAATATGTGAACTTGAGAAAGTTCTGATAATGTGACAACGTCTGAAAGGCCCCGTACGAACCATAGGAATAGTTACGATACATATGCCATGACATAGGATTTCGATATGTGTTATCGTGTAAGACCACGTCTGGGACGTTGGCATCGATTTGTGATTTACATGTAAGACCATGTCTGGGACATTGGTATCGTATTTGATTTCGTGTAAGACCCTATCTGGGACAGTAGCATTGATATTTGATTACATGTAAGACCATGTCTGGGACGTTGGCATTATACGAGCTTATGAGCTATCCGAGTATCCTTATTGATTCCGAACGATTCAAAGGGCATTCCGAGAAATGAATAACTATGTGAAATTGTATCCGATTCAGGTACGTGTGATTTGTTTATGAAATTTAGAGATGAAAGGTGAGTATGTATCATATGACCATATGTGAAACATATGACAACAAATGATATGAATGTATATAAATGAATAATGTGTTATATATACTCGTTATATGGAATTGTGGTCCTATGTTTCGGACATGAGATTTATGAAACATGAAACATGGTTTTGAGGTATGACTGTTTGGTTCAAAAACTTGATCAGATAATGAAATTAAAATGGTTGAGTTGGTGTATGCTTTGTATTTGATATATAATTAGTAACATAAAGTCGATCTTGGTTGGCTATATGATTCATGTATGCGAATTTGGTTTATGTGAATAAGGGAATTATGGATGTTCGAGTTTGGAAGTGTTTGTAAAGAAGTTGATACTACTTTATGTATGACTTGTAATAAATTACCATGGTTTGGTTGGCGATGTAATGAATATGTGCGAGCTTGATTTATTGATTGAGTTAACGGATGTTATTCGAATTTGAAAGCATAGTTATATGTTCATTGATAAATAAGATAAATAGAGTTATTTAATGTGGTTATATGAATTTACGGGTACAATGAATGTATATGTGATTGAGATTTGTTAAATTCGATTTAGTGATATTGGTTTATAAATATCATTGAAATGATTTATTAGCTTATGGCTTACTAAGCTTTCAAAGCTTACTCTGTGTGTTATTCCTATGTATATAGAGTTTCAGAGACCTACTCGGGTTGGAAGTTGTAGGAGACGTTATCACACTATCCGGTTATTGCTTCAGTAAATAAAATCTCTAAGTTTTGGTTATGTGGCATGTATAGACTAGTTTTGATATGGTTTATTTTGATTTGAGATATATATATATGTGGCCAAGTGATATGGTCATTTTGGTATGTTCATAGTTGAGAATTTGGTAATGTTTAACATGTGATTTTAGTATGTTTTGGTATAGAGAATGAGTTGGTTGATGATATTATGGATTAATTGATACAAATGATATTATGGATTAATTGATACATGTTTGGAGTTGATTTTGGCTGAAAATGTTGTATATATGATGCTTGATTTTGGACTTGTGGGGAGAACCCAAATGGGTGGCAAATTGGCTTTGCAAATGACCTATTTTTGTTCACACGGGCAGAGACACGGGCGTGTGTCTCAGCCGTGTGCTACACATGGTCATGTTACACGGCCGTGTGTCCCCTAGGGTAGCCCTACAAATTTAAGTTAGTTTTGAGCACGGGCTAGACACACGGGTGTGTCTTGTGGCTATGTGGACAAGTCAGTATATATGCCCTGTTTTGCCTGGCCTAGACACACGGGCGTGTCTAACACTGTGCAAGGTACAGAGCTTGTTTACACGGGCATGTGACCTTTGTAACTAAGAAAAAAAGTGTTAAGTTTTGGAAAAATTTTGTATGTGTTCGATTTTGTCCCGACCTCTTTCTAATACATGTTTTATGGTCTCGTTGACCTTTGAAAGGGACTTTATGTTATATTTGACTATGATATGATGATGTATGACTTTTAAATTGTGAAATGATTACGAAATGTTTTGATATGTCCGGTAATGCCTCATAACCCTAGTCTGGCAACGGATACGGGTTAGGGGTGTTACACAACCAGCCTTGCTTTTAGTTTGTTTAAGGATCCATCAGCATTGTGTTTGGCTCGAAACACCCATTTCACCCCAATGACTTTCTTGTTTGCTGGTCTCTCAATTGGCTACTGATCGCGTGATTTCATGATAGGTTTTAAATATTTATAATTACTCATTCTTGAACTAACTATTATCGCGATGTAGGTAAGTTTACCTATTGAACAGTAGTATAGTTTTAGTAAGACCGGATTGTCGAACCCAAAGGAACTAAAAGTACTAGTAATGATTGTCTTTTTATTATCTGGCCTAAGAATAAAGAGGTTTTGTTTTAATTAACTAATTATCTAAACTAAGAACGCACAGAGAATAGAATTGGGGAATTGCTTTTGGGAAAATCGATTGAATGAAGACAATAGCTAAGGAAAAATCCACCTAGACTATACTTGTTATTCTGGCTTCGAATCAGACGATTTATTCATTTAACTTGTTCCGTAGAGATCCCTAAGTTATGTTATTATCCCTATTCAAGACTAATAACGTCTAATCCCTAGATTGAATAACTGAGACTTTTCTCTACTTAGCACTCTAGGGTTGCATTAACTCGATCTATGGATCCCCTTATTAGGTTTCACCCTAATCCGGCAAAATCTTGTCACCCTAGGTCTAGGCGCGCAATCAACTCCACTTAATTATGACAAATGTACTCTTAGATAAGGTCTATTCCTCCTCTGAATAAGAGCTTATCTTGAATCAGTATCCTGGGATATCAAAACAAGAATTAAGAACACATAATTAAGAATCAGTTAAATATTTATCATACGATTCAGAAAATAATAACAAGATTTTTCTTAGGTTTCATTCCCCTTAGGTATTTAGGGAATTTAGTTCATAACTAAATAAGAAAACATCTCAGAATAATAAATAAACAAAACATAAAGAAAACCCAAAACTCCTGAAGGGGAATTGAGGAGAGATCTTCAGTCTTGATGATGAATCCAGCTTCTGAGATGAATCAATCGGCTTTCTTAGAGTAATTCCCTACCCCTCTACTCCCTTCCTCATTTTCTTCCTCCTCTAGGGTGTATTTATAGGCTTTGGAATGCCTAAAAGCCCTCAAAATTAGCCTTTTCCGAATTGGACTCAACTTGGGCTCGGCAAGGACACGCCCGTGTGCGATTACTTCAGGCCGTGCTCGAGCCTGCCAAATTGACACGACCGTGTGATCTACCCATGTGAGGAGGTCCAAGCCGTGTTGATTTCGTACTTTGGCCCATTTTCTCCGTTTTTGGCTCGTTTCTCATTCCTTTCGCTCTCCTATGCTTTCCTAAGTGTAAAACATGAAATTAAAGCATTAGGAGCATCGAATTCACCAAATCTAATGGAAAATCATCCATAAAATGCGTTAAACATGGGGTAAAAATATGTATAAATTACGGTTTGTCAAATACCCCCACACTTAAGCATTTGCTTGTCCTCAAGCAAAATTCTCAACTCATAATCAAAATAAATTCTTCTCAACTTATAATTTCTATCGATAATATCTCAAAATAATCCATAGGTAATCATACATTGAGAATTCAACTAGAAGAACATAAAAGTTTCAAACATTCCAAGTTGAGTATTTAATCATGCAAACATAGATGTCTCTCCTCATTTAAGTAATTAACTGTGATTCAGAATATCACAGAGTTTCACATCCTCACTAAAGATTCACTCAAATCACTCGAGGTGTTTAAGGACAATAAATGAAGCACTCAATAGTCAATAATGAAAATTTATTACCATAAGCTTGCATGAAAATCAAATCTCCACCACTATAATTTAAAATGATACATCAATCAAAAGGTCTTTAGAGGGTTGTAATGAGGTTTGGTTAAGGGGTGTGGTTACAAGCTGAAAGAAAGGGTTAGAATCAAGATTGAATTGAAAATTTGCCTAACTAGAAAAAGGGTTGACCAACACTTACGTACAACAGGCCTTCTTTTCAGATTATGAGATTACTAATGTGTATACTTTTTTTTAAGAACAAGTTAAATTACAAAGTTGAATAAAACATAGCTAAGCAACTATTTCAATTCAAATCTCGACAAAAATGGGGCTTAAATTAATTTAGGGGATTTCAACAATAATGGGTTAAAGGTTAATATTAAAGGTAATACAAGAAATGGCTTGTTAGGTTCAAGGGGGTTCACTAAGGGTTAATTGTGGAGGTAGGCTTTTCATGGCATGAGTGAGTTAATCCTAAGTGCCTTAATCATTTTGACATATCAAATCAAATGGTGTGGTCTTGACATGCATAATCAAGCAAGTTCTAGAATAATAGTTCAATACTGACGCACTCAAAGCAATAATAAAAGTGAGCATGAAACAATTAATAGATGCTCAAAAGGATCAAAAATCTCACAAAAATTATGGCTTTTTGATGTGTAAAACTTGTGAATCCCAACTCAAAGTAATACCAAAACTTTGGGGAAACAACCTAAGATTTAAATTCTTAAAAATCAACTTATCATGCTTGATTCTCTAATGTCTTGAGGTTTAAAAAATCAATGCATAAATGCCTATGTTTTAATTCAAGATATATCAATCGAAATCATAAATCAATCAAAATTTATCCTAAATATGATATGAGAGCTTTTCAAGAGAACAAGGCAGTCATTCAGGGATTTTTCTGATAATGAAATAAATACCCCCCACACTTAAGATGTACATTGCCCTAAATATACATACATAGATATTAGAGTATAAAAAGAAGATAGGGAGAGAAGTGAAACTTCCTGTATGATGAATTCCTCGAACTGGAGTTCTGGAGAGTAATCAGTTCGAGAGTGGAGGAGGATACTCTGGCGGTCGTAGAGGTTCATTAGGCCATAAGTCCTGCACCAAAAGGATATTATCTCTAGTGGTAGCTATGGTCGTGGGCGAGCAGGACATGGCAGTCGTGGAGAACATTTCTCGGTGGAGTTTTAGTTCCTATGTGATGATGAGCTTAAGAGCTCTATATAACCGTAATAACATCAGGAACTTTTTAGGGGATATTAGGAAGAATAATTACTCAAAAAGAAATAACCGAAATTAATAATTAAAAATAAAATTTCTACAACCTAATAAAAATAAAAAGTAGTTTTAATAAAAATTAAAAACATAAAATAATAAATAAATGTTTTAAACATCTTCATCACTGGATGGTTCGCGAGGTGGGACTGGCGATGAGATGTGGAGGTGCTGACAAATCTGCTGTAGAGTAGCATCAATGTTGTCAAATCATTGAAAACACTGCTGCTTGAATCTAGTGAGGCATTCAGAGATGTCAGCATATGAAGCCGCCGCATGAACTAGACGAGAGGGTGGTGGTGGCTGAGTCGGTGGGTCCTCGTGCTGTGGGAGGACATCATCAGGAATGTCCTCGTAGGCCTCCTCCTCGGTAGATTGGGCGAGACGATACTGGGGAGGGTAGGTTCCTCGGCACCTCTCGATCATCCTCATGCTAAGCATGCTTGAGATGCCTTGTGGAGACATCTGGCCGATGAGGATGAAGGATGATTCTTGGGCTGCGGTGTTGAAGAGCCCGAAGTGTCGCGCCAGTCGAGCCACGTAGGGGCCAATAGAGATGACCCCCTTCCGATGCCGCTCCATCTGGTGCTGAATCCCGAGGGCAATGAAATAGGCAAGGTCGATGACGTGCCCGTGTGACATACACCATAAAAAGTAGGCATCGTGAGTGTTAATGACGCCAGTACTCTCTCGCCTCCCTGTAATTGTGTGAGCCAAAATAACGTGTAGGTACCTCAGGGATGGTGGGAGAACTGATGCCTTGGAGCGGCTAGGATTGTAGGAGGTTGCGTCAGGGGCCAAAGTGTGCTAGCACTTCGAGAGAGAGAAATGTATCTAGCGAGTGAGAGTATCTAAGTCATTCTCTTCCTTGAACTTCTCCGTATATAAACCCAATGCCGTACCGAATTTTGGGACGCTGAGCTGGTGGACTAATCCGCCTAGGCAAAATTGCACTATGCCGGGATCATCATAGTTCGTCATTACGGTCTGGAGATGAAATGTGGAGCATAGTTCCATCGTGAGCTCGAGGTATGTTGGTTCGATGATCCCAAAGAACAACTCCGAAGGGTCGGTGGTTAAGAGGGCCTGAATCGCATCAGCCAACTGAACTTGTTCTACGGCAGCCCAGTTGATGCAACATCCTGTAATTAAAGGTCGAGCCCGAATTATTTGGAAAAGTTCTTCGTGGGGCCCTCAAGGAAACTGAAGGAGGGGGTGACGAATTTCCACAGTTGGACCCGCAGAAGTTGACGCTCCCTTCCGTTTCTTGGAAGCAGGGACAGTAGCCTTCTTTCCTCGTGAAGACAACATTAAAAGTCTGTTATATAAAGAATAATAATAATAGGTAAACGAATTCGAAGAAGTAAAAAGTCATGAATTTGAACTAACTATTTTAGCCAAGACTACTAATATGAAGCAAACTCAACCAAAATAACAATAAGAATGAGAATAGAAATGTAATGGGTATGAGGTTTTTCTAATATCAATTTAACACGAAATTTATGATAACTAACCTAGGAATGCAAATTAAATGATAGACATTGACATGGTAATAGCATGAGAAGAAGCATAGAAATGTCATGACTAACCTAAGAATGCAAATTAAATGATAGAATAATGAGAAAAATGAAGAATAGTTCAACAGATATGAAGATTATGTTGATACTAAGCATTAGAAATAAGTAAAATAGAAGTGAAAGGAGTAAACAAACGCTAGAGGGGAGAGATTGAGCGTAAAAAATAGAGTGGGAAGCGGCGCACAGGCGTGGCAGCGAGGCCGTGTGAAGTTGCAACGGCTAGGGTTAGGGTTTTTGAATGGGGAAGAAAGTGAATAGTGCAGGGTATTTATAGATTTTGGGCCACACGGCCAGGGTACACGCCCGTGTTCCCCAATTTCAGCCCGAGTGATTCGCGAATTTCGAATTTGGGCGCGTTTGATATTTAGTACACGCCCGTGTTCCTTGGGCGTGTGGGTGCACACGGCCGTGTCACACGGTCATGTCTAGCGTTGTTCACTTCTCCCATGCCCGTGTGGGTAATCCCCACGGCCGTGTCAATCTAACAGGTTTGACCACGGGTGTTAGACACGGGCGTGTCGCACGCCCGTGCTAGTGTCTCAGTTTCAACCTTGGGTCTTCCACACGGGCGTGTGACACACCAGTGTAGTTTTGGCAGGCTCGACCACGGTCATGTCGCACAACCGTGGTGTTTTATCGTAGCCCGTGTTTGGGGAATTCCTTGCCTTATTTTCACACGACCATAAGCATGCCCGTGTGCTTGGCCGTGTCTCTGTGGAAAACCTGTATTTAAGAGCTCCGTTAGTAAGTTAGGTGTTGAAGACTAAATTTTAAAAGAAGTTAATACAGTCTAAGCTCGACTTACCTCTCCGTTGAATGATCATGGTGGTTCGAATAGTTTATATTCCTCATTCCTGCTATCAATCTTAAAATAAGGTTTTAAACGGGTGTTGTTTACCTTAAAAGTGTCGAACTTAGGATGACTCACTCCACCGTATCGAATGGAAAAATGCTGAGTACCGTAAGAGGAATTTCTTCATTAAGTGTGGTAGTGACAATGTGGGGATCTGCGGCATTTAAGAAGACTTTATCTCCAACTGTAAGTTGATTTGGAGAGGTATCAAGCTCATTCTGGCGTAGTTTCAATTTATCGTGTGTTCTCGATTTATGTGTTCACCATTCATCTAGCTCCTTTATTTGCAGCCTTCATTCTTCATGAATAAATCCTTTACTATTGTTTGAGAGTAGCTCATGTACTTCCTTCAGACATATCTCCTGAAAAGTGGGTTGTATCATATGGTCAGTTTTAAGAGAATAGGTTAAACGATCACCTTCAATTTTTGATGTGTTGTCAGAATTGTGAGCTTGAAGGATGAGTGTTTCGTCTCCTATGCGAAGCGTGAGCTCACCTGTGCCAGCATCAATAATTGTTTTAGTAGTTGCTAAAAAAGGCCTTCGTAGAATTAAATGGGTGTTGCTATCCTCCTCTATGTCTAAAACAATGAAGTCAATGGGAAATATAAATTTATCAATTTTGACTAGCACAACTTCAATAATACACCTAGGAAATCTTATAGTTTTATCTGCTAGTTGAATGCTCATTCTAGTCTGTTTAGGTTTCCTAAGACCTAGTTGCTTAAACATTTTATAAGGCATGACGTTGATACTAGCCCCTAAATCAGCTAATGCATTATTAACATCTAAACTACCAATTAAGTAAGGAATTGTAAAACTCTCTAGATCTTTTAGTTTGTTCGGTAGCTTATTTTTCAGAATAGTTGAGAACACTGCGTTTAGCTCTACATGCGATGCCTCGTCCAACTTCCGCTTATTTTCTAAAAGCTCTTTTAAAAATTTCATTGCATTTGGCATCTGTGATAGGGCTTCAATAAACGGTAAGTTAATATGTAATTTTTTAAGAGTTTAAGGAATTTACCAAATTGTTAATCTGAGCCGTCTTTCCTTGTCGCGTTGGGGTATGGCACACGAGGTTTATATTCGACATTCACTATTTTTTTTTAATTGTTATCTACCTCACCTTGACCTTTGCTTACCATAGTTTCTTGCCTCGGTTCTGGTTCAGGCTCAACAACTCCTTCTTCATCTTGAATATTAATTGTGTTGAGCTATTCCCTTGGGTTGGGTTCAGTATTACTTGGAAAGCTACCTTGTGGTCGTTCGGAGATTAATTTGGAAAGCTGACCTATCTGAGTTTCGAGCCCTTAGGTCGACGCTTGTTGATTTTTAAGTGCTGTCTCAGTGTTCTAAAAATGAGTTTCTGACACCGATATAAACTTTGAAAGTATCTCTTCAAGGTTCGGCTTCTTTTCTTGGTGGTAGGGTGGTTGTTGGTAGCCTGGAGGTGGTTGTGGTCTTTGATTTCCTTGAACGCTCCACAAGAAATTGGGGTGGTTCCTCCAACCTGTATTGTAAGTGTTACTATATGTATTGTTTTGAGGTCGAAGATTATTACCCATGTAGTTTAATTGCTCGTTATCCATGTTGTGGCCATAAGGTTGGTATTCCGAATGGCTTGTTCCACCTCCACTTGCTTTGCACTGCATTACTGGGTGAACCTGTGAAGAACTAAGAAAACCATCAATCTTTTTATTTAAGAGTTCTACCTGATTAGAGAGCATGGTGATCGAATCGACGTTATAAACGCTGGCTATTTTCGTTGGCTTTGTCCTCATGACTTGCTACTGATAGTTATTCAGTGAAATCTCCTCAATAAACTTATAGGCATCTTCAGGTGTTTTATTATTGATGGTTCGGCCAGCAGCTGCGTCAACCATTTATCGAGTCGAAGGATTCAGACCATTGTGGAATGTTTGTACTTGGAGCGAAAGCTGTAACCCATGGTGAGGGCACCTTTTCAAAAGGTCATTGTTTCTCTCCCATGCATCGTAGAGTGTTTCTAAATCCATTTTCACAAAAGAAGAGATATCATTACGTAATTTAGCCATTTTAGCCGGCGAAAAATATTTTAGTAAAAATTTTTTGGTCATTTGTTCCCAAGTAGTAATTGACCCTCGTGGTAACGAGTTCAACCACTATTTAGCTTTGCTCTTCAATGAAAAAGGGAATAACCGAAAACGAATGGCATCATCAGAAACACCTTTAATTTTAAATGTATCGCATAGTTCTAAGAAGTTAGCTAAATGAGCGTTGGGATCCTCATCCTGCAAACCATAAAACTGAACAAATTGTTGTATCATTTGAATAGTGTTAGGTTTTAATTCAAAAGTATTTGCAGCTACAGTAGGTCTAACTATGCTCAATTCAGTTCCTGTTAAAGAAGGTTTAACATAATCATACATAGTGCGTGGAGCAAGATTTTGATTAAATGCAATTGCAGGAGGTAGCTGATTGCCTTGGTTTTCATCCATCTCTTCGGTTAGGGGTTGAGTATCGTCTTCTTGCTCGTTCTCTGTGTATCTTAAGCTTCGTCTTATTTCTCTTTGATTTCTGCGAACTGTATGATCGATTTCTTCGTCAAAAAGTAATGGTCCTGACAGGTTTCTTCTAGTCATAAACTATAAAAACCTGCCAAGAGAAGGAAAAAGTAAATTAATAAATAATAATAATAATAATAAAATTAAATTAAATTAAATTGTAAGAAAAATAAATGGCTAAAGTAATAAAAATTGAGCGTTCCTAATATCTTAGTTCCCCGGCAACGGCGCCAAAAACTTGATCGCGTGATTTCGTGATAGGTTTTAAATATTTATAATTACTCGTTCTTGAACTAACTATTATCGCGATGTAGGCAAGTGTACCTATCGAATAGTAGTATAGTTTTAGCAAGACCGGATTGTCGAACCCAAAGAACTAAAAGTATTAGTAATGACTGTCTTTTTATTATCTGGCCTAAGAATAAAGAGGTTTTGTTTTAATTAACTAATTATCTAAACTAAGAATGCACATAGAATAGAATTGGGGAATTGCTTTTGGGAAAATCGATTGAATGAAGACAATAGCTAAGGAAAAATCCACCTAGACTGTACTTGTCATTCTGGCTCCGAATCGGACGATTTATTCATTTAACTTGTTCCGTAGAGATCCCTAAGTTATGTTCTTATCCCTATTCAAGACTAATAACGTATAATCCCTAGATTGAATAACCGAGACTTTTCTCTAATTAACACTCTACGGTTGCATTAACTCGATCTATGGATCCCTTTATTAGGTTTCACTTTAATCCAGCAAAATCTTGTCAGCCTATGTCTAGGCGCGCAATCAACTCCGCGTAATTATGAAAAATGTACTCTTAGACAGGGTCTATTCCTCCTTTGAATAAGAGGTTATCTTGAATCAGTATTTTGGGATATCAAAACAAGATTTAAGAACACATAATTAAGAACAAGTTAGATATTTATCATACGATTCAGGAAATAATAACAAGATTCGTCTTAAGTTTCATTCCCCTTAGGTATTTAGGGGATTTAGTTCATAACTAAATAAGAAAACATCTCAGAATAATAAAGAATACAAAACATAAAGAAAACTCAAAACTCCTGAAGGGGAATTGAGGAGAGATCTTCAGTCTTGATGATGAATCCAGCTTCTGAAATGAATCAATCGGCTTTCTTGGAGTAATTCCTTACCCCCTACTCCCTCACTCCTTTTCTTCCTCCTCTAAGGTGTAGTTATAGGCTTTGGAATGCCTAAAAGCACTCAAAATTAGCCTTTTCCGAATTGGACTCAACTTGGGCTCGGCAGGGAAACGCCCGTGTGCGATTACTTCAGGCCTTGCTCGAGCCTGCCAAATTGACATGGCCGTGTGGTCTGCCCGTGTGAAGAGGTCCAGACCGTGTTGATTTCGTACTTTGGCCCATTTTCTCCGTTTTTGGCCCGTTTCTCGTTCCTTTCGCTCTCCTATGCTCTTCTAAGTGTAAAACATGAAATTAAAGCATTAGGAGCATCGAATTCACCAATTCTAATGGAAAATCATCCATAAAATGCGTTAAACATGGGGTAAAAATATGTATAAATTACGGTTTATCAGCTACCAGGTTTGATTCTTCTCAATCATGCTGATTTCATCAGCCATTGCCTATTTTCAGCCTTGATGAGCTTCAGCCTCTTCAAAGCTGCATGGTTCAACAGTAGCCACTTGAGCTCTTTCATAAATCTCAGCCAATGGTCTAGTGCCCCTAACTGGTTCATGATCAACGTCCATTTCAAGACCATCTTGATCAGCTTCAGCTTGATTTGTTGCAAAATCTTCAGAGACTACCTCTGGTTCATTCTTCTCTCAATTCCAGGCTGATTTCTCATCGAACACTACATCTCTGCTCGCAAGCACTTTGTTGCATGAAGGATCCAGGATTCTGTAGCCCTTCTTGACACTGCTATAGCCCACCAAGATGCCAGGTTGAGCCTTCATGGCTAGCTTGTCTATTTTTACTGCTGGAACATGAGCATAGCAAATGCATCCAAAGACTCTTAGGTGAGGTAGTGATGGTTTGAACCCAAACCAGGCCACAAACGGAGTTTTCTAAGCCAAAGCCTTGGTTGGGATCCTATTTTGGAGGTAAATAGCAGTGTTAACTGCTTCTGCCCAAAATGTCTTAGGCAAATCTCGTTCAAACATTAGGCACCTGGCCTTATCCATCAGGCTTCTATTCTTTCTTTCACTTACACCATTCTGTTGAGGTGTATAAGCGCAGGTAAGCTGATGCTTGATGCCTGCTTCATCACAAAACCTTTGAAACCCAGATGAAGTATACTCAGTCCCATTATCAGACCTCAATGTCTTCAACTTGTAACCTATTTCAGTTTCTGCTGCAGCCTTGAACTTCCAGAATATTGAAGCCACTTCTGATTTTTATTTTAAAAAATAAATCTAGTAATATCTCGAGTAATCATCAATGAATAAGATGAAATACCTACTGTCATTTAGAGAAGGAGTCTTCATTGGACCATACACATTAGTGTGTACAAGTTGCAGTATTTTAGAAGCTCTCCAGCCTTTGTTTGTAGGAAATGGTAGTCTAGCTTATTTTCCTAGCTGACATACTCCACAAACTTCTTCTTTTTCAACTAAGTTAGTGAAGTTTTCAACCAAATCTTATTTGGTTAGTTGAGTCATTGAGTTGTAGTTGACATGGCCAAGTCTTTTATGCCACAGCTTGGATTCATCTTGAACAGCTGTGTAGGCACTGTCCGAGCCCTTGCTCCAGTCTACAACAAAGCTTATGTCAGCTATGGCCACTGACATGAGCTTGGATCCACTTGGATCACTGATCTGGCATTCCTTGTCTTTGAACACCACAGAGTAGACCTTTTCTAGGAACTGAGCTATACTGAGCAGGTTTCTATCAATTTCAAGCACTAACAGGACATTTGAAATAAGTTTAGTACTTGTAGGAGTGTCAATCAGTACATCTCATTTGCCTTCTACTTTGATGAAGTGTCCATTTCCAACCTTCACCTTTGTTTGAAACTTCTGTCTATTGACTTGAAAACAGCAGCATCATGAGTCATATGATTTGTGCAACTACTGTCTATCAGCCATCCCTTTGTGGTTTCTTCTTTTGCAACTGAGCAAGAGACTGCAAAAACTTGCTCTTCTTAATCACTGCCTTCTTCTGCCACTCGAGCTTCAGCTCTTCGCTGTTGAAATTGTTTTTGTCTCTGCTTGCCTTTGGTTTTGCAGACTTTTTCAGCATGGCCTATCTTTTTGCAAAATTTGCATTGCACATCAGGTCTGAACCAACATACTTCACCCGGATAACTTAGCCTTATGCAGTGTGGGCAAGGTGGATATCTTCTTGCACCATCTGACTTTGGCTTGTCTGACCAGGTTTTCTTCCCCTTGTATATAGAGGAGTTTGAGGCTGGTCTGCTTTTGGCTTGGAAGGTACCTTCTTGATGCTTTTCCAACCTACTAGCTCTCCTTTTCTCTTGAGCATAAAGGGCATTAATCAGCTCTGTTAATGAGAAGCTAGTCAGATCTCTTGAGTCTTCAAGGGATGATATCTTTGCCTCATACCTTTCAAGAAAGGTTGAGATCACCTTCTCCACAATTCTTACTTCACTAAACTATTCTCCAAGTAGCCTTATGCTGTTTACCACAGCCATGATTCTGTCTGAGTATTGCTTCACTGTTTCTTCCTCCTTTATCGTCAAGTTTTCAAAATCTCTTCTCAAATTTAGTAGTTGTTTCTGTCTTGTTCTTTTAGTCCCTTAGAACCCCTCCTTCAACTTATCCCAGGCCTGCTTTGGTGACTCACAAGCCATGATTCTTGTGAAAATCACATCAGACACACTGTTCATGATGCATGACATGGCTTTCTGCCTTTTGGTTCTTTCATCAGAATGCTGCCTCATTTGAGTCACTGTTGGATTGGCTCTAAGAGGTGTTGGTTCAACATCTGAGTTGACAACCTCCTACAAATCGAAAGCCTGCAGGTAGGTCTTCATTTTCACTATCCAAATGTGGTAGCCCTCTCCATTAAAGACTGGTGGTGCAGCTGGTGAAAAACTTGAGGAAGACATGGTTTTAAGGAATGAAAAAGTAACAGGTCCGCTAATAATTTGGCTCTAGATACCAATTGTTGTGTTTTTTAACATATTATCCGGAGGAAGTATGAAGCTCAGTCAGGAACTTAAGCAACAACGTAATAAATCCAGATAAAGAATGAAGAAAACTTGAAATTCAAGTCAGGAGATTTTGAGCAAATGAACAGAATCGGGCTTAAGGAACAAAAATGAAAACAAATAAAAGAGAAAGTATTTTTGGATGAAATTCTAATGAATTTTCATTAACATGAATGAAGGCTAAAAGCCAATATATATACCAGACATTTAGCTGGTTAAAGCAAAGCAAATTGTCACCTAACATTACCTAATACCACTAAGTAACATTGGACCTTAAAAAAAATTGCTTGCACACATAGGCATATTGATTTATCAATCTACCAGCACCTAATTATATCAAATATGTCACCTACTTAGTTCAAATCTGACTAAATTACAAAACAATATTTAAGGTAACGAAACGGAATGAAATACAATAGTAGTATTGTGCTTCAGCAGCTGCATGCATACTTCATGTGCTGTAAGTGCGGCTTGATCTGCTTCTTCATACTTCATCCCCATAACTTATGTTGCATGGTCTGCTCCTTGGTTGCTTTATCTGTTGCATGCAGGCCAACTTCAATAGAGCTTTAGTGATATAAAATTTTTGCTTAAATTGTTTGTGTGATTCGATGTTCATCAACCTCAATTTGGAGAAAAAAACATATTTTTCCCTTTTGGCTGAAATTGTTACTCATACAAATGAAATACAAGATAGTCGAGTTCATACAGAAAAAAAATTCTAATTTAACTGATATATTAATTCATTCAAAACTGCATGCACAAATTATGTAAAATTGGTTCATGACACTTAAATGATGTAAAACTCATTTTCATTTGGTAGTTCCTTAGGTTTTTTTTACACATTACTTACTTCTTCTACCATGACTCTTTATTATTTACTTCTTCTTCCATGACTCTTTTAATCTCTTAAATTAAAGTAAAAATATATAATAATAAAAAAACATATTCAAACTCACACTTTTTTATTACTGGTTTCAATTGAACTTAAACTCAATTGATATACCATATTTGACATTTTTTCAATGTAGCGAAATACCCACAATAATTGCACCGACTTGATATTGGTTACGCTCAATTGATGGACAGCTATTCCTTCGCATCATCGACAAAGGCAGAAAATTTTGTAAGACTCGAAATTAAATTATAATTATATTTTATTAATTTAAAATTTTAAATAATTTAAATGAAAAAAATTATTTAAACATGTTATGTGATGTTATTCCGTTTTATGATCTAATGAAACTACGAAAGAAACTCAAAGTTTCAACTTCCAGGTCGTCTCCTTTCATTTTATTTCTTTCATATTTTATGAAATATGAATATCATTTGACTAATACGTTTTTCATTGATGATCCTTAGAAATCCTTAGTTGGGTTTGAAACCACATGAATCCGACAAGTCATTACAACTAATAACTATAACTACAAGCTACATGGGTATACTTTCATAGCTTCATCCTAAGGCACTATCTGGTGTTGGAACATATGTTGTCAAGTTGCATGATGAAGGTGGTAAAAAACTTTCAACACTAGGAGTTTTAGGAGGTAGCTAATTAACATCCATTGATAACCTGCATTATATCAGAAGAGTTATGACTCGTAACATTTGAATATAATATAATATAATTTTAAAGGTGAGCATTGGACCAAATCTATTAAAAAATTTACGAGTTAGTCGAGTTAACAAGTCCTATTTTATCACCTAACTCAATTTAAAATTTTTTCGAGTCCAGACGACTGAAATGAAATTCAAATTGAGTCGAATCGAATGAATTTATTCAAGCTAAATTAAAAAACGTTAAATATGCCAAATTAAAAATATTTGTTACAATATAACTAATTTCATGTTAGAAGACATAAATTTAAAATCATATATATTTAAAAATTCTTTTACACCAAAATAAGAGTATGACATAAACTTGAGTTGGTAATTTACTTGTTTGAATTTTTTGGAATTTTTTTTAAAAAAAAATTAACTTTTTTATATTTTCTTTAGATCTTTTAAGAAAATTTTAAATTTTAAAAATTATTTTTATTATTTTTTGAATTTTTTGTTGAAAGAAACTAATTTGTTCATTTTCAAAATTGACAAGGACTAAAGAGGTATTTACACTAATATATTAGTTATCAAGTTATTCCAATTATAAAATTCAACTCAACTCAAACTTAATAACCTAAATTACTTATTTTAATTAGCTTAAAAATTTTGAATATGATTAACTTAAAATTAAATTATTTATTTTTTCGAGTAAATCAAATCTTACTTACTCATGTAATATATATATATCTTTAAATAGATGTATGTATGTAAGTTATAGATTATATTGAGAAAAGTTGAAAAGAAAGGAGTTATAAAAATAAATGTGTTATATCCTTATAACATAAATCACTAATAGCAAAATCTGAAACTTTTTATAACAAGTTAAATTTATATGTTTAACACACCCAATTTCGGTAATTTTTACTATTGAATTTGTAATTTTTATTTAACTTTATCAGGTACACAGTTGGAGCATAAAAATTCAAGTTAACAAGCAAATTGAGCTAAATTGAAGCACAAACAATAAAAAAGGGCCGAATTGAAATTTTGGGAAATTTATGGCTAATTAGATTTTTTATTTCACTTTGTAAAGGCTATATTTAGAAAAAAAATCTAATATAAAAGCTGATTTTATATGGTGAGTGCTGAAAAATTTGAGTGGAGACGATAGAACCGGAGACTTGTATGGAAATAAACAATAGACTTCAAGGCACGAGTGACGCTTTCCAAAGAGAACTATTTGCCCCCATACAAAGTTGCTAGAGGGTTAAGACAAAGGTCCTCCCGAGATACAACGAAGTATTGAATTTACTTTGATTAGCAAAATCGAGGAATTCCCTAACTATTACTCTAGTTTTTGAAAATAAGATTGATTGTAATTATATCTTTGTGAGCACCATAATGTCTCTACTTATATGCATTCAATGAATACAATTTGAAGAGCCACAACCCTTCATATTGGACATACTCCTTGGGAGAAACCTATCCCATAGAGATGTATTTATTGGATGATAAATCATCACTTTTAATTTGAATAATGCTTATGAATAATTAAATTTGTAAGATGATAAATCATCACTTTTGACTAGTGCTGATATTAATTTGCAATCTATTCTTAGTGGGTTGTTAGATGAATTAGGCTAAATTTAGCATATGAAATGTATATAAATACCTTATATTGTGGCTCAAAATTGAATAAAAACAATTTATTCCTTTTCTCTTTCTTGCGTCTGTAGCAACTTTGTGAGCAATTTACCATTTCATTTTATTTTCCTTATTTCTTACACTATTGGTTCAATTGCTCCCTAAGTCCTCTCTCCTTCTCATCCTCCATCATCACCATTAAATTCCTTCCCATAAATCAACAGAGCATGATTAGTTTCATGCTTAACTAATTTTTTTTTAGCTTTAGCCTAGTTATTATTTCGAAAATAAATCGTGAGATATGAGCCCACACTAAAAAATCTTTTAACACAGTATTCATTATTTCTCTGATATATGGGATAATCACAATCATCCCTTAAAGTTGATTCAATTTCAGCTCAAAGTGCATGTTGGGTGGGAGTTGTATTGGAGTACAGTTGGGAAAACGAGACGGTCATCTACCGAGTTTGAATTCTCACAAACAAGTTAGGATGTTCAATTGAAAAAAGCAAGTTGGATTCCATCAATGGAGATAGTGATCGAATTTAAACGACCCACGCAGTTGAGGCTATTAATTCGAGTTGAGCTTTTCTAGATCGCAAGGCTGCCGAGATCTTAAATTGTGGACGTATGTTATGTTTTTAAATAATCGGTAAGAGTTGGTTTGCAGGTCGTACTGGAACTAACTACACAAGGAAAAGTTTGTGATTGGGACGTCCTTGATCACTATAACCAACTAATCGTTTGGAAGGGAAAATCCATTTTTCAAGGATCGATTCAATTTCGGAGTGTACCGAGACTGAGGCTAAGCATTAATATATTTGATTCACCAATTTGATTTTATTTCCTTAATTTTATTTTGCAATCATAATTCTATTTTTATTTTATTTTATTTTATTTTTGTTTATTTTATTTTCTTTATCAACTAAACCACCTTTTGTATTTATTTTACAGCTCTGCACGCACAAGACGAGGGCACGACAACTGTCTAGACTCAGAAATATGGTCGCATAAATAGGAAAATTAGGAATCTCAGTCCCTGTGGAATCAACCCTACTACTCTATACTACTATTTAATTAAGTTAGAGCATAGGAAATTATATTTGGTTGTTTTGATGCCCATTGTAACACCCCTTAACCCTATCCCGTAGTCGGAACAGGATTACGGAGTATTACCGGTCACTACAGTTCGATTACAATTAATAGAGAAAGAAGTACAATTCAGTTCATAAAATATATCTTAATGTTCCTTTAATGGGCCCTCGAGACTTAAAATGTATGTTAGAACCAAATCGGAACTCAATCGGAAGCTTATAAAATTTTTCATAAAATTCTTAAAATTTCCCTTTTATGAACAGTACTACACGCATGTGTGGCTTATGTGACACGCTTGTGTGACCACACCGTGTGGCTCACACGGCCTGGACACGCCCGTGTCCTCTACCAGTGGAGCTCTCTAACTTTTGCCTATGAACAAATTAATTTCACACGGCCAAGACACACATCCGTGTGCTCAACTCGTGTGGCAATTTATTTTGTAGCATTTTAGGTGCAGAGGACACATGGCCTAACAACATGCCCGTGTGCAAGCCGTGTGTCTCACACGGTCTGGTCACACGCCCATGTGCCAGGCCGTATGGACTCAATAATGAACCTTTCAAACTTTACTAGCCAACCCTGCAAATTTCAAAGCACAACCAATACAAATACCAATACTAAATCAATCCAATACTTGACTTAAAACACTTATCATGTATCATTATCAATTATCAATTTACTTAATTGACTATTAATATCACAATGCAAAATAACACACTTAAGACATCCTAGGTACATGCCATTATCAACAAGTAACATGTTTTACCTTATTGAGTACGGGATCAGCCTAAGATGCTGATTCAACGGTCTGACCTTAACCTAACCTGCGCACGAAAACAAACCGTACGCTGAGTATGAACTCAGTGGTATTTCTATAATCCAAACACTTAATAATATAACATACACTTAAAACATATATTGATCATAAATATTCAATTATTCATTTCATGGGTAAATTCTTTATAACTCATTCAATTCTTATCATCTATTAATCCGATTGGCTTTCCAAAATAAATTCATATATCACTTGAACAATAATATTTCCCATTCATTAATTCAGAGATACTTAATTCATATGTTTCAATCATTCTTCAGTTCACTATTTTGTAACATTAAATAATATTAAACTATCACATTTCAATTAGTATTCTGTACTTATCCATTTCGGTAACAGTCAGTACTTTTTAATATCAATCAATTTATCATTATCATTTAATAGCAATCAGTTAATCTTTATTGTTCAGTATCAGTCAGTCATTAGTAATAATCAGTAATTCGGTAACAGTCAAATATTCAGCAGCAGACAATTATTCAGTACCTTTATTTACTCCTATTAACATGACTCGGACCTGGACGGATACACGGATCCAACCCACACATCGGGATAGCATACAGTGTTTCATCGGCTAGAGCCGGAATACACCGTAACGATAACAGTAACAGTAGCAGTACACAGAGTACCTCATCAGAACAAATCCGGAACAGTAACAGTAACAATAAGGTACGGAGTACCTCTTCGGAACGAATACGGAACAATAACAGTAAGGCGACACGTATAGTGTCTCATCGACACAAAGTCGGAATATCCCTGAACACTTCCAATCCTATGGCATGACAACTAAATCCGACTAGCCCGACACTATTAATAGGGTTTTACAGTAAACTTTCTGTTTTAGCCAGTACATATTTCAGTTATTCATATATATTTTCAATTCAATATATTTCAATTCACTTTACATTAACAAATGTTCAAATTTCACAATAATCATATATTTTCATATCAATTTCATCATTTTTCCCAAATCAATATATTTTCAATATAACATACATTCATATTCAATACCACATCCAATATATATATTCATATAAATTCAATAAATTTAACATATTCCGATTAACCCATTTCAATCTTAAAACACAATAATTCTTACCTTAACATTTGCCATATACTTTAAATAAAAAAAATATGAGAATCAATAACTAAGTTCGGATTATAGAAATACAAACCGTGAATTTTTCTCGAGTTTACTCCTCGTCCACTTTTTTCTTTTCCTTTCTTCATGGATGCCTCGGGTGCGATGTTAGCTATGAAAAATTAAGATAATTTATACTATTAATACAACACTAATTTACATTGAATAATTGAATTTTTATTCAATTTCTACCTTATTTTCAATTTGAGCCTAATTAAGTTCACCTACTTTTCTAACTCAATTTTCTATCATATTCAACATAAATATCCAATGTTCATGATAAAACCTTAATTTAAAATTTCTTTCAATTTAATCTCTCAATCACAAAACTTATAGCTTCTTTTACAATTTAACCCATTTGTCAATCTTAACTTGAAATTCATTCAATTTAAATCCCTAATTCAACAATTTATCCAACATGAACTATGTTCAAAAACTTTAAAACTTCCAAAACCTTAATTTAATTTCATCAAAACTTTGTTCTAAAGCTTTTAAAACATCAAAATTAAGAGAAAAGGACTTGATTGACTTACCTATTAAATTTAAAGCTTCAAAACCTTAATTCTCCCTTTTCTCCATTTCTTTCTTTCTTTCTCCTCTGTTCTTCTCTTCTTTGTTTCTCTTTTTTTTTTATTTCTTTTATTTCTTTTACTTTATATATATATAATATGATAACAATAATAATATCTATAATAAATATCTATTTAATAACAAGTATTTATTTTACATTTGTATCCATATATATTTTTACATTTGTATATCATCATTACCATGCATTTGTCTTTCTTCTTCTTCTTTTTTTTTAATTATTTACTTTATTTAATTAATATAAAATAATATTAATACAATAATATTTGCTTAAATAATAAGTAAATACATACATGTATTACAAATGTATGTATAATATTTATTACACATGTATTTTATTTTTACCACACACTTGACACTCATTTTGGCTTATTTATTTATTTAGTCCCTTTAATTTTCTTTATTCTATAATTAAACTTTCACACTATATTCAATTTAATCATTTTATCCAATTATCCTTAATTTAAGCTAATTTACTTCATTAAACTCTAATTAACTACCCACTTAACTTCGTAATATTTTTAATAAATATTTATGAATCCATTTTTCAGAAATTGAGACCCGAAAATACACTTTTCCGATAACCATAAAATTCAAGTCGTTACACCCATCAAATTTTGGCGCCATTGCCGTGGATTGAAAATTATTCTAATTTTCATTTATTTTACTTATGACCAGGTCAAAACTAGGAACCTTAGAGTTTGAACTAGAAATCGAGAAATTAGCTCGAACACTTCGAAAAGAAGCTATTCGGTGCAAAAAACAACCGCAAGTGAGAGAGGTCGAATACAAAATATTATCTTACACATAAGCAATAAACGATACACTCAATGAATCAAAAGAAATGGAAAATCAAACCATTCGACAACTCGCTACAGCACCAGATGAGCAATAACCGTTGTGCATAACTTATCTAACAGGAGGAAAACCATTTGAATTAAAGTCGTGTTTAATTCATTTATTGCCCACTTTCTGTGGTTTGAAAAAAAAAAGAACCCCCACGCTCATCTTAATGAATTCCACATGGTTTACTTAAGAATGAAACCACAGGGAGTAACCAAGGATCAAATTAAACTCCGAGCTTTTCCTTTTTCGTTAGCCGACTCTGCTAGAGAATGACTATTTTATTTACCTTTAGGATCTGTTAATACATGGTCTGATATGTCTCGTTTGTTTCTTGACAAGCTCTTCCCAACAGCTCGATCAGCCAAATTAAGAAAAAGTATTGTCGGAATACAACAAAATGAGACTAAATCACTTTATGACTATTAGGAGCGATACAAGAAGTTGTGTACAAGTTGCCTACAATATGGCCTAACTAAACAATCACTTCTTCAATATTTCTATGAGGGGTTACTCCTTATGGAAATGAAGATGATTGATGTAGCTAGTGGAGGGACACTTATTAACATGACTCTTCAAAGAGCAATGGAATTAATTTTGACCATGGGTGCGAATTCTCAACAGTATCGACCAACTACAGAACCCACAAGAAGGGTCTTGAGCTAAATACTCCGTCCTTAGTAGATAAGATTGACGAGCTCACTAATGTAGTTAAAATTTTGATTACAGGAAAAACAAACCTAGCTCGACTGTGTAGAATTTGCACCATGCTTGATCATCCAACCGACTTGATGCGTCGTTGAGAGCACCAAAAATATCATATCCCTATAAAATAATGAAAAAAATAGTATAAGAGAAGTAGGGTCAAATCCTCAGGGACTAGATTTGCACAAGTTCCTATTCCTCGAGATCCCAGATGGAGTCGTGCCCAAGAAAACCTACGTACCTAGAAAAAAACAAAAAAAAAAGAATTAAAAGTCTAACTGAATTGAAATTGATAAAATTAAAATTAAAATTGTAAAGATAAACAAAGTTGAGGAAAAAGAGTTTTTTTATGGATAGATTCCAACCTCCGGTTGTCTCTAGCCAACCGGCTCTTTTGTGGGACCGTCTTACAATAAATCATCACTTCTCAATAGTGATTGCCACTCCATTTTGTCTCTTGGGCTCAACAACCACTAACGTAGTAAGCTAATGAACCGACTATGCAACCTTCCCAAAACATACAAAGCGGCAGTTCTTTGTATAAGTTGAAAAGATCACCTTTGAAGGGACAGGACGAAAGCGTCAGCCCCGTAATACAGAGAAACGATGAATACTCGTTGAGAAGGCTAAGCGCGGATTCTAAGCCTCATGAAGCCTTTTTAAGGGATCTCGACAACCTTTGGCTAGATAAATTTAGTGGCTCATAATAAAAATAGAATTTTATTGAATAATATGAAAAGTACAAAGGCTAAGCTTTTTGGAAGAGGGAGTGTTTACAGAAAAGATGAGTAAAATTTATGTCACTCCATCCCCTATTTATAGTACTAGGAAATTTAGTTTATTCCTAATTAAATTCTAAAAGATAAATAAAGATCAATAGAGATTAAAGCTAAAATTAAATCTAAATAATAATCTTAACAATTGTCCTAATATAATTAAAATTTAAATAGAGTTTTGTGTTTATAAAATCTCTTCTTTGCACTTTTGCCCTCAAGTCTTCCATACTTTACATTTTCGGCACTACTTCTTTCCTACTTCCCATGTTGGCCCAATTTATTTTTAAATTAAAGCTTTTTGTCCCTAAATTTCCTTTTGCCTTCAATTTAGTCCCTACAAGATAAAAAAACCATAAATAGCTCAAATTAGTAGGATCATACTCAAAATAACTATGTAATTAATACATAAATATATGTCATTCTAGAGTATTATCAAATTCCCTCTACTTAGCCCATGCTTGTCCTCAAGTATGGTTCCTATCCACTGTGAATTTAGATTTTGCCACGAAAGAAATATCACTCCGAACTTTTATAAAAATTGGGCTTAATGCATATGAAAATAAAGAGAACATTTAGCTTGCTATAAGTAAATCTGAAAAAGTATTCCAATTTATTCACACAAAAATCAAAATCGACTTGGATCATTTTATGAAAATTAGGTAATTTACTAAACTTACCAAGACACCCTATTTGTTTCCACTCTTAGTCCCCAAATGCAATTTTATTATTAATACACTTTCTCTTTTTCTTTCTCTTCTTTTTTTTCTTTTTTTTTTTTGCTTAAGAATATATTGAACCTTTTGACGCGAAGAGAGATGACAGCCAAGCACCCCACCCCGGTTACTCAGCCCAACATACTCCTAATTTATCATATTTATATATGTTTTTTTTCTTAAGAATATATTGAACCTTTTGAGGCTAAGAGAGATGACAGCCAAGTACCCCCACCCCGGTTACTCAGCTCAACACATTCTTAAAAACTTTTTTTTGTTTAATTCTGGTTAGCAGAGTTTTACCTACCATGTCACCACAACTTTTTGACACGAAGTAGGATGACAACCCAAGCACCCTACCCCGGTTACTTAGCTAGTCAAGTTTTTAAGCTGCAATCATAATCATAGAGATATCAAAATTTATTATAATGAAACAGAAATTGTATTTTGAAGGACTAGGAAAAACAGTCAAGTGTCAAAAATAACTTTCAACAACTACCTAACAGTCATGAACATAATTTTAGCATGCAATTGTATTAAGTGTCCTCTTTGCATTTAGACTTAATCAATTTTACTATAAGCAAAATGTGGTTAACTCTATTAATCATAATTATTTTAGCTTAATAGAAATAAAACAGAGGAGACGAAATCAAACTAGAAAAATTATAATTAACTCAGTAGACAAGAATCATGCTTGCAGGTCAAACAGTGGGCAATTCTTGGTTAAAATCTTGGGCATTAAAAGAGGCAGAATATTCTAAAAAAATAAATGTGGGCAGAAACAAGCATAAGGCAGTAGCAACAGTAACACAACAGTAAAAATAATAGATAAAATGACAAAAATAATGAGGAATACTTCCCCCTACTTAAAATACATTGTCCTCGATTTGAAAGAAAAAGGAAAACAAATATGTGAAAGAAAAAGGTTTTAGGAAAACTCCCAATGTAGCCACTGTCGTTCTTGCATAGCTACAAGGAGGAGAAGGTTTGGCTTCACATAGAGAGAAAGGAGAGGAAGGCATTTATTGGCTAAGTTGACGTGTTAAGGCACCAAGAATCAACGTCGGCGGCTGTTGATAGCGAATGAGGATTCAGCAATGGCACCACTTCTAGCCCTAACCATGGTGGTGGAAAAAATCAGTGGTGGGAGTGAGGGAGAAGGGGGACGGCAGTTAAAGGGTTATTTGGGTGAAAATGGGGAAAAGTTTAGGGTTTGAAGGTGTAGAAAAAAGGGTGTTTGGCTGTAGGGTGGGTGTTTGGATGCAGGTTTTGGGTAAGCATAAAGCAGGGATATGCTATTCTTACTTGGAATAGGGATAGAATAAGGGATGTTTGTGAAAGCATGTCAATTCCTGAGTTTTTTCCTCACCGGTTTACCTAGACAGAAGAAGAGAAATTTATTAATATCCAAACAAAATAAAGTAATAAATAATAAAAGAAAAATAAAATTTGGGTTGCCTCTCAACAAGCGCTTGTTTAAGGTTGTTAGCTTGACACCTTAATTAGTATTGGGGTTGTTCTAGCTAAATTCTGTCATTCTTATAGGCTTGGAAATTCTCTTTTTTACTATATCCATCATATTTGGGTTCAATCGTCCTTGTGTCTTTTGCTTTGGTTTTGTTTTTTTCCTCGAAGAAAATATTATGTGTGCCTATGAAGGGGTTAATCCCTATTAAGTCAGCAATGGTCTCATTATTCTCTAAAAATGCGCATTTGAGATGCTCAGAAAGTGGTTTTAATTCCAAATCAGGTGCCTACACAATAGAAGGTAGAAGTTTAGTATCCATAGGAGCCAATAATTCATTAACAGTTTCACAAATAGATCCTGAATTGAAATTATCATCAAACAATGTTTCAAGTTTATCTTTATAAGGTGACTCAAAAGTTTCTTCTACTAATGAGTCAATTATGTCGACACTGTTTACGTTCAAGATTTCACTCAGGTGACTAATAGCGTCATAAACGTTAAACTTCATAATCTCCCCGTCAAACTCCATCGTGAGAGTTCCGCTACGCATGTCAATCTTAGTACTTGCAGTACTAAGGAAAGGTCGGCTTAACAAGTATCTGGAGATCTAAGAGTGTTATCCTCTTCCATTTTTATCACATAAAAGTCTGCATGAAATATAAGTTCGTTGACTTTCACCAATACGTCCTCGAAGACTTCTTCGGGATACACAATAGACATGTTTGCTAATTGAATGATAATACCAATTTTCATCAAAAAACCTGCATTAAGTGATTCATAAATAGAAAAATGCATTACATTTATGGAGTCCCCTAAATCATACATAGTTTTTTTAATTCCTAAGTGGCCTATTTTGCATGGTATTGCGAACATGCCCCTATCTTTGCATTTTGCTGGCATCTTCCTCTGTAACATCACGTATACATTCTCACCAACACTTACTCTTTCATTACCAATTAATTTTTGCTTGTTGGTGGAGAGTTCTTTGAGGAGCTTGGCATAATGCGAAATTTGTTTGATAACATCCAACAATGGTATGTTGATCTCGATGTTTCTGAATATTTCGAGGATCTATTTTTCCTCTTTACCTTTCCGATGTTAGTTCAATCGTCTTGGAAAAGGAGGTTGAATTATGGGCAATAGAGGTTTCGTTCGGACCTGACCATCGTTCTCGTGCTTTTCTTGGGCAGAATCTTGCCCAAAATTTCTGCCAGGAATTGGTTCCAGTTCTCTTCCACTTCGCAACGTCACTGCATTCATGTTTTGCTTCAGTTTGGTTTCGTATGTGACAGCAACTTTCCTTAAGAGTTCATTTTCTCAATTGATGTAGTCAACTCTCTTATAAACGCCTCAGTTTTCTGTTGAAAATTAAGCATATTAGCTACTAATTTATTGACCATGGTTTCTAGAGAAGTACTTGAATCTCGTGACTGTTGTGGAAACTGATTTTGGCATGGCTGGTTATGCTACAAGTTTAAGCCATAACTCAAGTTAGGATGGTCTTTCCATCCTGGGTTATATGTATTTGCATAAGTTTTATATCGTCTTTGGAGCGGTCTAGGAAAGTTTCCCACAGCATCAAAGTCGGCCATAGTATTGTCACACAAACTAGGGCATGCATCAATTGTATGTTCAAGTGTTGCACAAATTCCGTACAGTCGGGTTGGTTATGTTTTTACTGCAAAAAAAAATTCATGATATTAGTCAGTCGATCAATTTTATCTTGTAAAGCTGAAATACTTAGCTGGTGAACCCTTCTAGTGGGTTCAAGATTGGCTCAAAATTATTGAGTATTTATTGCCATCGTGGATATCAAGTCCATTGCCTGTTGGGGAGTCATGTTGACCAATGCTCCTCCACTGGCAGCATCCATCATGTTCATCTCTATGGGCTTTAAACCCTTATAGAAGTATTGGACTAGGGACTGTTCCATTATACCATGTTGTGGGCAACTTGTACACAACTTCTTAAATCACTCCTAATAGCCGTAAAGAGACTCTACTTTTTTTTGCCTTATCCCAACTATCTTCCTTCTTAACTCAGCTGCACGCGATGCTGGAAAAAACTTGTTGAGAAATAAACTAGAAAGATCAGTTCAAGTGGTAATAGATCAAGGGGTAGATAAAATAACCATTTCTAGTAGAATCTGCTAGGGAAAAAGGGAAAGCACACAATTTGATTTGATCCTCAGTTACACCTTGAGGTTTCATGCTAAGATAAACTATATGAAACTTTTTCAGATGTTTGTGGGGATTTTCGTTTTGCAATCTACAAAAAGTTGGCAGTAACTGGATTAATCTTGACTTTAGTTCAAAATTAGTATCTATAGTAGGATAGGCAATGCACAATGACGGTTGTTCTATAGGAACTTCAGCCAATTACTGAATCGTTTGAGTTATGGGTTGATGTGCTAGATTTGGGTTTTCGTTAACCCTAGCATTAACCACTTCTTCTGGTGGATCGACTTTTACTCTTTCACTTTCAAGTGTTTGAGTAGGGTTTTCGTTAACCATCGTCTTCTACTTCAATTTTCGATGGTGGCTTACTCTGAGTCCCAACCACCCTTGACTGTTTTTTCAATAGCTTTGTTTCCTTGCGATTAGCTCTCACGGTCTTCTCTATTTCTGAATAAAAAAAGAATACCTGAAGCAGATCTGGTCATAAGAAATAAAAGAAACAAGATTAGTACATTACCAGTCCTCGACAATGGCGCCAAAATTTGATACGTCGTTAAGAGCTCCAAAAATATCATATCCCTATAAAATAATGAAAAGAATAATATAAGGGAAGTAGGGTCAAATTCTCAGGGACTAGATTTGCACAAGTTCCTGTTCTTTGAGATCATGGACAGAGTCGTGCCCAAGAAAACCTGCGTACCTGAGAAAAAAATAACAAAATAACAAAATTAAAAGTGTGATTGAATTGAAATTGTGAAAATTAAAATTAAAATTGTAAATATAAAAAGAGTTGAGGAAAGAGAGTTTTTTTATAGAGAGATTCTAGCCTCCGGTTGTCTCGATCCGCCTTGGGTTTAATCTTCAGCTTTTAGGTGATCCTTCTCGAATAGCAAAAGCAGGTTATAGTGGAAGAGGACACCTACGACCACCAGCTCTACTTAGATTTTAGACTTACGATTTAAAGGAACCTGACTCTAGCCAACCGTCATTTTTGCGGGACCATCTTACACTAAATCATCAGTTCTCAATGGTGATTACCATGCCGTTTTGTCTCTTGGGCTCGACAACTACTGACGCAGTAAGCTAACGAACCGGCTGTGTAACCTTCCCAAAACATACAAAGTGATTATTCTTTGCACAAGCTGAAAAAATCACTTTTGAAGGGACATGGACGGAAGCGTCAGCCCCGTAATACGGAGAAATGATTAATACTTATTGAGAAGGCTAAGCTTGGATTCTAAGCCTCATGAAGCCTTTTTGGGGGATATCAACAACCTTTGGCTAGATAAATTTAATGGCTTATGCTTTTTAGGGAAAAAATAAACTTAATAAAAATGGAATTTTATTAAATAATATGAAAAGAACGAAGGCTAAGCTTTTTGGGAGAGGAAGTGTTTACAGAAAAGATGAGTGAAATTTGACTCTATTCCCTATTTATAGTACTAGGAAACTTAGTCTATCCCTAATTAAATTCTAAAAGATAAATAAATATAAATAAAGATAAAAGCTAAAATTAAATCTAAATAATAATCTTTACAATTATCCTAATATAATTAAAATTTAAATAGAGTCTTATGTTTATAAAATCTCTTCTTTGCACTTTTTCCCTCAAGTCTTCTATACTTTGCATTTTCGGCACCATTTCTTTCCTACTTTGCATGCTGGCCCATTTTATCTTTAAATTAAAGCTTTTTGCCCCTAAATTTCATTTTGCCTTCAATTTAGTCCTTACAAGATAAAAAACTATAAATAGCTCAAATTAGTAAGGTCATACTCAAAATAATATGTAATTAATACATAAAAACATGTCATTCTAAAGCATTATCACGACTCATGTCCGGTTTTACACAAGGACACAACAACATAAGTAGATGTCATTGGGAACTTCCTAGAGCCACCTCAAAGGTGTTATGATCCACAATCGAACACTTACAATGCAGGGTGGAGGGACCACTCAAATATGAGCTATGGTTTGAACCCTCGATACAATCAACTGTATCAACCAAGGCCATCTCCACCTGAACAGTATCAAACCCAAAAGTCATCTTTTGAAACCATAGTAGAGAGGTTAGTTGTTAGCACAAAAAAATTTCAACAAAAAAGTTCCAACAAAAGGCTAAAGTGCACTTTTAAGAAATATATTAGCAAATAAGTAAGCTTGTGCTTACAGTTAGTCATTTGGAGAGCCAAGGTAAATTGCCGTCTCAAATTGAGCTGAACCCATGACAAAATGTGAGTGTTGTAACCATAAAAGATAGAATAATTTTAGATCAGAATCTGGCACGAGTCATGATCACGATACTGAATGGGAAGAATAAAAACTTGAACCAACAAATCCCACAGAGTCGGCACCATTGAAACAATTTGTGGCACCACCCCCGTTCCCTAGAAATCTCGTTCAATGTAAAAGGGATCGAGAAGAAAAAGAGATCCTCGAAACATTTCGAAAGGTAAAAATTAATATCCCCGTACTCGATGCAATAAAGTAAGTTCCACACTATGTGAAATTCTTAAAAGAATTGTAACGCCCTAAATTTTGGGCCTAGAAGTTTTGGGTTTTGAGTGTAGGGATAGTGGGGAGGCTGCACACATAAGCTAAGTTGTGCAGTTTAGTGACAAGAATGGGCCTACTAGTCTAGTGGTTAAGGTGTGTGTTACTGTGTTGAAGGTCTGGAGTTTGAGTTACTGTGTGGGCGTTTTAGAAAACGTTTTAGTTATTTTTGTTTTAAGTTTAAGTTTAAGTTTAAGTAATTGTTTTATTAATTGTGATTAGGGATATTATCATTTATTTTGGTTATTATTCTATTTTATTTTATTTTATTCTCTTTGACTTTCTTTTACTTTGTACGTTAGTTTCTATTCTTTTCTTTTTGGGATTGGCTCTTATTTTCTTCTTCTCGTTTTTGAATCTGTAGTGTTGTGGGGTCGAAGGGCTTCAATTTTTCTGCTCCTCTGTCGTGTCTTCTTCGCCATCAAACAAGTGTGGGATTTAAACTATGACTACTTTCCCTTTTATTTTATGTAATTGTTTCAGCTTTTCTTGTCGGTATATTAAACCGTTGTTTTAGGATGTTAGTTGATGGAAGTGGTAAGAAATTGCTACTTTATGATGTACTATTGATAGGGAAAGGCTTACGGATCGTTTCGGAGGCTTAAGCGGTGGTTTCAGGGCTATTTTAGGTGGTTTCGTGACTGTCCTAACAGCCACACGGGCGTGTGCCGAGGCACACGGTTATGTGGATTTGGGGATTAAGGTTTCAGGCTAGTTATGGGTGCCACACGGCCTAGCCACACGGGCATGTAGCCGATTTGGGGATTTTTGTGAGAAACTACACGGGCGTGTCCCTAGGGCCGCACGGCTGTGTGACTGATTTGGAAATATTAGGGTTCTCACACGGGGGTGTGTTTCAAGACACACGACCGTGTAGCCAATTTGGGGTCTAAAGATTCCACACGGGCGTGTTTGTAAGACACACGGCTGTGTCTAATTGCCACACGGGCGTGTGACAACTTCACACGGTCGTGTCTACTCTGCAGTTGAATTTAGCGAAATTGAACAGTGTCTTAAACGGCCGTGCCTCTATACCAAATGGGCGTGTGCCTCTACCACACGGCTGTACGCTTCTCATTACACGGAGTATGGATCCCCACACGGCCTGGATTGCTCTATACAGCCGGAGCACACGGACGTGTGGCCCTATTTCGCCAAGCTTGATTTTTGGTTGATTTAAATGTATTCGTGATCTCTGTTTGTTCCAACCTTTCGACTAAGATTTCTGAGGGTGATTATGACTCTGTTCTCACCTCGATTTATGTACTGTTTGTGATTGAAGTGTGACAGGTTAGATATCGAATCTAAGTGCACAAGTGTACATGTTTCTGTAATTGATTGACTGATTGCAAGTGAATGTTTCTGAAGGTCTGTCTAAGATTGTGTTGTAGATTGATGCATCGACATCCATACCACCGCATACACTCATCTGCATAAACCTTTTTTGGGTGGGATGTTGAAGAGAAGGGAGATTTACGATCTGGCAGTTGATCTGCATTTTGAATGCCTTAATAATACCTAGAAGGTCATAGGTGGTCCCAATACCCTAAGGGTCGTGGACATTTTCGTTAATGGTGTAGCAGTTTACCGCCTTGCACTATACCGCATGTACGTTAGCTACGCTACGTACTATTATCTGATCGGGCTGCTTATATTACACATCTGTACCGTGGTTCACCGCATAGCACAGTACAGTATACGTTAGCTTTGCTGCATAACGTATCTGATTTGGCAGTTATACTTCATGTCTGTACCGCGGTATTCCGCATGGCACTGTACAGCTTTCTGATAGTCCCAATTCCCCAAGGGTCGTGGACAATGTATAGGGGATATAAGGTTGGATGGGCTTTTCGAGGTCCTATTTGGAGTGATTGATTGGATGAGCTTACAGCTCTATTGAGGTTTGATGGGGGACGGAGATGGTGTTGGTTGGATGGGTGAGTTATTTTATAACTCATTCGCACTCATGTACATCTGTTTGATTCTGTGACTGCTATATCTGTTTGACTGAAACATTTCTGTCTGATTGTCTGGGAAATCTAACTACAATATTTGACTGGAAGGCACTCGTGCCTAAAGGAATTTTGTGTAATGGGCTAAGGCCCAATCGACTCGGATTCTAGGAAAGGGCCTAGGCACAGTTTGTGACTTCTGAGAATTTTAGGTATTGTGTTTAACAGAGCCGTATGACTGTAAAGTTACATATGGTCTGTTTTGTTAAGTTGCTTTGTAAGTTTGTTCTGCTATTGAACTATTTTCAGGTTTATTGTATTTGTTCCTATTTTGGTAGTTAGTTAGTTTGATCTCACACTAAGCTCGTATAGCTTACCCCCTCTTTTGTTTCCCCTTTCAAGTACATTTCAGAAATTTTGTTGCTAGACTCGGTATGCGAAGGACTCAGGCAGTCTGAGATAAAAAAAATTATTAGTTATGGTTTCTGATTTCTATTTGTTATTCAGTTTTGAAATTAAGGTTTTTACAAACACTGTGGTAGAATGCTGTTTTATGTTTTAATCATTTTATTATTCAGATTTTGAACATGTGATATTTATGTTTTCCAAAAATCGAGTAAAGGATGTTTATATAAATATTTTCTCACGGTCACTTCGGTGATCAATGTAGCATTCCAAATTCAGTCTAAACTTTTAGGCCGGGTTTGGGGTGTTACAAGAATTATGCACTAGTAAGAAGAAACTTCAAGGTAATGAATGGGTAAATATAGAAGAAAACATCTCTACGGTTCTACAAAAGAAAATTTCTCCCAATTGTAAGGACTAATGTATGCTTTCTATATCTTGCAAAATAGGTAATGTTGGCATAAAGAAAGCCATGTGTGGTTTAGGTGTACTGATTAACATTATGCCTCTATCTATTTTTAAATTTCTAAACACAGGTCATTTGAAAGAAACAGGGGTGATCATTCAATTGGTAGATAGGTCAGTTGTGTATCACTAATTTTCTTACAGATTTTTACATCATCGAATTGGAGGATGACAACTCGAAAAATTCCTCGGATATTTTACTCAAAATACCATTCTTAAGCACCTCACGTACGAAAATTAATGTTTGAATTGAAACTCTAACTATGGAATTTGACGGTGAAGTGGTCAAATGCAATGTTTATGAGGCGATGGTCCACCCCAGTACAATGACGAATGTCTCTAGTATTGATATTATTGAACCCTTGACAACGTTACATTTTGAAAATTACAAACTGTACTTTGCAGGAGTTTAGATATCGACACTTTGGAAAAACTAGAGGAATTGGTGGTGATCAAGAAACCAATTCGTGAAGTTGTCATTTTCATAGAGGCACCACAGTTTCCTAGAAGTCAAAGTAAAAATTTTGAATTGTCTCCTTTGTAAACTAAACTTTTGTCTTCCATTTTGCAGGCCCCAAAATTGGAACTCAAACCGTTACTGGGACATTTAAAGATTCTAATAGAGGAAAAGGCAAATCCGAATGGAAAAGCTCAAATATGCCTCAATCCACTGATGATGAAGGAATTCGAAAAGTGCTTCAAGGTCAATACGCAAAGGTTGAAACCTTTTTACAAGAACTTCCAACTGCACATGATGGAAGAATTAATTCTCAAGGAACTAAATGAATAACACTCAGGTCGTCAAGTTAACGATGTTAAACGAAAGCACTTTTCGGGAGGCAACCCATAAATATTTATTTTAATTTATTTAATTTTGAATTCAATTTAGTTTATGTCAAAAATAAAAAAATAAGATTATTATTTAATCCATTTTAATGTGTTGCTTCCTAGGAATAATGATGGAGGCTCAAATCTCAAATACCCTCGCTATATTGCAAAGTCGTATTTTCCACCACCCTCTGCCAAATTAAACAGCCACCCTCTGCCAAATTAAACATACACATGGAGTACACTTGGCCCTTCTCTTTCTTATTCTTTTAAAACTGCACATTGAGGGCAATGTGGGTTAAGTAGAGGGGATTTGTAAGACATGACATCCTATTTCTTCTTTGCATGTGTTAATTCATATACTAAGATTATTCTTTAATTCGTTTTGAAAATGAACTTCCAATTTCTATACTTAGTTTATTTAAATAATTGGGTAATTCATGAATAACTATTACTTACTTTGATCAATAAAGTATTTTGTAGAGTTGGAAATGTTATGGCTAAGTCAATATTTCATAAAAAAATTTGGCTCTTTAAACTTGCCTAATAAAAGTACTCAATCTCATTTAAGTTAAAAAAAGAAGAAGAAGAAGAAAATACGTTAATGGCTTAGTTATGAGTGAAGATTTCGGAAATGTGACCAAATTGAGTAACGGGATGAGGTGCTTGGGTTGTCATCTCATTTTGCGTAAAAAGATTTGAATGACAAATTGAAACTTGTAACACTCTACTAACCGAGCTACCTTGAGAAAGAAGAAATAAACTAATTGGGGACATGTCAAATGAGTAACTGGGGGTGAGGTGTTTAGGTTGTCATCTCGTTTCACGTAAAAATATTTGATTATGTCTCAAACTTGTGGAAAAAATTTTTATTGAGTACGATTGTCCCGCAAGTTTGATTAAGCCTAAATTTAGTGAAGTAGTTGAATTTTACATAATATTTGAAATTTTATAAAATGCTTATTGATTGAACCTAGGAATTACTTATTTTTTTATTCACTTAATTGTTTGCATACTTAATTGTTTGCATTATGCTTGATTGAGGAAGGAGATTTGATTTCGAAAAAAAAAATTATCAAATAATTTTTAGTATAAAATACACATCATACTTGAGGACAAGCATTGGCTAAGTAGGGGGATTTGATAACAAGTTGAATTTGTGTGTTTGATACACCCAATTTTGGTAATTTTACTACTGAGACTGTAATTTTTGTTTAATTTTATCATGTAAGCAGTTAGAGTATCACAATTCAAGTTAGCAAGCAAATCGGACTAAATTGGAGCACAAACAATAAAAAGGGGCCGAATTGAAATTTTAAAAAATTTATGGCTAATTAAATTTTTATTTGATTTTGTAAAAGCTAGATTTAGAAAAAAATCTGATATAAAATCTAACTTGATGTGATTAATTGTTAGATGAATTAAGCTAAATTTAGCATATAAAATATATATAAATCCCTTATATTGTGGCTTTGAAAAATACACTCGAAATTGAATAAAAGCAATTTATTTCTTTTCTCTTTCCTGCGTCTGCAGCAAGTTTGTGAGCAATTTACCATTTCATTTTATTTTCCTTATTTCTTACACTTTTAGTTCAATTGCACCCTAAGTCCTTCCTCCTTCTCATCCTCCATTATTACCATTAAATTCCTTCCCGTAAATCAACAGAGCATGATTAGTTTTATGTTCAACTAATTTCTTTTTAGTTTTAGTCCAGTTATCATTTCAAAAATAAATCGTGAGATATGAACCCACATTAAAAAACCTTTCAACACGGTATTCACTATTTCTTCGGTATATAGGATAGTCACAATCGTCCCTTAAAGTTGATCCAATTTCAGCTCAAAGTGCACGTTGGGTGAGAGTTGTATTGGCGTACAATTGGGAAAACGAGACGGTCGTCTCCCGAGTTCTAATTCCCGCGAACAAGTTGCCGTGTTCAATTGGAAAAAACTAGTTGGATTTCGTCAAAGGAGATAGTAATTGAATTTAAACAATCCACACGGTTGAGGCCGTTAATTCGAATTGGATTTTTCTAGATCACAAGGCTGCTGCAATCTTAAATTGCGGACGCGTGTTATGTGGTTAGATAATCAGTAAGTGTTGGTTTGCAGGTTGTACCGGAACCAACTACATGAGAAAAAATTGGCGGTTGGGGCGTTTTTTATCGCTATAACCAACTAAACGTTTGGAAGGAAAAATCCGTTTTTTAAGCATCAATTCGATTTTGGAGTGTACCAAGGCTGAGGCTAAACATTAATATATTTGATTCACCAATATAATTTAATTTCCTTAAATTTATTTTTGCAATCATAATTCTGTTTTTATTTTATTTCATATTTTTTTTCTTTTCTTTATCAACTAAAAACTCCCCCTTTCTATTTATTTTATAATTGTGCGCGCACAAAGGCACGACAGCTACCTAAACTTATAAATTTGGTCGTGTAAATAGGAAAATTAAGAATTCCAGTCCTTCTGGAATTGAACTTTCTTCTCTATACTACTATTTAATTAAGTTAAAAATATAAGAAATTATATTTGATAGTTTCTACTCCATTACTTTTTCCATTTGCTTTTGTTTTTCTTCAAATAAACAGGTCAAATAAGTTATAAAAATACTTCAAATAAGTCTGTCAAAGTTTTGCTTTAGCGATCAAGCCAATATAATATTATCTTCTTAATGGAAGGAAATATAATCCCAAGTTTCCAACACCTTGAAAATTTCTCATTTGTATTTATTTTCTCAACAATCAAATAATTTTATACCTATATTCTTATGAAAAAACAAACTCAAAAATAATTTCCTCACTTTTATATTTTTTTTCTTTTATTTTCTTATCAATCACACAGTTCTTACTCATAAAGTTAATTCTATTTCACATGTTTGATTTATATATTTTTATCATATCATTTAACATTATTTGTAAGCATTTAACAACAATTACTTGATTCTACTATTAATGTATTATATGTGTTGTATTATGGTGGCCCATAATTATGTCATATATATATTTTAAAAGAATGCTGTAAACCCTTAATAGTTTGGAAAAATTATTTATTGTGAACTTTAGTTGGAAAAGATATATGGTGCTACTTTATTTTTTATATAAAAATATATTGTTTTGGTACACAATTTATTAAGAAAATTATCACCAATAACCATCTAATTTAGATTGTTTTGCTTAGAGTTTTGTGTGTTTTTTATATGTTAAGTTTATTCAACTTTCAGCTCTAGTAGTTATCCCTTATTTACGCTTTGTACGGATATAATACTATAGGTATTTTGTTAAAGTAGAATATGTCATATTTTTAAATTTTATAAAATTCTCGATTGAATATTAGCTCAATTAGTATGGTCATTGTTGTCAATGGGTGTTCAAGTGTGCTGAATCGCAATATCTGCCTATTTATGGGTTGAGAGGAATTATGGATAGTTCTAAACATTATGCCAAATAGAACAAATATAATTAGAATATGATTTCTCCTATCTCTTGGATACTTTCTAGAAGGAATCAATCTTCTTCCACCCTTCATGATCTTAAAATAGCATGGAAGCAACTTTGGCTCCGCAAACTTCTATTCAAAATAACTCTTTTTCTTTAGAATCTCTATAACAATTGCCTTCCTGCTAAAGACCTCTCTAGACGTCTTTCTAAGGATGATGTCTGTTGCCCGGTCTATCTTAATCACATATAAACCTTTGAACACCTTTTATTTGAATGTTACTTTGCTAAAGTTGTTTGGTTTGGTTCGTCGTTGTCTTTTCGCTTTAATTCTAACCATATCCCTACTATCTCTTTTTAGATCCTCCGCTTACTCAAACATAAGGATATTATTACTTAGGAATCCAAAAGATTTTACACTCTTGTTGCTAGTACCCTCTGGATTGTCTAGAAATTTAGGAATGAGCTCATTTTCAATAATGTTGATCCTTGGAGGAATTATCAAGATTAATGATTTTGTCCAATCTATCCTTCTCTCTTTCAATGAAGACTCACTAATTGCCTCTCAACCATGTATATCTAGATTCATGAGATTAGAATTAGAGGCGAATCTAGGGGGCTGGTATGGGCCTCGGCCCCTCTAAAATAGAAAATTTCAATTTAAGCCCTTTAAATTTTTTTAAAATTTTAAATTAGTAAAAGTAAAATAACACTTTGACCCCACTAAGATTATAAAAATTAGATTTAATCTTTTAAAAATTATAAAGATATAGACTATAAAAAATTAAAATTTCATTCAGCCTCCCCTAAAAAGTTATTCTAGCTCCGCCCCTGATTGGAACCGCATCTTCTTCCACTTTGCATAAATATCTCCATTATTCGTCAAAGGTGGGGCAGTGATTGTACAAGAACCTGATGGGTCCCAGTTGATTTTTGGCAAAAGCTATAACCTGTAATCTTCACTTTGTTATCTATTCCATTATTACTCAAATCTAAAAATGTTGATCGTTGTGGTCTCCTCGACAAGGATAATAGATATATTAATTTAATTATTAAGCGCAATATTGTAGGTTGGAAGCTCAAACCAACTATTGAAGACATCCAATCGCTTCTCAAATCCATCACAATTCATCATCAAGCAAGGGACAATTGGTGGCTCAAAAAAGAAACCAAACAGCGGGCAGTTTGTGCCTCTAATCTTTCATCTCTTTCTCATGGCCGTAGCTTGGTCTGCAAAATTTACCCCCGAAAAAAAAACATTTTTTTGGGTCAATAGTCATTAAATTTTTATTCGTCTCAAATATCAAGTTGAAAAAAAAAGAAACTCTTCCTTAAAGAAAAGGCTTGTACAAAATTGGGCTTATGGGTTGTAAATTGAACCAAGGAAGTTGGGGTGAAGTCAGATTGACTATGATGGCCCAATCAGGTAGGCCAAATTTGTCGGAACCTGAAGAACTGTCTTTAGAAATCCAGACTTTGAGATAGGCAATCTGGGAGATGATCTTCAAGTCATAAAATTTTTGAAGCCTTATCCTCTTTCTCTCTCATCTCTGTGTGTGTTTCTTCCCGAACCAGAAAAAGGAAGCGCCACTCACAAATAGCCGGCAATGTACACGCCCACACACCATGCAACACACATTCCTCTCGCCTCCTAAAAACAATCCTTTCCCGCCACCGCCACCCTAAACACCATCATTTTCCCTTACTTTCCCTCCATTTTCTCTCTTTCTGTCTCTAAGAAGCTATGATTTTCATCTCTCTCTATCATCACAACAACAAGTTTTCTCTCAACAATTCATCTCGGTATGTAATCAATTTTGTTTATAATTTCTGTTTAAATTTGTTGAAAAAAGTTTTAGTTTTGTTTTCCTCTTGTTTTTAATGGTTTTGAGCTTTTGGGATTGTTTTGATTAATGTGTTTGAGTTTTTGTGATTCTTGGTTTTATTGTATTTTCCCTTTCCTTCGAAAAAGAATCAAGCTTGATGTTTTTTCTAACCGAAGGTTTATTTTTCTTTGATGAGTTTTTCTGGAAACTGGTTTTGAGCTTTTTCTTTTGTTTAAACTGATGAGTTGTATACCATTTGAGCGAATTCCTTGTGTAATAACTTGATTTCCATTAGAACTTCAGAAATTGGAATTTAGATTCATATTGAATGAAAATGGGATCCGTTACGTGATTTCAGAATCTTGGTCTTATTAGGAACCCGAAAACTTTAATTAATTGTTGAAAATGTAGCTTGTGCTGATTGTTGAATCAGGTCAGTAAGGAGTGAGCTTGAAGTTCTTTGAGAAGAGTTAGACTACGGATTAGCTTTTGTTGGGATTGTTTGATATTCTAATCCGTATTTGATAGGTTGATCATTGATGTCATAAGCCTATAAATTTGTTCATATTCTGAAGTAGATGAAATTTTTTATCCACCAAGTAATTAGAGTTCTTTCTGATATCTATGGCGATGTTTGTTTCCGAAGATGTGACCTAATTTATACTTGGGTTTCCTTTACTTGACATTATTTTGATTGTTAGTTATGTCTTCAAGTTCGAATTTTTGGCCGAATTTCTGGCATTTAGAAGTTGGATTGTCTTAGTGATGTTATTTTTCATTGAATGTGTTGCATTCTATTCGTAGTTGCTAGTTTAGACAAGATAGATCGATCTGAACATTTAAGCTGAAGTTTTATATGGTAGTAGATTCTTATTTGTACTTTTACCTCTCCAATTTCCTTATTAGTGCAGAGATTACTGCTTTCAGTGACTGTAATGAAGAATTTGTGAAGTTAAACACGGAAATATTAGTGTTCCTATCGACAATGTGGTAAGTTCGTTGTCACTGAAAAGCGTTGTATCAATGAGTGATTAGTTATCCACAATCAATTAAAGATTTGTTTACTTTATCAATTCGAAAGTTGCATGATCTCCAGTAAACACTGCATTCTAGTAAGGGCTACGTTGGTGCTCAGCATTTTAGTTTTCTCTTAAAGTCTTTGTAATTGTGTTTATAATAGCTTAGATTATAGTTATTTTGTAGCAGCATCTGCATCTGTAATTTTCTAATGATGTTTGTGCATTATAGTTTAGCATGTGTCATTGCATCCGAGATATATAAAACTTAACCTCAGGTTATTCTTTATGCAGTTCCCTCTCCTTGCCTGGGTTCAAACAGATAGAAATTCGGGTGGCTTTGGTGATTTGAAGTGTCCACTTATATGTGATGTCACTCATCTCTCTCTCACACGCCATGCAAGACACACTCCCTTTCCTCCCCAAAAACAACCCTTTCCCTCCCTTACTTCCCCCCCACCACCATGATTTCCCCCTACTTTCTCGCCCCAAAAACCTCCATTTCCCTACTTTTTCTTCTAGAACAATCACCCCCACTTCTCTACCTCCCAAACCCCATCCCAAAATCCCCCAAATCCCTTCCACTTCTCCGCCACCACCAATGCCACCACCAAACTCCCACTCTGACTTCCAAGAGAAAATGCTTTACCTCGAGTCCATAGGCCTTGATTTCTTCTCCCTGATCCAACACCACCCTCCCATCATATTTGCTTCTCTCCATGATCTGAAATCAACCGTTGATTTTCTAGCCTCCATGAGCTTCACGACACTCGAGCTACGCCGAATCCTCTCCATGTGCCCCCATATCCTAACCGTGAAATCAACTTCTCTCCTCCCTATCTTCACTTTCCTTCTTCGCGAAGCGCACGTCAACGGCTCCGACTTAAAGAAAGTTATCAACAGACGGCCCAGATTACTCGCATGCAATGTGGAGACTCAGCTCCGTCCCACCCTATATTTCCTACAAAGCATCGGAATCTCTGAGGTAAAAAAGCACACTTCCTTACTGACTTGCAGTGTGGAAAATAAACTGATCCCTCGAATCGATTACTTCCAAAAAATCGGATTTTCTCACAGACAAACAATATCGATGTTCTGTAGATTTCCTCCACTGTTTAATTACAGTATTAAGGAAAACTACGAGCTGAAATTAAATTATTTTATGGTGGAAATGGGGAGGGATTTGAGAGAAATTAGAGAGTTCCCTCAGTATTTTTCTTTTAGCTTGGAAAATAGGATAAAGCCAAGGCACCAAATTTGTGTTGAAAAAGGGGTTTGTTTTCCTTTGCCTGCTTTGTTAAAGACAAGTGAAGTTGAGTTCTGCAGTAGATTAGAGGTTTGTTGTAATTCCACCTTACCATTGAAGGGGTCTCCTTTATGGTGTGCAAAAGCTTGTGATATTTAATTCTATGATTCAACGTACAGTGAAAAAAAAATTGATTTTTTTATGTGGTTGGCTCCATTCTTGTGTGTTTCAATTTAAAGCTGCAATGGATGGCACGGTAGGAATCCCTTCCACTGAGAATCTAAATGCAGTTTTAAAGTCACAAATCATGAAATGCAGGTATAGCATGGTGGAACCGCCTCCCAGCCATCTGAAAGCACCCAAAGTAGATAAAAATGAAGATGAGTGGCATGAGTAAAATTTAGATCGAGTGACAGTCTTTGAAATAGTTTTTAGGGTGATGTTAAAGCTAGTTTTGCTTGGGTATTTGTTGCTGGAAAGTATTCATTTGAGGGATAATTTGATATTTTCTCACTTTTCTCCTACAGGTTAATATAGTGTAACTTGCTGCTGTAAATAGAAGTCTTTGATTGCCTTAGGCCTTACATTCATTCTCATATTCAAATGGTTTAGCTGTGTGTCAAAAGGAAGTCAAGCCTAGGTTTTGGCATGATACATAATAACCAAAGGCATTTTTTTACATATATTTGGAGAATAAGTGAGTTGAAACCCTGCCTCTCATCTGCAGAAAACTTGAGTTTTCAGCCAGTCATGGAGCATATCTATGAAATTAAGATGGCTCATGCTGTTTTGTGGTGGTGTTAAGTAGTTGAAATTGCGTTGTGAGGGCATAGGCCAGCTTGTAGTCTATAAATTTCTAGTAGAATGAAAAACTGAAAGGGAACCGTTGAAACAAGCATTTGTGTTTCATGCCCTTAATCAAAGGGATAAAAAGCAACTTTTAGTTCCCTCAACTTTGGCCTTGTTATTTTTAGGTTGTTCATTTTAATTCTACTTTGTAATCAGCTTAAGAGGTATCATCACTTAAAATTTCGAAATATAATATGTGTAATTCTAGAAATTTTTAAATAATTATATAAAATCTAAAAAAAAAAAGTCATTAGAAATTATAAACTTATTGAAGTTATAATGAATTACTATTTTTTATATATTCCCATTAAACTCTTATTATTTTAAGTTGAATTCTCATTTTAACTTGATTCCTTTGAAATAACTAAACACATGTTTAATTTTATTCTAATGTCTATATGTTCAAGAAGAATTAAATTTTGCTAACAAGCTTAAAACGAATATTTTATCAAGCCGTCTGCTATTTGCAAGATACACCAATGGTCCTATGGCATTTAGATATAGTAGCGGAGGACTAAGAAACTATTTATCATTTTCGCAAGGACAAAATGGGCTTTTATTAACATATAGTAATCTTACAACCATTAGATACTTAACGTATGTGTTTTATCTGTGTAAAATTTTTTTTAAGATTTTTTCTATATAAGTTGATTGGTGGATATGAAATAATTTTGTTTTTTTCAAGATTATTCATCTCAAATTCCAACAATATTCATGTCGTCAACATAAATAACAATTATTACAAAATTTAATCTAAACTTTTTTATAAAAACACATTAATAAGAAAAAAACCCTTAAAAATATTGTGAAGTATATAGTCTGTATATTTTGAATACTATAATTTTATTGTTAATTAAATTTGTTTATGCAATTTAATTTTTAGGAATGCAAGCCCCAGTCGTGTAAAATGAAGATGCAACATCCCTTAATAGTTTGTCCTGCAATAAGGTTTTTAATATTTATATTTGTGGAATCATGATCCTCCATTCGACTGATTTAATATTTTATCAGTTTTAGTAGTGAATAAACATATCTGTTTCATTTTTCATTAAAGCCTGCATCAAGTTTTTTCCAGTATTTGACATTAGTCATCAACACTTAAATATGAGGAATTGTTTTAAAAGTCGCCGCATAAATTATGGTTTTTTTTTAAATGTAATTGTTTTATTCTTCTGTCCATAATTAAAACGATAAAAACAGTTTTAAACATACCATAATTATATTAAATGAAAGTTTTTTTAAAAAAAAAACACATTAATTTATGTATTATTAAACTTATTAGGAATTGCAAATATTAAACCTAGAATAATCCAAATTTTTTAAACGACTTTTTTACTTATCACCACTTTTAAAACTATTAATTAACTTAAAATTTTGAATAATCCACGTCTCACCATAATAAATTGTCCACATAAGCTTTTTCTCTTAAACTTTTGTTATAATATATATAAGTTTATAAATTTCAAAAATATATGCAGTTAAAAATATATAAATACTTATAATATTTTGAAATATATTTTAAAATTTTAAAATTTATATAAATATTTAAAACAACTAGAAAGCACATTTACAATGAACCTTGACAAACGGTTGTTCAAATGCATTTGACTCTAGACAAGTATTTGTTTAGGTTTATTACTGATATAAAAACCTTTTTATATTTTTATTAAGTTATATATTTCAATTTTTTTTAAAATAATTTTTTAATTTCAAAATAATAACAATATAGATAATTGGATCTTTTTATAAAAAAAATATATAGATAAACTTACAAAAAAATACATCTAGCATGAATCTCAACAAATAAGTATCTAAATTTAGATATATTTGAACAATTGTTTGTCTAAGTCCATTCTTGATACGAAAAGATTATATTTTTTTATTAATTTATTTACATTTAAAGTTTTTTAATTTTTGTTAAATTTACGTCATACTAAAGATTATCACATATCACCACTGGATTAGTTATAAATGCCATGTTAGTATAAACTAACAGCAGGACAAAATATAAGTTTTAACTACCAACTAGGTATTTTTAAACAAATTCACATATTAACCCTAATTAATATTTAATTAATATTATTTTTATTATTATCACATAATTATACCAATAAATTATTATTCTAATATCAATTTAATAATATAATTAACAATAAAATTAGTTCAAAATTTATCTAAACTCATGTTTACTTTTATATATATTATTATAGATTAAAAGATAGAAAACATTATATAAAAAGCTAAACTAATTGTGGGTTTTTTTAATTTTAATTTTAAAAATCAAATTATTATTTATTTTATAATTTTAGTGGTATCAGACTCAACTGAATAATATAAAGGTTGATAAAATTATGTAACAGTCAGAGTCTAAATCAAAATATTTATAGCTTAAGCTTGAATCTCCTAGTCTCAACCGCCAATAACTCTCATAACATATCAAAGACAAGAAATAACTCCGCTTCTAATAATATAAAACCCATCAATTCAGTACATATATAGATACATTCTTTGTTCTTTCATTTCATCCCACCAAAATTTAATTTTACACCACAAAATATATATAAAAATAAGTAATATATATATATAGAAGGGTTTATTCAGCCCCATAGGTTCTATCTTGTTTAGGTTGGTGGGGTTTTGAACATACTTGTGGAAAAGCTCTTATACGGGCAGGATCACTTCAAGATTCCGCAGGCGGGGCGTGCATGCAGCAAAGCCATTTTTTCTGGGGAAACAAACCATCATGTCAGCATAAAAATCGAGAATAGTAACAGTCTGTAACAATCATAATGATGAAAATGGTGCCACATTCACACAAACTATCGTTGATTATGAGTCACTCCTACGTTAGAGATTACTTACAGGCTGGGTTTTGCTGGGATCCGCTCCAGGCTTAAGATGAGGATCACCTCCTGATGGTGATTCGGGTTTGCCACCTGTTTTCTTCTCGTCCCTCGCCTTGTTAAAGATCACAGTAAATCCCTCAGCTGATGCAGGATCATTGACATCCCATTCACCAAATTTTGGCAAAGGCCGACCCTTTTCCTATCAGGGAAAAAAGAAAAAGTTTAACGCTCAAATGAAGGTCCTTGTGATCACAGTAGGTAGATAGATATACAAAACATCAGAGTAGCAAACTACAGATGGATGTTTTTCACTTCCAGGTCATTATAGACTTGTAAATTTCTTGAAATCAAAACACAATGGTCGATCTATTTTGGTCCGAACAAGCAACCACTTCATTAGCTAAACTACAAATAGAAATAACATCACTGAGACAATCCGACCTCTAAATGCCAGAAAAGTTTCCTTGACACTAGCAGGCTCTAACATCAGTTTCAGCTTAAAAGAATACTTTATTTAACAACTGCAAAATCAATTGTCATGCTTAGCAATGCGGAAGGCGATCTTTCCGCAGTCAGGTACCATTTTGAATTTGAATTATTATATCTCATTTGTAGGGCCTAAACAGACCTTGGTCCATGTTTAAAATTAACCAAACACTGGTTATTGATCACTTACACAAACCGAAAATAAAACTGGGTCTAAGATTACAAGCATTCAATATTTCTTAAAAGTAGGATATGCCTAACAAAAACAATCATAAATGGTTCATGAAACAAACTGTTTTATACAACTATACAATGACTGACTGGTGACTATTATTATTCACAGGGAGATGCTTGGTGGGTACAACAGTGAAAATAAAAAGACAAACCGAGATAGCAACAATACAACCAATTACACAGGTAAAGCAGAATCTTTACAGTAAGCAATAATTGTACAAATCACAATAATCATTTAAGGAAATGAAAAAGTTACCATATAAAAGCATATAACATGAAATGCAGTGAAAAGCTTCGCTTATCTTAAAAACAAGATAAAAAAGGAATCGGCCAAAAAGTCGAACTCGAAGTGACATATGCTAACAATCAAAATTATATCAATTCATGGAAATCCCAGCATAAATTAGGTCACAACTTTGGGGAGAATCATTGCCATAGATCTCAGAAAGAACTCTCTAATTATGTGGTGGATAGAAAATTTCATTCACTTCAGAACATGAACAAACTTATAGGCTTATGACATCAATGATGAAGCTATTAGAGCATCAAAACATTCCCAAAAAAAGCTAATCAATATTCTAACTCAGCCATTTCCTAATGCATTCCATTTTCATTCAATATGAATCTAACTTCCATCCTCCAAAGTTCTAATGGAATAAAATTACATTTAAAAAGAAAACAAATTTCCCACCATAAATCATGCTATTACAGAAGGAACTCGCTCAAATGGTATACAATTCATCAGTTTAAATAAAAGGAAAAGCTCAAAACCAGTTTCCAGCAAAACTCGTCAAAGAAAAACAGAAACAAAAAAGCATATAAAACAGGGTAAATTTTTAATAATACACTAAAAACGTGCCTTTTAAAAAAACGCTATGATTAGCAACAACATCAAGCTTGATTCTTTTTTAAAGGGAAAATACAATAAAAACAAGAATCAAAAACCCAAAAACAAATGAATCAAAACAATCTCAAAAGCTCAAAACCATCACAAACAAGAAAATCAAACCAAACAACAAAACTAAACCTTTTTTTCAACAAATTTAAACGGATTTTTTAAAAACAAAAACAAAAAGTGATTACATACCGACATGAATTCTTGAAAGAGAAACCCCTTCTCGTAATGAGAGAGAGAGAGAGAGAGAGAGAGAATGATAGCTTATAAAGAGAAAGGAAAAAAAATGAAATTTTTTAGACGAGAAAATGTGAATTAGAAACGAGGAAGGACAGGAAAAAAATAATATATAACGGAATTGGGGTAAACCACGTTAGCTTTGACGGTTAACGGAAGGGTTAAATTGAGCCGTCAGTGGAACCGTGAATGATGACGTGGAAGGTGCACAAATAACGGGGAACGGTAAGATGAGCTGGCAAACGGCGCGGTGACAGATGTTGACAAATGATTTGCTGGCGCTGTTCACCAATTTAGAGTTTTGAGGATTAATTTAATTAATTTGTTTTTCTTTAAAAAAAGTAATTACTAATTTTGATATTTTTAAAATATAGTATAATGATTCAAAACCTTTCAAATTTTAAATTATCTAAAAATAATTTTTTTTGATTGATTATTTTTCATGAAATTATTTTATTCATGCGTGTTGAAATTTTATTTCAAAATCATTTAAGAGATACATGAATAAATAGATGGGACTTGTTTTATTTTTAGGGTTGGTTCAAATTCTATTTTATTTATTGCAATGAATATTAACATAATAAAAAATCCGTTTAAATTTATCAAAGTTTCTAATTTTTAAATCAAATAAATTTTTTATTCTTATTTATTATTTTTTTTATTTTAATTATATGGTTCTATTCATTGAATAAATTAATAAATTTATTTTTTAAAAACAAAATTCATTTGAAGAAAGTATTTGTTTTGATATTTAGTAGTAGAGGATTATTAATTTAATAACAATTTTTTTCAAGTTAAAAACTTTGGCACAAATTAGTGTACCAAATAAAAATAAAAAAAAAAATTGGATTTGATTATAAAACTAAAAAAACGTGAAGTTGGAAATGTAGAAATTGAGTTGGAAGCTAATAAAAGTATGAGTTGTTTTATTTATGAGAAATTAGATGCAAATGTCAATTCTAGTTGTTGATTAAATTATATAAAAGATGCTCATTATAGCCAATGAAAATAGTTTGATTTTTTATATATTCTTTAATTTTAGTAGAAGATACAATAAGATTCTCTCTTTATAATATATATATATATATATATTTTTGTCAAAGATATTCTTTCCTCTTTTTCTTTGAGGGGTTTTTCTTTTTCCCTTTTGAGAGAGGAAAAAAGGGGTAATAAAAGGCAGCATTATAGATTCAGCCATCCCATATAAACAAAAATTATTTTTGTGTTAATACGTATATATATATTTTTGGGTAATTTACAAGATAAAGTCTTTTTTTAATATTTATGGAAATGGGCCAATATTTTTATTATTTACCAGAAAGGGCTGAATTCCGTCCACGTCAGCGCGATTTCAGGTGACATGTCAGTAAAACTCGTCCTTGGGGGAGCGTTTTGCCCGTTTTACCCCCTCCCCCAACGGTCCTTTTTTTTGACCATTTGAACCCCCAACGGTAAAAAGAAAAACTATAACACCCCCGTTTCATCCTTTCAATATTCTTTCAAATTTCTCTCAAATTTCTCTGAAAGCTCTTTTTAATTTTTGTAAAAAAGCTCTATTTAAATTTTTTCTGAATAATTTTTTAAAATATAAAAATATTCGATCTTGTTAGCAATGGCAGGAGAATTAATTCGTCTTGATAATAAACACAACTCCGTCAAACAAATGAAAATGGTAAGTGTTAAATTTAATTTTTCAATATTATTTAAGATTTTTATTTATTTATGCAATTTTAATTCATTTTTATTTTATAATTTTTTATAAAAGTCTGTAGATCGGGTGTTGCAATGCTATATCCATAATATATCTGGTCCTCCATCACCATTGATAGAGAATTACCTGCGGGAAGCGGGTTTTTGGCACGTGGCCATGATAGGCCTAGGGTGCAAGTTGAACTCGAAACTCATTAGTGCATTGATAGAGAGGTGGAGACCCGAGACGTACACATTCCATCTTCCATGCAGAGAGTGTACTATCACTTTAGAAGACATGCATTTGCAATTGGGATTGCCGGTGGATGGGTACGCAGTCGCCGGGTCCACTCAATCTACTGATTGGGGAGCCATATGCTACGAGCTTTTGGGTACTATTCCGAATAATATTAACGGAGGTCGGATCGAGATGGGCTGGTTACGAGACACATTCTTAAAGCCGGATAATGATTCGACTGAACTAGAAAGAATACGATATGCTCAGGCATACATTCTTGAGATAATTGTAGGTTATCTGATGCCGGACTTGTCACGAAACCTCGTACATCTGAGATAGTTGCTGAAACTCATTGATTTTAGAGTAGCTGGTGAATTTAGTTGGGGATCTGCCGTGTTGGCAACATTGTACCAAGAGATGTGCAGGGCGACGCGACCGAATAAAGCCAAAATCGGAGGTTGCCTATCACTACCGCAATCATGGGCACGGTTTCGCTTTCAGTTTTTAAGTCCTCGAGTGGACCAATCATATACATTACCACTCATAACGAGGTAAATTTTATATTAGATTTTACAATTATTACGTAGATTTAAAATATAATCGTATGCTAAAAATTTATTTAATTAGGTGGAACCGTTCGGCAATTTATGTTGGATTACCTACCTCTCTTGAAGATATACGGCTTCTATTAGACCAACGGTCGGAAACACAAGTAAGTATTAAATAAAATAGATATACATAATAAAATAGTCGATTCGTATTTAGTATTTAGTATTTAGTATTCTGTATATAACTAATATTTTTTATCATGTTCATATAGTTTCAATGGACACCATACGAGGATTAGACAATTCGGGCAGTAATTCCGGATGAATACTTTCAAAATCCGAACATTTGGCATGTGAAGGTCCCATTGGTCAACTATGCCACCGTAGAGATGCATCAGTCGGATAGAGTATTACGGCAATTTGGATTCCGACAACCGATTCTTATGACACCTGAAGTGTTCGATGATGAAAACGAAGTTGACTTACAACAGTTGCATACGGATTGGCTGAGATATTGTTCAGCATATATTGAAATGTAGGAAAATCGGTATGATTACATACCTACTCGGGAATCAATCATCGTTCCAGAGTTAGCGTGCGTGCCGGAATACATACCATGGTTTAGGATCCATGACAAGCCATATTTACTGTCAAAAGATGAGAGGTAATGGCAAATTTATGTTGAAAGGGAACGACAGGGCCATTTAAATCCAAGAAGAAGGGATAACGATGCGGGCTCATCAACAGTACCCACACAATCACTAGACCCATCAACAGCGCTCATACAATCACCAGGCCCATCAATAGTGCTAACACAGTCACCGGGCCCAATACTTCAACTGACGACACCCACATCACAGCCTTTTCAGATTATGTCAGGTGCGTATCCTAGCCCTTTTATGTATCCTAACCCTTATATGTTTCCTTTTTCCAGTCCTATGGCAGGTTAGAATGCATGGCCCGATTCATCTCTATTCCTGATTACTCCGAGTGGACCGTCGATCTATAGGCCACCGTCACATGAGGGATCGCACAAGGGGCCATCGGGGAGCTCTTCTTTTTACTAATCCTCATTGCCTTATAGGATTTAAACACCTTCATATGGGTGATGCAAATGCCTCCGCATTCATTATTCTATTTAGATGGGTCATCCTCCTAACACCTACAACCAAATCCCCTACCGGAGGAACCAGAATCCCCGCAGGAGTAACCCAACCCCCTCTAGAAGCTGGACAAATGAAGAATCCAGCACGTAACCGTAAACAACCCCTATGTAGCACTGAATCCGACCGGCACCAACATTAATTTTTTAATATATTTGTACAAACTTTTTTATATTATTTTATTTAATAAAATAAAAGTTATTTTGAATAAAATAATTATAATTTACTTTTATATTTTTAATAAAATAGAAGTTCTTTTAAATAAGAAAATATTTTGAATATTTTTATATTTTTAATAAAATATAAATAATGCAACATAGTTTTATTACAGCAACTATCAGCTATTTCGATTTGGACATGATTGACTTGTATGGCCTGGGGGGGTTCTTACACTATCTGCACAACTTCTGTTAGTTGGTTGTTTCTCATATATCCATATTATTATGTATTCTAGTAAAGCAAGGTCGACCATTTGGTTTACGACGCAATTCTCTATCCGGTAAAAACTTAAACGGGTAAGCGATACAAACGACCACTTAAGTTCATCTGGGACCGGTGGGAATACGTGTCTCCACACATTGTACATGTATTCTATTTTTTCATAGCTCATAGGATCCAGACGGAGATTCTGACAAATTGCAATTAGATGAGCGTACGGATAACGAAGTGTGTCAAACCTCCCACAGTCGCAAGTCCTATTTCTCAAGTGTACAAGATATTGCCCGCCAATAATACCTTAGTGCGGTCTGTCAAACTCCGTCACACGAAACCATATGTTGTCTCGATCGTGACACACTGCGTGCATGGTGTTCGCCCGCTCCTTCGCATTGTTAATTTCTTGCAATACCTTCCTACATCGTACATGGCCTCCTTGTATTTAGCCTTCATAATTCGCTGCTCCCTTTGGAAATAGTGTCGCTAAACGAAAATATGTCTCTCACACAACCGATGTTATCGACAAATGACGTGTTCCTTTTAGAACAAAATTTATGCATTCATCCAGGTTTGAAATCATATTACCATATCGTAGGCAACCGTCGTATGCTTGTGTCCACTGTTCAAAAGGTATGTTATAGAGGTAGTCCGCACCTTCTACGTAACTAAACGCAAAACTGCCAACATCTTATGGAAACAGTTCTTACTTATCTCATAACTTGCCAATATAAGTTTATAGCGAAAATTGCATACCACTCTTCCATTTAGAATAAATTCAATATTACAAACGAAATGATATTAATAGAGATTAAATAACCATGTTAGTCACTTGTCGTTTTTCACTTGTAGATAGAAATTGCCCGTAGTAGTTGGACGTAACGTGGCTTAAGAAATACCGATGGTTGTGCAATGCCATAGGCTTCCCTACCGCTCAATTACGGCTAGTATTCTAGTACCCCGATCCGATATAACGTAGATATCAGGTTGGGGGCAGACATGCCTCCTTAACCTAGAAAGAAAGAAATCTCAGTCATCAGCTGACTCTCCGGTGTTATTACAAACGCAATTGGAAGGATTCTCCCACTGCCATCCTATGTCACAACTAGCAATAGCCGATAGGTATATTTACCAAACATAAATGTACTGTCAATGCATATCGCCATTACTTAAAGCTCTAAAATAGACATTTGAACACTTCGTATCCACAGTGCATTCAGTCGTTGTAGTATGCAGGTGCCATTTCAAGGTCTGTAATGCAACCTGAGACGTATCTTTTTAGCACTTAACATCACTGTCACATTTCATTATACAAAGCGTCTCACCCACTATGTATTTTTTTCAACGCCTTTTGCTTAGCTATCCAAGCCTTGCGGTAAGAGGGCGTGTTCCTCATTTGGCTAGGAATATTAGCAATTAAGACCGGTACTGAAATCCTGGGATCTACTTTCACCGTTGGTAATATTAAGCCAGCTAACATATCTGAATCCATCTTGGGATGATCTTGTGAAGCACCTGTCAACAAAGTACGTTAAATAATGAAACATTACATAATAACAGTATTATTCAAAAACCCTAAATATTGTACCTCTAGCACATGTATGTGGACCTTTGTACCTTTTTATCTTCCACGACCCTGTCATTTTCCTCAATGAGGTGTAGATTTTCCATGAACATGTACCGTCTTGCACTGCACACTTCGCCTCAAACTTATTGGATTTGGATTTAACCTCGTGGTAGTTAACCCCGTTTATGATGCTATGTTGTTTCAATGTACCAAGAAAACTATCTTTATTGGAAAACTCATTACCAACTTCCAATTCACCCGAATCTAATAACGAACTTGTATGATTATGCATTCTATGTGGTAGATCTGAAAAACTCCAACACATCATCTACAGATAGATCGATATTATGCATGTGGGCTGACAGTGAGTATGCCCTAAATCGTGGATCTTCTTCTTCATTTGAACCCCCTTCAACATCTTCAGATTCGGTTGGAATAGGCTTCGGTTCAGAAAATAATACAACTTCTACACCATCGAGGCCGGGCTCTCGAGGTGGTTCCATATCAGACTCATTATCTAACCCATCATCATTTGCAATGTACGAAGTCCCCTCACCGGTGGACGTCATAGAGAGTACATCATCCCTTCTTCTGGGTGTTTCATAACGTTCCCAATTAGATTTAGATTGCCAACCATTAGAAGTTGATGTCATTCCCCAGTACGTATTTCCAGCATCAAACATCGACCCATCGAGGTGCATATCCCATCCACTAATGGAGTGTCGTACAAGGTTGTGTATTCCATACTGCTACCAAACACGGGCACTTCTGTGTTTTGCAACCCACTAACAGAGTGTCGGGCAGGGATTGTGTATCCCTTTCGAACAGCAATAGATGTTGAAGTCGCAAATGCGTCGTTTGGCGATGAAAATTGTACATATAACTCAATATAGGGTGATCCACTAGCGAGATGAGTTTGCACCATTGCCTTCAAGCTACGAGCACATTTGATGTCAAACGAGTCATATGTCACTGGATCAATAGAAGTACAAAATCGATACCTAATAGACAAAACTTTCATTGGCGTCGTTTCAAAGATTTTACGCCTAATTCTTTTACGAAGTTCTGTCAAATCTATGTTCTGGTTAAAAACCAGTCACACTGTATTCTCCGATAAAAAAACAACGTCATTCTTGGTGTGACGGACCTCACCATCATAGTAAATAACAGAACTAATACGTTCACTCATCTTCAATTTCTATTCTGCTTAGCGTCTCTAATTTTTCTTACTGTAACTTATGCAACCTAAGAATAAAATTTGGCTCATTTATAGCCTCAGGCCAAATAGGATCTACTGTAGAAAAAGAACGTCCATGTGGGAGCTTTTTTCAGTACTTTTGTTGACAGTGCATCCTGTTTGAAGCGTTTTTGACACTATATTTTCAGAAACATCTTCTCAAAATTATTTTTTCAAAAACTACTGTAGAAAAAGAACATCCATGTGGGAGCTTTTTTCAGTACTTTTGCTGACAGTGCATCCTGCTTGAAGCATTTTTGACACTATTTTTTCAGAAACATCTTCTTAAAATTATTTTTTCAGAAATTACTATAGAAAAAAAGCATCAACGTGGGAGCTTTTTTCAGTACTTTTGCTGACTGTGCATCCTGCTTGAAGCGTTTTTGGCACTAGTTGTTCAGAAACATCTTTTCAAAATTATTTTTTCAGATACGTCTTCTCTAATTTATTTTTTCAGAAACTACTATAGAAATTTTTTTATTACTAATATATTTTTCCATAACCCTAAACATAAAATTATTTAAAAAAACTAGTCCATAATTTAATTAATTAAACCTAAACCTTAAACCCTTATCTAATTTATTTTTTAAATTAATAATTAATTTAATTAAGTAACCCAAAACCTAAAACCCTAATTTATTTAATTTTTTTTTGAAAACACTAAACCTTAAAACCCTAACCCTAAATGCAAAAAAATTTTAACCCTAAAAAAAGGGCAAAACACATCCTCGGGGGAGCATTTTACTGACATGTCACCTGACATCGTGCTGACATGGACGCGCTTTCGGGGAATTCGGCCCTTTCCGGTAAATAATCAAAAAGTTGGCCAATTTCCGTAAATATTATAAAAAAGGCTTTTTCTTGTAAATTGCCCTATATTTTTCATTAAATTAAAGTTTATTATTAAATAGGGTAAACTATACCCAATGTTATTAAACTATTAGTAAATTTACATTTCGATCACTTAATTTAAAAAAGTTATAAAAATGGTCTCTAAATTATGCACCAATCAAAACCTCTCCTCATTCTCTTCTATAGTTAATTTTGAAATCATTTTGAACGTCACGGATCTACAAATCAAAATCCAAACGGCTTTGTTCTCTTATATCTGACACTAGCCAACAAATCAACTTGAATCTAAGACATGTTCTTCTACTTGTCGATAAGAATTGATTTATTATATCGATCGTTGAATCATTGCTTGAAGTTCGCTAGTCAAGCTTTTCTTTAAAAAAAACAGCTAATAGTCTAGTGAATTAAATAAAAGCTTTGGAACAAGTCAGTGGCCTAAATGAAAACTTTTGAATAATTTAGTGACTATTTTGTAACTTTTTAAAGTTAAGTGATCAAAACGTAAACTTACTAATAATTTAGTCATTTTGGGTGTAGTTTACCCCTTATTATATAGTAGTTAAATTGTCGATTGAGTTTTAGCTCGATTGACGTCAGTATTATTATCAGTATAGGAGGTCGCGGATTTGAGTGTAATGAAACGCATTATCCTCCTATTTAAAGGTTGGTGAAGGATTATGAATAATTTTAGGCACTATATAAAAAAAATTACATCAAAGTTTTGAGGGGTCAAAGAAAAAACGATAGACCAAGTTTTTTTTGTTTTGTGAATGTTATGATTGAGGAAGTTGTTGATATGATCTAAGGGCTCCATTTCTTCTTTGAAGCTTTTTGCTTTGTTGTTTTTTCAATATTTTCGTTTATTGGGGTAGTTGATAGCATTTCTTCTATATCTAATAGTTTTCTACGCATGTTTGTATTAAAAATATTGTCCCCTTTAAGCCGGGAATTCAAAATTTTATATTGGCGTGGTATTTGAATTATAAATTTTATTGGGATAAAATATAATTGTATAATTATATAATGGGTAAACTATAAAAATGACATTAAATTTATTGTTTTCGTTTTATTTTGGTCATTGAATTATTAATTTTTTTATTTAGTATTAAACTTTTTGAAATCAAATATAAGTTTTTTTATTGGTTTAATAATAAATTTAGCTTTCTGATGTTTATATATTATATTAATTTTATCTAAATATAAAACATTCAACAAATTTAACTCTCAATGTTTACAAAAATTGTCATATTAATTCTAATTCTAAAAAATTTAATAAATCAAATTTTAATCCTTTACAAAAATTAATAATTTAAGCTTTAGCTTTAGGTTTCAAAATTTTATAATTTTATCTTACTCTTATATAAAATTTCTAATTTTATTTTTGACATAGACTGTTTTTTTACACTCTATTTACCAACCTAACGCATAAAAAAGAAAAAATAAATAAAAGAAATGGAAAGAACACCATATAGTAATGATATTTAAAATGTTACAATTAATGAAGCAAAATTCAGAGGCTGCAACAGCCAACTTATAATATAAAAAAATCGCCAAACTATAAAATTCAATACTCAAAATAGAAAAAAAAAGTGAGTTCGAATTGCTTCTCTAGCTTCAAAAAAGAAGATAAAATTATGGGAAATGTGTTGCTTAGTTGTAGATAAAGCTATGTGAATTTTCTTAGACTTCAAAGTAAATGATAAATTTTATAAACATTGAGGGTTAAATTTGTAGAATATTTTATATTTAGGATCAAATTGATATAATGTGTAAATATTTGAGAGCTAAATTTGTTATTAGATAAAAAAAATCCCAAATCGACTTTGAGTAACTAAAATATTTGATTTTGAAAAGTTAAGTAACTAAATTGAAACAATTAATAGCTCAATGACTAAAATAAAACGAAAACAATAGTTTTGTGACCATTTTTATAATTTACAACTTTACAGTTATTGAAAAATCAAATGATAATTTTATGGTTTTGTTTGGAACTAAAATCATGTCCTTTAAAAGAATGATTTAGCCTAGTATGGATAGTGATTATATAAAAGCAATAGTAGAAAGGTAGGGCATCAACCATAGCATTTTCAGAGAAAGAAAATGAAGGGATGATTGAAGAAAAGTAGAAAAATGTATTTGTACTGAGAACATAAATTATTAGAAAGTCAATTACAGTGAGCATATTCCAAGTTAATGTTGCTAGATTCTGTCTGCCATGCCAAGACCAGTACGCAACATTTTCGAACATTGGGAATCTAAACAATAGCTACCCCTATCAACAAGTTTTACAGACAGACACTACTCACTTTGTCTCGTCATCAACTCTTCAAATATCCACCAAGCCTTCAAATACTATAATTCTCACGTACTACCTTTTGGATTGAAATGTAGGCATAGTAAAAAAGATAAAATGAGTCGAATGTTCACAACACAAAATGGGTGCTCCAAAGTATGTGTTCAGTCAAAGGGGTGAAGTTAAAAAAATTTTTGGATTTAGAATTTAATTATATAAAAAATTTTGGATTTAGAATTTAATTATATATTTTTATAATTAAAAAAATATAATTTTACTATTTGAATAGTATTTATTTTTATAATTTTTAAAGGATTAAATTAATTTTTTATTATTTTGATGAGGTTTTAATATAATTTTATCATTATTAATTTAAAATTTTATAAATTATAAAAAAATTTAAATAAAAAAAATTCACTTTAAGATAAACTGAGACCTTGTCAACTTCCTAACTTCGCAACTGTATCCAGCATATCTATAACATCGAGCCGGAACGTACCACATATTCAATAGCTTTGGATCTAATAAGCATGTGATAGTAATAGAGGTAAGATGATTGAGTTCTCAAAATCAGATTGCTAGATAATAATGTTGAGATATTTGGAAGCTAGCCTTCTATTGTTTAATTGAGGAAGTGCTCATTCTTGTTCACCGTCAGAGTTAATTTAGAAAATTATTTAATGGTGTCAAAATTAAATTATAAATTTTTTAGAATGAAATATAATGATATTATTTATTAATTTATAATTTTATTATTTTAGAAAGGATTAAATGATTTATTTTCATTTGAAGAAGAGGTAAATTAAAATTTTCCTTATATTAATTTAAAATTTTATTATTTATGAAGGGACTAAATAGTTTTTATTTTGGGACCAATGCTCCGCCCACTCTCAAATTTGTATAATTTCATGAGTTGGATTGGAGCGGTCATGTTGAAAACCTAAATATAAATTAAAGTTAAACTAATTTATATTAATATTTATATGTTTTATAATTAAATTAAAGATTTTATCACATGCGTATGAGTGTGGAAACCACATATTTAGAACACAAAATTGTGTTTGAAAATAACATATAATAAATAATAAAAAGACTAAAGTACCCTCGAATAATACAATATGAAAGGGTATTTTTTTTAATTTTTCTAACCGAGTTGGTGCCCGGTTAACTCACAAAACCAACTGTCACTCAACTTTGGGGTAGCTGACAAAATAGTCACCTAAGTTTCATTTTAGTCACTCAACTTTAGAAAAATAACAAAACAGTCCTTTTAACCATTTTCCGTTACAGACATAATGGAAAAGTGACATGGCATTTAATGGAGGGTTAGCTGTCATTTAAACATCCCCATAGCCCTAGCTGGGCAGCAGAAAAGAAAAATAAAGAGAGGAGGAGGAGGAGAAGAATAAATGGACATACCCTAGCTACAACCGTTTTGTTCCTCCGAGGTGGAGCCGCCACTCATTTCGCTACTATTTGTTGAATCTCTGTCCCTTTTTTCTTCTCTTCTTCTCATCTATTTTTCTTTTGTTTTTCCTTAACTCTAGTCGTCGTCGTTCATGGCCTTCTCTAGCTAATCGTCATCACCAAATGGCTCATCTTTGACTATTCTCAAATCTCACTTCAGATTTCCCAATAGGCCTTCAAAATCCCAAGATTAAAACCTTAAAGCTTCAAAAAAGGCTTCAACAGATCTTCCCCATCCATCGTCTGGTCACCACCATATTTCGACCATAGCTTTTCTTCGACCAACCACGACTCTTAACCACTTGGATCATCAAACTGGTGGCTTGAGTTCTCTAACCCGTAAAAACCCAAAATTGGTGTGGGTTTCTTCTCTTTTGATTCTCTTCTTTTTTATTTTTTTTACTTCTCTCTTTTGATGAAGTCAATTTGGGATTCTTGTTCTTTTTTTGTTGGTTTGATTTTATATGCTTGTTATTTGGTATTTTTGTTTTTGCTAATTTTTTTTTGGTTTGTCGTCGATTTAGATTTGAAGCTTCATAACATCGCCACGAGCAAGAGCTCCGACCAAACTGATGCTGATGAATGGGATGTGATGGGATCTCCCTTGATGTTAACCCAAGCAACCGTTTTGATGCCAGCCTCAACATTTTCGCCCTCGATTTTCAATTTTCACAACCATGGAAAAAAATCAAGCTTCATGGTAGCACTCAAGCTTTATGGTAGCTAAGAGCTTTTCCAAGTTCTGTTTGCCAAAAAAAAAATTCCAATTTTTTTTCCCATTCTGGGCCCTAATTTCAGGTAAATTTTGGGTAAATTCCATGTCAATCTGCCACGTTAGCTAATTGGGTTTCTAACGTGGCAAGTTAACAGGGCACATCAGCTAGTTAACTTGCCACATCAACGGTCCCATTAAGACAATAACGGAAAATATTGATAAGTGACTGATTTGTCACTTTTTGCTAATGTTAGTGACTTTTTTGTTATTTTCTAAAGTTGAGTGACTGAAATGAAACCTAGGAGATTGTTTTGTTAGCTAAACCAAAGTTGAGTGACTGTTGGTGCAATTTACCAAAAATAGTATAAATATAAATATAAATATAAATATATTTTTAAAATTATAAATTGGACTAAAACAATTCAAATTACAAATTTTATTATCTTAAGTCTAGCACGTTCGAATTAGAGCTTTCGGGCCAGATGGGTTGCCAAACAGTGGTCTAACTAAAAGTGTAACTCTTGCGTTGTGTTAGTTTGCATGGGTGCACTTCAGGCCCATAAATTTCTCTTATGAGCAATTTGTTTATGGCTACAATCTTTCTTGGTTTTGGGTCTAATTGTTGTAAATTAAAAACATTTTGTATGTAAAAGTTATATTGGCATCTTTTAAAAAGTTTTCAAATGTTTTGAGAGGGAAAACCCAACCTCCATCATTTTAATCTCTTATACTTTGGTTGAAATATTGTAGGCCAAGTGTTTGAAAAGTTTTTATTTTATGATAATTATATACTCCCTCATTAAATTTGTCATTTTTTTTAATTTTTAATGATAAAAATTGTTCGAACTTTCACCTCTTATTTTTTAAACATTTATTATTGATAATTTTTTTAAAATATTATAAAATTTTCAGTAAAGTAGTTTTTAAATGTATTTTTATAATAATTAGAATATTTAAAATATTTGAGATCAAAGTTTGAAAAGTTCTGACATTTTTACTAGGAGAGAGAATATATAAAAAAAAGTTATATACTTAATTTAATAATTAAGTTATATAGAGTGTTGAGGTAGGCAATAATAATGATTCACACTGTAAATATTGCAAAAAGCCACAAAAGATCATGGTGTTATATACCATATGTATAGTCACTAAGGATGATGGTTCATATGAGCAGAGAAGATGTTTGAGTAGAGTGAGGGATATATAGTTGATTTCATTTGTGTATCCTTACCTTGGTGCTGAGAGGAAATATTTATTAAGCATTAGTTTAGAGTAAGTCTTAACCATTAAATGTCTTACTCAGTGATGAATTTCAGCAAAGAGCACTATTGGAGTCGATGTGAGTGGAGTAGGTAATCGGATTTAGCGTTTGTAAAGTTCGAGGAAGAGATGGATTGGCAGATGATGACATGAATTCTTCCTTATATATTCCTAGGGATTGTGTGAGGTTCATTTTATATGAGGTGGTGTTTTGATGAGGCCATGAAACTAAACTTCATTGAGATATTTCTTTAAGTGTAAGCGTTGGGTGATTTGAAGAGGGATGATATGAAAAGGGTATAATTTATAATTTTTTTTTTGTTTTATTTTATGGACTTAAATGAAAAGTAATGAAATATGTATGGATTATAATAAAATTTTATATATTATTTGGGTGCGTGGAAATGAATGTATATAACCTTTTGTTACTGGAAATTGCTTTACCGTTTTCCTAAATGACAAAAACTAAAAAATAGAGAAACTTCTTTTCTTTTCTGACTTGAAAATTTTGTTTTCCTTCCAAATGAGTCAATTAATGCTTCTGTGAAACAAATTAGAAGGAAATTAATTGACTAGAAAGAGGACGAAAAAGTAGAAGAGAAATTAGAATTTAAGGCTTTTTTTTCCCAATTTTCTTCTAAATATAAAATTGGACAGTGACACCGTATTTAGAGGTGTTCATGACTGGGTCGAGCTTAATCAAAATCTTAAGGGCTTAAAATTTTGCTCAACCCCGCCCCAAATAAAAATACTAACACTTGAGCCTAGCCCGACTTGTCCATATTAAATTTTTTATATAATTTTTAAATATATATAATATATAAAAAATACTAAAAATATTAAAATAAATATTTTCCAACAAATTGAAACTAAATTCTAAAAAGATATGTATGCTTAAATAACACTAAGATATATACAACTTAACAAGCAAATTCTTCTAAAATAATAACAAAATTAACAATAAAACAAGTGTTATACAATGTCCAAAATAGTAGCAACATGATAGTGAAATAGTAGCAAAATAGTGGAAAAATAACAAAAAAATAGTAAATTTATTTTATCCTTTTGTGAATTCAAGCCGGGGCCAAAAATGACTTACCTAAAGCCTGACCCATTTTTTAAACAATTTTTTTTTGTCTAAACCCATTTTTCAAGCTTACATCTTTATTTAAACTCTCTCACTTTTCAAACAGTTCTAACCATAGCAAACTATGACCGTACACCTAACACAAGTTTTATTTTCTTTTAAATATAAAATAAAAAATCTTATCATAATGGTTTTTTTTTGTAATATATAGGTGTAAAAGTCGAATTTAACATCTAATTGTATCGATTTTATATATTATATTATACAAAATGTATTTTATTATTGTATCATACCCCTATTTTTAAAAAAATAATTTCTGTCCTACATCAAAAATTGAGCGCCTCACCCAATTTTTAATTTTCTTTTCAAACCTAAACATACATTTATCCCATATTCATCCTTGAATTTATAAATACTGATAAGCCGAATTGAGTCATGATACATTTTTTTTTTAAAATTCAAATCGAAAACCTAAATTACTATAAAAAAAATAAAATAATATTTATAAACAAATTCTATTGCTGCTGGGTTGCGTTCTAATTAATTTCCATTCAGAGTCTTATGCCATGCAATTTTCCTCCTAGGATGGAACTTGAAAAGTCTTCTTTACCGTGTCTATAAATTTGGGGTAAAATAATTTATATGTTTGAAGGAAGCAGGTTTCCAGTTCCATGGTTGATGCTGGGCGAAGCTAAAAATTTTATATTCGTATGAAGGTTATATTATTATTTTTTTAATGATTAAAATGTAATTTTATCGTTCTATTAACTTACAATTTTACATTTTTTTTTGTTAGTGAGAAAAGCCGAAATTTCAATCCGTAACATATATAAGATGTGTTCATGCTGTCTAAGATGAGAAGGAAGGGAGCAATTGAAGAACTAAACTGAATGAGAGAAAAAAAAAAAAAAAGCCAGAAGTTGAGGAAAAATTTGAAGGCGTTGGATGGATATGATGAGTGTGGAAAGGTAGCTCCATTAAAATTAATGGAGTGTAGCACACTTTATTCAACGGCTTCAAATTTTTCGCTAACTTTGGACTTCGATTTCCCTTTATATTGTGTTATTTCTTCCATTTTCCTTTTCTCTAATCAATTTATCATGCAATCCAGCATCAGAATTCCCAAAGTTTAAACAATAATAAGGTGTTTTACATTTTAATTTATTGCTTATGATCAAAGACTATAAATTTGGTGACTGTATGCTACTTGGTTTTCTTCTTGATTTCACTGCAAAATTATATGCTACTTGGTTTTCTTCTTGATTTCACTGCAAAATTATGTGGTTCATTTCCGTGATTTGGAAGTTAAAAGTCAACTTCAACTTAGGGGCCTCCAAAGGAAATGAAGGTGGTCAAGGGAGGGATCAAAATAAATTTCTGGGTTTCATCACAGATGTTGAGAGCAGATTTTAATGGCGGCTTTACATGGATTGCAGGACATTGCTGCTGAAGAAGAGATGAAAAAAGGTCCAATGATGTTGTGTGTAAGAGAATTATTCTTTATCTTAATAAAATTTGTTATTTCCTTTCTTTCTGCTTATCAATTATTAGAATTTAGAAATCTCTTTATTTTCCCCCATTTATTATTCTTCTATTTTAATTATGATCAGCCGCAAACATATCAACTCCAAGGGGCCACTGGCCATGTGAATTTTCTTATTCTTTTTTGTTTTCAAATGTTTGCTTCTTTTCCAAAAAAAAAAATTACTATTTCAAATTCAAATAATTACAAGAGTAATAGACTATGTCTATTTATAGGTTTATAAAATCATATTCTAATAGGAATGTAGTAAGATTGAAACACCTTATTTTAATCAATATCAAATAGATGAAGTTCAATAAGGTTTAAAAATCTTATTTAAAATAAAATAAAAAAGTGTACTTCTATAGGGATTTTATTTTTATTTTATTTTACTATTGTATTTTATTTAAATAAGGATTCGGGTCACTTGATTCTAACATAAGATCACTCTAAAATTCTGTAAAAATTTTAGTAAAAAAAAATTATACATGAATCGAAAGAAGTTTTTCTTTTGACCCTGAAAATATTTAATAAAAGTATCTGCGAAAAGCATTATTAACCTAAGCATGATTTTTTAAAAAATATTTTTTAATTAAATTAATCACAATTTTAAATAAATTTTTTTTAACTCAGATCAAATAAAGTCAGTCAATTTTAATTTTTTTTAAACTCAAAATCAAGACATGATGTAGAATATCGAGTCCGAGTTGGACAGACAAAATTCGGACTCACACCACCCTATTAACATCACTAATCAATAACTATAAATCAAAAAAAAAAAAGAATTTCTAAAGTTTTTACGTTAAATATATGATGATATACCTCAATAAAATCCAAAACCGATGAAATGAAAAAAATAATGTTACCATGATATTTTTATTTCCCAAAAGCGTGGGTTGTGTTTTATTTGAAATGTAAGATTGCGTGTCTTGCATATTTTTCCTTAATTTTCGTCAATATTATTTCCAAGATGTTTCCTACATTTTCTTTCTCCTGTTTGCTCCTTTAAAAAAATTATTAATTTCTTCCCATTCCATTTCTAATCATTTCTTGGGGCATGATTTAACAACTTACTTCCCTTCCTTTATTATTATACTTAAATCGTGGGAATGATATACAAAAAAGAAAGAAATGAAATGTACTTAAACAACAATTTACTATATGACTAAATTATTTTATTCATGTAATCCTATTTTATGTATAAAATAATCATTAACCTAATCTAACATATATTTTTAACTAAATATACAAAATTAACTTTGTTGACATTTGGCAGCCTAATATAAGCACATTAAGAAAAACTTATATTGTAAATATATTAGAAAGTAAATTAAAATAAATAAAGGTAAAACGACATTTAATAATGATTTTGAAATTTTATATGGTAAATCTTTTTTTTTTGCATTTAAGAAGATGAAGAAATAGAAGAAAGAGGTGAGAAAGAAAATATAAAAGATTAGACAATAAATTTTTTTTTAAAAAAAAATAACATAACATCATCATTAAAATAATCTTACGGTGCTCTCCAATATTATTGTGCTTCCAAAATTTGTTTTTGAGATAGTTTTAACCTTCATTCTTTTTATTAATAGATGTTACTTATAAATCTAAATTTAAAATTTAATGGATATTAATAATTATAGATTATAGATGCATATCTATATTTAATATCCACCTTTAAATCACAAATAGAATATTTATAATTTACAAATTAAATGGGAAAAAGTAAACGCTAAATACCTAATCTCATGATCTCCCATGAATTATTATTAAAAAAAGAAAAGAAAAAACCTACATTGTTTTCTTTGAAATCTAAGATTGCGTGTGAAAGGTTAAGGCTCCTTTCCTTCTCTTAATTTCCACCAAGTTTCTTTATAAATCTATCTTTTCTGGACATTCCCAATCATTTCCTCATGCTTAATTTTAAAAACTTTTCCTTCCTTTACTATTATTATAAGATTAATGGCTAATTGATACTTTTTTTTTATTTATTTTTATATTAAATAATGATTTATTTGTTGCCAACACTGTAATCTTTGAAAACTTCAATTAAATTCCTATGTCATTTCCTTCCTGACTACAGATTAATGTTGTCGGCCATTTCGGTTAACCTTCCTCTCATTTGTGTAAGAATGTATGTTCCTATCCAAATAATCACCATCAATATTGCCTACAAATAGTGAAGAAACAACCATAGACCGTATGCTTTGCCTTAGTATAGAATCCCAGTCCCTTGCAATCTTTCCTTGAATAGGTTTCAAATTCAATTTTACGATCTCCTTGTCTTGTTAAAAAGAATAAAGTCTTGAATTACAGTTCGAGCTATTTATAAGCTATAGCTAGGAAGGTTTCAGAGAAAGGGCAAAGGCAAAGTTGAACACAAAGCTATCCCTTGTTGAGGGTCATCAACCTCCAGCAAGTTCGGTATTCTTTTGTATCAGGATTTTGTTCTTTAACTCTGTTAAGAATTCTTGTGAATTCATAGAGCGAAAGTCTTAAAGTGCTTAAACAGACTAAACCGTACGAAATTGAAAGCTTGTGTGCGATTGGACTTGATCCCATGACTAGCTCAAGTGGTAGTAATTCTCCCCATAAATGACTTATTGGTCATGAGGATCAAGTCTGATCATGCACAAACTCTTTAGTTTCAGACAAGTTTTTCTATTCGACTACTTTAACATGCTTTATCTCTGTGAATCCACTAAAGCTCTTCGCAGAGTTGGAGACTGAACTCCAATACAAAAACAATACTAAACTTGTTGATAGAATGTAACCCCTCCACGCCTTTGGGAAGAAGACAATATTTCTCTGACTTGTCTTTGCCCTTTATCTGATATACTTTCTAATTTAACTTTCCAACATGGAAGAAAGACATGTCGGACATTCAGTATTGTTGTACAGAATGGCATAGGCAGGTTAAAGAAAAAATTTATGAAATTACCAGAAGATGTATATATATTTTTTTAACTTGCCTTTGCCATTCTCTGGATGTACTATTTTTTTTCTCAAACCAAAAAACCAAAGGTGTTTAGGTTTCGATGTAACTGACTTTTCTTGCAGGAAATGGTTAAGCACATATAAAATATATATTTGATATTTTTAGCTCAATTAATCTCCAGTGCTTATTGTTGTATACAGTTGCCTAAACTAATTTGTTCGAATAGGCCTCTTTTGTTCATGGGCAAAAGCCTTCAACATCTTTGCTTGAATTAGTAAAAAAAAAAAAAAAAAACTGTGCTTTCCCTTTTTCTCTATTAAAAAGAAAAAAAAGCTTTAAACCCTAGGTTTTAAGGACAACGGCAGTAACTCGGCGACCTTCCCCTCCCCCTACACTCTCCTCCTTTCCTCTTCCATCCTCTTTCTCCTCTTTGGCCTTGGGTCTCCTCATCCGTTCATCAGTCGTCGTTTTCCGGTAATGGGACGGTCATCCGGCCTTTGCCCTCTCCCATCTCCGTCTCCTTTTTCTTTGTTCTTGTTTCTTTTTTCAAATCCAGGTTAATAATGTTAAGGGCAATGCGTTGTATGTACTGGAGCCATTATGGTTTTACTTAATTGATTGTAACTTGGATATCAATTTGCTAGGCCATAATAAAAGTTTTTATGTTGAAAAAAAAAGCCTTCTTGATTATAGTACATTGCAAGTGATATGATAAATTTAAGGAAGATGTACAGTTGATGCATAGACTCATAATAATAAAATGATATATTGTGATTTGTGTAAAAGAAGGATTTAAAAGGAAATATAAAATACTTTTATTTTAAAATAAACATTAATTAAAATCATTAAATATAAATAAGTAAATAAAAGTCATAATCTGAAACTCAAAAATCAAAATTCAAAATCAAGAACAATAAAATAATTATAATTATTATTTAATTATATTTAATAAAGTTTTCAATTTCATCAATTTTTTTAATTTTATATAAATGATGACGTATCATTTTATTATGAACCGATGTATACATCAAATATTAATTTTAAATTTAATTTTTTTAATATTTAAAGAAAATCATTACACACGGATTGTGAATATTATAAAAAAGAAGAAGAATATTTTAGAGAAAATTAAGAATATTGTGAATTTGGATTTGGGTAGTGTATTTCATCTCCCCATTGAATAGCATTTCTTATTACAAGCTTTCTTGCCGTAACTTATGAAAAGGCCAAAAAAAAAAAAAAACAAAAACAAAAAAGGGAAGATATTAAAAAACAGCTTAATAACAAGGATGATGTTGATGGAGTCTTTCATGGTTTGCCAATCTCATTGATCCATTTGTCTTCCATACCGCGTAGCTCTCGCCTACAAGGCTTTCATGCTTTTCCTTTCTCGAAACAATAATAAATGCAAGCAATAGTCATAATGTCCAACTTTTTTTTTTGAAATTATCAATCTCCGTATTATGTATAACTTTTGAAATTAAACTTAATATTTTTATTTAATCAAATTTAATTTTTATATTTTTAAAATTGATAAACTTTTATTTCTTTACCTTTTAAAATTTCATTTAAATAGTAATAATTAAATTCTATTACTAGTTTCATATATACTATACTTAAAGTTGTACATTTACACTATGTTTTATAATATGATCATTCTTAGTCTATATACTTTATGAATTTTAAAGTTGTGATTTTGATACAAACGATAGTTGTTAACTTCATTAATTAATTTTGTTGTGAGTAATATGTGGAAATAACAAGTTGGTATAATATTATACTTAAGATAATATATTTATTACATTTGTTAGGCCCGAAAATACCAAGAGAGGGGGTGAATGAGTATTTTAAGAATCTTTGCAAACTCTTCTAAATAATGAGGGAAGGAAAGAAAAGCTAGGAAATTCGATTTATAGTGATTCGACCTCAATTGCCTACCTCTATTACCTTGGTATACCTCAACTAAGGATTTATCAATTCACTATACTTGAATTATTACCTTTCAAGTGGAATGTATAACCTTTACAATCTTTATCTTTCTTCTACAAGACAGAGATCAAAAATTTTCCCCTAGTTTTTGTGGCTGAATTAAAACCCTCTAGTTTTTACAAGGCTTAACTATAACCATTTACATAAGATATTATACCTTAATATGTTTGGAGATATATAACCCTTGTCTTGAGACCTTATGTCTTAAGACCTCTCAAAGGTGTGTTTACAAGTGTTAAGCTCTCTCAAAGAATTGAAATAAGAGTGATAAAAAAATTTCATAAAAAACACCTAAAGAGATATATACAAGAGAAAATGAAGAAATAAAAGAATTTGAGGCTTTCTCTTAGTTACAATACTTGGATGTTATTCTCTTATGTCTTCAAGTGTTCTTGACTTGAATATATACCCTCTAACAAATTTTTGGATGTTTGGAGTGTAAACCCCTAACCCGTATCTATTGCCGGAACAGGGTTACGGAGCATTATCAAAGTTTACAAAATAATTACAGATATTTCACATCATTTACTATTCATGTCCGATACTAATCATATTGTCCCTTGAATGGGCTCTCGAGGTCCAATATAAACATTAGAATTAAATCAGGACTTAATCTAGATCTCAGAAAATTTTTCATCAAATTTTAAAATTTTTCCTAGATGCAGGGCTCACACGCTCGTGTGGCCAAGGGATATGCCCGTGTGGCCCTATGACACACCTGTACATCATGCCGTGTCCTGCCCCATGTAACTCTTTGACTTGCATCACACGGCCAAGTCACACGCTCGTGTCTCTGCTTGTGTACTCAATTCTGAGCATTCTGTTTCTAAAATTTAAGATGCAAGGGACACACGGCCAGACTACACGCCCATGTGCTAATCTGTGTGTCATACACGGTCAGGACACACACTCGTGTCTACCCATGTGGACAAAATAAAGCCATTTCCTAGCTTTATTTTTCACCCCTTTTAGCCTTGCACCTACACCAACACTTATACACAATTTATCAAATTCACCAACCACATTTTCATACCAAAATTGAAGTCTTATACATATCAATTTATACTCATATCTAGATTCTATGTTCACATTTGTGCATATTGTATCAAATATGCTAATTTAATTCATTCATACATACATATTTCATTGTGATTTCTATTAATCAATCATTTTCAAACATATATCATGATATAATCTTCTATACATAAACACCAAAACATGTTCATAACTAGCCATTCCAATAGCTATTCATTAACAAATATTTACATGCCATTCCTTGGCCAATTTAACCTATACATGCCATTATAACCACAATTGTTTTATATCAAATTGAGTCGATGGATAGTGTGAGTGATCTTCGTCGAGCTTCCAATCCAACGAGCTTCCAATTTACTATAGTACAAGAAAAAAAATAAAACACAGTAAGCATATAATGCTTAGTAAGTCTGCATAACTTGGTAATTAACTTACCAACTATTCATATTAAAGATAAACATGTAAATCACAATCAACCTTTTGGTCCCAACCCCTAACACATATTCTCATCACTCTTGTTAGTAACTTATTTCATATAAACATGAAGAAATACATATAGGAGCTCAACAATATTTGGATTCTCATACACATATTTTCCATACCATGTATTCATATAACATATATACAAATTATTTCTATATTTTTTGGGTACATTCTATAATAATTCATCTCGAGTTTTAGTATATTTCATGTCAGAACTTTGCTCATTATTCAACTGAAATATTAATAATCACACAGATAATACACTTGAGATGTACAAATCTATTCTCATAGATGAATGTATTCATCAAACAAATTTCCAAGTTCGTATATCATAATTTCATACTTTCATATTTCATATAACATCATTTTCATGTACTTCAGGCAGATACATGTAAAAACCCATTTCTTTTCATGTTAGAATTTTACTAGTTGAATTATTAAAAATATCGATGATACTCAGGTAGTACACACAAAGTGTAGAAATAAGTAAATCCATTAATTCATATGCAGGAGTACCCATTAGGGCACTTAATCAGGAAACACATTCTCGAGCCACATATCATATAGCATGATTACCAGTGTAACATCCCGAATTAGGGCCTAGTTGGAACAGTGGTTTCGATACCATAAATTTGAATTAAAAATAATTATTTTATGATTATTATAAGGCCTATGACATGTTTATATGCTTGTGTAAAAATTTCATGAAGAAATTTTATGTCTAAGGGTGCTTTATTGGACTTTAAGGACTAAATTGAATAAATTGTAAAACTTGAGTTCTAGAAGCTTCAAGCATGAAATTGAATTAAATTATTAATTATAGGTCCTTAAAGATTAATTTGACCAAGTTCTAAAAATTTGGACAAAAATGAGCTTGTGTGGTAAAAATTTTAAAGAAAGGTTCAAAGGGCAATTTGGTCATTTAGTAAATAAAAGATTAAAAAGGGAAAAATCAAGAAAAAAACATGTCTATCATCAAGAAGCTTGGCCGAACATGCATAGGACACCATGGATAGGGTTTTCAAGCTCCAAAGCTCAATAGTAAGTGATCCCGAGCCCCGTTTTTAATGTTCTTTGCATTTTTGAAATCCTTGTAACATGATCTACTTATTTCTACCCATATTTTAAGCTAGGTTTCATGTTAAAAAATTTACCCATGCATGAAATGTTAGTATTTTGAAGATTAATGGAAGAATATGAAAGATTAAAGCATGTTTAGCAACTTTTACTAAGTGATTTTACATAAAAATGCATAAATTGACTAAAATGTAAAAGTTGTAAAATGGGTAGTAATCATGTGAATAAAAGAGAAATGTGGGCTGATATAAGAGCAATAAAGGTCTGGATAGGCTTAAAGTACAAGAAAATTGAGTACATTTCATTTTACGAGCCCAAGGACCAAAGTGAAATATGTGAAAGTTTAGGGGTCGAAATATAAATTTTTAAAAGTATGATTTATTGACCTATTTGAATAATGTGAGTAATAAATAAGTTATATTTGAAATGTTAGATCAATAAAACAAGATTCAGGCTTAGAACGAGGTTGAACGAGGTTAAGCACTAATTCGAAATAAATAGTCATACTCAAAACCGAGGTAAATTCGTTGTTAATAATAATGCAAAACCATGATTGAATTGTAATTCTCTATTATTATGGCATAAATTGTATTATTTAATATATTAGAAGATTTTATGGATGATGAATATGATGTGTGATGAATGTTAAATTAATATTACATGAGTTGTGTGAATTGCTACACGGTTGTACCCGACGAGGATTCGACAAGTAAGTTCATATAACTCGAAATGTACACTTTTAATACTTGAAAATGTATGCTCTTTAATGTGATGAAATTTAGATATTCATGGTATAATAAATCATGTTATATGAATAGAATGATGAAAAGAGGACTAAAAGTCCCGGTTGAATGAAAAAGAGTCTGATGGATTTTCCTAAAAAGGAATTGACGGTAAAAAGGATCTAGCCTGGACGAGTGTTCCTTATGTGATCTAGCCTCCCGAAGAATATGTGTTTAAATGAATTTAGCCTGGACGGGTAATCCAAACTAGGATCTGAATTTAGCCTGGACTGGTAATTCAGATCCGAACTGATTAGAGTAATTGTCGTTGCAAGAGATTTAACCTGGACTGGTAATCTCGATATTGCTCTATGAGTTTATATTAAGGGGGATTTAGTATGGACTGGTAATCCCGCCGTAAAGATTGAGGTTCACGGGAGTACACTCGTTGAAAAGGTCACTAATATGAGTTGATGATAAATAAGTTAGTACGTTATAAGTGTACTATGGAATATCCATCGAGAATTCAAGGAATTCAATCGGATTAAAATGAGAAGTGGAATTGGAATGCTTGTAATGATGAACTCATCTAAGACCATTATTACCATGTATTGTTATGTGACTAACTTGTATGATTAAGTATGCCATGAGAATTAACGACATTTATATTAAGCTCTATTGTGTAATCGAGTTTGAGATCCATGAGATGGTGAGTTCATGATTAGTTGAAAATGATCTTATGATAGTGATCATTAAATTGCACTAAAATAGTTTTGGACAGCAGCAGTAGTCTGAATTTAAAAATTCACCAAAAATTTTGGAAGTCGAATTAGAGGTTGAATAAAATATGAAATTAAATCTTATCAAGTCTAATTTCACATAGAAGAAACGATATAAGGAAAAGAATTTCATATTATGAGATATTTGAATTTTTGTGAGATAGAGTCAGAATGAGTTTGGAATCTCCTGTTCTGGCTTGGGAAAATCACTAGAAATTGTACAAAAATAATTATGGGTTAGAATTCATATGACTAAGTCCTTAATAAGTCTATTTTCAAGGGAAATAGATGAGAACATTATCCAAATGCCGTACTAAGAGATAAATAAATTTTACTGAAGAAATGTCGAAGCTGTCAAATAGTGAAATAGGGGAGAATTTAAAGAATAAACTGTATTTATTGGCTAGACCAAAAATTCTAAAAATTTTATGGTAAGAATATATGTGAGTCTTGTTTTAGGGAAAATTAGTGGATCTTAATTTGGAGTTTTTTAGCTCCAGATGTAAATAAATTAGTAACTATGACTTGAGAAAATAACATGACCAGAATACAAGTAAAAGTATAACTATGGTTGTATTATCTTGAGAAGCATGTTGGCATATTGCTTATTATTTTCATATGGACTTACTAAGTGTAAAGCTTACTCTCTCTTTTTCATTTCTTTAGTGTTTTCAGGTTAGCTCAGGGTTGGAGATCTCGGAGGTAACATCACTATCAAGCTATCACCTTTAGAGCGTTAACATGTATAAGTTAAGCGTACACAAGTAAGTGGCATGTATAGGGACTTAGTTTTTATGATAGATGTTGTTATAATTAGCCAAATGTATTGGCTTATATTGATACATTGTATATAGCCATGAGATGTGGCTTATAGTGGTTATGGCTTGTAAGCCTATTTATCCATGCTATGTGTTAATACCTTGTGATGTGATTACGCGTATTACTATGAATGGGTAGTGTATGGCATATGTACATGATGAATGCCCTAGGACCATTCGAGGTGGTCATGGCCAAGGAATAAATGTGTGGCATGGTAATAAGTTGATAATGATTGAACATGAACATTGTTGAATAAGTAGAGATTAAGTGTTGGGTAAAATATTATGGTTAATTAGTAAAAATGGGAATCAATATGATAATACTATTGAGTGTGAATTGGTAAGCCCAACTTGGTGTAACACGAGTATATGTTATAAACACATGTATGACAACATGCAAATGCTTTAATTGAATTTTACTAAAGGATGATTAACCATTAAATTGATGTTATAATTTGTGCCTATGACGTGTTTAAGTATGAGAGAGAATTAAGGACAACAAAAGGCTTGGAAAATAGCCTAAGTGTTGGCCACACGGGTAGAGACACGGCCATGTGTTTCAGCCGTGTGGAGGACACGGCCTAGCACACTAGCGTGTGGCTTGGCCGTGTGGTTCATTTTACATGATGACATCATAGTCAGAGGGTTACACGGCTTGAGGATACAAGCGTGTGAGGGCACACGAGTGTGTCCCTATGTCCACACTAGCGTGTGACTATACTTCATGGGAAAAATGTATAAATTTTCTCGAACTTTCCAAAGTTTCTGGTTTAGTCCTTAAGTACTTTCAAAGCACGTTTAAGGCCTCGTAGGCCTATATAGGGGACTTTAAGATAGAAATTGTAAAGTTTTAAATTTGAACAAAATTTTATGACTCGTTTCTGCATGTTTGTGAATATTTGAGTTTGGTAACGCCTCGAACTAAAACACCCCTTACTCGTACCCGAGATCGGGGCAAGGCACGAGGCATTACCATACATAAACGGGCCACTTCTGGAAAATACGGGCTATAAAATTTTATTTCAATTTAAGATCAATCAAACAAAATCATATTGTTCCCATTATGGACCTACGAGGTCCAAAACATGCACTAAAAGCGATCCGGGACTAAACCGAGAACTTTGGAAAACTTTAGGAAATTTCTAGGTTTAAGCCTCACACACCCATGTGGAGACAATGCACACGCCCGTGTGCATTGGGACACGCCCGTGTCCCTTACCTGTGTTGAATTATTGGAATTCATTTTTCATTTCGAACCTACAATAGTTTTCGCACGGCTGAGCACACGACCATGTCCCTAGCCCGTGTCCCTCACACGGCCTAGACATGCCCGTGTCCAAAAACCCGAACATTCTGTTTATGACGTCATCATTCATCTAGGGGCATATGGCCAAGGTACACGCTCGTGTGCTAGGCCATGTCCTCCACACGGTTGAGACACACGGCCGTGTCTCTGCCCGTGTGTTTACTACCATGCAAACTGACCTACAAATTCTAGGTACAGGGAACACACGGCTGAGTGACACGCCCAAGGGGTTGGCCGTGTGTCACACACAAACTAGACACATGCCCATGTATCTACCCGTGTGGACCATTTTATAGGCTATTTTTCCAAGCCTTTGATCACCCTCAAACATCCATACACACTCACATATTTTGTAATTGACTCATTTTATAACTAATTGCCAATTATGACCTAACCATCTCCAAATGATTTGACCATATTTCACATGTCCATTCATGATAAACCACATTTAACCATCTCATGAAACATTTAAACATAACCATGCACAAATAGTAGGTTTACAACCTACATCAAAATGAGCCATATCTCATAGCCATATACAAAATGAATAAGTATATCATTCAAGCCCTTACATTGGCTAGCCAAATAACACATATAACAAAATGACCAAGTATCCTATACATGCCATTATAACAAAATAAAAGTTTCTATATACCAAAATAAGACAAGTTGATAGTGTTGGCAATGCTCCAACCATTTTCCAATCTTCACGAGTCCGCAAGCTTTGAAAGACACAGGGAAAGAGAGGGAGGTAAGTATTTACATGCTTAGTAAATCCGGATAACTAGAAAGTAGACTTACCGGTAAATTAGCATACTACCATATTAGGCAATAATTTCAACAAGTATGAAATAGTTTCCCTATCACGTGAACGCAATCATCAAGTTAGTCTCATATCAATACATCATGTCCTTAGTCATAGATGAGCTCATCAATTCAATATTTCCATTCTCTATTTCTCATGTTAATCCCGTTGAATTTCTCAGAAATCTCAATGGATAGCCAAATTACCGTCAAGTCATACAAGTGATCATTTCAAGTACGCACTCCCACGAACCTTACATCTTACGACGAGATTACCAGTCTAGGATAAATCCCCCGTAGTATCAACTTATAGAGCATCGTCGGGATTACCAGTCCAAACTAAATCTCTTTCAATGACAATTGCTCTCATAAACTTGGATCTGAATTGCCAGTCCAGGTTAAATTCAGTCCTCAATCGGATTACCTGTCCGGGCTAAATCCTTATTGCACCCATATTCTTCGGGAGGCTCGATCACTCAAGGATCATCCATCCGAGCTAGATCCTTTCTATATTGAGATCAGCGAATTACCCTTCCGGGCTAAATCCTTTTCTACAACACATGCAGGATCTCAAGTCATGTAAGCCATAATTTAACCATCAGATTTCCTTTTTTATTTCAACCGAGACATTTATCATCTTTTCATTTACACTAGCATGTCTTATGGATTATCATGCAATGAATATCTAATTATCATACATTCAATAACATGAATTTTTAAGTATATTAAGAGTTTACTTTGGGTTATACGAACTTACCTGGTAGTTGTTTCGGATTCGTGTCTCGGTTATTCCGAAACCTTTTGTTTTCCATGGTCGACCTCTGGAATTGGTTCCTCGGGGTCTTTATCAATAAAATTAGACTATTAATACATCACATTTTTCATTTTAGGATTAAAACTCACCCCGGGAAAATGACTATTTTGCCCTTAACCTTTCACAATATTTACAATTTAGTCCTAAGGCTCGTATAATGAAATGCATGTATTCATTGGCTTGCTAAGCCTAGCCGAATGTTATTCACACTTATAACAGCCCATGTTTTTCCTTCATTCTATATTTTTCTACCCATTCTCACAACTTTTACAATTTAGTCCATCAAGCCATTTCCATGAAAGACCACTTAGTAAAAGTTGTTTGCAATCCTTTAAACTCTCATATTCCTTCATAAATCATCAAAACACAAACATCTCATCCATGGGTAATTTTCTAAACATGTACCCTAGCATGAGATATGGGTAGAAATAGAAAGAGCATGTTACGAGGATCTAAAAAATACGAAGAACATTAAAAATAGGGCTAGGATTGACTTACTATCAAGCTTGAAATGTTGGAAAACCCTAGCTATGGAGACCCTTAGAATTTCAACAGCATGGAGAAGAAAATGAGCTGATTTTAGCTTGATTTTCCCCTTTTATTTAGTTTATTACCAAATGACCAAAATGCCCTTCCTTACTAAACTTCCAAAATTTTTCATACATGCCCATTTTTGTATAAAAACTTAGAAATTGGGTAAATTAATCTTTAAGGACCTCTAATTAATATTCCAAAATAATTTCATACAAATTGCTTCTAGAACCCAAGTTTTGCAATTTATTCAAATTGGTCCCTAATTTCCCATTGGACACCTTGCACATTGAATTTCTTCATAAAACTTTAACACATGCTTATTCTCAAATCCTAGACCTTATAATGATCATAAAATAATTATTTTAACATCGAATTTGTGGTCCTGAAACCACTATTCCAATAAGGCCCAATTTTGGGATGTTACACGAACCCTGTCCCAGCCTTGGATACGGGTAAGGGGTGTTACATTTAGTGGTATCAGAGCTATGGTTTAGTTGATTCTCAGAATAACCTAGCATGAATGAGAGTCTAGCTGTATATGCCATCAAATCTGTGATAGTGTGATGTCTCCCGACGCGAATGAGAACCATCCTGTTTAAACAGAGGTACTCTCCAACCGAGCTACACCGACCATGTTAAATGTGATGCTAAGGTATTTGAGTAAATTACAGCTATGATGAGCTTGAACTCAGAAAAGTATGGATGAAAATTCATGATATGTATGTGATAACATGTAAGATAAAAACTTATGTTGCGATGAATACTCATGCTTGTTTAATGCTCATATGATGTTATACACTTGGCTTAATTGATTAAGTGAAAGTGGTAAATAGAAATTTGTAAAGGTACAAATAAAAGAGTTTCAATGATACGGATAAAATGTCATTGTCCTGATTGGACATTGAATATTGATGAGTTTCAATGATAACTTTAAATGAGATAAAAGAATATATTGCAATAAGCTTATTTATATTTAATTGATAGCTCTATGATGCATACGATTGATTTACTTGGGTGAATGTATGTATTTGAGTAACTCACCAACCTTATTAATAGAATGAATGATCATGTATACTTGTTTGAATAATTATGATTGGCAAGCTCGTATAGCTTGAGCAAATGTGTTAAATTACTTGGATTGATCTATATGATTGTAATGATATGTATATAATGATGTACAAGATGAAAGTTTAGATTGTGATATATTTATCCATTCTTCTTTGGCCCTTACATGATGTTATGTGCCTGATTTGTTTGATTGAATGAATGAGATTAGTAAAGCTGTTCAAAATTCATAGGATGCATGCATTAGCGCGTTTGTTTAAATAAGATAACTGGAAAGTTTGTGTCATACGAACGTGAATAATAGTTTCCCTGAAGTGAATGATATGCTCGTGAAAATGTTACTTTGATAATGAACTAGTGTTATATGTATATGAGTATGAGAAACGAGTGAGGGACCTTACAACCCCACCCCCTTTACCAAAATGGTGTTTTGTAAAGAATTTTTATGAGATCAGAGTTGAATAAACTCACAAGTATGATACCAAAGGGTTCAGCTATAGAGTGATTATGAATATGATCAGAGATTAAGTTGGATTGATAAGTAAAGACAAGACTAGTAAGGTAAGACGTTGAGAAATGTATTAACTGAAATTTCTTCAGAACTGAACTTCTTCAATGAAAAGCATGATGTGAGATTTATGATGGTAGAAATAATTGAAGGAATAATGTTCAAAGGTAAGGTACCAGATTATGGCAGTCTTTTTCTGAGGTATTTTGTATGTTTAAATTATTCTAAGAAATATTTCTAAGGTAATTGCTCTTCTGATAAAATTCTTATTATATGGGAATGTTTTCTAATCATGATGCATAGATGGAAGTAGTGATAGTTCGACTAGTATATATAACCTGTACTGCCCTATTTTTCCTCTGGCATTCTATTGCATTTCATCCATTGGGACTTTATGATAAAATACACATGATGTTGTAATTCTGTTTCTTCTAATTGATGTCCTATTTGATAAATATACGGGAATGTATATTATTCTTGTTGCACCTAATTCTAGTGGGTTGAACTGATATCGACAAAGGCATAAATGGTGAAATTGCAATTTCAGTTCGTATGGTGGATTATTTTCCCAGAGTAAGTTAATCAAATTTAATGGATTCAATTGAGGCATCCTTGTTATCTTGATCTAATGCAATTGAAATGGACTTTGATTAGTATGATAAGTGAGTTTTGAATGATTATATGTCGAACTGTTCTATCGACTGGAAAAAAATGGGATCTCTTAAAATGTCATGTATTGATGGCTATGATTGACTTAGTTGTTCAATCGGTATTGATTATTGTTTGAAAGATTAAATGAGGTATTCATGTCTGGAAATAAGATTTTATCTCTTTCTGGGTAAAATACAAGTAGTCTAAATGAAAAGTGTATATATATACATATTAGAAGACTTCGACATGATTTAAAGCTGCTTTGAATGATAAAGTTTTCGTCTTGTGAAATTTGAATGGTCTATTACATGTTATTAAAGCTTTGAATGGACGAAAACATTATTGACCAAAGTCTTTGAACTAGTTGGGTATACTTGGACAAAAACTTCTTGATTTTCAATGATGTGTTATTGAATGAATTGTGATGTGTTCTAAGTCAATGAGGCAATGTGATGGTTAAGTATCTACTGTCATAGAAAGATCTGAGTGTGAGATAGTGTAAATGACTTAAGTTAGTTATTGTATAATCCTTGAGAAGAGAAAAATATGGTTACGAGTGCTTGAAATGAAAATCTTGGGCTTATGCAGAGAATTTGCAAGAATAATCACAGAAGTAATACATTGATGATCGAGTTTGGAACTCGACATTTCTAATCTTTGTGTTTGATTACATGAAATGTTATCAGGGTTAAAGCTGAATATCAGGTGATATCAGAACGATCTTCGTCAGTAGTGATATTTAAATGGAAATGAGAATGAGATTACTATGGATTTCTTGTGAGGGTTATTCTTATCTTTGAAAGAGAAAAATGACATGTGGATTTCTGTTAAACGTATGAAATTTGCCTAACGGGTTAATGGAATCATGTATCTCTAAGATTGTCAGATTTCTTGGAAAGCTAGTCCTAGTTAATTGGATTGAGATCCGAATTTTATATCATGAGTTATTGGGAAAGCTAAGTAAGACCCTGGATTTTAATGAAGGAAAAAGTAAAAGTTCTTAGCAATGATTATAAGTTAGTAGAGGTTATGAGAAACTAAACCACTCTTTTGGTAAGATTTTCGAGAACGAAAATCCCTAAAGGGGGGAGAATTGTAACATCTCGAATTAGGGCCTAGTCAGAACAATAATTTTGAAACCATAAATTCAAATTAGAAATGAATATTTTGTGATTATTATAAGGCCTATGACATGTTTATATGCTTGTGTAAAAATTTCATGAAGAAATTTTATGTCTAAGGTGCTTGATTGTACTTTAAGGACTAAATTGAATAAATTGTAAAACTTGAGTTCTAGAAGCTTCATGCATGAAATTGAATTAAATTATTAATTAGTGGTCCTTAAAGAGTAATTTGACAAAGTTCTAAAAATTTGGACAAAAATGGGCTTGTGTGGTAAAAATTTCAAAGAAAGGTTAAAAGGGCAATTTGGTCATTTAGTAAATAAAAGATTAAAAAGGGAGAAATCAAGCCAAAAACATGTCCATCATCATCAAGCTTGGCTGAACATGCATAGGACACCATGGTTAGGGTTTTCAAGCTCCCAAGCTCAATAGTAAGTGATCCCGAGTCCCGTTTTTAATGTTCTTTGCATTTTTGAAATCCTTATAACATGATTTACTTATTTCTACCCATATTTTAAGCTAGGGTTTATGTTTAAAAATTGACCTATGCATGGAATGTTAGTATTTTGAAGATTAATGAAAGAATATGAAAGATTAAAGCATGTTTAGCAACTTTTACTAAGTGGTTTTACATAAAAATGCATAAAAGGACTAAAATGTAAAAGTTGTAAAATGGGTAGTAATCATGTGAATAAAAGAGAAATGTGGGCTGCTACAAGAAAAATAAAGGTTCGGTTAGGCTTAAAGTACAAGAAAATCGAGCACATTTCATTTTACAAGCCTAGGGACCAAAGTGCAAATAAGTGAAAGTTTAAGGGTCAAAATGTAAATTTGCAAAAGTATGATTTATGGACCTATTTGAATAATGTGAGTAATAAATCAGTTATATTTGAAATGTTAGATCAATAAAACAAGATTCAGGATTAGAATGAGGTTGAACGAGGTTAAGCACTAATTCTAAATAAATCGTCATACTTGAAACCGAGGTAAGGTCGTGTGTTAATAATAATGCAATACGATGCTTGAATTGTAATTCTCTATTATTATGGCATAAATCGTATTATTTAATAGATTAGAAGATTTTATGGATGATGAATATGACGTGGGAAATGTGATGAATGTTAAATTACTATTACATGAGTTGTGTGAATTGCTACACGGTTGTACACGACAAGGATGCGACAAGTAAGTTCGTATAAATCGAAACGTACACTTTTAATACTTGAAAATGTATGCTTTTTAATGTGATGAAATTTAGATATTCATGGTATAATAAATCATGTTATATGAATGAAATGATGAAAAGAGGACTAAAAGTCCCGGTTAAATGAATAGGATGTCCGATGGATTTTCTTAGAAAGAAATTTACGATAAAAAGGATCTAGCCTGGATGGGTGTTCCTTATGTGATCTAGCCTCCCAAAGAATATGTGTTTAAATGGATTTAGCCCGGACGGGTAATCCGAACTAGGATCTGAGTTTAGCCTGGACTGGTAATTCAGATCCGAGCTGATTAGAGTAATTGTCGTTGCAGGATATTTAACCTGGACTGGTGATCCCAAAATTGTGCTATGAGTTTATACTACAGGGGATTTAGCCTGGATTGGTAATCCTGCCGTAAAGATTGAGGTTCGCAGGAGTGCGCTCGTTGAAAAGGTCACTAATGTGAGTTGATGATAAATGAGTTAGTATGCTATAAATGTACTATGGAATATCCATCGAGAATCCGAGGAATTCAATGGGATTAAAATGAGAAGTAGAATTGGAATGCTTGAAATGATGAACTCATCTAAGACCATTATTATCATGTATTGTTATGTGACTAACTTGTATGATTAAGTATGCCATGAGAATTTTTGTGAGACAGAGTCAGAATGAGTTCAGAATCCCCTATTCTGACTTGGGAAAATCACTAGAGATTGTACAAAAATAATTATGGGTTAGAATTTATATGACTAAGTCTTTAATGAGTCTATTTTCTAGAAAAATAGATGGGAACATTATCTGAATCCCGTATTAAAAGATAAATAAATTTTAGTCAAGAATGGTTGAAGCTGTCAAATAGAAAAATATGGGAGAATTTAAGGAATAAACTATATTTATTGGATGGACCAAAAATTTTGAAAATTTTATGGTAAGAAGATATATGAGTCTAGTTTCAGGGAAAATTAGTGGATCTTAATTTTGAGTTCTGTAGCTCCAAAATAAATAAATTAGTAACTATGACTCGAGAAAACAACATGACTAGAATACAAGTAAAAGTATAATTATGGTTGTATTATCTTGAGAAGCATGTTGGCATATTGCTTATTATTTTCATATGGACTTACTAAGCGTAAAGCTTACTCCCTCCTTTTCATTTCTTTAGTGTTTTCAGGTTAGCTCGGGGTTGGAGATCGTCGGAGGCAGCATCACACTATCAAGCCATCACCTTTGGAGTGTTAACATGTATAAGTTAAGCGTACACAAGTGAGTGGCATGTAGAGGGACTTTGTTTTTATGATAGATGTTGTTATGATTAGCCAAATGTATTGGCTTATATTGATTCATTGTATATAGCCATGAGATGTGACTTATAATGGTTATGACTTGTAAGCCTATTTGTCCATGCTATATGTTAATACCTTGTGATGTGATTCCGCGTATTACTATGAATGGGTAGTGTATGACATATGTACATGATGAATGCCCTAGGACCATTCGAGGTGGTCATGGCCATGGAATAAATGTGTGGCATGGTAATAAGTTGATAATGATTGAACATGAACATTGTTAAATATGTAGAGATTAAGTGTTGGGTAAAATATTATAGTTAATTAGTAAAAATGGTCATCAATATGATAAGACTATTGAGTGTGAATTTGTAAGCCCAACTTGGTGTAACACGAGTATATGTGATAAACACATGTATGACAACATGCAAATGCTTTAATTGAATTTTAATAAAGGATGATTAACCATTAAATTGATGTTATAATTTGTGCCTATGACGTGTTTAAGTATGAGAGAGAATTAAGGACAACAAAAGGCTTGGAAAATAGCCTAAGTGTTGGCCACACGGGCAGAGACACGGCCATGTGTCTCAGCCATGTGGAGGACATGGCCATGTGTCTCAGCCGTGTGAAGGACATGGCCTAGCACTCGGGCGTGTAGCTTGGCCGTGTGGTTCATTTTGCATGATGACGTCATAGTCAGAGAGTTACACGGCCTGAGGATACGGTCGTGTGAGGGCACACGGGCGTGTCCCTGGGTCCACATGGGCGTGTGATTCTGCTTCATGGAAAAATTTTATAAATTTTCCCGAACTTTCCAAAGTTCCCTGTTTAGTCCCTAACTACTTTCAAAGCACATTTAAGGCCTCGTAGACCCATATAAGGCACTTTAAGATAGAAATTGAAAAGTTTTAAATTTGAACGAAATTTTTTGACTCGGTTCTGTATGTTTGTGAATCTGAGTTCGATAACGTCTCTAACCCTGTCCTGGCCTCGGATACGGGTAAGGGGTGTTACAACCAGTCCAGGCTAAATCCTTTCTGTAACATATGCTCATAAAAGCTCAATTAGGATTACCAGTCCAGGCTAAATCCTAATTGTAACATATGCTCGAGAGGGATTATATCAGGATTACCCATCCGGGCTAAATCCAATCTGTAATGAGGTCAATGAGATTACTCGTCTGAGCTAAATCTTGTCAGTAACAAATGCAGGACCTCATTCATTTCGGGAAATCACATATTCATCAATTTTTCATTTATGCAAATGGAATTTGACATTTATTGGACAATTGTTGGGTATGTGATCAATCTTATATATTTATGTATTTATGCAGTTCAAATGTTCACATTCAACTTAAGCATAAAGATAACATTTTTATCATTTATCACTTATCGGGTATTATCATTTATTTCAGGCACTTTCATCTATCGGGCTTTAACGAATATGTTATCATTTCACATATTTATAAAATTTATACAATTTACATACACAACATTCAATTCAAGCATATAAACATATAGAATTTAGTTATATGAACTTTCCTCAATAAGTGTTCGTGTACATAAAGTCTACTAATCCAACATTTTCTCTTTTCCTCGTTCTTACTCCATATTCGGATTATTCGGATCTATATGAGTAAATTTAACATCAATTTAATTGAATTCATACTCAATTTAGTCTAATTTACACTTTAAGCAAAATTACCATTTTGCTGCTAAACTTATAATTAATGACGATTTCATCCTTAGGCTCGGAAAATAAAGTTCGTGCAATTTAATCCTTGTTCTGAGCCTAATTGAATTTTTCATGTAATATTTACAACCCATATATTTCAAAAAAATAAGAATTTTTTCCATGGATTTCTCATTTTTACAATTTAATCCCTAAATCAAGTTTTCATCAACATTCACTTTGTAAAAGTTGTTTATGTATCAACAACCTTTCTTTTTCTACCATAAATTTAATAATTTCAGCATATTCATCCATGTTAAAAATTCTATACTTTGATATCTTTTCAAATTTATCCCCAAAATAAATAAATTAAGTTACCTCGATCTCAAAAATATAAAAATTACTAAAAACGGGGTTTGAATTATTACCTAATTTGACCAAGAAAGCTTGCTTTCTCTTTCCTAGGGTTTGCATGAAAAATATTTGGGGAAGATGATGATAAATGATGATATTTTCATCTTTTATTATTTATCACCTTTATTTTTTATTCTTCCAATTTTGTCCTTTTCTTTAATTTTATTTTCCATGGATGAATCATAATCCTTAATGATTAAGCATTTTTAATGGTCTAATTACCATATAAGGACCTCAAATTTAAAGTTCTATAGCTATTTAATCCCTTTAGCTATTAGAACTCAACTTTTGCACCTTGTGCAATTTGGTCCTTTATCGATTTAAGCATGTAATCGATAAAATTTCTTTATGAAATTTTCACAGAACATTATTGTCATATTATAGACTATAAAATAATATTAAAATAAATTTTCTTTCCGAAATCAGATTTGTGGTCTCGAAACTACTGTTTCGATTTCTCTAAAAATGGGCTGTTACATGGAGCCATTGGAGGATTTTTTAGCTGTTGGAAGAATTTATTTCGCGCATTTAATGCAGCTTGCAATAATGTCTTAAGACAAGAAGAAAAAATATGACTGTTGGGGCCTGAGGTCTCGAGGCACAATGACCTTAAAAAATGTGGCTTAAAAACATTTTAAAGGATTTTGGGGTTCTTAAAAACTTTTGTAGAAAATTTAAGTCATTTAGAAACTTTGTTTATGAGTTTTTAACACTTGAAAATATATTTGAATAAGATTGATATGATTTATGTAAATTTAATTAAGAAAAATTATAATTAAATTTGTTCGATCACAATAATTGAAAATCAAAACTAACAACTTTCAGATTTGAAAATAATAAAACTTATATGATTTAGATAAGATATAAATTTCAAAATCCAAAACTTCAATATTGAAATGATGATGATGTTTTTAGCATTGATACAAAAAAACGCACCTTTTTTCTGTTTGTCATATTAAAATCAATTGGGTAATGATATACTTTTGAGTTTTAACATAAATTTAAAGTTGTAATTATTTTTAATACGATTTGAAATAAAGTATTTAAATAAAAAGATTATCTTATTTATAGTTGAGAATAAAAATTGCATGTTGTTGGTCAAGCTTTTTAGCCAAAGAAAATTCATGCACTATTTCATTTCATTTCATTTTTTTGGTACAAAATTCATATTAACGTATTTTAGCACTCTTGGCTGGCATCAACTGCAACACCCCTTGCTCGACTCGATCGTCAGGTTCAATTTACAAGATGATACAATTGCTGCGAAAGCAACTATAATCATTATACATTAAATAATCATTCAACATGCAATTAAGTGTTAAACACATTTACATTATGATAAACAATCAAAATCGAGTCTTAATTGAGCTTACGGAAGCTCATTTGTTAGCCTGAGATGAAATATGACTAAATTGCAAAATTTTAAAAATTTAGGGTCGATGTTATGATGTCACTTCCTTTACGGCATGACATTGCTAAATACTCTGTCATGTTGTGACCTCAAGCCACACGATGTCGCGGCGAGGAATGTTGCTCCTTGGGACCTGGACTTTGCTTTTAGTAAAAATTTGAACCATTTGATACCTATTTCAAGCTTCCACATAACTTGTCATTTTTGTGCACAATTGGCCAACTTTATATGCCAATACACTTAAAACACATACTAAAACATGTGCAAATAACCACAATCATCATTACATCAACTATACCATCTATTCAACCATTAAAATATCATTCCATTGCTCAAGCATACATATCAAACCATTTGCCAATTGCCAACATTTATCTATCACAAAACTTCCTAAAACATACCAATCTACATACCATATATGCCATTTCAAATTCCCTAACCAAGTCTCAAACATGTTTACCATAACATACACATTTAATTTGCCAAAATCATGCATTAGGTAAGTTTCAAATATGTTCAACATTCAAAGCTAGCGTTTACAAAACATCTATGTACATGCCACAATTTTAGACTTGAAATGCTAAAAAAGCTACCTGTTCAAAAACGGTATAGTGTGATATTCCGTAAGATCTGCTTGACATGTGCCACAAAATGATAATCTATAAGAAAAGAGAAGCAATGAGTTAGCATATTGAATGCTTAGTAAGTCCATATGAAATTTACTAAACTTACCTTGACACTTTAAGAAACTAAGCATTAAAAAACATTGGCATCCTTTGGCATACTTCATAGTATCATATGCAAATAATCATATATAATCAATGGTTAGTCAATTTACATATCAAGAACTTATAACACAAATCATATACAACAATACAATTTAGTAACATATACCAACTACTTCATAATCAATTTGAAAGCATATGTAAAACAATTCATATTTAACCATTTCAATAATTCCATTTCCATTAAGTTACATTTTCACCCGGAAGAAACTTAGTAAATCGAACTCGGATACATGAGACTATTTTGCTCACACAAGCTGAGAAGGATTAGTGTTGCTCACATAAGCTGACATTGTATCGAGGTTATTAGTCCACACTAAACCAGCGATACATACAAATCGAGAATCTGCAACAAATGCTGGATCTCAAACAACCATGTAATCCTTGATCGAATCCATATTTGACCTTAATGACAGTCATACGTATCCTAATCTTTACTAAGTTCACATGGGCACTATTGTCGTAATTGCGTCATTTCAGATACTGTATCAATATTCACACATCAAACAAACCTTATAGACAATCCATATTCATTTTGGTACCTGATATATGTTCATACTTACCATTATACTCATGCTTTACAATTTAGTCCAACTAATACCAAATTTGCCACAATTCACCAATTTTCATTTGAAACCATACGAATAAATAAAATAAATATTATTCAATACAACATTAAACAAAATAGTAAGTTCCATATAAACTTACCTGGCAAAACAACAACAAACGAGACTTTAAGGACTAATTATCAATTTTTACTTTTCTTTGGTTTGGTTCAATTCCTGATCTATACAATAATTTGGTTCAATTTATCAATACCAAACATTTTATAACATCCCATAATATGCATGAAATAGTTCAATTTTGTTTTTGAATGTGCCTAAAGTTTTGCATTTTATTCAATTTAGTACCTAAATTGAAATTGATATAATTTGCAATTTTAAGCTTAGGTTTCAAAACAAATCTCAGTTACATCCTTTTATGACCCTCTATTATTTATTATTATAGTAATTTCATATCAATTTCACAATTTATATACTCTAGTCTTTATTTTAAAAAACTAACAATTAAACATTACAATCTAGCCCTTTTTCACATCTAAACTCAAAATCTAACAATTTTACACCAATTTCTTCAAGAAATAATCAACGGAAACTTTCAAAAAATGTTAACAGTTTTGCAAATTGGTACATGTGTCACACTCAATTTTCTTTAAGTTTGAAAATTAAGAATAATTGGGGGATAAATTGAAAGAAGCTGTAATTTGACAACCTCTACTAAAACATTAGGAAAAAAATTAGTGATTGATTTGGACATGGTTGAAATCCAATATGGTTCAATTGGATTAAAACCAATTGATTCCTTAGTGGGTGACAAAATGATTACCAATGAATGGTTTTTATAGGGTTGATAACCAAGTATGAATGCGTATAAATAGTTGGGAAATGACTTCCTAGATGGATTTTTTTTCAAATCTGTTTTATTTTTTTAATCTTCATCTTCGGTTGCTCTGAAGAAGAGATAGTTACAGGAAGCTGTACATGGAGCAGTAATATTGAGGTTCGAGTTAGAAAAGTAGAGAATCCAGTAAGCTAGTAAGGTTCAAGTCATTTGGTTTACATAAGATTAATAAAATGAAGTTAAGAATTTTCAGAACCTTTTTAAGGGTTCTACATGTTTCTGGAAAATTGAGTTTTCAAGCTAAAAATATTTAGTCTAACTCATATTTTGGTTATAATGCTTAGTTGCCAGGAGAATGGAAGCTCTAGTATTCAGAAAAGCTAAGCATAGGAGGCTAAAAAACATTAGGTGAGTTTCTATAGTCTATTTTTAGGATGCTATATGTTGGCATGAAACCGTGTTGAGTCCATGATGAGTTTTATGATGATGTATGATCTCTATTGTAACGCCCCAAATTTTTGGGAATTCTGAAAAAAAATCTGTAAAATTAAAAATTTTGTGTTCTGCTTGTTAAGTGTAGGTTTAATTGTGATAGTGGGTCTCTAGAAGGCCCAAGCTTAGGATAACCCGATAGTTTTAATTAATTTTAATTCCATAAGAGAAAGGGGTTCTGGTAAAGTGAGCTTTGAGGAATTAATTGTGTAAAATAGATCACAAGGAAGCAAGTGGTGAAGTGGCAAGTGACGCCACAGGGAAGGCTATAAGTGGTGTGTGGAAGCTAGGGAGGACCCAGGTTCAAGTCACAATGACAGCAAATCAAGGGATTAATTTTTATGAACAAAAAAGGTAAGTAGTGGAACTGAAGTAAAAGTCTGTCAAGAGGAGTTTGAGTTGCTCAGGAGATTGAGTAAGGAGGGGATAAGGGAGAGGATTTAGGAGCTGATCAAGGAGGATGGTGTTGGCCGAATAGTGGACTCTTGAAGAGCAAGAGTTGGCCTGCCAAGGGTTTCTTTAGGGGGGTAAATTTCGGCTAGGTCAAAGGCTAGGTATAAATTCGGCATTTGGGAGTGTTGTGCCGTTTTTTTCTTTTCTGACCATTCTTCCTTTTCTTCCTTTCTTTTTTTTCTTCTTCTCTCTATCTATCTTCCTTCTTCTTTCCCCCATAGCCGAATCCTTCCATTATTCTATTCATCTCCACGTTCTTATCATTGTTCTTAAGCCTTATACACAAAAGCTGAAATCCCGAAAGCTTGATTCTTTTTGTGTCGATTTCTTATAACCAAAACAACATCTCTTCTCTTCATCATTTGTGGCCGATTCACCAGCCCTCTAAAACTTCAAGTTTTGACGACAAGACCATAGCAAAACCCTCTCGTTTTACCTTTCTAAAAACAAGTTGCAAAAACCCGAAAACCCCACATTAAAAGGGACTTGGCCGAATACTAAAGTCACTGAAAACCCGACTTTTGTTATCATCTGAGGGCTTAGATCTACATCGGGATCGAGTGGGAAACTCATTGGAATCATTCACTAAGGAATCGGTGGTAAGTCTTCTCCAAAACTTAGTCTTCTTACATATTTTGGGAAAAGCCGAAATCTCTAAAAGTTAGGGAGGTGGTCGATTTGGACTTGTAACCCTGAGGGGTCGTAGTAACTATTTTGTTTTGGTAATAGCGTGATTTAGAGGCGGTTGATCAAGGGCTTGGACAGGTGGAACGATCGGATCTTTGGAGTTAACCATCTTTCGATAGTAAGGTAAGAGCAATAAGGGTTTTAGGCATGTTTGGCTGAATGTGGTAGGGGACTATATACTCAATCTTATTTCGATATTTGGAGTAATATTAAGTGATTCAATTGTAGGCAGTTCGTGTGTAGATCTTGTCGAGGAAATCCCAAAAATAGGTGTGTACCTGACACCCTCTCATAGGCTAGATCGGCAAAAGTCGAAAAGCTAAAATGCCGAAAAGTCAGTATTTTGGGCACTTGCGAGTGTGCGAATGCTCGTAAGATGTATTGGTAATTATTACTGGTAATTGGAAGTGATAAAATTGTAGTACGCGCGATTTCGTGCGTTTTGATATTTTGGGCTTAATGGGCCAAAACTGGGTTAATGGGCCAACGGGCCTAATTCGGTAAGAACACTTGGTAAGTGTTTCTAGCTAAACGTAATGGCTACGATATGCATGTAAACCTTAGAAATAGTTAGATGTGCTATTATACCCCTATGTATGCAAAATTACCATTATACCCCTATGTATGCAAAATGACCTTTATACCCCTAGGGTTAATTTTGTCTGAAAAGCATGATGAATTAAATCTGTATGATGTGTGCCATGAATGTATATCTGTTGCATGGGGACATGGGCTATATTATGGAGGAAGCGTCCTGGTGGCTATGCCACAAATTATCTGTTCTGGTGACCCTGCCACATATATCTGTTCTGGTGGCACTGCCACAAAATATCTGTATCTGGTGACTCTGTCACATTTTCTGTATCTGGCAGCCATGCTGCATATTTCTGTGGCGTGTAGCGGTTGGGTGGGTCGAGTAGTCTCCCCACATGGTGAAAGGATGGTATGGGGGTGCACATGGTTGGATATGGTTGGGTTTCTGCATAAGCATGATATATCTGTTCTGATCTGTTCTGGGCCTATGGGCTTTATTCTGATATCTGTTCTGGGCTGAGGCCAACTTATTCTGTCTCTGTGGTTTGAACTGATTTAGGCTATGGTTGGGTTGAATTACACACTGAGTTTCCCAAAACTCACCCCCTATTTTCATCCTCGCAGGTAATCCTCAACCATAGTGGGCTTGGAGCTGTGAGAGATTCGGACTGGCCACATGTTTCTACGAACCTGGTTTCTTTCTGGTGAACTGGACGTCCTTTTAATTTCATTTATGGTTTTGGGTTTTAAGTGTAATAAGGCCGCTTAATTATTTTTATGGTTTTGTTTTACTTTTATTATTTTATTTTATTATGATGAAAGAAAACTATGATAACTAAGGTAAATGGGTTAGCTTTAGGACGCGTTTTCAAAAACATTAAGGGATTTCAAAATAACACGATTACAAGTAAGACTTCCGCTAAGCAAACGCTTTCAAACTTAATCATTTTCTTAAGGTAGACATAACCAGATAGTTTTCTCAAAATTATACGAGTCGTTAAGGTGTGGCAATGGTGGTGTGCATGTCTAGGATTGGATCCGAAGGGAGCTTGGTACTTAAGCAGTCCGATGGACTCACCTCCTCTTTTCCTGGTTTCCTACCTGGTGCACAGCTTCTATTCACTTTAACCTACTTTTAAAAGTATCTTTTACAACACCAACTAAGTTTTCCAAACTAAGTAATACGGAACGTTTTGAACGCATCGATGTGGCGTACCGGATCCGGTCCTAACGTCTAGGCCGGGTTTAGGGTGTTCCATTTTGTGGTATCAGAGCCAGGTTGCAACAACTCGGCTGTGGATTGGGTTTACAATAACAAAGTTTTTGAAAAAAAAGTTTTTTGGAGACTGTAAAACTCTGTTTTCAAAATCTGAAACAGTGAGTGGCATTCCGAATCTCCGGCCCAAGTTTGTAAGTATTTTGAACTTTTTTTTCTGAATATATATTATCTGTCTATACTGAAACTTTACTAGAATACTCTAGATAGGATGCTACTGAAACCCTAGAAAAGCTTGCTAAAAGATTGAAACTGTAGCTAGACGTCGATTCTACGAAAACCATCTCTGAATTACTGTTTGAATCATAGAACATCTATAATAATCACTGGAATGCTAAAATAGTGCATAAAATTCGTAATCAGGTAATACGATATGAGTACGCGAGCAACTCGAGGTAGAGGCCGTGGACGAGGCCGAGGAAGAGCTCGAGCGGGATCTTCGTCTTCAGGACATATGCCAGCAGCAGAAGCGCCGGTACCATCGGCAACGGAAGTGGAATCACATGATCATGGTGCCGGGGATAACGCCATGTCGCAGCTATGCTTCGAGTTCTGGAAAGGGTTGCCGGGGCAAGTTCGGGCAACGTAATTCGAGGATCGATTTCTGAACGACTCCGGGCTAACGGAGCGGAGATCTTTAGGGGTGTATCTGGTGTAGCCCCGAATGTGACAGAATATTGGTTGGAGGCCACGGAACAAATTATGGATGACTTGGACTGTTCTGTGGAGCAGAAGCTGAAAGGGGCCGTATCGTTGCTGCGAGATGAGGCTTATCAGTGGTGGCTCACCGTGAGGGATGGAACCCCAGCTGATAGGGTTACTTGGGAGCTGTTTAATACAGCCTTTAAAGGAAAGTACGTCGGGGCAAGTTATGTGGACGCCCGTAGGAAAGAATTCCTGAATCTGGTCCAAGGAGGCAAAACTGTTACTGAGTACGAGGCTGAATTTCTGAGGTTGAGTAGATATGCTGTGGGAATAGTTGCTACGGAGTATGAGCGTAGCGTTCGCTTTGAGGATGGACTCAAAGATGACCTTAAGGTGCTGATTGCTCCGCAGAGGGAGCGTGACTTCGCGGTTCTGGTGGAAAAAGCTAAGATCGCTGAGGAGGTAAAGCGTACTGAGAGGCAGAACCGTGAGAAAGATCGGAACTGTTTCCGGAGGGATTCTAGACCTTCGGGTGGATTAAACAAGAATGTCAAAAGGGCGAGAGTGGAGGAGCCAGTTCGAGCCGTTCCGATGAATGTGGTTAGACCGCCAATCTGTGGGGACTGTGGTAAGGTACACCTGGGTGAGTGTAGGAAATGTTCTGGTGCTTGTTTCAGATGCGGATCTATGGAGCACAGAGTTAAGGACTGTCCACAGAGAGCTGATCAGGCTTAGGTTGCTGTACAGAGGGTTGTTCAACCCATGAGAGGTGGACCACAACCACCGAGAAGACGTGGACAAGGTAGGGGCGGAAATAGGAATGGAAATGGTCGAGGTCGAGGGGCACCTGGCAGGGGAGCCGAAAATGCTGAGGCTCGACAGCCAGCGTTGGTGTATGCAGCTCGTCGTCGAGAGGAGAGCGACGCACCTGATGTCATAACCGGTACGTTTTTAGTTTCTAATATGCCGTATACTGCCTTGGTGGATATTGGATCTACTTATTCTTATGTTGCGTGTGCCATATCTGGGTCTTTGGGAGTGCATTCTGAGAAGATAGTGAGTGGGGTATCTGTGCTAAGTCCCTTGGGTCACTCGGTTAGGGTAGACAAGCTGTATAAGGATGTACCCTTAGAAACTCAAGGTAGGATCTTTCCTGGCGATCTAATGGAGTTGCTGTTTGGAGAGTTTGACATCATTCTGGGAATGGACTGGCTTGTTAAGCATAAGGCGACTCTGGACTGTGCTGCTAAGTGAATGGTGCTAAGGACTACGGAAAGGGATGAGGTTATGGTGATAGGTGAACGAAGGGACTATTTGTCTAATGTGATATTGGCATTGAGGGCTGAAAAGTGGATTCGAAAAGGTGGTGAGGCCTATTTGGCATTTGTAAGTCAAACAGATGTAGAGGGGCTGACAGTGGATAAGGTTAGAACTGTAAAAGAGTTCCAAGATGTCTTTCCGGAGGAGCTTCCGGGATTGCCTCCAAACCGAGAAGTCAAATTTGGAATCGACCTGTTGCATGGGACAGCACCAGTGTCCATTGCACCATATAGGATGGCACCGAAGGAGTTAGTGGAGTTAAAGGCGCAAATTCAAGAATTGTTGGATAGGGGCTTTATTAGGCCAAGTGTGTCTCCATGGGGAGCACCGGTGCTATTCGTGAAGAAGAAGGATGGGACGATGCATATGTGCATATGTGCTATTCGTGGTCGTCTTTATTGACGATATTCTGGTATATTCTGAGACCGAAGCAAAACATGATGAGCATCTCCGCACGGTGTTGCAAGTGTTAAGGGAGAAGGAACTTTATGCGAAGTTCAGCAAGTGTGAGTTCTGGTTGAGGGAGGTAACCTTTTTGGGGCATGTGGTCTTTGCAGAGGGGATTAGAGTGGATCTTCGAAAGATTGAAGCAATTTTGGAATGGAAGCCACCTAGGTCGGTTTCAAAAATTCGAAGTTTCCTAGGGTTGGCAGGATACTACAGAAGGTTTGTGGAAGGTTTTTCTGTGATGGCAGCACCTCTCACAAAACTCATAAGGAAAGGAGTACCGTTTGTATGGACGGAGAAGCAGCAGGAAGCTTTTGAGAGGTTGAAGAAAGTTCTGACTGAAGCACCTGTGTTAATTCAACCAGAGTCTGGGAAAGATTTTACTGTGTACAGTGATGCATCACACGTAGGTTTGGGTTGTGTGTTGATGCAAGAGGGTAAGGTGGTTGCTTATGCGTCTCGACAACTTAAGCCTCACGAAGGGAACTATCCCACTCATGATTTGGAGTTAGCAGCAGTGATCTTTGCACTTAAAATCTGGAGACATTACTTGTATGGAGAAATGTGTATTATATACACAGATCATAAGAGTCTCAAATATTTGCTGACTCAGAAGGAACTGAACCTTAGGCAAATGAGATGGATCGAGTTGCTTAAGGATTATGATTGTTCAATCGAATATTACCCAGGCAAGGCTAATGTGGTAGCCGATGCTCTAAGTCGTAGAGCTGTATCTGATCTGAGAGCAATGTTTGCTCGTTTAAGTCTGTATGATGATGGAAGTCTGTTGGCTGAATTGCAAGTGAGGCCAACCTGGGTGGATCAGATTAAGGAAAAGCAGTTGAAAGATGAGTCTTTGGTCCTTCGTTTTCAACAAGTTAAGGAAGGGGAAACTTCTGAGTTTGGGTTAAATGATGATGGGGTTCTGTGTTTTCAAGGTAGAATTTGTGTTCCGAAGGACTCTGACTTGAGATAGTCAATTTTGAAGGAAGCTCATGGGGGACTTTGTGCCATGCATCCTGGAGGGAATAAGTTGTACCATGACTTGCGAGAACTGTATTGGTGGCCTGGACTTAAGCGAGAGGTAACGGAATTTGTGGGGAAATGTTTGACATGCCAACAGGTGAAAGCTGAGCATCAGTTACCTTCTGGATTATTGCACCTAGTAAAAATACCACTTTGGAAGTGGGAGAGGGTAACCATGGACTTTGTGAGTGGGCTACCCTTGACACCATCGAAGAAAGACTCGATACGGGTGATTGTGGATAGGTTGACCAAGTCGGCTCATTTTATACCTGTTCGTACAGACTTTTCTCTTCAAAAGTTAGCCAAGTTGTATGTGGCTGAGATTGTGCGGCTGCATGGAGTTTCGATTTCGATTATCTCTGATCGGGATCATAGATTCACATCTCGGTTTTGGCAAAAGTTGCACGAGGCGTTGAGAACGCGATTAAACTTTAGTACGACTTTCCATCCCCAAACTGATAGTCAGTCGGAAAGAGTTATTCAGATTCTAGAAGACATGTTGAGGGGATGTGTTATTGATTTTCGAGGTAGTTGGGAGAATTACTTGCCTTTGGCAGAGTTTGCATATAACAATAGTTATCAGTCGAGTATTCGAATGGCACCTTATGAAGCACTGTATGGGCGAAGGTGTCGAACACCTAGTTGTTGGACTGAACTGGGGGAGCGACAAGTTCTTGGACCTGAGTTGGTGGCAGATACTGTGGATAAGGTCAAATTAATTAGAGATCGGTTAAAGGAAGCGTCTGATAGGCAAAAGTCGTATGCAGATCTGAAGCGTAAGGAGATTGAATACTCAGTGGGCGATATGGTCTTCTTGAAGGTTTCACCTTGGAAGAAGATACTAAGGTTTGGTAAGAAGGGCAAGTTGAGTCTGCGGTTCATTGGGCCTTATCGGATTTTGAATCGAGTAGGCCCAGTGGCTTATCAGTTGGAATTGCCTTCAGAGTTAGACAGGATTCACGATGTTTTTCACGTCTCCATGTTAAGGCGCCATCGTTCTGACCCTACTCATGTTGTGCTGGTTGCAGAAATTGAGGTGCGAACTGATTCGACCTTTGAGGAGGAGCCTGTACAAATATTGGATCGAGACGTTAAGGTTCTGAGGAGGAAATCTGTACCATTAGTGAAAGTGCTTTGGTGTAACCATGGCAGAGAAGAAGCTACTTGGGAGCCAGAGGAGGCAATGCAACAACAATACCCTCATCTGTTCGGATCAGGTAAATTTCGAGGACGAAATTTCTTTAAGGAGGGTAGAGTTGTAACGCCTCAAATTTTTGGGAATTCTGAAAAAAATCTATAAAATTAAAAATTCTGTGTTCTTCTTGTTAAGTGTAGGTTTAATTGTGATAGTGGGTCTCTAGAAGGCCCAAGCTTAGGATAACCCGATAATTTTAATTAATTTTAATTCCATAAGAGAAAGGGGTTCTGGTAAAGTGGGCTTTGAGGAATTAATTGTGTAAATTAGATCACAAGGAAGCAAGTGGTGAAGTGGCAAGTGACGCCACAGGAAAGGCTATAAGTGGCGTGTGGAAGCTAGGGAGGACCCAGGTTCAAGTCATAATGACAGCAAATCAAGGGATTAATTTTTATGAACAAAAAAGGTAAGTAGTGGAACTGAAGTAAAAGTCTGTTAGGAGGAGTTTGAGTTGCTCAGGAGATTGAGTAAGGAGGGGATAAGGGAGAGGATTTAGGAGCTAATCAAGGAGGATAGTGTTGGCCGAATAGTGGACTCTTGAGGAGCAAGAGTTGGCCGGCCAAGGGTTTCTTTAGGGGGTAAATTTCGGCTAGGTCAAAGGCTAGGTATAAATTCGGCATTTGGGAGTGTTGTGCCGTTTTTTTTTCTTTTCTGACCATTCTTCCTTCTCTTCCTTTCTTTTCTTTTCTTCTTCTCTCCATCTATCTTCCTTCTTCTTTCCCCCATAGCCGAATCCTTCCATTATTCTATTCATCTCCACATTCTTATCATTGTTCTTAAGCCTTATACACAAAAGCTGAAATCCCGAAAGTTTGATTCTTTTTGTGCCGATTTCTTATAACCAAAACCACATCTCTTCTCTTCATCATTTGTGGCCGATTCACCAGCCCTTTAAAACTTCAAGTTTTGACGACAAGACCATAGCTAAACCCTCTCGTTTTACCTTTCTAAAAACAAGTTGCAAAAACCCGAAAACCCCACATTAAAAGGGACTTGGCCGAATACTAAAGTCACTGAAAACCCGACTTTTGTTATCATCTGAGGGCTTAGATCTACATCGGGATCGAGTGGGAAACTCATTGGAATCATTCACTAAGGAATCGGTGGTAAGTCTTCTCCAAAACTTAGTCTTCTTACATATTTTAGGAAAAGCCGAAATCTTTAAAAGTTAGGGAGGTGGTCGATTTGGACTTGTAACCCTGAGGGGTCGTAGTAACTATTTTGTTTTGGTAATAGCGTGATTTAGAGGAGGTTGATCAAGGGCTTGGACAGGTGGAACGATCGGATCTTTGGAGTTAACCATCTTTCGACAGTAAGGTAAGAGCAATAAGGGTTTTAGGATGTTTGGCTGAATGTGGTAGGGGACTATATACTCAATCTTATTTCGATATTTGGAGTAATATTAAGTGATTCAATTGTAGGCAGTTCGTGTGTAGATCTTGTCGAGGAAATCCCAAAAATAGGTGTGTACCTGACACCCTCTCATAGGCTAGATCGGCAAAAGTCGAAAAGCTGAAATGCCGAAAAGCCGGTATTTTGGGCACTTGCGAGTGTGCGAATGCTCGTAAGATGTATTGGTAATTATTACTGGTAATCGGAAGTGATAAAACTGTAGTACGCGCGATTTCGTGCGTTTTGATATTTTGGGCTTAATAGGCCAAAACTGGGTTAATGGGCCAACGGGCCCAATTCGGTAAGAACACTTGGTAAGTGTTTCTAGCTAAACGTAATGGCTACGATATGCATGTAAACCTTAGAAATAGTTAGATGTGCTATTATACCCCTATGTATGCAAAATTACCATTATACCCCTATGTATGCAAAATGACCTTTATACCCCTAGGGTTAATTTTGTCTGAAAAGCATGATGAATTAAATCTGTATGATGTGTGCCATGAATGTATATCTGTTGCATGGGGACATGGGCTATATTATGGAGGAAGCGTCCTGGTGGCTATGCCACAAATTATCTGTTCTGGTGACCCTGCCACATATATCTGTTCTGGTGGCACTGCCACAAAATATCTGTATCTGGTGACTCTGTCACATTTTCTGTATCTGGCAGCCATGCTGCACATTTCTGTGGCGTGTAGCGGTTGGGTGGGTCGAGTAGTCTCCCCACATGGTGAAAGGTTGGTATGGGGGTGCACATGGTTGGTTGGGTTTCTGCATAAGCATGATATATCTGTTCTGATCTGTTCTGGGCCTATGGGCTTTATTCTGATATCTGTTCTGGGCTGAGGCCAACTTATTCTGTCTCTGTGGTTTGAACTGATTTAGGCTATGGTTGGGTTGAATTACACACTGAGTTTCCCAAAACTCACCCCCTATTTTCATCCTCGCAGGTAATCCTCAACCATAGTGGGCTTGGAGCTGTGAGAGATTCGGACTGGCCACATGTTTCTACGAACCTGGTTTCTTTCTGGTGAACTGGACGTCCTTTTAATTTCATTTATGGTTTTGGGTTTTAAGTGTAATAAGGCCGCTTAATTATTTTTATGGTTTTGTTTTACTTTTATTATTTTATTTTATTATAATGAAAGAAAACTATGATAACTAAGGTAAATGGGTTAGCTTTAGGACGCGTTTTCAAAAACATTAAGGGATTTCAAAATAACACGATTACAAGTAAGACTTCCGCTAAGCAAACGCTTTCAAACTTAATCATTTTCTTAAGGTAGACATAACCAGATAGTTTTCTCAAAATTATACGAGTCGTTAAGGTGTGGCAATGGTGGTGTGCATGTCTAGGATTGGATCCGAAGGGAGCTTGGTACTTAAGCAGTCCGACGGACTCACCTCCTCTTTTCCTGGTTTCTTACCTGGTGCACAGCTTCTATTCACTTTAACCTACTTTTAAAAGTATCTTTTACAACACCAACTAAGTATTCCAAACTAAGTAATACGGAACGTTTTGAACGCATCGATGTGGCGCACCGGATCCGGTCCTAACGTCTAGGCCTGGTTTGAGGTGTTACATGTATTGTTCGAGAATGTTATATATCCACAAGGATGAGTAGGTAATTAAATATCTGTAAGTGTATCGATATGCATAGAATGATCGTAGTAATACATATCTAATTTTGACGTGCTTCATTTTATTATGTTTATTGTGATCATATGCTTGTGCATGCGTGCTTATAATTTGTAAAGTAAGGATTGAAAGGTATCGATAAGATTGGTGAAGTTAGGATTGGATGGATGGTTTGGGAAATTTAGTTTCCGTTTATAGAAATCCAATGTTATTGGGTGCAAACTATGATGTGCGAAGTTTTGGGCCCTGTGGAGGGGACACTTCGATTTTCAAGCATCAAAGTAGAAATGATGAAATGGAGGCATGCACGGTTGGATAGGGAAATGAAATTTTTATTAGATCCCATAATCTAGTGTTGCTGAGTGCAAATCGTGATGTGTGAAGCTTCGGGCCTTGTGGAGAGGATAATTCGGTGTTTAAGCATCAATGTTGAATATGAAACAGAATGATATTGATTGGTCCTTCAAGACAACACCGTGACGATGGTTATTAGGTCCCATAGAGCAACACAACAACAACGGTTAGTAGGCTCTATGGGGCAACACCGCGACGATAGTAAAGTCCTTTGGGTGACACCTGAAAAGAGGTTTAAAGTGTACAACCATAGCTCAACTATGGCATCATAAAGAGTCTACCGGGACATTAAACATGGGCATTTATGGTGTAAAACCATAGTCTGGCTATGGTGACCTATGGAGTCTGCCAGGATGTTAAACATAGGGTGTATTGTGTAAGACCATAGCTCAACTGTGGCAGCCTGGAGAGTCTACTGAGAAAATAAAAATGGGGCAGCCTGTTGGGACAGTAAACACGGGGAAGTCTGCCAGGACATTAAACATAGAGCCTATGAGTAAGATCATAGCTTGACTATATGGATCCCATTGAGACATCAAATGTGGGTAGTCCACCAGAACATTAAACGCGGGTAGTTCACTGGAACATTAAATAGGAGGTAGACCATCAGGATGATTAATATGAAAAATCATGCACATGGGAAAAGGGTTAGAAGAATAATGCAATTTTTAATTAGCAATAATTAGCAAGTGAATTACTGAGGATTCATTGAACAAGGTAAAAAAAGTAAATAGGGAACAATTCACTAAAATAATAATCAAAGAAGTTGTAGTGAATATAGGTAGTAACCCAACTAGATTTAGACATGGCAAAGGACGTGCCAGTTGTGCTTGAAGTATAGGCCAATGAAAGAAGATTTATTCGAGGATCGTAGATAATGATCTGTCATTAAGAACTGCCAGAAAGTGTTGAGTAGAATTCTGTATGTTAGAAGGTCGATCATAAGTTCCCTAGGTAGTCTATTTGATAAAGAGGGGTCAGTTAGAAACCATTGATAGGAAGTGGTACCATGAAGGTTAATCCAAGTGACAGATGGCACGTCCCAAAAATCAGGTCAGAAAGAATTAGGTTAGTAAACTGAGAGTTGTCTTGCCCTAATTTTTAAGGATTTGTTTAAGCATTTATAAAAAGAATGAGTAATTGACCTAGTGGTAAAGAGTTAGTGAAATTGACCTTGAGACTTGAGTTTGATTCCCTTCCCTTGCAAGTTTTTAATTTTCAGCGTTTTTCTCCCTAAAACCTTGTTGCCATCCAAGCATTTTTTAACCTAGGTATACATTGCATTTTATTTTAGGTTCAACCTATTTTCTTTATTTTTCTCAAGCTCTTGTCGTCCCTTTATTTTTCCTCTCCCTTCTTCTTCAACTTTCTCCCATAACCTACCATAATTGCAGCTTAAAACACAAGTTTTATTTTCTGTTTGTTCTACCCCTTTGCCTATCACTTCTGTGAAAATAAAATAAAATAAAATAAAGAACACACAGATTTTACATGGAAACCCTTTTGGGAAAAAAACCACGGGCAGAGGAGAAGAAAATTCACTATGTCGAATTCGAATAATTACAAGAGGAATAGACTATGTCTATTTATAGACTTGTAAAGCCATATTCTAGTAAGATTGAAACACCTTATTCTAATCAAAATAAAATAGATGGAGTTTAATAAGGTTTAAAAAACCTTATTCTAAAATAAAATAAAATAAAAGAAATATAGTTTTAAATGGATTTTACTTTATTTTACCACTGTATTTTATTTAAATAAATATTCGGGTCATTTAATTCTAACAATCTCCTCCTTGACACGAATTCTCAATGAACAAGTTCTTCATCGCGAACTCTCAACAAACAAGTTCTCCACCTCTTCCATAAAACCCTTTGAGGGTCTAACTTCAACAATGAACACCAACCAAATCTAAGCAATGTTCAAACTTGGTTATAGGAAGTGACTTAGTCATTATATCTGCAGGATTTTCATGAGTACTAATTTTGCTTACAACAATATCACCACAAGCAATAATATCACGAACAAAATGATACCGAACATCAATGTGTTTTGTTCTCTCATGAAATATTTGATCTTTTGTAAGGAAGATTGCACTCTGACTGTCACAAAATACTGTGCTAATTTGAAGGTCTTCATTGAGTTCATTAAAGAGTCCCTTCAACCAAATAGATTCTTTACAATCCTCAGTAATTGCCATGTACTCAGCTTCAGTGGTAGATAAAGTGTCTGTAGTTTGTAAAGTGGCTTTCCAACTGATTTCACAACCTTTGATTGTAAAGACATAACTTGTGAGAGATCTTCTTCTATCAAGGTCTCCAGCAAAATCAATACCAACATACCTAATGACTCCATCTGTAGTTCTTCCAAATTGTAAGCAGACATCAGTAGTACCTCGTAAGTATCTTAAAATCCACGGAAATACTTTTCACTGTTCTTTACCAGGATTCGCCATGTATCTGCTAACTGCACTGACTGCATATGATAAATCTGGATGTGAACAAACCATAGTTTACATGAGAGATCCCACTGCACTAGAGTATAGAACATGTGACATGTACTCAATCTCATCATCTGATTATAGAGAGAAAGCCTAAGAAAGTCTGAAATGGGTTGCTAAAGGAGTACTAACAGGCTTAGCACTCTGCGTATTGAACCTGGAAAGAACTTTCTCAATGTATCCCTTTTGACTTAGGTACAATTTACTTGCTTTTCTATCTCTGAGAATCTCCATACCAAGTATCTTCTTTGCTGATACATGATATTCGTGTCAGGTTTTAAATATTTATAATGAATCATTCTTGAAACTAACTATTATCATGATGAAGGCAAGTGTACCTATCGAACAGTAGTATAATTTTAACAAGACCGGATTGTCGAACCCAAAGGAACTAAAAGTACTAGTAATGAATTGTCTTTTTATTATCTAGCCTAAGAATAATGGGGTTTGTTTTAACTAACTAATTAACTAATCTAAGAATTCACAGAAAATAGAATTGGGGAATTACTTTTGGAAAAATGATTGAATTAAGACAATACCTAAGGAAAAATCCACCTAGACTTCACTTGTTATTTGACTCTGAATCGGACGATTTATTCATTTGACTTGATCCGTAAAAATCCCTAAGATATATTATTATCCCTCTTGAGACTAACAACGTCTAACCCTAGGTTGAATAATTGAAATCTCTTTCTGATTAACTCCCTAGGGTTGCATTAACTCGATCTATGGATCCCCTTATTAGGTTTCACCCTAATCCGACAAAATCTTGTCACCCTATCTCTAGGCGCGCAATCAACTCCGCTTAATTATGACAAATGTACTCTTAGACAGGGTCTATTCCTCCTCTGAATAAGAGCTTAACTTGAATCAATATCCTGGAATATCAAGACAAGAATTAAGAACACATAATTAAGAACAAGTCAAATATTTATCATACAATTCAAATAATAATAACAAGATCTGTCTTAGGTTTCATTCTGCTTAGGTATTTAGGGGTTTTAGTTTATAACTAAAAAGGTAAACATCTCAAAAGAATAATGAATACAAAACATAAGAAAAACCCAAAACTCCTGAAGGGAAATTGAGGGGAGATCTTCAGTCTTGATGAAGAATCCGGCTTCTAAGATGGATCAATCGGCTTTCCTTGAGTAGTTCCCTGCTTCCTTCCTCTCTGTTTCCTCTTTTCCTCCTCCTATAGGGTGTATTTATAGGCTTTAGAATGCCTAAGAACCCTCAAAATTGGCCTTTTTCGAATTGGACTCAATTTGGGCTCGACAGGGACACGCCCGTGTGCGATTACTTCAGGCTATGGTCAAGCCTATTAAATAGGCACGGACGTGTGGTCCACCCGTGTGAGGAGGTCTAGGTCATGTTGATTTCATATGTTGGCCTATTTTCTCCGTTTTTGGCTCGTTTCTCGTTCCTTTCACTCTCCTATGCTCACCTAAATATAAAATATGAAATTAAGGCATTAGGAGCATCAAATTCACTAATTTTAAGGAAAAATCATCCATAAAATGTGCTAGGCATGGGATAGAAATATGTATAAATTACGGTTTATCAAATACCCCCACACTTAAGCATTTGCTTGTCCTCAAGCAAAATCCTCAACTCATAATCAAAATAAATTCATCTCAACTTATAATTTCTATTGATAATATCTCAAAATAATCCATAGGTAATCATACATTGAAAATTCAACTGAAAGAATATCAAAGTTTAAAACATTCCAAGTTGAGCATTTTATCATGAAAACATAGGTGTCTCTCCTCGTCTAAGTAATTACCTTTGATTCAAAATATCACAAAGTTTCACATCCTTACTAAAGATTCACTCAAATCACGCGAGGTGTTTAAGGACAATAAATGAAGCACTCAATAGTTAATAATGAAAAGTCATTACCATAGGCTTGCATGAAAATCAAATCTCCACCACTATAAATTGAGATGAAACATCAATCAAAAGGTCTTTAGAGGGTTGTAATGTGGCTTTGGTTAGAGGGTGTGGTCACAAACTGAAAGAAAGGGTTAGAATCGAGATGGAATTGAAAAATTGCCTAACTAAAAAAATGACTAGTCATCAATTGCGTACAATAGAGCTTTTTATCGGAATATGGAATTTAACTTCTTTAGCTCAGAAGATCAGTACTACTAATATGTATACATGTATTTATTTATTTATTTTAAGAACAAGTCAAATTACAAAATAGAATAAAACATAGCTAAGTAACTATTCCAACTCAAATCTCGAAAAAAATACGGATCAAATTAATTTAGGGGATTTCAACAATAATGAGTTATGGGTTAATATTGAGGGTAAATCAATGAATGGGTTGTTAGGCTTAAGGGGGTTCACTAAGGGTTAATTGTGAAGGTAGGCTTTTATGGGGTGAGTGGGTTAAACCTAAGTGCCTTTATCATTTTGACATATCAAATCAAATGGTGTGGTCTTGGCATGCATAATTAAGCAAGTTCTAGAATAACAATTCAATACTGACGCACTCATAACAATAATAAAAGTGAGCATGAAAGAATTAATAGATGCTCTTGAAGGCTCAAGATCTCACAAAAAAAATTATGGCTTTTTGATGTTTAAACTTGTAGATTTCAATTCAAGATAATATCTAAACTTGGGGGAACAACCTAAAAGTTTTTAATTCTTCAAAAATCAAATTATCATGCTTGATTCCCTAATGTCTTAAAGTTTAAACAATCAATGCATAAATACCTATGTTTTAATTCAAAATATATCAATAAATATTATAGACTAATTGGAATTCATTCTAATAATGATATGAGAAGATCACATGAGAATAAAACAAAATTCAGGGATTTTTCTGATATAAAAGACCCCCCACACTTAAGATGTACATTGCCCTCAATGTACAAAGATAGATATTTGAAAAAGAAAGATATATGATCATAAGATAGGGAGAGAAGTGAAACTTCTTGAATGATGAAGGAATTCTTTGAATTGGTGTTTTAGAGAATAATCAGCGTGAGAGTGGAGGAGGATACTCTAGTGGTGGTAGAGGTTCATTAGTCCATAAGTCCTGCGCCAAAAGAATATTATATCTGGTGGTAGCTATAGTAGTGGTCGAGCAGGACATGACAGTCGTGGAGAACCTTTCCCGTTGGAGTTTTTAGTTCATATTTAATGATGAGCTTAGGAGCTCTTTATGACTGTGATAAAACCATGAACTCTTGAAGAGGTATACTAAAGCATAATTACTCGTAGTGAAATAGCCGAAGAATAAAATTGTAAAAACTCAGGATAAAATAGTATTAAAAGGGAATAATTAAATAAAAAAATAATTTCAAAATATAGAGATAAAAATAAAATAAAATAAAAAATAGGTGTTTATAGAGAAATTGGGGCACACGACCATGGGGCATGCCAGTGTGCTCTAATCTCAGCCCGTGCGTTTCGTAGTTTTTGAAATTAGGTACATTGGTGTAGACGGCCATGTTGCACGGCTGTGTCGATCTCCGTTTACTTCTCCCACGCTCGTGTATGTAGGCGCACGCCTGTGTTAAATTGACAGGTTCACCCATGGTTTCAAAACACGGACGTGTTGCCCACCCGTGTTATTTTGGCAGTTTCGCCCACGCTATGTCGCACGGCCGTGGCTACTTATCGCATCCCGTGTTGGGGAAGAAATTTTTGCCTTGTTTTCACACGGCCGTATCGCATGGTCGTGTTGCATCCCGTGGTATGTTCACGACCTACAGCATGCCCGTGTGCCTGGCCGTGTGGTTCTGAAAAGCCTGTGTTCAATGATTTGGTTAGTATGTTAGATTTTAAAAACTAAAATTTAAAGAAAGTAATATTGTTAGTGCTCGGGTTGCCCCCCGAAAAGCGCTTATTTAAAGTCTAAGCTAGACTTTACCGTGTGAGTATACTTAAGGAGATTCGTGGAGCCGTAGCTCCTCCCTGTCATCTTTAAATTTCTCACCGTTGTAAGGTTTGAGGTGATGTCCATTCACTGAAAGTACCTTGCGATGGGTGACTTATGTCTACGGTGTCGTATGGGAAAATTGTTTTGACTACGAACGGACCTGCCCATCGTGATTTAAGCTTCCCATGGAACAATTTGAGTCTCGAGTTATATAATAGTACAAGATCTCCAACTTTAAATTGTTTATTTTTTTTAACCGAGCATCATGGCGTCATTTCATTGCTTCCTTGTATAGTCTTGAATTTTCATATGCATAGGTTCACCATTCGTCTAACTCGTTTAACTGCATCAACCTGTTTTCACCTGCAAGTTTGGGATCAAAGTTTAGAAATTTTATAGCCCAGAATGTTTTGTGTTCTAACTCAAATGGTAGATGACAACTTTTTCCATAAACGAGTTTGTATGTTGATGTTCTTATGGGGGTTTTAAAAGCAGTTTTATAAGCCCATAATGCGTCATCTACTTTCATTGCCCAATCTTTCCTATTTAATCCTACCGTCTTTTCTAGGATACGTTTAAGTTCTCGATTTGCGACTTCGACTTGGCCACTAGTTTAAGGGTGGTAAGGGGTAGCTGTTCGGTGGTAAACTCCATATTTCTTGAGGGTCTTTTCAAATTGGGCCTTACAGAAATGAGTCCCCCTATCGCTGATGATTAATTTAGGTGTTCCAAATCGAGAGAAAAGTTTTTTAAGGAAATGTACCACTACTCTAGCATCATTTGTAGGCAGAGCTTGGGCTTCAACCCATTTAGACATATAATCGATAGCTACTAAGATGTATTTATTCCCAAATGAACTAGGGAATGGACCCATGAAGTCGATACCCCAAACATCAAATATTTCACATGAAAGCATATATGTCTGAGGCATTGCATCACGGTTAGAGATATTACCTGTCCTTTGGCATTTTTCACAAGAAATAACATACCTGTTGGCATCTTTGAATAAGGTGGGCCAATAAAAACCTGATTCAAGTATTTTATGTACGGTCTTATTTCCACCGTAATGTCTTCCAGCTAGTCCTGAGTGGCAATGTTCCAAGATTTTTAATGCTTCTGTTCTTGTAACGCATCGCCGAATGACTTGATCTGTACATATACACCAGTAAAGAATCGTTTCTTTCACTGATGTGTCAACCCTTTTGGGATAACATTAGCGGCTAAAAAATTTGTGATGTCTGTAAACCAAGGTACCTCCGAGTTAGAAATAGCAAAAAATTGTTCTTCAGGGAATGGATCATTTATTTCCACTTCATCTAGCTCTTTAGTACTTAAATTTTCAAGCCTGGATAAATGATCAGCTACGAGATTTTCTGCTCCTTTCTTATCTAATCGAATTCCTGCAATAACAAAATCCATCGAATGAGTCGAGGGTTTGCATCAGTCTTAGTTAACAGGTAATGAAGGGCAGAATGGTCAGTATAAACGACAACTTTAGACAATATTAGATATGGCCTAAATTTATCGAATGCAAAAACCACAGCTAAAAATTCTTTCTCCGTGGTGGTGTAGTTCTCCTGTGCGGCTGTCAAGGTTTGCTGGCATAATAAATAGGTTGAAAGTGCTTGTCCCTTCGCTGTCCCAAAACTGCACCTGCTGCAAAGTCACTCACATCATACATTAGTTGAAAAGGTAAATTCCAATCAGGTGCTATTATAATTGGAGCATTAATCAATTTATCCTTTAGAGTATTAAATGTTTCTAAACATTCCTGATCAAAATTAAAAAGCATATCTTTTTCTAGTAATTTGGTCAAAGGCCTAGCTATTTTAGAAAAATCTTTAATAAATCTTCTATAAAACCCAACATGTCCTAAAAAACTTCTAATAGCCTTAACCGAACTAGGAGGAGGTAATTTTTCAATGATTTCGACTTTAGATTTATCAACCTCAATCCCTTTACTAGAAATTTTATATCCTAACACAATACCTTCTTGAACCATAAAGTGACATTTTTCCCAGTTAAATACAAGGTTCGTTTCCTCACATCTTATTAGAACTCGTTTTAAATTTTTAAGGTAAAGATGGAAAGAGTTACCGAATACCGAGAAATCATCCATAAATACCTCCATGATATCTTCTATGAGTTCGTCAAAGATGGCCATTATGCAGCGCTGGAACATAGCAGGAGCATTACATAATCCAAAGGGCATTCTTTGATAAGCAAATGTACCGTATGAACATGTGAATGTCATTTTTTCCTGATCTTCAGAGGCTATTGGGATTTGAAAATAGCCAGATAGTCCATCTAAGAAGCAGTAGTACATGTGCCCTGATAGTTTTTCCAACATTTGGTTAATGAATGGCAAGGAGAAGTGATATTTTCTCGTGGCATCATTGAGCTTACTATAGTCAATGCAAACTCTCCAACCTGTGACCGTCCTAGTTGAAATTAGTTCGTTCTTTTCATTGGCTACCACATTCATGCCTCCTTTCTTAGGAACAACCTGCACTGGACTTACCCAAGAACTGTCAGAAATAGGATAAATAATTCCAGCATCTAGAAGTTTAATTAATTCGGCTTTAACAACTTCCTTCATGTTGGGGTTCAGTCATCTTTGAGCTTGCACACATGGTTTATATTCATCTTCCATTCAAAGTTTGTGGGTGCAAAAAGAAGGGTTGATCCCTTTAATGTCAAAAATTTTCCAAGCTATGGCCTTTTTATGTTCTTTTAATACTTGGATTAATTCATCTTTCTCCTTGGGTTGCAAGTTAGACGCAATAATAACTGGTAATGTAGAATTATTTCCAAGGAATGCGTATTTCAAATGATTTGGTAATTGTTTGAGTTCCAGTTTAGGAGGTTCTTCAATAGAGTGTTTTTGCTTAAAATCATCATTCCCTTTAATGTCCTCATATTCTGCTTGTCTTCGGAAAGATTCATTGAAGTTCAGTTTAGCTTTTATTTTACTTGTCTCGGGATCATCGTCATCTATCTCTTCTCCTAGGGCATGGCACAGGTCCAACGTGTCCTTATGTATGATTGCCTGAAAAGAGTATTGAGCAGCATGATCGATGGAGTCAATAAAATAACATGAGTCATCCTGTTCCCTAGAAAATCTCATAGCATCATAAATTTTAAAAATGATTTCTTCGTCACCTATTCTAAGTTCCATTTTACCATCACCCACATCAATAACAGCCCTAGCAATGACTAAAAATGGATGCCCTAAGATTAAAGGCACTTCAACATCTTTGTCCATATCAAGCACAACGAAGTCAACAGGGAATATAAAATTTTTCTACTTTTACAAGTATATCCTCTATAATGCCCCTAGGATATTTAACAAATCTATCAGCTAGTTGAATACTCATCCTAGTGGGGTTAGGTTCCCTAAGACCAAGTTGTTTAAATATTTTATATGGCATCAAATTAATGCTAGCACCTAAATCAGCTAGTGCCTTATCAACGTTAAAACTACCAATTAAGCAGGGTATAGTAAAACTTCCTGGATCTTTTAGTTTAGAGGAGTATAGCCGAGCATTCCTCGTTAAGTTCCACTATAGATAAGTCTTCAAACTTCATTTTGTTTTTTAGGAGTTCCTTTAAAAGTTTTGTGTATGTAGGCATCTGCGATATAGCTTCAACAAAAGGTAAGTTAATATGTAGTTGTTTAAAAAGTTCAAGGAATTTACCAAATTGTGCATCCATGCGGTCTTTCTTCAACTTTTCTGGGTATGGAATTGGTGGTTTATATTCATTCGGCATTGGATTGTCATTGCTTTTGGGTTTTACCTCCTCTCCTTTGCTTCTGTCAACTTCTTGTTGTGGCTTCTTTTCCGATTTAGCTAACACTTTCCCACTCCTTATTGTAACTGCTTTCACATGTGCTTCTGGATTGGGTTCGGTGTTACTAGGTAGATTTCCTGGTGCTCTTTCTGAAATCATCTTAGCCAGCTGTCCAATTTGAGTTTCGAGCCCTTGGATAGATGCTTGTTAATTTTTGAGTACCGTCTCGATATTCTGAAAATGAGTCTCTGGCACTGAGATGAATTTGGTTAGCATCTCCTCAAGGTTCAGCTTTTTCTCCTACTGGTATGGTGGTTGCTGAAAGCCTGGAGGGGGTGGTGGTTACGGATTTCCATGATCGCCCCACGAGAAATTGGGATGGTTCCTCCAACCTGCATTATAAGTGTTACTATATGGGTTATTTTGGGATCTAGAGTTATTGTTACCCATATATTGGACTTGTTCCTCCTCGATGCTAGGGTTGAAGGGTTGATATTCTGTGCATGCTCCTCCTCCATTCGAATCGCACCTCATCACTGGATGTACCTGAATAGAACCACACGAACCATTAATCTTTTTATTTAAGAGTTCTTCTTGGTTAGATAGCATAGTAACCGCGTCGAGGTTGAAAACACCGGTTACTGTTTCCGGTTTTGTTCTCATAACTTGCCTTAATGAACAGGGAAACAACCGAAGGCGAATGGTGTCATCAGAAACGTAATTAATTTTAAAGGTATCGCAAAATTCTAGGAAATTTGCCAAGTAAGCGTTGGGTTCCTCGTCTTGCAAACCATCAAACTGAACAAACTATTGTATCATTTGAATTGTGTTAGGTTTCAGTTAAAAATTATTTACAGCAATAACAGGTCTAACTATACTTGACTCAGTTCCTGTTAAATTAGGTTTAGCATAATCATACATAGTGCGCAGAGTAGGATTTTGATTAACAACAATTGTAGAAGGTAGCGGATTTTCTTGGTTTTTAGCCATCTCCTCGGTTGTGGTTTGAATATTGTCCTCTTGCTCGTTCTCTGTGTATCTTAAGCTTCGCCTTATTTCTCTTTGGTTTCTGCGAACTGTGTGATCGATCTAGTCATAAACTATAAGAAACTGTCAGAAAAAGGGAAAAAGAAGAATTAGTAATAAAAATTAGAATAAAATTTAAATTGCAGTAAAAGTAAATGGCTAAAGTAATAAAAATTGAGTGTTCCTAATATCTTAGTTCCCCGGTAATGGCGCAAAAAACTTGATACGTGATATTCGTGACAGGTTTTAAATATTTATAATGAATTGTTCTTGAAACTAACTATTATCACGATGAAGGTAAGTGTACCTATCGAACAGTAGTATAGTTTTAGCAAGACCGGATTGTCAAACCTAAATGAACTAAAAGTACTAGTAATGACTGTCTTTTTATTATCTAGCCTAAGAATAATGGGGTTTGTTTTAACTAACTAATTAACTAAACTAAGAATTCACAGAAAATAGAATTGGGGAATTACTTTTGGAAAAATGATTGAATTAAGACAATACCTAAGGAAAAATCCACCTAGACTTCACTTGTTATTTGACTCTGAATCGGATGATTTATTCATTTGACTTGATCCGTAGAAATCCCTAAGTTATATTATTATCCCTTTCGAGACTAGCAACGTCTAACTCTAGGTTGAATAATTGATATCTCTTTCTAATTAACTCTCTAGGGTTGCATTAACTCGATCTATGGATCCCCTTATTAGGTTTCACCCTAATCCGAAAAAATCTTGTCACCCTATCTCTAGGCGCGCAATCAACTTCGCTTAATTATGAAAAATGTACTCTTAGACAGGGTCTATTCTTTCTCTGAATAAGAGCTTAACTTGAATCAATATCCTGGAATATCAAGACAATAATTAAGAACACATAATTAAGAACAAGTCAAATATTTATCATACAATTCAGATAATAATAACAAGATCTATCATAGGTTTCATTCCCCTTAGGTATTTAGGGCTTTTAATTCATAACTAAAAAGGTAAACATCTCAGAATAATAATGAATACAAAACATAAAGAAAAACCCAAAACTCCTGAAGGGAATGAATCCGGCTTCTGAGATGGATCAATAGACTTTCCTTGAGTAGTTTCCTGCTTCCTTCCTCTCTGTGTCCCATTTTCTTCCTCCTCTAGGGTTTATTTATAGGCTTTAGAATGCCTAAGAACCCTCAAAATTGGCCTTTTCCGAATTGGACTCAATTTAGGCTCGACAGGGACACACCCGTGTGACACGCCCGTGTGCGATTACTTCAGGCCGTGGTCAAGCCTGTTAAATAGGCACGGGCGTGTGGTCCACCCGTATGAGCCGTGCTTCGATTATGCCAAATTGACACGATCGTGTTTGCCCGTGTGAGGAGGTCCAAGTCGTGTTGATTTCGTACGTTGGCCCATTTTCTCCGTTTTTGGCCTGTTTCTCGTTCCTTTCACTCTCCTATGCTCACCTAAGTATAAAATATGAAATTAAGCCATTAGGAGCATCGAATTCACCAATTTTAAGGAAAAATCATCCATAAAATGTGCTAAGCTTGGGATAGAAATATGTATAAATTACGGTTTATCATTTGTTGGTCTCAAATATTTCATCTCAAATTCTTCACTTAGTTGGGCTTTGACCTTTCTTATCTCTCCTTTATCTTTTGCTGCTATGAACAAGTCATCAACATAAAGAAGTAGATACACGACAGAACCATCACTGTTTTTCTTAAAGTAAACACAACTGTCAAAACTACTTCTTTTGAAATCGTGAGAAGTCATAAAGGAATTAAACCTCTTGCACCACTATTTTGGTGATTGTTTCAAACCATAAAGAGACTTTTTCAGCAAGCAAACATAGTCCTCTTTTTCTGAGACTGTAAAACCCTCTGATTTTTGCATGTAAATGTCCTCCTTAAGTTTTCCATGCATGAATGCAATTTTTACATCTAATTGCTCAAGCTCCAAATCATGCATGGCCACAATACCAAGCAAAGCTCGAATCGAACTATGCTTCACAACTGGGGAGAACACATCTGTGAAGTTTACTCCTGGAATTTGACTGTAACCCTTTGCAAAAAGCCTTGCTTTATATTTGGGTTCTTCAATTCCTGGAGTCTCTTCTTTCTTTTTAAACACCCATTTACAATGAACAACCTTTTAACCTTTAGGAAGTTTCATAAGATCCCATGCTCTGTTTTTGTGGAGTGATTCCATCTCCTCTTGCATAGCAAACATCCACTTTTCTAAGTCCTTACAGCTAATTGCCTCAGAATAATTAGATGGCTCTTGGTTTGTATCTATATCTTCAGCCACATTTAAAGCATAAGCAACTAGATCAGCCTCGACATACTTCTTTGGAGGTTTAATTTCTCTTCTAGTTCTATTTTTAGCAATAGAGTATTGTGGTGAAGAAGTAACTCTATTCTCAATTTTTGTGCTAGCTTGAAGAGTCGACTTTATATTAATCTGATGCTCCATCTGCTTTTAATTTTCTTTATTAGAAGAGTCTTTAAGAGATAAGTTAGGTAGCATAGAAATTTCATCAAAAACGACATCTCTACTAATCACAACATTTCTATTTTCAGGACACTATAACTTATACCCTTTTACACCGGCTTTATAACCAAGAAAAATGCATTTAATGGATCAAGGAAATCGAGATTCAGGCTTAAATCGAGAAAATACAAGGTTATGGACTAAAATGGTAAATTGCCGTTTCTGGATCGAGGTAAGTTCGTGTGTTAATAATAATGCAATATCATGCATGAATTGTAATTCTCTATTGATATGGCATAAATTGTATGATTTAATATGTTTGAGAAGTTGATGGATGGTGTGTATGAAATGGAAAAATGTAATGCTTGTTGTGTCATGTGAAATTGAATGGCAAATTATTGTTATATGAATTGAGTGTTAAATTACTATTACCTGGGTTGTATGAATTGCTACTCGGTTGTACTTGACGAGATTTTGACAAGTAAGTTTGGATAACTTAAAGTAAACTCTTAACATGCCTAATTGTATGATTTATAAGTGCATGATAAGTGTATTTATTGAAGGCATGAAATTACATGAAATGCATCTTTGAAAATAATTTGTCAAAAAATGTCTCGGTTGAGGTTAAAAAGGGAATTCGATGGATAAACCATGTGTTACATGTGTAATGAGATCTTGCATGTGTTACAGAAAAGGATTTAGCCCGGACGGGTAATCTACTGATCTCAATTATAAAAAGGATCTAGCTTGGACGGGTGTTCCTTTGGATGATCGAGTCTCCCAAAGAATATATGTGCATTGGATTTTGCCCGGATGGGTAATCCGATTAGGGTCTAAATTTAGCCTAGACTGGCAATTCAGATCCAAACTCAGTAAGGGTGTTTGTCGCAATAAGGGATTTATCCTGGACTGGTAATCCCGACATCACCTTATGAGTTTACGATATGAGGGATTTGGCCTGGACTGGTAATCCCGCCGTCAGATGTGAGGTTCGCGGGAGTGCATACATGAAATGATCATTCTTATGAATTGATGGTAAATGGATAATCCATCGAAATTTCCTAGAAACTCAATGGGATTAATATGATGTATATCAATGAAATGATAAATGATGAGCTCTTCTAAGACAAATTTACATGGTGCATTGTCATGAGACTAATTTGATGATCGAGTGCATGTGATAGGGAATTATCCTATACTTGGAATGTATGACTAAGTGTCCCCATGAGAAATAATAACTTTTATATTGAGCTCCATTGTGAAAAAAATGAGTAAGGGATCCATGAAATGGTAAGTTCATGATAGTTGGAAATGATTTTATGATAGTGATCATTATATTGTACCAAAACAGATTTGGACAGCAGCATTGGTACGACTTTGAAAATCCACTAAAAAGAGTGGAAATTGAGTTAGAAGTTTAATAAAATATGAGATTAAATTTTAATGAGTCTAGTTTTACATAACGGAAACGGTGAGAGCAAAAGAATTATTTATCATGAGATATTTGAATTCTTGTGAGACAGAGTTGGAGTGATTCTAGACTCCCCTGTGTCAAATTTGGAAAATAACTAGAAATTTTTTAAAAAATAATTATGACTTAAAATTCATATGAATGGAATCATTAATGACTCTACTTTCAGGATAAAGAGACGGAAACATTATTTGAGTCTCGTACTAGGAGATAAATAAATTTTAGTGAAGAAAGGTCGAAGTTGTCAAACAGAAAAATAGGGGAGACTTTGAATAATAAACTGTACTTATTGGCTAGATTAAAAATTCTGAAACTTTTATGATAAGAAGAGATATGAGTCTAGTCTTTGGGAAAATTAGCAGATCTTAATTTGGAGTTCCGTAGCTTAGGATATAAATAATTTAATGGCTGTGAGTCAGGAAAACAACTTAGCTAGAATTTGAATAAATAGAAAAAAAATGAAAATTGCATGTTATCGCATTGCTTATTATTTTCATGCGAGCTTACTAAGCGTAAAGCTTACTCCCTCCTTTCCATTTCTTTTAGTTTCTTTTGAGGTCAGCTCGGGGTTGGAGATCGTCGGAGGCAGCATCACACTATCGAGCCATTATCCGTGGAGTATTGATATGTGTATGTTAAATGTTTTCAAATGAGTGGCATGTATAGGGACTTAGTTTTTCTATGATGACTATTGTTGTGATTAGCCAAAGGTATTGGTTTATATTGATTTGTTGTTTTTAGACGTGAGATATGACTTATAATGATTTTGGCTTGTAAGCATATTTATCCGTGATATGTGTTAATGTCTTGTGATGTGGTTATGTGATTGTGCTTGTTCACTATGTATGAGAAGTATATGGCATATGTACATGATGAATGCCATTAAAATCGTGTATGTGTGTGTATGTAAAGATGAAAAAAAGGCTTGGAAATTAGCCTAAGTCTTGACCACACGGGTAGAGACATGGCCATGTGTCTCAACTGTGTGAAGGACACGGCATTTGGCCACGGGTGTGTGCCTTGGTCGTGTGCCCTTAAACGATTGCTGACATCATAAACAGAAAGTTACACGGGTTGAGGACACGGGCGTGTCCCAAGCCACACGGACGTGTGCGACCACAGGGACCAACCCACACGGACGCGTGACTCTCCAAAGCTAAAAACTTGTTAAGTTGCCCGAAGACTTTCGAAAGTTCTCGGTTTAGTCCCGAACCTCCCTGATGTATGTTATAGGCTTCGAAGGCCTGTATAAGAGACAATATGCATGTGTTTGAAAAGTATTTTAATTTTGGGCGAAATTTGGTAACCCAGTTTTGTTTGTTTGTGAATGTTTAAGTTCGGTAACGCCTCGAACCCTGTCCCAGAGTTGGATACGAGTGAGGGGTGTTACGGGACACCCAAAGATCTTTAAGTCAGAATAATTAGCAGGATTACCAAACCATACCTCTTGTGGAGTCTTTTTCTCAATGGCAACGGATGGAGATCAGTTGATCAAAAAACATGCAGTAGAGGCTGCTTCTGCCCAAAATGACTTTGGGTAAGTTGGCATTTGAAAATATAAATTGAACCTTCTCCATGATCGTTTTGTTCATTCGTTCTGCAACGTTGTTTTGCTGTAGAGTGTGACGAGCTGTCAAGTGTCTCACGATCCCTTCTAACTTGCACAGTCTATTAAAATCATCAGAATAGAACTCTAAGCCATAGTCTGTGCAGAGGTATTTTATTTATTTTCCCGTCTATTTTTCAATCATAATTTTCCAAGACTTAAATGTAAAAAACACATCGTTTTTCTACTTTAGGAAGAATGCCCAAAGTTTTCTGGAAAAATCATCAATAAAAGTTAGCATATAATTAGCTCCAGCTCTTGAAGGCACTCTGGATGGCCCCCATAGATAAGAATGAATATACTCCAATGTTCCCTTCGTGTTATGGATTCTTCTGGTGAATCGGACTCTCTTTTGCTTCCTAAAAATACAGTGCTCACAGAACTTCAATTTGCAAATTCCTTGCCCACCAAGAAGACTTCTTTTGCTCAATTATGCCATGCCATTCTCACTCATATGCCTTAGACGCATATGCCAAAGCTTAGTAATATCATCATCTGACAAGGAAGAGGAAGCGACAGCTGCATCACCAGTAACAGCAGAACCCTGCAAAACATATAACTTGGTAGTCTTTCTCTGTCCTTTCATCACAACAAGGGAACCGTTGGAAATCTTTAAAACTCCACTTTCAGCTGTGTATCTGTACCCTTTTGAATTAAGAGTACTCAACGAAATTAAATTTCTTTTCAATTCTGGAACATGTCGTACGTCACTAAGTGTTCTGACAACTCCATCAAACATCTTAACATTAATTGTTCCAACACCTACGATATTACATGAAGTATTATTTCCCATCAAAACAACACCTTCAGACACTGTTTCGTAAGTTGTAAACTAATCCCGATTGGGACTCATGGGAAGGTGTAGCCTGAATCAAGTATCCATTCCTTGCTCACTTTAGAATTGTTGATAGAAATGGCTAGAAGTTCACCATCGCTGTAGTCTTTTACAACATCAGCTTCACCGGAATTTTCTGGTTGTTTTCCCTTTTGATTCGCAACCTCCCTTTTAATCTTATTCTGTAGCTTATAGCACTCAGATTTAATGTGCCCTTTGCTCTTGCAGAAGTTACAAGTTTTACCTCTGTTTGAAGAATTCGATCTATCCTTAGATTTACCACGAGGATTTTGTTCCTGTGTCTTTTCACGATCATCATCAGCATTCCGATCTTGTCTCCCACGAACAATGAGACCCTCTCCCTGAGAGTCGGGTTTAACCACAAGATGTTTCATCTTATCATACGAGGTCAAATAATCATAAACCTCATCAACTGTGAAAGACTCGTGGCTATATAAAATCGTGTCTTTAAAGGTTGAATAAGACGGGGACAACAAACAAAGTAGAATCAACCCTGGATCTTCTTTATCATACTGAACCTCCATGGCCTCCAAGTTTGAGAGAATTTCTTTAAACACTGTTAAGTATTCGTGTACAGACGCACCTTTCTCCAAACGATGAGCATAAAGACGCTACTTCATATGCAACTTGCTTGTTAGAGTTTTCGACATACATATTTGTTCCAGCCTCTTCCATAATGCAGCGGCAGTCTTCTCCTTCATCACATCCTGCAAAATTTTGTTGGATAAATGCAGATGTAATTGTGTTAACGCCTTTCAGTCCTTACACTTCTTCTCTTCATCTGTTAATGTTGAAAGCATCTTATCTATCCCTAGCAGGGCATCTTCCAGATCCATCTGCGCAAGAACTGCTTGCATTTTAATTTGCCACAATGCAAATTTGGTGTTGCGATCCAACAGCGGAATTCCATACTTCTAAGACGCTATTACCGTGATTGAGATAAATAACTCAGAAGCTCGGATACCAATTTTTGAAAATAAAATAAAATAAAATAAAGAACACACAAATTTTACGTGGAAACCCTTTCGGGAAAAAAAACCATGGGCAGAGGAGAAAAAAATTCACTATGTCGAATTCAAATAATTACAAGAGGAATAGACTATGTCTATTTATAGGCTTGTAAAGCCATATTCTAGTAAGATTGAGACACCTTATTCTAATCACTATAAAATAGATGGATTTTAATAAGGTTTAAAAAACCTTATTCTAAAATAAAATAAAAGAAGTGTAGTTCTATATGGATTTTACTTTTATTTTATTTTACCTCTATATTTTATTTAAATAAAGAATCAGGTTATTTAATTCTAACAAATTCTCTGCTTTATTTGGCTGAATCCTTGCTTTTTTAATATTAATATTTTGTTAATAAGTTGTTGCCATTTTTTATTCTCTATTGTTGTCCATTTCTCCTTCTTCCATTGTTGCACATTGAAGCTTTTGTTGCTCTCATAATTTCTGCTTTGCCGCCCTATCTAAGCCTCATCTTATCATCATTATTTATGTTATTTTGCTACTGATTTTGTACATATTCTCACCCATTGTCCGAACCCTCTTAGCATGGTTAGTGAGTATTCATTTTTGTTGATCGATTGTTAACACAGATCTTTAAATTGGTGTAGCATAAGTTGATTTAATAATTAGATTTCATTTTCCTTCTTGATCTCTATTGGCTGGATGACATAAAGGTTTTATTGGTTGTTTTTAATCATTTTGTTGTATGGTTATCATGCCTAAGTTGCAAATTGCGAAGGAATTGAGACGAGTTCGAGTTGTAATGGTGTTCCAATCAATTGTTAGTGTTTTATAGATTGTAATCAAGGTGTGGGATTCAAATCAATTGTGAATAGTGTATGCATATGTACTATATTTCATGTTGGCCAACTAATGTTGTTGTACCAAATGCTTATCAACCAATTGTGAATGGTGTATGCATGTCGACTACTATTGGTTACTTTCATTACTGTTTTTCTATTTAATTTGTTTCAAATTTGTTGCTCAACCTTGCACTATTTTCCATCTAATTGTGTTGCCTACTCTTTGGGTACTATTTAGCTTTAATATTTACTGTATTAACTTGTTGTGTGTTTGGTATTTTAGCTTACTGCGTGTTTGCCGATTAGCCCTTAATTATAGCTGTTAATTACCTTGTGGCCATTGTGCTAATCTTTAACTTTACAACCCCAATTCCTTCATTTTTTTCCAACTGTTGTTTGCTTCAACCACTTCCTTTAAGTGCCATCAAAATTGTTTTAGTTGCTTTAATGTTATTGTGGCGCTATTAGATATAATGATACTATAGATGTTTTTGTTATCATGTTTGGGTTGATACGGGTTTTATGCTTTTGACATTTTGTAATTTTGTGGTTTGGTTAGTTAGTTTCATTAAAGTTTGATTTATTGGAAAATTGTTTAGATTAATCATATAGCTAAAAGTTGTTAGAATTAATTAACTAGATTAACTTGTGTTGTTTCTAAGTTAAGTGTAATCAAAATTCATGTAGCTTAGTTTTAACTTAGTCTATTTTTTTAAATGTGACATTTTAGAATAGTCGGCACAAGCTTATCAATATTAGTTGGGTTGGATAGAGATAGTTAAGTTGAATTTGTTGCAACTTATGATAACTTGATGTGAGTGAAACTTTGATTAATTAACAATTCAAGGATGAGGTAAATGTGGTGGAATTATTAGATTAGTTTGTTTATATTAAAGTTAATTTTAATTTATTAGAGCTAATAAATGTAGACATGTTGTATGATAAATAGTGTTCGAGTAAAGGTTAAATTGAAATTATGTCTAAATTAGATATACAATTAGATTAATTTGACTTAGATCAATTAAAATTAGTTTGAAGATTAAAATTAGACTAATTGACATAGAATTGATAACTTAGAATTGTTTTTAATAAGTTCTTATATTTAATCTATTAAAGTGAAAGAATTAGGTGAATTGTTGAAAGCGAAGCTCATTGTTGATTGATCATTTCTAAGAAACAAACACTTAGAATTACATTTTGTGATCCTTACATTTTAAATTATCTAATGTTGTATGATTAGGTTTGTTTGGTTTTGAATCGGGGTAAATTACGAATTAGCAATTGGGCTACGAACTTGCATAATTCAGATGTGAGACTTAGTTAAATGTGTATTGTGTACATGAGTACTTCTTGTTTAATTTGGCTGAATGAGAATATGTCTTTGAGAGTTGTACGATTGATTGTTTTTTTTGGTGTTTGGCTGAATTGTGTGTGTACCGTTCAAGGGGGAAACTGAATGCACATATATTTCTTTTTGATGCATACCGAATGTGAAGTGTAGATATTCATTTGTGTAATTAGCCTTAAATTGACATTGTATAATTTAAATTGGTAAAATGTGCTTACTGGTTGATATGCATACAAACTTTTCATGATTGATATTGTGTTATGTACATATTTATGCTACATACCATGTATGACATTGATTGTATTGAAAGCATGTACACATGCTCTGGTTTTGTTAATTGAAAGTATGCAAGGCATACCCCGATACTAGTTACCAAAAATCATGATAAGCATGGCATTGTACTGAACTGTTATTGATAAGCATGATGCGTTTCACTGATAATGTGTCATACTACATTTGCATTAGGTTGAGTTTTATGGATGATGGAGGAGTTTCATGGAGTACCAATAAAATTTAAAGTTTGCAGTAATTTTGTCAATGCATTGCATTGGAGTACCAAAGAGATTAGGCGATTTAATCGCACTACGAGCAACTCGTCTGCACTAAAACTAACAGTTTATCTACATTTCTAGTGACTCATCCACATTATTGGTAGCTTGTCTACAAACCGTTATTAGTGGTTTATCCACACTAAGCTACGATTCCTAATTGTTTTAGTGATTCGGTAGAGGGGTTCTGTGGAACTCGTGGTATGTAGTGGATGGATGGATAGAGCCTTATTGCATTGTCATTCTCAAGCATGCATATACATAATTGTTGGAAGAACCATGATTCTGTGAATCCTGTGTGCTACTATAATTACTGATAATTTGTTAAGATTTTGTGCTAAATTATTAAAATAGTTTCTTGTATGATTTGTAAGTTTTGCATACTTGTTTACCTTTGATTACGACTCACACTAGGCTTTTTAAGGTCATTCCATTAGTTTAATATTTTTAGGTAATTCGTAAGGTTAGAGCTTGGACTCAGCATTAGGAGGTCTTGTCTCGGTTTTTGCTGAATAAGTATTAAAAATTATAATTTTATTTTATTCGGGTTTGTAATAATTTATTTTTACAAATGGTGGCATAGGCATTGTTATGAGGGTATTTTGATATGTGCATGCATTATATCTAAGACTAGATAAATTATGTAACAGCGTGATTTGGGGCCTAGTCGGAACAGTAGTTTTGGAACCACAAATTTGACGTAGAAAAATTTGTTTTTATTATATTTTCATGGTTTATAGTTTTACAGAATGATTTCGTGAAAATTTCGTTCAAAAATTTTGATGTTTGAGCACTCAATTTAGCAAAAAGGACTAAATTGTAAAAAGTGCAAAAGTTGAGTTCTACATGCTAGAGGTTTCTAATTGTTATGAAATTTTAAATTGAAGGTCCTTAAAAGGTACTTAGACCATTTTACTTTAATTTGGACAAAAATAAATATGAGGTAAGAGAATTTTAGTGTTTTGAGAAAAGGGCATTTTGGTCATTTAGTAATTAAATGAGTTAAAAACCAAAAATCAAGCCAATATTTAGTCCATCTTTTTCATGCTTGGCCAAAATTTGTAAGGAAGGCATATCTAGGGTTTTTCCACTTTTCAAGCTCGATTGTAAGCCCGTTCTTACCCCATTTTTAATGCTCTTTACATTTTTGAAGTCGTTATCACCCGATCTATCTTTTCTACCATTAATTTGAGAGATGATTGAGGTCTAGGGTTTGACCCATTTTAGATGTTTGTGTAATTTGATGTCTAATGGTAGATTATGCAAGTTTAATGTCAGATAAACAACTTTTGCTAGGTGATTTTTGATGGAAATGTCAAAAGGACCTATTTGTAAAAAGATTCTAAAATGTGTACAAAAGTGTGATTAAATGGAAAATGTGGGCTATTATGAGCACTATTAGTATTCGTCTAGGTTTGGGTAATGAAGAAATTGAATCTATTTCAATTTATGAGACTAGGGACTAAAGTGTAAATATGTCAAAGTTTAGCGCAAAAATACAATTTTCCCATGATATGGTTTTTGGACTGAAATGAGTAATGTGATTAAGAAATGAGTTAAATTTGCTATTATAGATCAAGAGAAATGAGGTTTGGACCTAGATCGGGGAAAAAACAAAGTATTTGACGAATAGGTCCATTTCCTACTATTTTTGTACCCAGGTAAGTTCTTATGTAAATAATGCATTGTTATAATTATGTTTTAAATGCTTTATTATTGTATGAATTATGATTGACCATAGAGCATGTTCGACAAAGTTACAACAATCGTGAAATCTCGATTGAACCTTAGGAATAGATAGGATACAAATGTCATGACATTAGGGTTACTGAGACTATGTGTAAGACCATATCTGGGATATGGAATCATTATGAGACTTCATGTAATACGATATGGCATCGATATAAGATTTTGTGTAAGACCATAGCTGGGCTATTGGCATTGAAACGATATCCCATGTAAGACCATATTTGGGATATGGCATTGGTGTAGTACTATGTGTGCGAGATACCTGAGTATCCTTTAGTATTACAATTGGTTCAACGGGAAATGAAACGAGAATGTCAAAGTTGTGAAAGACTATAGTATGTTGTAAATTGGTATAGGTATGTACATAAAACTCATGCTTAATGAGCTTGGTATGTGATGAATCCCTCAGTAAGGTTGTCATTGAGTAAGTTGGATTATGATATTTATAATGACATTTATGTTAATTTACTTCAGGTTAATTGTATGTTAAATGTGAGTTTATAATGCTTATTATTTTCATGGGAACTTACTAAGCTTTAAAGCTTACTCCTTTTCTTTTCCCTTGTCTTATAGTGTCACCAAGCCAGCTCAGGGATTGGAGATTGTCGGAGATCCAGTCACACTACCAACTTATTATTTTAGGTACCAAAGAATTTAACATTTTGAGTTATGACATGTATAGGGACTTGGTTATTTTTTTATGTGTCATAATTGATTTGGCCTAATGTGTTGTCCTATATTGGTTGATAATTCATTTTGTAAATGGCCATATGGTATTGGCTAATATTGGTTTAAGTATATATATGCATATGATGATATTTTCATGGATGAGGAAGTATGCATGATTGAGCTGAGATATATGTGACGTTTGTGTATGATTAATGATAGCATGTGAATGAGGAATTAATGCCTTGGTTGTGGCTGATTTGGTTGAATGTATAGAATTGGAGTGGTGCTATGTTTTGTTGTGTACGTTTGTGCATGGAAGGGTGACAATATGGCTTGGTAAATAGCCTTATTTTTGTCCACACAAGTAGACACACGGTTTGCCCCATGGGCGTGTGATCCAGCCGTATGTCCCGTGCACCTTAATTGTTGCAAAATAGAATGCTCAGTATTGAGCACATGGGCGGAGACATGGGCTTGTGTCTCAGTTGTGTGGACGGCATAGCCTCTTACATGGGCATGTGCCCTGGCCGTGTGAAGTTTGCACCTCCCCACACTGGGCGTGTCCTAAGCCACATGGACGCGTGATTCTTAAAACATGAAAATCTTTCTAAGTGTGTAAAATTTTTCAAAGTTCTTGGTTTAGTCCTGAATCACTTCCAATGCATGTTTTAGGCCTCGTAGGCTCGTTTTAGGGACAATATGGATGTAAATGAAAAGTTTTAAATTTGGATGGAAATTTACGTCTCGATTTTTTTATTTTTTCTTATGTTTAAGTTCAGTAATGCCTCGTATCCTGTTTTGGCGTCGAATACGGGTAAGGGGTGTTACATTTAGCAGTATCAGAGCTACAGTTTAGTCGATTCTCAGACTAACGTAGCGTATGTAAGAGTCTAGTTATACATGCCATAAATGAATTGTGATAGTGTAATGGCTCCTGACAATTTTAAATTGTTTTTTCATATAGTAAATGGATCCCAATCGAGCTTAGGTTGATGAAATTGAAAGGAATCCGCCGGCCCCCGCTCAAAGGGCAGCGCCGTTTGATAATAGAACTTCTACGGTTAGTCAGGGAGAAGGTGGTAGGGATGCCTTTCTCCATATGATGAATGAGTGGTATACGGAATTTGTTCTAACAAATTCAAATGGCCAACCTCCTCAACCCATAGCTGCACAAGGTATGGAATTTTTAAGAATGAACAAACCTCTAGTTGATAAGATCTGAAAGCACGGAGATGAAGATTTTAGAGCTAATGTGGATGATGATCCCAAGAGAGCCGAGTTTTGGCTTGAAAACTCCATCAGGGTATTTGATTAGTTGTCCTGCACACTGGATGAGTGTTTAAAGTGTGCCATCTCACTTCTGAGAGATTCTGCATATCACTGGTGGAATACGCTGGTATCGGTGGTACCAAGAGAGAGGGTTACATGAGAATTCTTTCAAGAGGAGTTCCGAAAGAAATATATTAGTTAGCGGTTCATAGATAAAAAACGTAAGGTATTTCTTGAGCTAAAACAGGGTCGTATGACGGCGATAGAGAATAAACGAGAATTTTTTAGACTTAGTAAATATGCTCAATAGTGTGTTTCCACCGAGGCTATCATGTGCAAGAGATTTGAGGATGTATTGAATGAGGATATTTGCGTGTTAGTTGGGATCTTAGAGCTGAAAGAATTTGTAGTATTGGTCGATCGGGCTTATATGGCCAAAGAGTTGAACAAAGAAAAGAGGAAAGCTGATCTTGAGGCTAGAGATTTGAGGAAAAGACCAATGAGTAAGTCATTTCCATCTCACTCAAAGAAGTCTAAAGAAATGTATTCCCGTTCGAACGTTTCAGTTGCATATTCACAGAGATCGTGGGAAGCAATACTCGGGTTCTAAATCACAAGCCATTTCAATGGCAAGTGCGGGTAATGCAAGGTCTAATAGACCTGATTGTCAGCATTGTGGCTGTAACACCCCAAACTCGGCCCAGACGTTATGGCCGAATCTGATGTGCCACATTGAAGTTAAAAACCCATGTTTCATTTTAGTGCTTTAAAAACAGACTTTTGTTAAGCTAACAAAGTGAATGGGAGCTGGGCACCAGGGAGGAATCTGTAACAGAGGAGGTGAGCCATGAAGGCTGCTTAAGTACCAAGCTCTTCTAATGGATCCAATCCTAGACATGCCCACAACCATTGCCACACTTGGTTAAATCGAGTTGTAATTTATTTAAGTTGAAATCTTTGATAAATCGGATAATCGTGGTGTGGTGTTATTTTGAAAACAATTATCATTTTGAAAACACGTCCTAAGTCTAGCCCATTTATTAACAAACAGATTAAAGTTATTAAAAATAAAATAATCCCAGAAAAATAATTAAAATGGTCTTATTACAATTCAAAACCAAACAATAATATTAATAAGATAAAACTTATAAAGAAATAAATCGGCTACTTATTACAATTAAAAGAAACAGAAACAGTAGTGTGGCCATCTCCGAGTCCCTCGCAGCTCCAAACCATCTAAGCTTAGGGATTACCTGCACAATTAGAAACGGGGTGAGTTTATGAAAACTCAGTGTGTAATCCCAATAACAAACAAACAGTGAAAACACAGTATCAGTACAATCTGGGCCAAAGCCCTATTTAGTCTTGACATATACTGGGCCGAAGCCTTTCATTTAACGGTTACTGGGCTGAAGCCTTTTCATAAATCATATCACTGGGCCGCAGCCTTTTCATAAATCATATCATTGGGCCGAAGCCTTTACTGTAAACAGTATGGCCCTTAGGCCCATTTCAATATCACATGTAATGTCAATGGATGTATGCAAGCCCATTTGGAGAGACTACTCGACCCACCATCCGCTACTCTCCACCCGTACCAACCAACACACCATGTGGGGAATGATTCAACCCACCCAACCAACACACCACTGGCAGCATAGCTGCTTTATCATATATCTGGAGGCCTAGCCTCTTTTAATAACTGGGGCAAAGCCCTTTTCAATAAACTGGGGCAAAGCCCTTTTCAATAAACTGGGGCATAAGCCCTTTTCAATAAACTGGGGCATAAGCCCTTTTGCACTTCCTCCATCCATATAAAAACCCAACCCAATGCAACATGTCATGTATGCAGAATGTCATGCCCATATTTGAATAAACAATCACAGTCAAGTCATTCATATCACCAACATATATTCACAATCAATCCGTCAACCACACAGTCCAAGTCAGTCACTTGCCCACAAAGGCAAAACAATCATTTTTCACATTATAAGGGTATTTTCGTAGTTTTACCAAATATCAGGATTTTCCATGTTCATTACAATTATCAATATTTCTGAGTGTTTAAACAATGATCTTTAACCCACTTTATCAAATTTGGGCTTTTGAGCCCAAAACCCCTAATGGGCCCTACAAATGCTGATTTAGCCTACTTATCCCAAATTTTACAACAATACTAACCGTGTTAACGTGCAACTTTTCCAAATTCCATTTTCTATCAATTCTATCCAAATGGGTCCGAAAGCCCATTGGGCCCAATTTCAGCCCATTGAGGCCCAACTTACCATCGTGCACAAAATTGAGTTCTTACCTGTTCTATCGATCCAAACACCGATCTTATCGTATTTATCGCATCTACCCAAACGCAACATTACAAGTTCCCGAAATACCGGTATTTTAGCATTTCGGCTTCTCAGCAAATATTAATCTAAGCTATTACGAGGGTTAGTACCCACCTGTTACGGGTTGAAGTTGAAACGTTTCCAAAATCAATCGCCTACGATAACCACCACCTGTCACTCAAACTTAACTAATCCAATATTAATATATGTAAATCCTAAGCACATCAGTCATACGGAACATAAGGGCACATTCGTCATTTTACCATACAGGGGTATTACGGTCACTTTACCCTACAGGGGATTTACGGTCTCTTTACCCTACAGGGGCTTTACTGTCTTTTTACCTAATAGAGGTATTTTAGTCATTTCATCCTACAAGTGTGTTTTGGTAAATCTACAAACCAAGGGTATTTCAGTAATTTTGTTAAACCAATGGTATTTCTATAATTTTTAGAAAGTCAAGGGTATTTCTGTAACTTTGTAAATCAGGGGTATTTTGGTAATTTTACAAATTGAGGGTATTTTGGTAATTTCACAAACCAGTGGTATTTTGGTAATTTAACAAACTAGGGGTATTTTGGTAATTTTACAAATTGAGGGTATTTCGATAATTTTACAAACCAAGGGTATTTTAACAATTTTACAGACTAGGGTATTTTGGTAATTTTACTGATCGAGGGTATTTTGGTAATTTTGTAAACCGAGGGTATTTTAGTAATTTTGTAAACCGAGGGTAAAAGGGTAATTCTGTAAATCGAGGGTAAAATAGTAATTCTATAAATCGAGGGTAAAACGATAATTCTATAAATCGAGGGTAAAACGGTAATTCTATAAATCGAGGGTAAAACGATAATTCTATAAATCGAGGGTAAAACGGTAATTCTATAAATCGAGGGTACTTTGGTAATTTTACAATTTGAAGGTATTTCAGTAATTTGGTAAACTAAAGTATTCTAAACAAGGATAGCAATACGAATGGGCCTAAAGCCTATTCTCGGCCCAAATGGGCCCACACGCTTGTGTGGCCCTTTTAGCCCAGATCTAGCCACAGTATGAGATTCACCTAACCTAGTCTAATATTTACTACACAATCAAGCAATTTATCCAATTGGGCCTGTAGGCCCATTAGGCCCACTGTCCCCTTTCGGCCCATCGCGGCCCGAAGTAGCCATCCTATAGCTAGAGTAGCGAGAAATACACACCTGATTGGCGACTGGAGTTCATCCAAGCTCCGAGCACTCTTAGTCGACGCCCAACCCGAACGAGCATGCCATACAGCGAAAGGGATCAGCCAAGAAAGGTACCTTTACTCTCCTCATGGTTCCCTCTATTTAAAGCCAGCTTCGCAACCACTCTTATGTTAGCTTCCCGATGTGGGATCCCTCTAACATCAGAGTTTAAATTCAACACCAACTCTTGCCGCCCCCTGTTAGCAAAATAAATGCTCCTTGCTTGCCATGGGATTCGAACCCATGCCTCCCCTCAGATGCTCCACACGCTACTTGCCACTAAGCCACAAGGCTTTTTGTGTCATATTTTATCCCCAATTAATTATAAGGTCTAAAGGCCAAAGTCTAAGTTCCCTTGAAGAAAACCAAAATAAATTGCAAGAGCCAAGGCTTGAACCTAGGTTCCCATACAACCTTAATGACGCCACAACCACTAGACTACAAGCTTCCTTGTGTCATTTATTTAACACAATAATTTAAAAACCCTCATCCAAGCATCTAGGTTTTTTTTCTCTTAATACCAAAATTTTTGTTAAAGCCCAGTTTGAACCCAAGATTTCTCTAACACTTATCAGGGCCATTAACCACCAAAGCAGACATTTAATTGTGTTATTTCCTTGCACAATTAAATACCTATATACAACCTCCTTACAGACCCGCACTCAAGGCCCAATACTTCTAGGCCCAAATTCGAGGTGTTACAGTGGCAGATGTCATCCCGGTGAGTGTAGAATGAATGACCTAGCTTATTTCAAGTGTGGTTCTCAGGAGCATTTTATCCGAGATTGCCTTGAAATGGACGAGAAAGAAAGATTTCAGAGCGCGAGGCTGAGTAATACTACTAATAAGGGTAGGCCATCGAGAAATATCGGAAATGGAGCTTGTAGTAAAGGTGTGACGAAAGATACTGCTATGAGATCCGAAGCTTGAGCACCAGCTAGAGCCTATGCCATCCGTACTTACGAAGAAGCGACATCTCCCGATGTTATCACTGGTGCTTTTTCTCTCTATAATACTAATGTAGTTGCGTTGATTGATCCTGGATAGACTCTTTCTTATGTTTGTGTGAAATTGGTAGTTAGTAAGAGCTTTCCTGTTGAGTTTATTGAATTTGTGGTTAGAGTGTCAAACCCTTTAGGCAAACATGTGTTAGTTGATAGAGTTTGCAAGAATTGTCCTTTGATGATTCGAGGTCACTGTTTTTTGGCTGATTTAATGTTGTTGCCATTTGATGAATTCGATGTTATTTTGGGTATGGATTGGTTAACACTGCAAGATGCTGTGGTGAACTGTAAAAGAAAGATTATTGAACTGAAATGTGAAAATGGTGAAATTCTTCGGATTGATTCAGACGAGTCGGGTGAGTTACCTATTGTGATTTCTTCGATGTCTGCCCAAAGATATGTAAGAGAAGGCTGTGAAGCGTATCTTGCTTATGTATTGAATACAAAAGTGTCTGAATTGAAAATTGAATCAGTGCCGATAGTTTATAAATATCCGGATGTGTTCCTGGAAGAGTTGCCTGGGTTACCACCGGTTAGAGAAGATGAGTTTGGTATTGATTTAGTACCAGGGACCTCACCGATATCTATTGCTCTGTATAGAATGACTCCGACTGAATTGAAAGAATTAAAATCTCAACTGCAAGTGTTGACAGATAAGGGTTTTCCGAGATTGAGTTTTTCACCCTAGAGTGCTCCAGTGTTATTTGTAAAAAAGAAAGACGGGTCTATGAGACTTTGTATCGATTATCGATAGCACAACAAGGTGACTTAAAGAACAAGTATCCTTTGCCGAGGATAGATGCCTTCTTCGATGAATGGAGAGGAGCAACGGTATTCTCGAAGATTTATTTAAGATCTGGCTAATATCAGTTAAGAGTCAAAGAGTCAGATGTGCCGAAGACCTTTTTCAGGACAAGGTATGGACATTATGAATTCTTGTTATGCCTTTTGGGTTAACAAATGCACCTGCTGTCTTTATGGATTTGATAAATAGAATTTTTCGATCGTATTTGGACAAGTTTATGGTTATGTTTATCGATGACATTCTGATCTATTCTCGAGATGAGTCCGATCATGCCGAGCACTTGAGGACTGTATTGCAGACTTTGAGAGATAGGCAGTTGTTTGCTAAATATAATAAAAGTGAGTTCTGGCTTCGAGAAGTCAGATTTTTGGGACATATTGTGTCAGGTGATGGTATCCGAGTTGATCCAAGTAAGATCTTAGCAATTGTTGATTGGAAACTGCGAAGGAATGTATCTGAAGTTAGAAGATTTTTGGGCTTAGCCGGTTTTTACTGAAGATTTGTTAAAGGATTTTCGATGATCGCTACCCACTGACAAAGTTGTTACAAAAAGATGTTAAATTTGAATGGTCTAAGAAATGTCAGCAAAGTTTTGAGAAGTTGAAAGCATTATTGACTGAGGCACTGGTTTAGTGCAAGTTAAATTGGGAAAGGAATTTGTGATTTATAGTGATGCGCCACTAATGGATTAGGATGTGTGTTGTTGCAAGAGGGCAAAGTGATAGCTTATGCCTCTAGACAGTTGAAATTACACAAGAAGAATTATCTGACACATGATTTGGAATTAGTCGCCATTGTGTTCGCTTTAAAAATTTGGAGACATCATTTGTATGGTGAGAAATGTCATGTCTTTTCTGATCATAAGAATTTAAAATACTTGATGACTCAGAAAGATTTAAACTTGTGGCAACAAAGATGGCTTAAGTTATTGAAAGATTGTGAGCTAGTCATTGATTACCACCCGGGTAAGGCAAATGTAAGTGTAGATGCGTTGAGTAGAAAGTCTTTATTTGCTTTGAGAGCGATGAATACATGGTTGAATTTGTCTGATAATGGTTCGATTCTAGCCAAGTTGAGAGCTATACCACTATTTTTTCAACAAATTTGTGAAGCTTAGAAATGTGACAATGATTTGCAAGCCAAACGAGTTCATTGTGAATCGGGTAGTGACTCAGATTTTCATATCAGATCCAATGATTGTTTGATGTTCCGAGATGAAATTTGTGTACCAAAAAATGCTAAACTTATTCAGAAAATTCTTCATGAAGCACATAATGGTTGTTTATCTGTGCATCCGGGTAGTACGAAAATGAATAATGATTTGAAGAAATTGTATTGGTGGTCTAGTATGAAACTAGACATTTTAGATATTGTTTCAAGATGTTTGATTTGTCAACAAGTAAAAGCTGAACACTAAGTGCCTTCAGGTTTACTTCAGCCAGTGATAGTGCTTGAGTGGAAATGGGATAGGATTACGATGGATTTCGTAACAGGTTTGCCTTTGACTCTAAAAAAGAAAAATGCTGTATGGGTTGTGGTTGATAGACTGATAAAATCGACTCATTTTATATTGGTACGTACTGATTACTCACTTGATAAGTTTGCTGAATTGTACATTTCGGAGATTGTGAGATTGCACGGGGTGCCTATTTCTATTATTTCGGATAGAGATACGAGGTTTACTTCACGGTTTTGGAAGAAGTTGCAAGAAGCTTTGGGTACAAAGCTGAACTTTAGTATTGCCTTTCATCCACAAACCGATGGTCAATCTGAAAGAAAAATTCAGGTACTCGAAGATATGTTCCAATGTTATGTTTTAGAATTCGAAGGTAGTTGGGAAAAATATCTACCATTAGTCAAATTTGCTTATAACAACAACTTTCACTTAAGTATAAAGATGGCGCCTTACGAAGCATTGTATGGCCGCAAGTTCCGAACACCTTTGTATTTGACCAGGCTTAGTCAGGAACAGATTCACGGGGTTGATTTGGTTAGAGAAACCGAAGAAAAAGTAAAGGTAATCCGTGATTTCTTGAAAGCAGCTTCAGATCGACAAAAGTCATATGCGGATTTGAAAAGAAAAGAGATTGAGTTTCAATTTGGTGATAAAGTATTTTTGAAAGTTTCTCTGTGGAGGAAAATTCTGAGATTGGGCCATAAAGGCAAGTTGAGTCCACGTTTCATTGGGCCATATGAAGTTACTAAAAGAATAAGGCCAGTGGCATATCGGTTAGCTTTACCGATAGAGTTAGAAAGAATTCTTAATGTGTTTCATGTGTCGATGTTGTGACGATATCGTTTCGATCCCTCACATGTCATTTCTCCATCAGAGATTAAGATTCGACTAGTTACTACGTATGGTGAAGAACTGATCAAGATCTTAGCTCGGGAGGTTAAACAGTTGAGAAATAAAACTATAGCCCTAGTGAAAGTTTTATGCAACGACATGGGGTTGAAGAGGCTACGTGGGAACCTGAGGAGGCTATGAGAAAATTCTATCCAAACCTATTTTCTAGTAAGATTTTCGGGGACGAAAATCCCTAAAGGGGATAGAGTGGTAACAGCCCGATTTTGGGCCTAGTCGGAACAGTAGTTTCAGGACCACAAATCCGACTTAGAACAATTTGTTTTTACTATAATCTCATGGTCTACAATTTTACGGAATGATTTCGTGAAAATTTCATTCGAAAACTTTGACGTTTGAGCACTCAATTTAGCAAAAAGGACTAAATTGTAAAAAGTGCAAAAGTTGAGTTCTACATGCTAAAGGTGTCTAATTGTTATGAAATTTAAAATTGAAAGTCCTTAGATGGTAATTATACCATTTTACTTTAAGTTGGACAAAAATAGACATGAGGTAAGAGAATTTTAGTGTTTTTAGAAAAGGACATTTTGGTCATTTGGTAATTAAATGAATTAAAACCAAAAATCAAGCCAAAATTTAATCTATCTTCTTCATGTTTGGCCAAAATTTGCAAGGAAGACATAGCTAGGGTTTTGCCACTTTTCAAGCTTGATTGTAAGTCCGTTCTTGCCCCGTTTTTAATGCTCTTTACATTTTTGAAGTCGTTATTGCCCGATCTATCTATTTCTACCATTAATTTGAGAGATGATTGAGGTCTAGGTATTTGATGTCTAATGGTAGATTATGCAAGTTTAATGCTAGATAAACAACTTTTGTTAGGTGATTTTTGATGAAAATGTCAAAAGGACCTATTTGTAAAAAGATTTCAAAATGCACATAAAAGTGTGATTAAAAGGAAAATGTGGGCTGTTATGAGCACCATTAGCATTCGGCTAGGCTTGGGTAATGAAAAAATTGAATCAATTTCAATTTACGAGCCTAAGGACGAAAGTGTAAATATGTCAAAGTTTAGGGCAAAAATACAATTTTGCCATAATATGATTTTTGGACTGAATTGAGTAATGTGATTAATAAATGAGTTAAAATTTCTATTATAGAACAAGAGAAACGAGGTTCAGACCTAGATCGGGGGAAAAACAAAGTATTTGACGATTAGGTCCATTTCCTACTATTTGTGTACCGATGTAAGTTCTTATGCAAATAATGCATTGTTATAATTATGTTTTAAATGCTTTATTATTGTATGAATTATGATTGAACATAGAGCATGTTCAACAAAGTTTCGACAATCGTGAAATCCCGATTGAACCTTAGGAATAAACCATATCTGGGATATGGCATCATTATGAGACTTCGTGTAAGACCATATCTGGGATATGGCATCAATATGAGATTTCATGTAAGACTATTGCTAGCTATTGGCATCGAAATGAGACCCCATGTAAGAACATATCTAGGATATGGCATTGGTGTGGTACTATGTTTGCGAGATGCTCGAGTATCCTTTAGTATTACAAGTGGTTTAACGAAAAATGAAACGAGAATGTCAAAGTTGTGAAAAACTGTGGTATGTTGTAAATTGGTATAGGTATATACATAAAACTCGTGCTTAATGAGCTTGATATGTGATGATTCCCTCGGTAAGGTTGTGATTGAGTAAGTTGGATTGTGAGATTTATAATGACATTTATGTTAATTTACTTCAAGTTAATTGTATGTTAAATGTGAGTTTATAATGCTTATTATTTGCATGGGAACTTACTAAGCTTTAAAGCTTACTTCTTTTCTTTTCCCTTGTCTTATTGTGTCACCAAGCTACTTCGGGGATTGGAAATTGTCGGAGATCCAGTCACACTATCAACTTATTATTTTAGGTACCAAAGAATTTAACATTTTGAGTTATGGCATGTATAGGGACTTGGTTATTTTTTTATGTGTCATAATTGATTTGGCCTAATGTGTTGGCCTATATTGGTCGATAATTCATTTTGTAAATGGCCATATGGTATTGGCTAATATTGGTTTAAGTATATATATGAATATGATGATATTTTCATGGATGAGGAAGTATGCATGATTGAGTTGAGATATATGTGATGTTTGTGTATGATCAATGATAGCATGTGAATAAAGTATTTATGCAATGGTTGTGGCTGATTTGGTTGAATGTATGTAATTGGAATGGTGCTATGTTTTGTTGTATAGGTTTGTGCATGAAGCGTGTGATCCAGCCGTGTGTCCCATGCACCTTAATTGTTTCAAAACAGAATGCTTAGTATTGAGCACACAGGCAGAGACACGGGCATGTGTCTCAGCCGTGTGGATGGCACGGCCTCGAACAAGTGCATGTGCCATGGCCGTGTGAAGTCTGCACCTATTTTATGAAAAATTATGAAAATTAAATCGACCACATAACATAAGGATTGCCTTGGCCGTGTGACTTCATTTTGTTCATGGATGACAAATAGAGAGTTACACAGGTTGGGGAGATGGGCATGTATGACCACACGGCTTGCCCCCACGAGTGTGTGACTCTTAAAACATGAAAAATTTTCTAAGTGTTATGAAATTTTCCAAAGTTCTCGGTTTAGTCTCGAATTGCTTCCAATGCATGTTTGGGCCTCGTAGGCTTGTTTTAGGGACAATATGGATATAAATGAAATTTTTAAATTTGGATGGAAATTTACATCTCGGTTTTATATGTTTGCTTGTATTTAAGTCCGGTAATGCATCGTACCCTGTTCTGGCGTCGAATACGGGTAAAGGGTGTTACAAATTAGATAATTGAATAATGAATTAATAATTGGTTTGAAAAAAATTAGGAATAATGGCTTCTACTAGTAAATTATAGACTCTAGAGTTTTTGCTGCAAAACTAGTTTTTGAAACTCTTAATGACAAATTAATAGTCAAATATATTTCCAAAATTAATAAGAGCTTTTATTTAATTAGGTCTTAATTAAATTCAACATAAATTAATGATTTTATAAATTCAAGTAAAGCCCACTTTGTTTTCTATAAACTAAGAAATTTACTTTAAGAAAATAAAATTTTTTGAAAGCCTAATTGTTTTTATTGGGCCATTTCGGTAGCTAATGTGACCCTCAAAATTCGGCCATAATGTCTAGGTCAGGTTGAGGTGGTTACAACAAATATGCCTATCAAGACTATTCCTCTTTAAGGAAAACCTAGTGTGGGGATATTCGATATAGAGTTAGTTCCATAAAGAACCATCAAATTTGATGCGCCTAAAAGTAAGGCATCGCAATTAGTGCAGTTTACAAGGGTTAACCCAAATGCCATTTCAACCCGAGTGTAAGGTAAAAGTAGAAAGGATGAATGAAGGTTCAAATTGCTAGTACGGCGTGGGTCCTTTTCTAGTAGGCCTTATGTGTAGAATGTCAGTTTATCCGCCAGAGCTATGTTGTGCTTACGAGCCAGGATAAAACTAAAAAGGATATTCAGGATAGGAAGTGTGAGGAAAAAGGGAACAAAAGATGATATGTGCAAGGAAAAGTGAGAATCCGCAAGGATGATAAATAATTTAGAATCCACCAGAATTTTTTGAATGCTGACCAAATAACGATCGCTCACTAATCAAACCGCCATTAAAGAAAGGTGGAATTCAAATAGGAGTTCACTAGGCAAGATAAGGCGCTAAATTCTTGGTAAAAACATGGAGTTAAGGTATTTTATTTTCTTTTAAGTTAATACCCCAACAAAGAAGGGGTAAGTTACGTAATTGATAGTGAAGAAACTCATTAAGTTCATTTGAACTTACCAAAGTTTGGGCCTATTTTTTGCAGGGTTCGTTGGATAAGGAACTCGAGGAGGGAACAAGTCAGACCATGTTTGTTCAAAGATCATCGTCAGTAAGGTGTCATGCACATAAGAAGGGAGTACCTTCAGAGGCTTCGCCTATGGAATTGGTACATTTTAGTTAAGTGTTTTCTTAGGATTTAATCTTTTAAGGTAGTCAAATACAGTTCGGTTTAAGACTCTTGTTGTAGAAAAATTAGTAATGGAATAATAAAGTTGATCGGCGAAATTTTTCGACTAAAGTATTAGATCCAACCGATCCGATTATGACACTCCATACCTGAACTCGATGACTGGGTCGAGTAATGGTGTTACAACATGTGTTAGCTAAATCAAGCTCACATGTCCTCAAAAACATATAAATTACAAGAAAATCACTTGAATTACTTGAAAATTTAGGGACCGAAAAGATGACAAGCACTAATTTTAATATATATACCTTTTTTAATTTTTAATTAATCACAATTAAATTAATAAACCTTTAATTAATTAATACTTAAGCATGATTAACAAAAGTTAGTGAATTATGTCATCCACTACCACTGTTTGAAGCAATTAAAATGGTCTAATTCCTCATCTAGTCCTTTGGCCATTTAAAAAATCTATAGCGATAAACTTTTACAATTTAGTCCATGTACCTTTATTAACTATCAATTTAAGAAAATTATTGGACCAGACTTTAATATATTTCTATATTAAACTCATAAATATTCCATAAATAAGGAAATAGGATTCGGAAACCGTCGTTTCCAACACAATTGAAAATCGAGCTATTACATCATCTATTTTTAAATTTTCATTAAAATAACTAATTTAACAAACACTTATAAGAATACATGAATTATTGCATTTTAAAGGAAGTTTCACTCATTGAATTCACATTATAAGAGATCGTTATTATGCTATCATCTTGAGATCATTAAGATAGATCTTAGGTCTTACTAAGGGGCTCTTTCTTCATTCAAAATTTTTTTCAAAAGCATTCAAAGGTTTTAGCTTTCCAATTTTAAGTATGAATAAATGCATAGATATAATCAAGTGGCATCCTCCCTAATCTAAATGACATGTTCTCATATATGATTGTCATGTTTATTGATTCCATCATCCATTCCATCATCTATATGTATATCAAATAATTAAAAAAATATAATCATCGTCTCTAACCAGCCAAGGTTCATAAGGTCTCATCTCATGGAAAAAGAAAATTGCAAAATAGATTGCAATGTTTGATGGGTGTCAAAACAAGAAAAAATAGATTTCTACTAAAAAAATTAATAGACAAGACAAATATGTCATCCAATGGAAAAATAAGCATATTGGTAAGTCCAATCATAGTCCTTCAGATCGATAACCATGCCATCCTTTTTTGGTTGAAAGTAATACTAATAGATAGATTTAAGCTTACATGAAAAAAATAGGGTATCACTCGAATGGAAGGATTTTAGTTAGATTCATAGCCATGTACAAAATATGTCACTAGAATGACCCATGTTTTAGGCAGGAGTTGGTTAGGGTTTAAGCAATACAACTTTAGAACTTTACAAAGGAAAAGGTTCAATGATAAATGAAAGTCTCCTTTAAAATATGAAGGTAAAAGCACAAATGATTATTATCTTCCTCTGAAATTCTATTGCATCCTTTACTCTTTAATGTAAATTTGCTAGGGACATTAAGAGACCATCTTTTTTCTTTCAAAAACCCTAACGGTTTCCATGTCAATGTAATGAGGGATAACATTTACTAGATCAAGTAGATAGAGACAACCCCAAGTTCCTTGAAAAACAAACTTGTACAGGCACAACTTTAAGGACACTCAAGAGACTTAGAAGAGAATACTTATTATAAATTGATTTCATAGTGCAGCTATCCCAATCGTTTTAAGTATGAGGCTACCTTTAATTGCTTTTTATTTTCTCAAGCCTTGCAACATTTAAGCATGACTATATTTTCATAATCATACATTTCTAGCATGAAGCGTTTTAAAATGCTGGCTTTTTGAATTCACAATCAGTCCTACACAAGCCACTTTGAGACATGCTACAGACCTTATCAAGTTGGGGACTATTGTTAGTAAATAATTAAATTGGCCCAAATATCCCCAACCAAGGAAAATCAAATCTTTTATGGACTACAATGATTTAAAAAGGATTGACCTTAAGATTTTAAGTTGCTTAAGCCCAAAGGGAACTTATTCCACTATGTGCTAACAGATAAAACATTTAGAACCTTCCATCACTAACTCTCTATTTCAATTAAAAGGAATGGGAAAAGATAAAGCCTTGAAAATAGGATTGGACGAGGAAGTTAGATTTGGGCACCCACCTGTTCACCTTGAGGCAAAATCTAAAGACCTATAAATATGAAAATGAGCATGTAACATCCTAAAAATCGAGGGTTAGTAAAATCGGGTTTGGGAATCGAGAGAGAGTGATCATGCCATAATTTTTGAGATCATCTGTGCATTTTTAGGAATAAATGAGGTATTGGTTTGTTTGATAAGTGTTAGTGAAACGTTCCTTGAAACCCAAGTTCTAATCCATTCTCTCTCACCATTTTTATTATTTTACTAATTTTGCCTCAAACATTAGTATGTGACACGCCTTGTTTTTAAAATAAATATTGCAAAATTATTTCAAAAAATTAAGGAAATATCCTAGTGGTTAATTGATAAATGGAAAAGCATGAAAATTAAATTGAGGTCCCAAGTTTGAATCCTTTCTCATGTAAAATAATTAACTTTTACAAAATCCCTTGTTTTTAATGTGTGTGTCATCCATGCCTCTGTAACCATAGGTATAAATGTTAATTTTACACAAAATAATCAGCTTTTATTCTATTTTTAGTCACCCTAGCCGTTCCTCCCCTCTCCTCTCTTCCTTGATCTTCAATTTTTTTCCTTTCTCCATTGTTGCCATCGTCCGTAATACCTAGTTTTATTATCTTTTTCTTTTCTTTTTGTCACAAGATTTTGCATCATCTCCTCCATCATATTGCTTCCATTTTTATATAATTAAATCATCCCCAAATCTGAAATCTTGAGTCTCCAAGATCGATTCCTAATGTTGCCAAGAAGTGCCATTGCCACCACTTTCAATTAGCTTGTGTAAGGTCTCTTTTTTCATTAAATTTCTTGATTAGTCTTTTCAATTAAAAACCTAAATGTCTAGATCTGGAATTTGGGGGGATTTTAAATATTTTAAATGTATTTTTCCATGTTTTAAATGGATCTCAAAATTTTTCTTAAGTTAGCCCCAATTTTGGTTATCATAGGTAGTCGTGCGAGCGCCTAGGTGCAAGAAAGGGGGCTATTTTGCTTCTAAATTCTTTCCCATATATTTCTAGAATTAATTTGATTTCTTGAGCTCCCATAATCAGCCTTCAATCACATTTCAATGAGGGAAAAATGTTCTTGATCAATTGGCCATTTGGATCTCAAAAATCAGGAAGCATAAGTGCAATTACATGTAAACTAGTTTGTTGTTTCAACATAGTTGTTGGGTAAACGTTATGGATTGATTAAATGAATAAATTTAATCAATATTTTATACTGATTTTATAGTATGTAAAGGTGTTAGTTGTTGACCTGAACACCCCAAGTCATCTGTAAAGCAGAAAGACGTTCGTGCGTACGGTTCGCATCAAAACAGTGTAAGAAATATAAATAGTTTGGATTCGTAAAATAGTTGTAATTGTGACGGTTGGTTTGAAACCATAAGTGGGTGTTTGGGGGGGATGTTTAATAGATGAATTAATTGAATTTATACTTATTTTTAATTTAGGTTCATTTTAAGGTTTATTAAGGAAATCGAAAGGTTAGCTACTGTGCTGCGAAAAAGCGTAAAATAAAGTGTGGGTCCTAAACTCATAAACTTGTTTGATAATGATAATTATCATATTGTATTTGATGATTTAGCTTGCTGATTGGATTGGGTTAATAGCAAAGTAACTAATTTTGTAACTGGCTGAACCAGGTACATTTCGAGCCTTAAAAGATTGATGTGTTAGCAAAGTTGCTAGTTTGATAGTGTGATTATGTAATTGATATTATGATGCATGATTGTGTTATTTGGTATGAGCTTGTTGTATGTATGGAATGGTTTGCTGTAATATGAGTTTATGCATGATATAATTGCATGAAAAATTGGCTATGTTATATTGGAATGGTTGCTATACATGCACCTTGAAAATTTGTAAAAGTATGTGAAATTGTGTAATGTTAAATGATATCATCTTAATGGTAATTTAAAAGTTGGGACATTGATTCCATTAACTAAAAGTATTTGATTATAGAGGGCATGTTGAACATGTCAATTAAATATGAAAAGTATTACATTATGGCTACATATGAGATTGTATGACATATTGCATTTGCATTGGGATGAGATATTTTGTGATTGATGGAGGAGTTTCATGGAGTAACGGTGGCATATTAAGTCCACATTTATTTGTAGTTAGTGCACTACATTTGGAGTACCGAGGGGAGTGGCGATTATATCGCATTATTTGTTATTCGACAGTTTTACTACATTATTATTAGTTGGTGGTTTTACCACATCGAGGTATGCTCACATTTATTGGAGTTTGAAAGATGCGTTCAAGGGAACTTGTGGTGTGCAGCGGATAGTTTGGGTAGGAACCTTTTTGCATTGCATAATGCTCACAACATACTCGAATGTTATTGATTTATGCTACGTATTGTATTTTTTTGTATTGGATGGTATCGAAATTGATGATTGTTACTTGAATCAATGATAGCACATACTCATATACTGTGTGACATTGATTTGATAATGGTTAAGTAATGATAAGAAATTCCAATGATGGTTATGTATTCTTCTGTTAATGCTAGTATGTTTCACTATATTTTATATTCATGACTGTTTAAATAACTATTCGACTCACACTAAGCTTTCATAAGCTGACGCCTCATAATGTTTAACTTTTCAGGTAAACCTCGAAATTAGGATCAGACTAGGCATTCGGAGAATCACCTTGGACCTCGAACTATTTTTATTAAGTATTAATTAGTCTTTATTGGTTTTGGTTTGTCAATTTTAATTACTTCTGGTCTGTGGCTTGGTAACTTTTCTTTTGGGTATTTTTGCATGCATGATTACTCAAGCATAATAACCGAAAAATGCATGATATCAGGCTTAAGTAAAATTTGACACTGTGTAACTGTACTTTACTATTATAGCATGTCAGGGTGGGACATTTGTACGGAGGAAGTAGTCAGCAGTTCATCTGCTCGACCAGTGGTTTATACACAACATATTCTAGTCGGCAGCCATCTGCTCAACTAGTGTTTTATCCACAACGTATTCAAGTTCACAGCCATCTACTCGACCAATGGTTTATCCATAATGTATTAGTAGCTTTTATTTACACAAGTGGATAGTTCATCCACCGGTATTCTAATCGACAGTCAACTGCTCAACTAGTGGATATCCACAACATATTAGCAGCTTTTATCTCCATAGATGGATGGTTCATCCACCAATATATTTATCATTAGCAGTTCATCTGTAGTAATCAGTGGTTTATGCACAGCATAGACTAATGGTAGAGAAGCTTTGGGGAACTCCTAACTATGGTGTGTAGCGGTGGGGTAGGACCTTTCTACTGCTAAACTGAACTTGCATTGAATTCATAAGAAATTACATGGCTACGAACAATGAAATATCATGTTGATTAGTTTTTTTGAATTACCAACATTCTGTATTGCTATTAATTGTGATTTATTCTATGAGTTGATATTGTGCATAACTTTTCTACTGCTTGCACTGGTTCCCTTGTGATGGAACTCACATTGAGCTTCATAGATCACTCTTCCTTTAATTTTTATCTTTACAAATAACCCACCAAGTTAGGACGCGGCCGCGGCATACGGAGGGGTCAAATACATTTATTTTTATAAAAGTATTATTAGACTTATTCTATAATTTCTATTATTTCGGAACTGTACTGTTTTACTTATTTTGTGGCATGAGACTCATATTTGGGGTTTATTTAGCATGCTTGACATTTAACTTAATTTAAGATATGGAATTTAATTATCTATGCATGAAATGTAGTTTTCATCAAAATCACTTTTCTGCTGCTAAGTTTATAAATAAATTTTGGAATAATAAGTAAATTAACTAAGTTTTTAAAAAGTCACCGTTACAAGAAAAATGTTAAAATTAATTGTTTTTTTTGTTAACTCAAGTGTTTTTCTGAAAATAGGCTAAGTTTTCTTTTAAAATAAACAAATGTTTTAATATGACTATTTTATAAACTCTGATCATATTAGGCCATTTCGGTGACTGATGTAGTCTCTAGAATTCGGGTCTAACATCTAGGCCGGGTTGGGAAGGTTACATGGTCTTAGTGTAAATATTTAAAATTTATGAGGTTAAAACATTAATATGGAAAAGTTGAGGGACCAAAATTAAATATATTCCAAAGGTGGAAAGGACCAAAGTGTAAAGTAAATTAAGTAGGTAAGGATCAAAATGAATTAGTGGAGAAATAATAGGGACTAAATTATAATTTTAACAAAAGTAAAAAATGACCCAAAAGTAAATACTGCGATATTACAAGAGGAAAATGGTCATTTCTAGAGCAAGATCATTATCATGATAATAATTAGTGAGAAATGGTGTTAAAACATGATTGTTTAGATTATTTTATTATTAATTAAGATATCATGTTTCTTCATTCTAATGCCACCACCACTATAAATAGAAAGGAAACTTTGCCTTTCTTATAATTTGGTACTTTGTCATTCCATTCCCCAATCTTACCCTAAATTCTTGAGAATTTTTAAATGCACTTAAAGCAAAAATGAATTAGACGTTATAAAGAGTATGTTAATAATTTTGAAGCATGAAATAAGAGGAAGAACGTAAAGAAAAGTTAGGGACAAGATTGATTTGTAGATAACATTTGGAGAAGAAAGGTAAGACCTTAGTGGTTTTCTTATATTTATGTTTTATTTAGGAAAAAAAGATATGTGTATGTGATATGTCATAATTTGATACATCAAATTAGACTCTCCAATACACTTGAAGAGTTTATTCTCAAGCAATTTAAGTGTCTTTTATATGTTTTTGTTGATTTTTAATTAAAAGCATTGATAAATGCTTTTGTTTAGTTTTACACCTTTTTGAGATCCAAATTGGCCAAATGTGTCATGGGGAACCTAACAACGTAATTGAGTTGGTGTAGAGAGAAAATAAGGATCAAACTCGAGGAGAACGTCATTTAGAGTGAGTATCATGACACCAATGCCATGGAATTTGCGATATCCTTAAAGGTGTTGAAGTGAAGAAATTGAGTCATTTTCTAGTGGCATCGTGACATTAAGGGATGAGTATCACGACATCGAGACCTCGAAGACCTTAATTTAGCTACTATTTTGGGTATTGCGATATCAAAGCTTGGGTATCATGATATTGCTGCCTAATGAGTGAAAAAACTACTGGGGCAATTTTGTGTCCAAATAAGCTTAAGTCTTTTTTTCATTTAAGGGCATAATGGTCAATGTTAGGTTAAATGTTAGTAGACTATAAATACTACTTCATAAGCTTTTGATTTCAATTATTATTGGCTGAACATTTCTCTTTAGTTTTTCATAGTTTTAGGTTAGGTTTTTTTTTTCTTTTCATTTTTAGATTAGGTTTAGAATAGATTTTTTTTATTTCTTCCTTCTTATTGAAGACTATACAAAAGGGAGATCATTAAACTCTTCACTTTTATTTTATGCCTACTATGCGGTTGATAAAATGCTTACTTGTAATTTAAGTTTAGGTATGTGCTAAATTGGTTGATGGTTGGTTGATTGGTTATTTTTTAGTTTAATTTAATGTTTATTCTTGATTAATTGATTGTTCAATTACACTAGAATGCTTAATATGTTAAAATATATGTCTCTAGTGGAAAATCTAAATAAAAGAAACCGAGAGGAGATTTTATCATTAGATAATTTGATATAGTTATGCCGTATAATGAGACTAAGAGGAGATCTATATGCCTATGTGAGACCGAGAGAAGAACCTAGGTGGTATCTGTACCAGCCCTAACTCGTATCCGTCGCCAGACTAGGGTTAAGAGGCATTACCAGACAAATCAGAACATTTCACAAATAAATTCACAAGCATCAGTCAAATTATTCATATATCATTACAAAGTCCCTTACTTAGGTCAACGAGACCTTAAACATGCTTTAGAAAGGGGTTGGGACTAAACCAAATGCATACAAAAATTTTTCTAAACTTAAACATTTTTCAAAGTTGTACAGGTCACACGCCCGTGTGAATAGGCCGTGGACCTCACATGGGTTTTGACACACCCGTGTGCCTAGACCGTGTCAAAATAGGGCATACATACTAACTTGTCCACACGGCCACAAGACACGCCCGTGTGTCCGGCCGTGTGAAAATTAGGCAGGCTACTGACTTGGGTCACTCTACTGACCACACGCCTGTGTGCCACACACGACCAATAGACACGCCCGTGTGTCTAGGCCGGGTCAAAACTGGAGGATATAATGCCTTTAATTCTTAGGGTACCCCAGGGGACACACGGTCATTCTAGGGGACACACGGTCGTGTAACGTGACCGTGTGTCACACATGGCTGAGACACAAGCCTGTGTATCTACCTTTGTGGACAAAAATAGGCCATTTGAATAGCCATGCCACCCGAATTTGGGTCAACCTACAAGCAAAGAAATAAGCATATATGCACAACCAATTCAACCAATTTCTAAACCAAAAAATAAGCCACTCATGACATATCAATTCTGATTAAATACATACTCATAAGCCTTACCAATCTATATCAAAACATAAGTAAAAAACTTGTTAAAAAAATTCTTTCTATACATCATTAAATTTCATGCTAAAACTTGCCAAAACTTACCAACATTTACCATTTCTTTTATCCAACTAAAACATGTCAAATATATAATATTGCATCACATATCTTATACTAAAACCATGACATATCAACAACCATACCAAGCCATATCACATGGCTAAATATATACATCACAAAACATAATCCCACAACTTCTAGCCTATGCATGCCATACTTTGATATATACATTTTCAAAGTACAAAAGTGAGGTTCGATAGTGTGGTGATGATACTTGATGATCCCCGAGCTCACAGTAGCTTCGATATCTATAAAACAATGCAAACACACACAAAAAGTAAGCTTTCAAAAGCTTAGTAAGTTCGTACCAAAATCATCAATATTATATCAAATATGAAACAACAGCACATATGTACTTATAAATTCTCAACTCATCTAACAATTTCATGCCAACACCTTCCATATTTTTACACCAATTCAATAAATTTTATATGCATAATTCTATCTACCACATAGGTATTATACTTACCTGAGCATTCCCGTATTCATTCATTTTCATTCTCACCTCTTGTTAGGATATTTTAATACTTTCAGAAAATTATCAATACTTTAAACATCCACACACTTAGTGCTTTAAAGATTAGCCGAAGCTATAATATTTCCGCACACTTAGTGCTTTCTCAATTAATCGAAGCTATCTCGGTATCGCACACTTAGTGCCTCATATAGCCGAAGCTAGTTTAAATTGCACACTTAGTGCCAAATACCATTGATTTCTCATCGTATTCATCCAAACTAAATGTATATACAATCTATGAATAAACTAAGCATCAAAACATACTTATAACATCATGTTTTATGTACGAACTTACCTCGTACTCGGAGTTGTCGACTCGGATTGTTTACTCAATAACCTTTGACTTCCCTCGGTCTAACTCCGAATCCTCTTTTCTTGATCTATATGTATTCAAAATTAACCATTTTATTCACTAAACCATTCAAACCAATCCATATACACACAATTAAAGCATATTGCAAACTAGCCCTCACATTTTCACATTTCGACACTTTAGTCCCTAGTTCATAAAATTACAAAATACACAAATTTTGCTTGTACACAAGCTTATCCGAATTTTCATAGCTCTCATACAAGTCCACACATTTAATTTCTTTCACATTTTAGTCCCTCAGTTTACAGATTTCACAATTTGGCCCATTTTACACAAAATCATCGAAAATCCAAAGATAAAACATATAAACCCAACATCAAACTTTCATATTTCATCACATAACAACATAAAACGCATGAATTTATCCATGGAACATTTCAAATTCATCATCAAAATCAAAAATTAAGGCATGGGCTTAGTAAAACACAAAGTAGCGATCACAAAAACGTAGAAATTATCGAAAACAAATAAAAAACGGACCTTGAATTAAGCCTTGTGTGTGCCGAAACCCTAAATCTCTTTTATTTTCTTTTTCTATGATTTTCTGTTGATTATGAACACGAAATGACCATATTTTCATGCCTTTTTTTATTTAACTTATATTATTAATCAAATACCAAATTTGCCCTTTATTAATACATATAAAAATCATTTGTAATAAGGCCATATATGTCCATTAATAATGTAAATGGCATAATTACCATATAAGGACCTCTCATAAATAAATCCAAATCAATTAGGCACTTTTAACATCTAGCACACAGCTTTTACATTTTACGCGATTAGGTCCTTTTTATTAAATTAAGCACACAAACATTCAAATTTTCATACGAGACTTTCACACATGCTAATTCATTCATCATAAATACAGAAAATAATATTTAAACATTTCTCTAACACGGATTTGCAGTCTCGAAACCACTATTCCGACTAGGGTCTAAACCGGACTGTTACAATTCTCCCCCTTAAAGATTTTCGTCCCCGAAAATCTTACCATTGAACAGATTCGGATTTTGCTGCCTGATAATATCTTTAGGCTCCCACGTAGCTTCTTCAATTCCGTTTCGATGCCGCATCACTTTTACTAACGAAATTTTCTTATTTCGCAGTTCTTTAACCTCTTGAGCTAAGATACGAATCGGCTTTTCTTCGTAAGTCGTATCTGACTGAATTTCAATCTCAGACAGGGAAATCACATGCAAAGGATCGGATTTGTATCGTCGAAGCATCGATACGTGAAACACATCATGAATCTTTTCTAACTCTGGTGGCAATAACAATCTATACGCTATTGGCCCAATACGCTCGATAATCTCATATGACCCAATGAACCTTGGACTTAATTTGCCTTTTCTACCGAATTAAAGCACTTTCTTACACGAAGATACCTTTAAAAACACTTTATCATCAATCTCAAACTCAATATCTTTTCTTTTCAAATCCGCATGAGATTTCTGACGATCAGAAGCTATTTTCAGACTATCTCGAATCACTTTTACCTTCTGTTTGGTTTCTTTTATCAAATCAATTTCGTGAATCTTATTTTTGCTGAGCTCCGTCCAATACAAAGTTATACGACATTTGTGACCATATAAAGATTTGTACGGTCCCATGTTAATGCTCGACTAAAAACTATTATTATAAAAGAATTCAATCAAAGGAAAATACTGTTCCCACGTACCTTCAAACTCAAGAATGCAAGATCTCAACATATCCTCAAGTATTTGAATAATCTGCTAGGATTAACCGTCCGTTTGCGGATGAAAAGCAGTACTAAAGTGCAATTTAGTACCGAGAGAATCTTGCAATTTCTTCTAGAATCGTGATGTGAATCTCGGGTCTCTATCTGATACAATAGATGATGGCACACCGTGCAATCTCACAATATCGAAAATATATAACTCAGCTAATTTATCAAGTGAGTAATCAGATTGAACCGGAATAAAATTAGCTGATTTCGTCAATCAATCAACTACAACCCAGATTGCATGGTTCTTTCTCGGAGACAGGGGTAAACCCGAAACAAATTCCATTGTTACTCGATCCCATTTCCACTCCGGAACCATAATCGGTTGTAACAAACCAGATGGCACTTGATGTTCAGCTTTAACTTGCTGACAGATCAAACACTTAGAAACAAATTCAGAGATATCTCTTTTCATTCAAGACCACTAGTAATGCTGTTTCAGATCATTATACATTTTCGTACTACCCGGATGCATAGATAACCGAGTATTGTGAGCTTCACTCAAAATCATTTGAATTAACTCTGAATTTCTCGGAACACAAATTCGATCTCAGAATCTCTTGTAATTATCTTTATCAACTCTGAATTCTGAATCAGACTCTACTTCACACTGAGCTCTTTTAGCTAAAATCTCATTATCAATCTTCTGAGCTTCGATAATCTACTGTAAGAACAAAGGTCTTGCTTTCAATTCAGCTAAAATGAAGCATCATCGGACATAACCAAATGAGCATTCATCGCACGCAAAGCAAACAATGATTTTCGACTCAAGGCATCAACAACAACATTTGCTTTTCCCGGATGATAATCAATCATAAGTTTGTAGTCTTTTAGCAGCTCTAATATCTTCTTTGTCGCATATTCAGATCTTTCTGAGTCATCAAATACTTCAAACTCTTATTATCAGAATACACATGACATTTCTCACTGAACGAGTAGTGGCGCCATATTTTTAGAGGAAACACAATCACAGCTAATTCAAGATCGTATGTTGGATAGTCTTTTCATGCGACTTCAATTGTCTCAAAGCATAAGCAATGACTTTGCCTTCTTGCATTAAAACACATCCCAAACCAATCGAAGAAGCATCCTTGTATATCACAAATTCTTTACCCGATTCAGGTTGTACCAATACCGGAGCTTCAGTCAACAAAGTTCAACTGATCAAAACTGTTCTAACACTTTTCAGACCACACAAATTTCACATTTTTTTGAAGCAGTTTTGTCAATAGAGTCGTAATCATCGAAAACCCTTTTACAGATCTTCTATAATAACTAGCAAGTCCTAGAAAAATGTAGACTTCATAGACATTCCTCGGAGGTTTCCAATCCAAAATAGCTGAAATTTTGCTCGGATCAACTTGGATACCAGAGGCTGATACAATATGACCTAGAAAACCAACTTCTCACAACCAGAATTCACATTTACTAAACTTCGCATACAACTGTTTATCTCACAGAATCTGTAGCACTAATCTCAAATGCTCGGCATGTTCAGATTCATCATGTGAATAAATCAATATGTCATCAATGAATACAACAACAAATTGATATAGATACAATCTCAAAATTCTATTCATCAAATCCATAAAAATAGCATGTGCATTAGTCAATCCAAAAAGCATAACTAAAAAATCATAGTGGTCGTACCTCGTTCTAAAAGTAATTTTTGGAATGTCTAAGTCTTTCACTCGTAACTAATAATATCCTGATCTCAAATCTATTTTTGAAAACACAGCAGCTCCATTCAATTGATCAAACAAATCATCAATTCGAGGCAGAGGATACTTATTCTTGATAGTCACTTTGTTCAACTGTCAATAATCTATATACATTCTCATTGTTCCGTCTTTCTTTTTCACGAATAGAACCAGAGCACCTCAGGGTGAGAAACTTGGTCTAGCAAATCCTCTATCGGTCAATTCTTGCAACTGAGACTTTAATTCTTTTAGTTTGGTTGGAGCCATTCTATACGGAGCTATCGAAATCGGAGTAGTACCAGGTACCAATTCAATGTCAAATTCTACTTCTCTAACCGGAGGTAATCCCTGAAGTTCTTCAGGAAACACATCAGGGAACTTACAGACAACAAGCACAGATTCAACTTTCTTTTCTAACATTCTCAAATCAATCACATATGCAAAATAAGCTTTACAACCCTTTCTCACCATACTCAAAGCTTTCATCTAAGATATTACAGCAGGCAATCTATTCAAATCACTAGATTGAATTCTGACTTTTTCATCATTCTTGCATCTCAAATCAATAGTTTTTCGTTTGCAGTTCACAAAAGCATCATGCAAAGTTAACCAATCCATACCCAGAATTATATCAAATTCATCAAAAGGTAACAACATTAGATTCATCAGAAAACAAGTGTCTCGAATAACAGACAATTCTTGCAGACTTTATCAACCAAAACACATCTGCCTAGGGGGTTCGAAACTCTAATTACAAATTCAGTAGACTCTATAGGCAAAGTCTTACTGTTCACTAATTTTATGCATATATACAAATGTGTTGATCCAGGATCTATCAAAGCAATCATAGAAGTATCATAAAGAGTAAATGTACCCGTAATCACGTCTGGCGATGAAGCTTCTTTGTGAGCTTTAATAGCATAGGCTTTGGCAGGTGCATGAGCCTTAGATCTAACAGCTGTATCTTTTGTTCCTCTTTGACTACCGCTTACATTTTTTGTATTTTTGAGAGGTCTACCACAAGAAGCGTTGCCACTCGGCCTCGGATTCTGAAAATTATCTTTTTTAGCTAAATCTGGGCAATCTTTTATAAAATGATTTCTTGAACCACAACTGTAACAAGCTCGGTTATTACCCTTTCCCCGGCACTCTCCAAAATATCATCTTTCACATTGATCACACTCAGTTTTTTCATTCTTTGAATTACCAACACTGGCAACAGTCGTAGCTGGAGCTTTAAAGCTCGATTACGATCTAGCACGATCTCTGTTCAAATGTCCCACACTAGCCTTTGAACGGCTATTATCATCTCTGAATTTCTTTGATCCAGATTGAAATGACTTGCCCGATGATCTCTTTTGTACCTCTCTAGCTTCAAAATCAACTTTTCTTTTTTCTTTCCTGAGATCTTCAGCTTTACATGCTCGTTCAACAAGCACAACAAATTCTTTGATTTCTAAAATTTTGACTAACAGATGAATATCTTTTTTTAAGCCATCCTCGAATCTTTTGCACATTATTGCTTCTGTAGATACACATTCACGAGCATACTGACTTAATCTTACGAATTCCCGTTCGTATTTTGTGACAGACATACGACCTTGATTAAGCTCAAGAAACTCTTTACATTTTTTATCGATAAATCTCTAACTGATATATTTCTTCCGAAATTCAGCTTGAAAGAAATCCCAAGTAACCATTCACTCGGAACCACAAATGTAAAAGTCTTCCACCAATGGGATGTCATATCTCTTAGAAGGGAAACAACACATTTTATGCATTCTTCAAGAATTAATGATAATTCGTCAAACACTCTTATTGTGTTCTCTAGCCAAAACTCGACTTTTTCAGCATCATTGCTCGTTGTAGCTCGAAACTCTTCAGCCTCATATTTTCTAATCTTATCGATTAGTGGTTTACTTAACTTAACTGGATTCACTGATGGCATAACAGGAATTTGGGGAGAATTAATCGGGGTGGAGGTTTTTGTACAACCGGATTGGTTCTAATATATTGGGTAAACCAATCATTCATCATCTGATAGAAGGCTTGTCTAGCCTCACCATCATGGCTACTCGTAGCCGGTCGAGAATCAGATGGCGCCGTCCCTTGTATGGGAGCAAGCTCACTACTTTCGACATCATCCACTATGGCTCTTTCGGGATCCATTTGCTATATAAAAGCACATTTCAATGGCAGGATTCATCACAGTATCGCAGTTCATAAATATGGCACGTATAGCTAAACTCACATAAGCTATGGTAGTCCTAGAACTGACTAAACCATAGCTCTGATACCAATAAAATGTAACACCCCTAACCCGTATCCATTGCCGGACTAGGGTTAAGAGGCATTACCGAACAAATCGAAACATTTTATAAATAAATTCACAAACATCATTTAAGCATATTCATAGATCATTATAAAGTCCCTTACTTAGGTCAACGAAAACTTAAACATGCTTTAGAAAGGGGTCAGGACTAAACCAAATGCATACAAAATTTTTTCTAAACTTAAACATTTTACAAAGTTGTACAGGTCATATGTCCGTATGAACAGGTTGTATGCCTCACATGGCTTTAGACACGCCTGTGTGTCTAGACCGTGTCAAAACAGGGCACACATACTGACTTGTCCACATGGCCACAAGACCCGCCCGTGTGTTCGGCTGTGTGAAAATTAGGGAGACTATTGACTTGGGTCACACCACTGACCACACGCCCGTGTGCCACACACGACCAATAGACACGCCCGTGTGTCTAGGCCGTGTCAAAACTGGAGGGTATACTGCCTTTAATTTGTAGGGCACCCCAGGGGACACACGTTCGTGTAACATGACCGTGTGTCACACACGGCTGAGACACGCGCCTGTGTCTCTGCTCGTGTGGACAAAAATAGGCAATTTGAATAGCCATGCCACCCGAATTTGGGTCAACCTACAAGCAAAGAAATAAGCATATATGCACACCCAATTCATCCAATTTCCAAACCAAAACATAAGCCACTCATGACGTATCAATTCCAATCAAATACATACTTATAAGCCTTACCAATCTATATCAAAACATAAGTCAAAAGCTTGTTAAAAAATTTCTTTCTATACATCATTCAATTTCATGCTAAAACTTGCCAAAACTTACCAACATTTACCATATCTTTTATCCAACTAAAACAGATCAAATATATAATATTGCATCACATATCTTATACTAAAACCATGACATATCAACAACCATACCAAGCCATATCACATGGCTAAATATATACATCACAAAAAATAATCTCACAACTTCTAGCCTATACATGTCATACTTTAATATATACATTTTCAAAGAACCAAAATGAGGTTCGATAGTGTGGTGATGATACTTGACGAACCCCGAGCTCACAATAGCTTCGATATCTATAAAAAAAATGGAAACACACACAAAAAGTAAGCTTTCAAAAGCTTAGTAAGTTCGTACCAAAATCATCAATATCATATAAAATATGAAACAACAATACATATGTACTTATAAATTCTCAACTCATCTAACAATTTCATGCCAACACCTTCCATATGTTTACACCAATTCAATAAAGTTTATATGCATAATTCCATCTACCACATAGGTATTATACTTACCTGGACATTCCCGTATTCATTCATTTTCATTCTCATCTCTTGTTAGGATATTTTAAGACTTTCTGAAAATTATCAATGCTTTAAACATCCGCACACTTAGTGCTTTAAAGATTAGTCCAAGCTATAATATTTTCACACACTTAGTGCTTTGTCAATTAACCAAAGCTATCTCGGTATCGCACACTTAGTTCCTCATATAGCTGAAGCTAGTTTAAATCACACACTTAGTGCCAAATACCATTGATTTCTCATCGTATTCATCCAAACTAAATATATATACAATCTATGTATAAAATAAGCATCAAAACATACTTATAACATCATGTTTTAACGTACGAACTTACCTCGTACTCAAAGTTGTCGACTCGGATTGTTTACTCAATAACCTTCAACTTCCCTCGGTCTAAATTCGAATTCCTCTTTTCTTGATCTATATGTATTCAAAATTAACCCTTTTATTCACTAAACGATTCAAACCAATCCATATACACACAATTAAAGCATATTCAAACTAGCCCTCACATTTTCACATTTCGACACTTTAGTCCCTAATTCACAAAATCACAAAATACACAAAGTTTGCTTGTACACAAGCCTAGCTGAATTTTCATAGATCTCATACAAGTCCAAAAATTTCATTTATTTCACATTTTAGTCCCTCAATTTATAGATTTCACAATTTAGCCCATTTGACTCAAAATCATCAAAAATCCAAAGACAATACTTATAAACCCAACATCAAACTTTCACATTTCATCATATAACAACATAAAACTCATGAATTTATCCATAGAAGATTTCAAATTCATCATCAAAATCAGAAATTGAGGCATGGGCTTAGTAAAACACAAAGCAACGATCACAAAAACGTAGAAATTATCTAAAACAAATAAAAATAAACCTTGAATTAAGCCTTGTGTGTGCTGAAACCCTAACTCTCTTTTTATTTTCTTTTTCTATGATTTTCAGTTGCTTATGAACACAAAATGACCATATTTTCATGCCTTTGTTTTATTTAACTTATATTATTAATCAAATACCAAATTTGCCCGTTATTAATACATATAAAAATCATTTGTAATAAGGCGATATATGTCCATTAATCATGTAAATGACATAATTACCACATAAGGACCTCTCATAAATAAAGCCAAATCAATTAGGCACTTTTAACATCTAGCACACAGCTTTTACATTTTACGCGATTAGGTCCTTTTTATTAAATTAAGCACACAAACATTCAAATTTTCATACGAGACTTTAACACATGCTAATTCACTTATCATAAACACAAAAAATAATATTTGAACATTTCTTTAACTCGAATTTATGGTCCCGAAACCACTACTCCGACTAGGGTCTAAATCAGACTGTTACAGTATCTTTTAGTCTACAATGAGATTGATGGGAGATTCTTAGCTAAGAGTGACAAAAAATATAATCGATATAGGTTTATTAGCTTAGTTAGCGAATAATGAATCAATTGACAATCGCTTTATCATTTTCATTTTTTAAAGCAATAGAGAAGAAAATTAGATTAGTTTTTTTAATTGATAATTTAAATTTAGTTTGTAAAAAAATTATTTTAGAATTTTCACTAATAATTTCTGAATTGATTAGACTAGAAATTGCTTAACTTGTAATTAACTTGATAAACAAATTTACTAATTTGGCAATCCTTTGGGTTTGGTCTTTGGAATACTTTGTGTGTTCCATTGTAACACATATAAATATCACAACTAACCTATCACACTTGCAGTAAAAGCCACTTTTAAATTCTTAAATTGTGTGTTGATTTGTAGCCCTAATGCATGCACGTTAGGCGTGATTAGTACGAATATAATCCATTATTGATTAAAGTTCAAAATATGTATGTTATGCATGAAGAAAAAGATTAATGTATATGAATATGCATATTAGATATAGAATAAAGAGGATAAAAAATAGATAAAGAATACTAAGTTTCATGGATAAATTATTAAATAAACAAAAAAGTGAGAATCTAAAAACTAAGTATGATTTATGAATTGCAAGAGTATAATTGAACTTTGGTAAATTAGGTAGCTTATTGTACTACCTCAGATTCTGGGGTTAGAAGTTCTATGATTTGTAGGTAGGGCCAGTGGCTAGAATAAACAATTGTATTTGCTTTTGTGTTCTAGTGTCAGAATGGGCTTGCTGGTCTGGTGGTTGGTTGTGTTAGTTTAGCTTGTGGTCTTATGTTCGAAGCCTCGTGCGGGTGTGGATGTTTATTTTTGCCGCGGCTGTCTAAAAGAAAGTTAGAATGGGTTTGGAAGTCTGTGTAAATGGATGAGAGACTGGGTAGTTGAGACAGGGTTAGTAGGAAATCATGCCTTGATTTGGGGGGGATATTAATTGTTTTTATTTTATTTTTTTATCAAAATTAGTTTCTCTCTCTTTCAAAAAAACTGATGTCTATTGTGCTCCCCTTCTCTCTGCACTTTCATCTTCCCTTTGGCTTTTTGCTTTCCAATTTTTTTTTGGTGTTTGGGTGATTATAGGATTCGAGCAAGGGGAAATTGTGTTGAGGAGGCGTTCCGATCTTAGTTGGTGTTTGGAATCGTGAATTCAAGTGTGGGTTCGATAGCTTTTTCTTTTCATTGTCAAAATTTTGATTTAATTTAGTGAAATTTGACATATTTGGTGTATCTCTAAAAAATTATCGTTTAAAGTGTCAATTGTTACGGTTTTTCTTAAAATACTGTGGGTTTTTGGTGTGTTATTGGGTTAACAGTGGTTGGGTAACGTTTCGAGGGCAAAGACGCGTTCTACAGCTAGTTCTAGTATGGTTTCGTGACTACACGGGTGGCTACACGGGCGTGTTCCCCAACATGGGTGGTTCACACGGCTGTGTAGAAGTGGGAATTAGGGCTTTAGGCCAATTTTTTGTGCCACAAGGCCTAGCCACACGTGCATGTGTCCCTACACGGGCGTATGAGCTCTCTACACGGTCGTGTCTCCTCTACTTTTAATTTTTAGCACTTTTAGATAATGAGTTACACGGGCTACTCATACGGGCGTGTGCCCCCTCCACACGGGCTTGTATGACCTTCACATGGGTGTGTGTGGCTGATAAGCCATAAAAGTAACATGTTTTTAATCCCATTCTTGATGCATTTTTGGATGATTTATTATATGAATTAGTGAATTTGATGCTCCTAATCTTTTAAATTCATGTTGCTATACTTAAGTGAGCATTGGGAGTGAAAGAAGTGAAAAACGAGCCAAAATCGAGCAAAAAGAGCTGCTTCCAGGATCCACACGGGCTGGCCACACACCCATGTGCCAGTCCGTGTTGATTTTGCACCTTGCTTTCCTGTTATGTGGAAAAACCTAATTTTTAATGTTTCTGAGCATTCTAAAGTCTATAACTACATACTAAAAAAGGACCTAAGGGGACACGAAGAGTAGAACGTATAAAAGACTCGAAGAACGCCAATGAATTCAACTCAAAAGTAGGATATCCTTCAAGACTGAAGATCTCTATTCAATTTCTCTCGAAGTTTTTGGGTTTCTTTATGTTTTGTTGTTTTCCTAATTTTGAGATGTTTCCCCCAAAAGTACGAACTAAATTCCCTAAATACCTAGGGAAGATGAAACCTAAGACGGATCTTATTATTTGATTTGTTCTGAATTACATGATAAATATTTGTTCTTGATCTCAATTATGTGTTCTTATTTCATATTTTTAACCTTTTCAGGATATTAATTCATGATTGATATGCTTATTCAGTGGAGAAAAATTCTCTATTTAAGAGTAGATCTCATATAATTGAGTGGAGTTGTATGCAACCCTTGAGATAGGGCGACAGAAATCTACTGGGTTAGAGTCAAATCTAATAGGGGAGTCCATAGATCGAGTTAATGCGACAATAGAGGTTTTAATTAGAAATGGATTTCAACTAATCAACTTAGAGTCAGTTATTTTTACTCTCGAAAGGGATATTAATATAATTTACGGATTTTTACAGATCAAGTTAAATGAATAAATTGTTTAATTTAGATTTAGAATAATAAGTAAAGTCTAGGTGGATTCTTTCCGGGGTATCGTCTCTCTCATAAGTTTTCTTCGATTATTTTCCCAATTCGCTCTCTATCGCTTAGTAATTAGTTTAGTTAAATTTAGATTTAAAAAAAAATTCTTTCAATTTATAGGTTAGATAATAAAAAGATAGTAATTACTAGTACTTTTAGTCCTCGTGGATACGATATTCCCGACTCACCATAGCTATACTACCATTCGATAGGTGCGCTTGCCTTTGTCGTATTGTAGTTAGTTTGTGACGTCATCAATGGCCTTCACATGGGTGTGTAGACCCCCACACGGCCTAGGCACTTCCACACGACCGGGGCACACAGCCGTGTGGCCTTATGTCGCCAAATTTTGTACTGTATCTATTTTTGATCTAATTATGATTTTGTGTGTTCTGACCCTTGGCTAGGTCTTTGTAAAGATCGTCGGGCCTTTTTTTCAGCCTGGACTTGTGCGTTATTCGCAATCATAGCTGCAATTAAGTGATTTGGTTGAATGTTAATTGATGTTATGTTATATCTGATTCTGATTCTGGGCATTTGAATGTGTGCATTTCTGATTTCGTACTTTGTTTCTGAATTTTGTCTTGAAATGATGTGCATTTTACATTTGCATTAATCTTTTTGGGTTTGGTTGTGAAGAGAAGGGAGACTGATCTATTTTGACAGTTTCAACTGTAATTCGTCTGTATAGCAATTTACCACATAGTACGACATATATGTTAGCTCTGCTGCATATTAACATTTGATTGGCTTAGACCACATACTTGGTGTGTATGGTTGGATGGGCCTTTCGAGGTCCTATGTGGTGTGCATGGTTGAATAAGCTTAATTAGCTCTTTTCGAGGTGTGATTGGCAGAAGGAGAGGTGTTTGGCTGGTTGAATGGGTTTTTATTACTTGTTGCATTCATTCCATATTCTATCTATCTGTCTGATTGCGAGACTAACTATTTATAGTTTGAGGTGCTTCAGTACTGACACGTTTGACTTGTTTGTGAAGACTTTTCGCAATCGGATTGTCATTGAGCTTTAGATTTTTTTTAATGTGACATTTTAATGTTCATTTATCTATCGTTTTCGAACTAACACTAAGCTCATGCAGCTCACCCCATTAGTGTTTCCCCTTTCAGGTACACTTCCGTCTTCTGTAGCTGGGCTCAGCTTGCTGGAGGTTTCGAAAGCATCACATTTTTAAAATTGGTTAATAAAACGTTTTCTGTAAATCTGAGTTTTATGTAAATGGTTTTGGACTTTAAGTTCTGTCTTAAATTCTGTGGTATGAAATTTTGGTAAATGCAAGTAAGCGTTATTTGGATTGAACAACTATATTTTGAAATATTGGGATTTGATAACTGAAAATTTTTACGTAACCTAAATATTGTTTGTTTTCTCACTTGTTGAATCAAAAATTTCCTACGATCACTTCGGTGATCAATGTAACCTCCGAGATTCGATCTAAACTTCTAGGCTGGGTTTTTGGGGTGTTACACTTATATTTAAGTGTATTAAAGTATGTAAATGGTAGAAATGTTATGATGTTTAGATTGATATGTTGGTGTATTTTAAGGTTGGAAGGTTGTTTGAATAAATGAGAATTGTTTGAGTGTTAAAAGGGGAAATGTTTTAATTAATGAACTTAATTGAATAATAATAAAAGGTGTAGTATTATGTATAATCTAACGACGTTGTATAACAAACTGATAGTTGAAAGTTAAATAAGTGGTAAATGTTCGTATGAGTGAAAAATAAGTAAAATTTTCATTAAAACAATTCTAGACAACAAAGCTATACAACTTTTAAAATTCACCAAGAATTATAAAAATTGCGTAAGAGGCTAAACCAAACATGAAATTAAATTCTATTGAGTCTAGTTTTTTATGGAAGAAACGGTGTAATCATTGAAATTATATTGAATGAGATATATGAATTTTAGTGAGACAAGGTCACATGAATTTCGGGATTCCCTGTTCTAACTTTTAAAAATTGTTAAAAGTTTCAAAAAAATATTTAGGAGATGAAATTTACAAGTATAAAAACCTTTACGAGTCTATTTTTAAGAGAAACAAATGAAAACATTATACCAATTTTGTACTAAAAGATAAATACTTTTTTAGTGGAAGAAAGTCAAAGCTACCTGGCAACAGAATAAGAGAAGATTTAAATTACTATGTCAATTGGTTTACTTATAAATTTTGAATATTTTTTTTATATTAGTGATGCAATGTCTAGTTTTAGGAATTTCAAATGAAACTTGATTATTAATTTCAATGAATTAGATATGAATAAAAATGTGACTATTGCACAATAGAATGTTTTGTTATGAAAGTTTAATATTAAGAGTTATGTGAATTCAAGTGAAAGTTAATGCAATAAGTCATATCATTGTTGAAGTTTTAGAGAAAATTCATTGTGGGTATGATATTGATAAATTAAGAAATAAATATAAGTGGACTTGTAAATATTAGATTGACTAAAAAATGTAACATTTCTTACTCAGTTTTAGGTGAAAAACGAAAAAAAACTTGGTAGAATAATTGTGATATTGTGATAGTGTGAAAGTGCATGTCTAGGAATGGTTCTTTCTAGGAAAGAATTGGTACTTAAGATGTCATGTACATCACTTCTCTTTCCTGGGAACCTGCTTGGTGTTTTATCTATCAACTATGCTCACTATTCTAGTATCTAATTGTGATGGCAAACTGGGCCACTATACAACTCAGTGTAGAATCAATAATGGAGGAATAATAATCATGTTAAGCCAAATACCAACTTGGCCAAAATAGATGATATAATTATGTGATCATTTCTCAAGTCAATATTTTGACTAATGTAAAAGAGTACGGAATAGATAGTGGTGCCACTTGACATATTAGTGGTAATTAAAATACCTTTGTGTCTTACTCTCAAGTGAAAAAAAGAGAAGAGGTTGCCTATCTTAGAAACTCTTGAAACCGCACATATGTTTTGCTCAAAACTGTAACACCCCCTACCCGTATCCATTGCCGGAATAGGGTACGAGGCATTACTGTAGTTTACTGAACATTTTTAGATAATTTTGAGTAATTTATTATTCATATTTTGAAAATAATCATAACGTCTCTCTTGAAGCCCCAAACATACATTAGAAACCAACCGGAATTAAATCGGGATCATAGAATTTTTTTTTTTGCAAAATCTTAAATTATATTTTCATCTAAGTACTTACCATTTCAATGTTCCTTATAATTAAATGTGTTACCATTCAATCAATAGCTTGGCACTTGTTTAAGCGTCAAACATCATTGTTAGTATTCTTGCACATATTTCATATAAATTCAACATTCATATACCTATTTTCTCGACATATCACCCTTGAGTTTAATAATAGTCTCAACTTACATAATTTCCTTGTATCAACATATCAAAGATAATCATATATGTACATGTCATGAAATATATTATTCTCTTACTATTTCTTCATAAGCATATACATTCATTTCGTTATATCAATATTTAATACACCATCATTTCCTTATATCTTATGTATATTTATTTCGGAAATAGTTCGTATTAAACTTAACATAAATTAAATTCCATGTACCTAAACTTATTTCATTTATCTTATCTATCTTCTTTATTATTTCATACAACTATTTTGTACATATATTTCCATATGACCAATTCCTGTAAACATTTCACACAACCTTTTGTATAACCAATTCATATAACCATTTGTCATCTGGTACATATTACCTAAATATTAGTTGTTCAACAGATGTCTTGGCGTCTTTCATCCACGATATTATTTATCTTCGACATGATGCCATAGTATCTTTCAACTATGGTCTTACTTGTTTTTTGTCATGTTGCCATGGTATCTTTCAACCATGGTCTTATTCATTTCTCAGTCATGTTGCCATGGTATCTTTCAACCATAGTCTTACACATTTTCTATCATGTTGCCATGGTATCTTTCAACCATGGTCTTACACATTTCATTTTAGAAAGCACACTCCCGCGAACCTCATCCTTACAGTGGGATTACCAGTCCAGGCTAAATCCCCTGTAATATAAACTCATAGAGTATTGTCAGGATTACCAGTTTAGGCTAAATCCCCTGTAACGACAATTACTCTAATGAGCTTGGATCTGAATTACCAGTGCAGGCTAAATTTAGACCCTAATTCGGATTACCCGATCGGGCTAAATCCATTTTCCACACATATTGTCGGGAGGGCTCTATCAAAATAGGATCACCCGTCCGGGCTAGATCCTTTTTACCGTCAATTCCTTTTCAAATATCCATCGAATTTTCCTTTCATTCAACTGGGATTTCTTTCCCTTTTTATCAAATAGATCAATGTTTCATCAATTTTCATACAATGAACATTCAAATCATATTCACATCAATAACATACATTTCAAGCATTTAATAATATAATTCAAGTTACACGAACTTACCTCGTTGCTTGTTCGTGTTTATAATTTACTAACCCGATAACATTTTCTTTTTCACGTTCAAGTCTCGTATTTTAGTCGTCCGTATCTTTATAAATAACTTTGATCATAATTTTCATTCATTTCATATTCTAATACGATCAATCAATATTCTAGGCAAAATTACCATTTTACCTTTGAACTTTTAATTAATGACGATTTTATCTTTAGGCTCAGAAAAATAAAATTCTTGTAATTTAATCCTTGTTTCAAGCCTAATTATTCTCAAACATATTGATAACAGCCCATGAATTCTATGAAATATCAGAATTTTTCGTAATTTCAACTCTTTTCAATTTAATCCCTAAAACATGTTTTCACCCTATCTTAGTCTAAATTAATAATTTCATTCAATTTTATAATTTAAATAATAAAATAACCCAATTCATGCAATTTTGTCATTTTTGACATATTTACAAAATTGCCCATAATATTTTATTTTCACTAATTTAGTCCCTGAGCCTAAAACATGCAAATTAGCCATGCTAGCTGAATATTCATATATATTTTTCCTCCTCCTCCTCTCCATTCCACATCCTTAATTTATATAACATGCTACAAATAACATTATCAATAATTTCACTATTTACTTATGTGTATATTCAAAACTGTCCATTTGTATCATAGTCACTAAATTATTTATATCTTGAGCTAAAGAACTTGAAATTAAGATCTACTAATTTTCTATGACACTAGACTCACATATCTTCTTGTCATAAAATTTTCAAAATTTTTTATTAAGCCAATAAGCACAGTTTATTCTTTAAAGTCACCCCTATTCCGCTGTCTGACAGTTTTGACCCTTCTTCACTAAAAATTAATTATCTCCTCGTACAGGATTCAAATGATATTTCCATTTATTTCTATTGAAAATAGATTCATTCAGAATTCTAATCATATAAATTAAATTCCCTAATTATTTTTCTCCAATTTTTTATGATTTTCCAAATTCAGAACAGGGGAACCTGAATTCACTCTGACCTTGTCTCACAAAATTTATTATTTCTCATAATTCACAATTCCATTTCTTACACCGTTTCTTTTATAAGAAACTAGACTCAATAGGCTTTAATTCAATTTTTTTCATCCTCAAATTCGATTCCAACAATTTATGGTGATTTTTTAAAGTCAGCCTACTGCTGCTGTCCAAAACTGTTTTAGTGCAAGATGTTTATTTACCATGTTTATAGCACCCTTATTTTCTTTCTCTATACTATTTCTTATTATTTTCTCTTATCTTCTGTTCACTAATATATCAAGAACATAAGACCATATAAAATAAAACTCTACATTAACATCAATTCCATGCTTTTTCAACAATATCAACTTAAAAATATATTGAAATCTTGATGTTCTTATCTTGTTCCATTGATTTCAACCTTTAACTTGATTTTCTCTCTCCTCCAGCTTCTATTTCTTGAATCCAACTTGATATTCGAACTCCCTTTAGTCTCCTTAACATTCTTCTCTCTTGGTAGCTATGGAAATTCTTTTTATTTTTAGGTGAAAATGGTGAATTTTTTGTGGAAGAACTAAATTATAAATAAAGGAAAGTTTCTTCTTCTCCTTTCTTTCTAACGTGGAATGCATGGAAATGGATGGTGTTGTTCCCTCCTTTTTTTTTTCTTTCCACACACACACACATATATATACTTAATAAAATAATAAAATAATAATAAATATCTTATTAAATATTAATAAAATAATATTTTTAATTAAATAATTAGAAAATATCATCAACATATCATGACTTTCTAGATTTCTCTCTCTTCCAATTGACCATTTTGCCCTTTGTGGTATTTTAAAATTCCTTACTTGAGTCATCACTTAATTTGGTAAAATTGCTATTTAGTCCCTCATAATTCTTCACCTATTCAATTTGGTCCTAATTCATCCATTTTTCTTAGTTTCTAGATTATTCCACCCATAATATATTTACACTATCGTTCCTTCAACTTTTTCATATTTACACTTTAACCCTCAAGTTTTGAGTATTTACTCTTGGGCAGTAAAACTTTTCTCACTTTTATAATTTAGTCCTTTCTTGAATCAAGATATCATAATTTACTTCTCTATGTTGTCATAACTCAAAATTTCCCTTTTTGTTACTTTATTTCCTTATTTTACTATATCAAAGATAATATCTTACTGTAGAAATTTTTGGGGTATTACATTTCTCTCCCCCTTAAAATAAATTTCGTCCTCGAAATTTCATTGTTTTCTTTTGGTCTTGAATTTCATTATTTCTATAATTCTATAGTTTCTTTCTGTACATATTTACCCAGTTTATCATTTATATCCATTCTCTATCCTTTCATTTTACAATTTATTTTCAATTCAATATTTCACATTTGTCTTTCAGAGCTTCTACCAATAGAAAAAGAAAATAATATCATATGAATCTTATTCTCAAGTGTTCTATCACATATATTGGCTTGGAAAATCAAAGAGAGATATAGTAATACCATTTGTGAATCAATTAGACTTGTGGAAATATTTTTCTGTTAGCATATTTATCCAACCTGTCCATATAATGGTTATAGCATCCAAACATGAACAGTTGTATATACCTCTGAAAATATCAGTACATATAATATATTCATATAAAATCTCCAAAAAAAATTTACTGTAATATACCTATTTATAACAGCTATATTCAAATATTTTTGCAATTTCTTTACCAATCCATTGACTAGTATAGTCATCAATAATTTCACATCATTCAGTTCACTCAAGAAACTAATTCAGAAGAAATTTTCAGTTAACCATCCTGTAAATATCATATTTGAATAATTTGATTTTCTCATAAATAACTTCTTTCTTTAACAGTGATACTATATATCTCAACTAGTTTTCAGAAAAATCTAATATCTCTATTCAGAACCCATCTTTACCTATTAACTCATTCTCAGTTCCGACTGCATTATCGATTGTTCAACCATTGAACTTTTCACTTTCCACTTCTGAACTTAATCTCATGAATTTCATTGTATAATATAGATCGTAAAGCCTCATATTTAAATTTTCATGTATTTACTCATATAACATTTATCATTCTCAAGTACTATAAAACATTTATCCGTACTTTTACGAGTTCTGCTTCATCATAACTAACATTTTTACTTAGAGATTATCCATTACCTCGTAATGAAAATTGTTTACTTTTTACTTAGCAGAGGCGCAGTAGACTAGATAGAACACTTCGAATATACGGGACTTATACAGAGGTGTATTATTATGCATTATTAAACAGAGAGCACTAAAGTGCTATACAGAGAGCACAAATGTGCTAATCGGAGAGCATTAGCGTGCTAATAATCAGAGAGCACTAACGTGTTAAGGTCCCACAATGGCATGCCACTAATATCCTAGTGATTCTAATTCCGTCTACTTAGGCAAATTATTTTATGCACGCATATCATTCTTACACTTTTTCGCATAATTCTTTTACACGCTTTACAATTTAATCCTTATACCAATAATCTGTACATTTACATATTCTTATCTTTAATACTTGTAATATATTTCAAAATTCACTATTCATCCATAATTCCCTAATAATCCTTATCACGTACTTCATATATTACTTATTTCTTTCCTACTTTCTTTCATTTTTTTTGTAATTTAGCCATCAATAAAATATTCCATGTAGCAATATAATTTACTTTTAATAATACATATAACATAATATTCATCATCGACATGTATTTCTAAACTTCACATATACTATGTTCGGTCCGAGAACCGACTAAACCTTAGCTCTGATACCAACAAAAGTAACATCCCCTATCCGTATCCATTTCCGGAATAGGGTCCGAGGCATTACCGTAGTTTACTAAATATTTTCAGATAATTCTGAGTCATTTATTATTCATATTTTGAAAATAATCATAATGTCTCTCTATTGGGCCCTCGAAGCCCCAAATATACATTAGAAGCCAACTGGAATTAAATCGGGATCATAGAATTTTTTTTTGCAAAATCTTAAATTATATTTTCATCTAAGTACTTACCATTTCAATGCTCCTTATAATTAAATGGGTTATCATTCAATCAATAGCTTGACCCTTGTCTAAGCGTCAAACAACATCATTGTTAGTATTCTTGCACATATTTCATATAAATTCAACATTGATATACCTATTTTCTCGACATATCACCCTTGAGTTTAATAATAGTCTCAACTTACATAATTTCCTTGTATCAACATATCAAAGATAATCATATATGTACATGTCACGGAATATATTATTCTCGTACTGTTTTTTCATAAGCATATATCATTCATTTTGTTATATCAATATTTAATACACCATCATTTCCTTATATCTTATGTATATTTATTTTGGGAATAGTTCGTATTAAACTTAACATAAATTAAATTCCATGTACCTACACTTATTTCATTTATCTATCTTCTTAATTATTTCATACAACTATTTTGTACATATATTTCCATATGACCAATTCCTGTAAACATTTCACACAACCATTTTGTATAACCAATTCATATAACCATTTGTCATCTGGTACATATTACCTGAATATTAGTTGTTCAACAGATGTCTTGGCGTCTCTAATCCACGATATTACTTATCTTCGACATGATGCCATAGTATCTTTCAACTATGGTCTTACTCATTTTCTGTCATGTTGCCATGGTATCTTTCAACCATGGTCTTATTCATTTCCCCGTCATGTTGGCATGGTATCTTTCAACCATGGTCTTACACATTTTCTATCATGTTGCCATGGTATCTTTCAACCATGGTCTTACACATTTCATATCATTTGTCATGGTATCTTTCAACCATGGTCTTATACATTTCATTTCAGAAAGCACACTCCCGCAAACCTCATCCTTACAGTGGGATTACCAGTCCAGGCTAAATCCCCCGTAATATAAACTCATAAAGTATTGTCAGGATTACCAATCCAGGCTCAATCCCCTGCAACGACAATTACTCTAATGAGCTTGGGTCTGAATTTGGATCTGAATTACCAGTCTAGGCTAAATTCAGACCCTAATTCGGATTACCCGTCCGGGCTAAATCCATTTTCCACACATATTTTTCGGGAGGCCTCCATCAGAATAGGATCACCCGTCCGGGCTAGATCCTTTTTGTCGTCAATTCCTTTTCAGATATCCATCGAATTTTCCTTTCATTCAACTGGGATTTCTTCCCCTTTTTATCAAATATATCAATGTTTCATCAATTTTCATACAATGAACATTCAAATCATATTCACATCAATAACACACATTTCAAGCATTTAAGAATATAATTCAAGTTATACAAACTTACCTCGTTGCTTGTTCGTGTTTATAATTTCACTAACCCGATAACATTTTCTTTTCAACGTTCAAGTCTCGTATTTGAGCCTTCCGTATCTTTATAAATAATTTTGATCATAATTTTCATTCATTTCATATTCTGATACGATCAATCAATATTCTAGGAAAAATTACCATTTTACCCTTGAACTTTTAATTAATGATGATTTTATCTTTAAGCTCAGAAAAATAAAATTCTTGTAATTTAATCCTTGTTTCAAGCCTAATTATTCTCAAACATATTGATAACAGCCCATTAATTCTATGAAATATCATAATTTTCCATAATTTCAACTCTTTTCAATTTAATCCCTAAAACATGTTTTCACCCTATCTTAGTCTAAATTAATAATTTCATTCAATTTTGTAATTTAAAGAATAAAATAACCCAATTCATGCAATTTGGTCATTTCTGACATTTTTATAAAATTGCCCATAAAATTTTATTTTCACTCAATTTAGTCCCTGAGCCTAAAACATGCAAATTAGTCATGCTAGCTGAATGTTCATATATATATTTTTCCTCCTCCTCCTCTCCATTCCACATCCTTAATTTGTATAACATGCTACAAGTAACATTATCAATAATTTCGATATTTACTTATGTGTATATTCAAAAATGTCCATTTGCATCATAGTCACTAAATTATTTATATCTTGAGCTACAGAACTTGAAATTAAGATCTGATAATTTTCCATGAAACTAGACTCAATATCTTCTTTTCGTAAAATTTTCTTAATTTTTTATTAAGTCAATAAGCATAGTTTATTCTTTAAAGTCACCATTATTCTGCTGTCTGACAGTTTCGACCCTTCTTCACTAAAAATTAATTATCTCCTCGTACAAGATTCAAATGATGTTCCCGTTTATTTCTATTGAAAATATACTCATTTAGAATTCTAATCATATAAATTAAATTCCTTCTCCAATTTTTTATGATTTTCCAAAGTCAAAATAGGGGAACCCGAATTTACTCTGACCTTGTCTCACAAAATTTATTATTTCTCATAATTCACAATTCTATTTCTTACACTGTTTCTTTTATAAGAAACTAGACTCAATAATATTTAATTCTATATTTTTTTCAATCCTAAAATTCGATTCCCACAATTTATGGTGATTTTTCAAAGTTAGCCTATTGCTGTTGTCCAAGACTGTTTTAGTGTAAGATGTTTATTTACCATGTTTATAACACCCTTATTTTCTTTCTCTACACTATTTCTCATTATTTTCTCTTATCTTCTCTTCACTAACATATCAAGATCATAAGACCATATAAAAGAAAACTCTACATTAACATCAATTTCATGCTTTTTCAACAATATCAACTTAAAAATATATTGAAATCTTGATGTTCATACCTTGTTCCATTGATTTCAACCTTTAACTTGATTTTCTCTCTCCTCCAGCTTCTATTTCTTGAATCCAACTTGATATTCTAACTCCGTTTAGTCTCTTTAACATTCTTCTCTCTTGGTAGCTATGGAAATTCTTTTGATTTCTAGGTGAAAATGGTGAATTTTTGGTGGAAGGACTAAATTGTAAAGAAAGAAAAGTTTCTTCTTCTCCTTTCTTTCTAACGTGGAATGCATGGAAATGGATGGTGTTGTTCCATCCTTTTTTTTTCTTTCCACACACACACATATATATATACTTAATAAAATAATAAAATAATAATAAATATCTTATTAAATATTAATAAAATAATAATTTTTTAATTAAATAATTATAAAATATCATCAACATCATCATTACTTTCTAGATTTCTCTCTATTCCAATTGACCATTTTGCCCTTTGTGATATTTTAAAATTCCTTACTTGAGTCATCACTTAATTTGGTAAAATTACTATTTAGTCCCTCATAATTCTTCACCTATTCAATTTGGTCCTAATTCATCCATTTTTCTTAGTTTCTATATTATTCCACCCATAATATATTTGCACTACCGGTCCTTCAACTTTTTATATTTACACTTTAACCCTCAAGTTTTGAGTATTTACTCTTGGGCAATAAAACTTTTCTCACTTTTATAATTTAGTCCTTTCTTGAATCAAGATATCATAATTTGCTTATCAATGTTGTCATAACTCAAAATTTCCCTTTTTGTCACTTTATTTCCTTATTTTACTATATCAAAGATAATATCTTACTGTAGAAATTTTTGGGGTATTACAAAAACTAGGTTTAGAAAAACCTTAGCCTAATGAGGTGCTTCATATTACTAATGTTCAAACCAAATTGCCTTTCACTGGAGTATTAGGAAAAGTTGGAGTGAAAGTTTCCTTCGATTGTGGCAAGGTTGTGATGACTAAAAATATACTTTTGTAATAAAAAACTTTTTGTAACCATATATTATTTGTTATTTTATTTTAGAAATTATTAATGATAATGCTAGTCCATCTGCTGGCATAATTGACATATCATGATTATGAGACACATTAATAATTAGATTTGTGAATATATGTTGTCGTGCAACTGAAACAAAATTAAGGCATTAAAATACTCTCTAAAATGTGTGATTGTTAATTCAAATATACTTGAAATTATTTGCATATTATTTGTGTGTGTTATATTCCTTATATGGTAATGATAAAACGCATTATGTTTTGAAGATTATTTTTCTGAAAACACGTTATGTTTTGAAGATTATTTTTCTAACTTAAAATGTATGAAAACGTGGGGGTGCCTAAAGATTATATCTTTTAGTCTTAAGAAAAGGAATTTGAATTCTAATTTCATGTCCATTGGCTATGTTGAAATTAGTATTAATATGTTTGATCATAATACTATACTTGAGATAAAAAATGTTGAATTCTTTTTAACATATTTTTCTTTAAAAATTGATGATGTTTCTTATACACCTATCATACAAAATGACCGTGGATATGAAGATTTGAGAAAGCTTAAAAGACTTGGAACTAAAAAGTTTATTGGAAATGATTTTTTACACTTATTTTGTGAAAAGTAGCTCATTAACTTATTTTGAAGCAAATTTTTTTCTTTTGATGCTCTTTTTTAAAAAGAGGTTGTTAAAGTAAAACTTAACTCCATTTTAGAAAATACAGTTGGAAATTAGTTGAGTTTACCTTCTAGAGCAATACCTATTAGTTGCAAATGATTTCTTTTAAAAAAAAAAACTTATACATGATGGTTTTATTATGAAGTTGGATTGGTTGCAGATGTTTTATATAAACATTTCATACATCAAATAGATGTTAAAATAATTAATTTTTTGGAGATTTAGAAGAAGAAATTTACATGAAGTAACTCAAAGATTGTATCGTTGGTGGTTGTATGAATATATGTTTATGTGACGATAATATGTTGATTTTCAGTGCTAATTATGAGTTAGCACTTGAGACAAAGAGATATCTTGCTTCCAAATTTCACATGAAAGACATAAAGGAAACAAATGTTATCTTGGGTGTTAAAATCATAAGGAAAGGTGATAGCATAATGCTATCACAAGAACATTATGTTGAGAAACTTCTAAAGAAGTTGGACATTTTGATGTCAAATCAGTGAGTACTCCTTATGATGCTAGCCCTATATTGAGAGAAATAAATGTGAGCCTATTGCTCAATCAGAGTATGCGTAGACTATTAGAAGTGTGATTCATTTAATGAATGTGTGTCAACTAAGCAAAACCAAATCATAAATAATGAGCTACTATAGTTAGACCTGTGAAATATTTGGAGAGTACTATGAACTATGATATCTTATTTAGTGGATTCCCCACTATATTGGAAGAATATAACGAGGCTAATTAGGTCTTAAATTTAGATAAGACAAAATCTACTAGTGGTTACATGTCCACCCTTGGGGGTGGTGCTATAACGTGGAGATCATGAAAACTATTATAGATATGGATGCCAAAATATGTTACTTTGGAGTTGGCTAGTAATGAGACTGAGTGGTTGAAAACGAAACTTCTTTGCAAGTATTTCATTGGGCACAAAGCCAACAACTTTTGTGTCCGTGTATTGTGGTTCTCAATTAGCAATAACCATTATGGAGGATAAAACTTTCAATGGTCAAAATAGACATATAAGTCTAAGATTTGATATGAATGAGCACCTGTCAAACGATGGAGTAATATCAATTGATTATGTGATGTCAAATATGAATTTAACCCCTAGGAGAAATTAATATATGAAGTATCGAAGGGAATAAGACTATTGCCAAAAGGTGAGGTCGACAATGATGGAAACCTAACCTATGTGATTGGGGGTCCCATGAATTAGGTTCATATGGGTCATTAGTTTATTTTTTGAGAACTATATGATTATGTTCCTCCTATGGTGTAAATAGTGCTTTAAACAAATAACTGCATAGATGGTGTGGATGAGACAAAACTCTTAATCAAATCTATATCATTTATTGGTGGTGTATTTTTTTGCAGAGTACATGTAACACCCCAAACCCAGCCTAGACATTATGACCGAATCTGGCGATGTCACATGGAATGGAATTTGAAATCAAAGTTATCAAGTTTAAGCCGTTTCCATTCATTAGCTTTAATTTATCTTTCGTCCATTTCAAAACTATTTTCTCGTTAATTTGATTCGTTTAAAAACATATTCTATAGCAGAAGCTTTTAAAACCGTGATATTTAAAGAAAATCATTTGCGTTTAGGAAAATGTTATTTTTAATTAAACCGAGTTTTCGTTGTGTTTTGCAGTTTAAAAGTCCATATAAATAGTTAAAATCCAAAGTAACGACAACAATCTAAAAGTCCAAATTACATAAAAAAAAGTACCCCAAAAATAATAGGATTTAAAAAACTTAAATGGAATTAAATCAGTTCAATAGTCATGTGGTCACCGTTGAGTCCTCCGTCGCACCGATTCGTCTAGGTCTGGGGGTTACCTGTACAGATAAACAAAAAAGGATGAGTTTACGTAAACTCAGTGTGTAATCCCCACAAAAGACATGCATACAGTCAAACAACAATTATCAGTCAAATGCAGTCTAGGCCTAAGCCTATTACAGATTCAGATACAGTTTAGGCCTTAGCCCATTTAGATACAGTCTCAGATATAAATTAGAGCCTTAGCCCATCTCAAATACAGTATGCATATAGTAACAAAAATCAGTATCCTACCCACCAGCCTCTACACACCATCTCCGACCATCCCTACACACCATGTGGGGTTTAAAACACCTATCCAGCCCTACACACCAAGTCGTACTGAATGCGGCACATATAAGTAATGTTGCAGCTGAGCTGCCAGGTAATAGGCATAAAAACCTTTCAGTACACTTCCTCTGATAATCAATTATCCCACCCCAATCCAGATGCAATTAAACATGCTCAATACATACATTGTATGCTCAGATCACACGAGTTAGGGTCTAAGTAGTGCTTACCGACCCTACAGTAGGTTTACAGTCAACTTGGGTGACCCGTGCAATCTTAGGAAACATTTTAGCTAAATAGGCCTACATGCCAATGTGGTTTGCCCGTGTGGGCCCACACGCCCAGATTGGCCTTAGCCCGTGTGGATCACATGACCTGGCCCAGATATCACACGCCCCTGTGGCGTGTCCGGGTGGGCTCACACTCCTAGTTCAGTTTAGCCCGTGTAACCCACACGGCCACACTTCAACCACCACTCTGCCATGTGCTGCGCACAGCCATGTCATCGTCGACCACACGGCCGTGTTTTCACACACGGCCTACCACACAGGCAACCACACACCCATGTGGCATCGATAGTTTGCACTTTTAGCTTTCACCGAATCTCATTTTCTACGTTTTCAGGTACACGCCTGGTATCGATTCGCTGGAAAAATGCTCCCGAGACCACCTGGACCTAAAATCAACCAAAAAAATCTAAATTAATCGCTTAAATGACAAACTAAACTGATCCCAACGAGTTATTCAGCCAATTGGCAACCAAACCTTATCTTCGAACGAAACGACGATTTCACACTACTAAGGTGCCAGACAGTAGCCCCTAGCCCCTTGATCCTCTCTTAAACACAAAATGAATTCTATTAAAATATGATTCATTCAGAAAAAATAAGAATTGCACCACCAAACCTACCGGTATTGCATGAAAAGCACTGAACTAATGAAACATGGAATTTCGGCAATAGATAGAAAGGAAAAGCAAATTCAACGACAAGGAACAGAAAGAGAAATCAGTAGAGTGCAAGAGAAAGCAATTCACGTCAGACTTTTTGGGGAATTTTGAGGAGAGAAAAAATTTTGAAAAAAAGAAAAGAAAATAGTTTAGATTAGATAACACCAGAATCCCTCAATTTCCTCCCTACTACCACTATTCAAAATTCTAACTCCATTGAAACACTTGCACAGTTCTGAACAAAAATAAATACCCCTACCTGCATTGAGATTCAAACACACAACCTCCTCACAACAAACAGACTCCCTTACCACTCAAACTAGTAGGCTCATTCTAGTATGGTTTTACAACTAATTAAATATAAGCCCGCTGAGCAAGTATAAGGCTTAAGTCAGAAAAATACCAAAATTTGCCAAAGATAAGGCTTGAACTTGGGACCTCTCACACATACCCAGAACACATAACCACTGAAGCAGACACTCATTTCTGTCACATTTTAATAGAAACAAAAATAAGAATTTTGGGGTGTTACAGTACACTTGATGGATTGACCTATAAGTGTGAAGCAAGGCCATTTCTATGAGATCTTTGGCAATTTCTAGAGTACTTATTAAAACTAGTTGCGGGCATGAACTATTAGCGCACAACTGCGCTGAAGAATGAATAATAGATATAATATGGTAAATGAGAAAGTTTACAAATTAAATAATTGGTCATAAGAACTTTTTCACCAATTATTTAAGTAAATTATGTATTATGTGTCAAAAATTTTAGTTCATAGCTTGGAAGACATTAGGATTATTTCATTGTATTGAAATACTCAACTAAATTCCTTTCTTAATTTTTTGAAATATATGAGGCATTGCTGGAAGTTTTATGTATTTCAAAGAATAAAAAAAATCCCACATTGTTAAAGAAATACCTTAAGACACTTATTTATAAGCTATTATACTTCATTAAACTAGTAAGAACTAAGTTGAGAGAGTGGACTCGTGTATTTAGTTGAAAAGGCTAGTGTAATGTACACTTGAGCCTTTTTGTTTTTGAAATTATTTTTACTGAATTTTTTAGAGTCCAAGAAATGTGAACTTTATAATTTGTAACACCTATATTTAGCAAAGCTAAAAATAACTTAATTGATTTAAGCTATTTTAGTTACGTCCAAATTCATTGAACCATATTCAAACTACTTTTAACCGATTCAATCAACTTACGTTTGCTACATATATACCATGCATGACAACCTTCAAAATCATTCAACCAATTTATTCTTTACGTTTTCTTCTAAAAACTATTTATTTTCTCAAAAGCTTCCCTCTACAAGTTTAGTTGAGTGTTTAATTAGTTTGTTTTTTCTTGTTTTCTATTTTCTAACAAAAGTGTTTGTTGAATCCTGGGAGATACACAAATCCTCAAAATATCCTTAAGGACAATAGTATTTACACTTCAAGCAACAATTATAATATTCTAAACCTCTAATTTCTAACCATACTATCATTAAGGGTTCATTTGTTTACCAGTAAAATGTTTTCTATAAAATAGTTTATTTGTTTTACGATGGTTCTTTACTGTAAAATGGATTTCCAAAGGAAAACATTCTCCAAAATAAAAGGTAAAATCAAGGCTTTCTTAAGGAAAATGTCTTACCAATTTGGATCCCATAAAAAATCTTCATTTCTCCTCTTCACAAACCCCTCGCTCTTTTTTAAGGAAATCATCCTCCCCGTTATTCTCATCCCTCTGCTGCCTCCAGTCCCTCTCGACCCAGTGCCTACTGCTATGTAACACCCCCAATTTGGTGGGTCAACTAATGAATGGTGATGTTATCTAGAAAACATAAATCGCTACATAAAGTAAAAAAAGATGGTTTTAGTAGTTACACCATTCAATATGATTTAGTAAACCAGTTTTAAAATACCGTGTAGTGGCTTATAATTTTAAAGGAAAAATTCCAAAGGGAAAATAAGAGTACTCCAAATGCAAATAACATAAAAGTTAAATGTTTGGTGATATGTCATCATTCAGTTCATATAAATAAAGTACGAGAAACCTCCAAAATTCACTTTATAAAAATAAAAGATATTGCAATTATAGGCACCTTAATATATACATGTTACAATTATACAATGAATGACTCACTATCGAGTTCGCAATAGGGCTAAGTCCCTTACAAGAGTCCACAATGATCTACAACACCTGAAATGGTACAGGAAATTAGGTAAGTTCTAAATGAACTTAATGAGTTCCAAAGATAATCAATAACCTTTCAAACAAGGTTTCTAGGAAATGAAATTAAGCTAAACAATTAAAAACATTTGATATTAACAAACAACTTACATGCTGATGCAACAATATAGTTGCGTACAATCCGTTAGTGGTTATACATATTACAAGTCAATTATTGTTCATTGGCGGATACTGTCCACCTCTTAGTACAAGTCACTAATAACTTCAATCTTTATGTGAATATTAGCTAAATGTAATTACAAATCAAAACTAGAGATTGTCACATGCATATACTTATCACAGCTAAGTACATTTCATGCGGATATTTATTGTAACGCCTCGAATTTTGGGCCTAGAAGTTTTGGGATTTGAGCATAGGAATAGTGAAGAGGTGGCACATATGTGACTAGTTGTGCACTTTAGTGATAAGAATGGGCCTACTGGTCTGGTGGTTAAGTAGAATGTTGGAATGTTAGAGGTTTTGAGTTCGAGTCTCTATGTAGGCATTTTGGAAAACATTTTGTTTATTTATGTTTTAAGTTAAAATAATTATTTTGTTAACTTGTTTATTATTATTTATTTTTATTTTTATTTGGTTCTTCTCCTTCTTTATCACGTTTTATTCTCCTATTCTTCTTTCTTTCTTCATTTTCTTTATTTTTGTTATTTTCTGTCTGTGAAAACGATTGATTTGTGGATTCTGGAACTTCGCTCCTCAGTCATCTTCTTCACCGTCAAAACAGGTGTAAGATTTGAACTGTAACTACGTTACTGTATTTTTTTATTGATTCTACAAATTCCTGTTTGGCTTATCTTGATTGGATGCTAACTCGCTGGTTTTGGGGTTTTAGATGTTGATAATGAAGGGAAAACTCCATTTTCTGATGTACTTTGTTAGGGTGAAGAATTGGGACTATTACGGTAGCCAAAATAATGTTTTCGAGACTGAATTGAGGTGGTTTCGTGCCTCCCCGACTGCCACACGGCCTGTGTCAAGGCACACGGTCGTGTGGATTTGTGAATTAGGGTTTTTGGTCAATTTTGGGTGCCACACGGCCTGGCCACACGAGCGTGTAGCCTATTTGGGGATTTTTTTTAGAATTGACACGGCCGTATCCATTGGACACACGGCTGTGTGACTGATTTGAGTAATTAGGGCTTTCACACGGGCATATGTTATAGGACACATGGCCGTGCAATTTATTTGGGAAATTAGGGTTCCCACACGAGCGTGTGCTTAGGGACACATGGCCGTGTGACTGATTTAGGGCCTAAGGATTCCACACGGGCGTGTGTTATGGGACACACGGCCGTGACTGATGGCCACACGGGGTGTGGCACCTTCACACGACCGTGTTTGCTCTACACTTGATTTTAGTGATTTGGGACAGTGAGTTACACGGTCTGTTCGCACGGCCGTGTCCCTACTTCACACGGCCGTATGCAACCCTTCACACGGACATTTGGATCCCCACATGGCCCGGATTGTTCCACACGGCCGGGGCACACGGGCGTGTGGCCTTAACTCACCAAGTTCTAATTTTAGGGCAATTTAAGTGCAATCGCAACTCTGTATGTTCCAACCCTCGACAGAGATTTACTGAGGGTAAGTATGACTTTGTTTTGATTTGGATAATGTGTTATTGGTGATTGGTTGTGTGACATGTTTGATTCTGAACTCGGTTAGCTGGGTGAGTGTGTGTGTAACTAGTTCTATCTGACTGTCTGATTGCGTGTCACTGATAAGCGAGGTTATTTTGTAATTGAAATTAAACTCAAGTAACAAGTGTGTACATTTCTAATTCTGATTGATTGATTGTGAATGACTGTTTGAAATTGCATTCTGAATTGGGTGTGTGAGAATTTTGGGCCAGGCTGTGTGGGTCACACAGCGTGTTGGCCCACACAGGCTGACAATATAGGCATGTGGGCTCATTTTCACTATTTTATTGATAAGGTTGCACGGGTCACCCGAGACGACTGTGAACATACTGTAGGTTCGATAAGCATACTTAGACCCCTAATTGACTTAAATAACTGTTATATCCATATACGATATAGATATCTGTATGACTGTATATTGAGCATGCTGTTAAAGCTGTAATAAATACATGTGTAATACCACGTTTTGGCATGACATATTGGTATATTGCATTGCATTGGGTTGGGGGTTTATATTGTTCAGAGGAAGTGCACTGAAAGGCCTCGAGCCTAATTTACTGGCAGCTGAGCTGCAAACTACTGTCTAGTGCCGCATTCGGTACTACTTAGAGTGTAGGGATGGGTGGGTTGATTATATCCCTACATGAAGTGTAGGGTTGGATGGAGATGGTGTGTAGAGGCTAGTTGGGTAGGATTTTTGTGACTGCATATCTGTTACTGTACTGAGATGGGCTAAGGCCCAAACTTGACTGATACTATTACTGAAAAAGGGCTTAGGCCAGATTGTGATTATCTGCATGCTATATGTTTGTTTGCACGGGGATTACACACTGAGTTTATGTAAACTCACCCTTCTGTCTTATCTGTATAGGTAATCTCCAGACTAAAGCCGATCGGAGCGGCAGAGGACTAGCGGTGGCCACACTACCATTTTTACTATTTCGTACATAATTAGTTCTTTTTAAAGTTTTACTTGGGGTATTTTACTGTAATAATGGCCTCTTTTGGATTTTTGCTTTAAATTTGGATTTTTATACTGCTTTATGTTTAAAATCTTCTAGAGGTAGGTAAAACACATTTTTTTTAAAAGAAAAGCATGTGATTTAGCAAAATACACTCAAATACGCAAATTGTTTTTAAAAGCTTCCACAACGTACAATGTTTTGAAAATTAAGGACTGAGTAGAAAAGAATCACTATTTTGGAATTAACAAAAGATAATGACAAGTTCTAAACGAGAAATGTTTAAGTGAAGTTACGACTTCCCAACACAAGCTACGGTTTTCCAAACACACTACATGTGACACCGCCAGATTCGGCCATAACGACTAGGTCAGGTTTGGGGTGTTACATATTAGAAATTTGTATATCTTGTTTGGATATATTAGATATATATATATATATAAGGAACTAAACACAGATTCTATTTCTAGATAATGTCTAATCTTGGTTTTGTTATAATATTATAACAAATCTTTATTTTGTTTTTGTATCATATTTATATCAGATTTAGATCAACAAAAAATGAAAACTCAAATAAAATTAACCTCAAATTTTCACGGGCGAATATTTACTCTTTTTCTAGTTCAGTTGCCGGGTTAACCCATACCTCTTAAAATCATAATAAAAAGAAATGCAGTGGTCTCTGGTTTGTTCTGTAATCCTCATTGATAAATCATTAGGATTCATTTTCAATAGAATCCTCCGCATTCACGGGTTCTGTTGTCCCTATTGCTCTCAATTAATGTTTAGGTCTGAATTCTCCAATAGAGCCTTAATTTAATTTAATATTTCTATTTATTTAATAAAATAAAAATAAAATTTGTTCTTAAGTCAACCTTCTCAGTCTTTATTGACTTAAGTTAAGGCTCTTGATTTTTTTTTTCAATGAACAGATATTCATCTAATTATTGATGAATCTCCATTGATGCTTTATTACATTGCACTTTATGAGATGCTTCATAGACATTACATATTGGAATCTTATATCATTTTATTGCCATTTCTGTTTCTCTCTTTCTCTGATCCTTCAATTTATCCAGATACTTTTTATTCTACTTCACAATTTCAATCCATTCATAATCAAATTAGTTTTCTCTTTTACTTAATGCAAAAAAAAAATTCAGTTGCTATAATGATATGACCAATACATCATATCTTAACTGATTCTTTGCATCTAGAAGTTCGAAGTGATGAGTTGGTTATTAGTGCTATAATGATTACCTTATACTATGGTCCGCCCATTATTTTTGAATCCTAAGCCTAAAAAACCAATGAGTCGCACACTAAGCATAGCAATTATATCAAATTATCATTCAAATTTTTATTTAACCTTATAGAATTTCCTTATAGAATTTAGAACTACTCATTTTTTTATGTTCAATCAAAAAATCAAAGAATTTGTCATTTTTTGTTCTATCACAAAATAACATAAAGACAAGTAGAGTCTTATTCTTATTATTCTTCATCTATAAATATCCAAAATTTGATTCCTAACTCCCCATAGATAGTTCAAACTCTATAAGATCAATAATCAATTTTCACTCCAATGGTTTGTAAAGGAACCTTACCTTCTCGGATCCATTCGACACGTGCAATTTCTTTTCTGTCAATATGCCTTGCAATTTGTATTTGAATCCCTTTTGTATCTGCTTGCTCAATTAATTCAATAGCCTTTTTCATTGCCTTTTGAAATGAAACTCGATTCTTTAATTGTCCAGCTATAAATTCGGCAAGAATATTAGGGTGCCCATAAGGGTTTCCAATTCTTGTAATAGCAATGTTGAGTTTTTGGTCCATACAATTAAGTTCTTTTTACACATTCATTTATAGTTCTTCGAGTTTTCGTGGCTTATCTTCAATTAATAATTTAAGAAATCCCATATAGATTATCACCTGAATTAGATCTAGTCTTTTTTGAATCTCTATATGTGCAATTCCTTCGACACCAAAAGATAGTCTCATATTTTTTGTAAATTTTTGATATAGTCTATTTTTTTTATCTTCTTGTAGACCCTTGAAATACTTTTTAGGTTATGCAAACCAAAGAGTATGATAACTTCAGGTTGTATCAAGTTTGAAACTAAGTGGATTTATTTTTTATCCCATAAGCCTCCACTACTATATATTAGGATATGTCATATTTGTGTTCTTATTTATCCCTTTTTTTAGCCATCCTAGCCATCCGGAGTTTTTTGGTTTTGGGCGCAACATATATTTGTCAAGTGGTTCAAATTCAAGATCTTTCAATGCAATAGTTATATGACAAGTGGGTCTTTTTATTAGATAACTTTGTCCTCGAGCTCGAGGTTTTAGTCTTTTCAAAGTAGTTCCCTTATTTACTGTGACTTGACTAATGATTAAACTCGCTTTATTGAAACCCCTATTGTGATGAGCATTTGCTGCTCTAGAATGAACCAATTTTAAAATGGGATAACATGCTCGATAAGGCATGAATTCTAGTATCATAAGTGTTTCCTCGTAGGAACGTCCATGAATTTGATCAATCATTCTTCATGCTTTTTGGTTTGACATTGCTTCACACCCGAAAAGAAGTGAGTTACATCTGAATTAAACTTGGAGATGGAAGCCTCATTTCGTTTCTCGACGATAAAGTAAGACCGAGCCTATGAGCTTATTATCCTAGGTCGGAACCAGTTGATAAGATCCCCTTTTGGCACCCCCAGGTCCCTTCTATGTGGCGACATACGACATAAAAAGGAAAGAGAGGGATGGGGTTTCTCTTGCTTTTGGTTGAGGGCCCGTACGACAGGCTATTAGCTTAGTGTTAGAGCATGCCTCTGATAATTGCATCATTGTGCTTGGCCTGTGAGGGCTCTCAGACACATGGATAGTTCAATGTGCTCATCAGCACCTGACCCTGAGATATGGATCATCCAAGGCACATTAGCATGGCGTACTTCTCCTATTTCAACCGAGATTTGAAACCAAACTTCTCCTAAGGGGGATAGATGAGGAGATTTAGGTGAGATCCAATGTAGATCCAACTTTTTATTCACTCATGGGATCTAGGCGGTCCGGGGGGACCACTATGCTCCTCTCTTCTCGATAATCCATACATTTCTTATCAATGTATAGATAACTATCTCTCGAGCATAAGTTTAGGTTTGGCTTCAATGGGAAAATAAAATGGAGAACCTAACAACGTATCTTCATAGACCAAGAAGTATGATGTCGTCCCTTTCATTCTGGGGTGACAGAGGGATATTAACGTTCGAGCCTTTTTTTTCATGCTTTTCCCAGAGGTCTATAGAAAGTTGCAATCAATAGGATTTTACTAATCTTTCCTTTTTGAAAGGAAGAACATGAAATTCTTTTTCCTTTCCACAGGGACCAGGAGATTAGATCTAGCCATAAGAAAAATGATTGGCTAATAAATAATTTACTTCTTGGTCTTCGACCCCCTCAGTCAATACGAACGCCCCGACCAATGCAATGGGATGTGTCTATTTATCTAGCTCCTTACTCTAAATGGGAACATGTTTGAAAAGGAATCTTAGAGAGTTTAGGGTTGGGGCATGAGGGTCTTTTAATGCCTCCTTTTTCTTTTCTTCCCATAGAAGTTATTTCTTATTTCAGAAATACTTGTCATTGTAAGGAAGATGGGGGAATAAACACACTTAGAGAGTGCAGTGAAATAGAGAGTTGTATGCTACGTTTGGGAAGGATGAATCACTCCCGAAAAGGAATTTATTGATTCTCTCCCAATTGGTTGGACTGTAGGTACGATGATTTACTTCACAGGCAAAATCTCTAGTTCAAGTATAAGGATGGCCCAGCTGTGACAAGGAAAAGAATAGAAGAAGCATCTGACTCCTTCATGCATGCTTCACTTGGTTTAGGTGATATAGCTCAGTTGGTAGAGCTCCACTATTGCAATTGGGTTGTTGTAATTACTGGTTGGGTGTCTAATTGTCTATGCGGTAATGATAGTATCTTGTACCTGAACCGGTGGCTCACTTTTTCTAAGTAATAGGGAAAAGGATCGAAACATGCCACTGAAAGACTCTACTGAGACAAATATGGGCTATCAAGAACGTAGAAGAGGTAGAATGGATGGTTGGTCAGATCTAGTATGGATCATATATGGACAGTAATTAGAGTTGTAACACTCCTAACCCTTATCCGTCGCCAGAACAGGGTTACGGAGGATTACTAGATTTTACAGATCAAATACAAACAATTTCATATCATTTCACTTTCATATAATAAGCCTATAATAACTAATCATATCGTCTCTTATGTGAGCCTTCGAGGCCCAAAACAGGCATTAGAATCAAGTTGGGACTAAACCAGGTACATAGGAAATTTTTCGCTAAATTTCAAAAATTTTCCTAGGTGCAAGGGACACACGCCCGTGTGGCTAGGTCGTGTGTCTCACACGGTGAAGAGACATGCCCGTGTCTCAGTCCATGTGGGTATTCGAAATAGGGACACACGACTGTGTCCCAGCCTGTGTCCACACCCGTGTAACTCTCTGACTTGGTCACACGAACAAACTATACGTCCGTGTGCTAGGTCGTGTAAGCATACTAACATGCATTGATTAGGTACAAGGGTCACAGGGCCAAGCCACACGCTCATGTGCCAGGCCGTGTAATCAATTCTGAGCATTATTTTTTAAAAATTTAATGATGTAGAGGACACATGGCCAAGTCACATGCCCATGTGCTAGGTCGTGTGTCACACATGGCTAAGACACATGCCTATGACTCTTCCCTTATGGACAAAATAAGGCCATTTCCAAGCCTTATTTCTCACCCAATTTGTATATCACCTATATCAACACTTTAACACTTTCACAAGCCAATATAAAAACATTCAAATCAAGCTAAAACTAAGTCTTATACATGACATATCAACTTATATTTTCAATTATCCAAACATACCAAAACAACCATACATACATATGAGCATATTTTACCAAATTTATACTATCACAAACCAATCATCAACATATTAAGGCCACTTTTTACATATCAAAACATACCAATTACAAGCCATACCAAATGGCTAATTTCAACCAAGCACATACATACCATCATGACCACTTTTAGCCTATACATACCATTATAACCAAAATGTAATTACTATATAGACCGAAATGAGCTGATGGGTAGTGTGATGATATCTTCGCCAAGCCTTCAACCCAACAAGCTTCCAAATTATTATAAAACAGAGGAAATAAAACAGAGTAAGCATTTAATGCTTAGTAAGTCCGTATAACATGATATTTAACTTACCATTATTTCACACATAAAGTAAGCATACAAATATTCATCCAAACAAGTATGGCAATTTGCCTAAACATATAGAATCTCAAGAAACATGTTAGTCATGTACTTCATGTGAATATCAAGAAACAAGGATGAGCTCATCAGGTAAAAATTTTCATATATATTTACTTTCCACATCAAATATTCATATAACATGTACATTTCCATAATAATTTATCTCAAATTCAGATTATCCCATGTTAGAACTTTGCCCATTGAATTTACTTGAAATATCGATGGATACACAGGTAGTACACTTGAAGTGTACAAAATTGTAATCTTTCAATTCATATTCAGGAATGGTCATACAAGCACATAAACAGGAAGCCCTCTCTTGAGCCATATAATGGGAAGCTCATGTAAGCCATATAACGGGAAGCTTATCAGGGCTGTATAGCGGGAAGCTCATAAGAGCTATATTCAGGAAACTTGTGTGAGCCAATAACGGGTAGCTACGAAGAGCCATTAATTAGAAATCACCGGATAGCCATATATTGGGAAGTTCTGGCAAGCCTTATCGGGAAGCTCCGAAGAGCTATTAATCAAGAAGCTCACAAAGAGCATTTAATCGAGAAACTCACGAAGAACTATATATCGGGACACTCATAAGAGTTGTGGTGTGTCTACAACACATGCAGAATCATAACCAATCAGGATGCTCCGAAGAGCTATTATCAGAAAGCTCACAGAAACCATATAACGAGAAGCTCGAGAGGGCTAATAATGGGATGCTCTTTCAAGCTGTGGTGTGTCCGCAACTTATGCAAGACCACAACCAATTTGGGAACCCTATATCCATCGAAATTTTATCTATTCAAACGGAAGTTAACATTTATCAGGCTTTGTCAGATATGTAATAAATTTCATATAAATATCAATTTCACAATTCTTATATACAACATTTAATTCAAACATATAAATATACACAATTTAGTTACACGAACTTACCTCAACAAGTGTTCGTGTATTTGTAATCTACTAATCCAATGCCTTCTCTTTTCCTCGTTCTAACTCCATATTTGGTCTATCCAGATCTATATGAACGGATTTAACATCAATTCAATTCAATTCAATTTAATTCACAACTTAGGCAAAATTACTATTTTACCCCTATACTTTTAATTAATTATAATTTTGTCCCTAGGATCGGAAAATAAAATTCATGCAATTTAATCCTTATTCCAAGCCTAATCAATTTTTACATATAAAAATATTAGCCCATGTATTTCACAAAATTTAGAATTTTTCCATGAATTTTACATCTTTATAATTTTGTCCCTAAATCAAAATTTCATGAAACTTTCCTTTACAAAAGTTGTTTATCTATAAAAAAACATTTCAATTTCTACCATAAAACATCATAATTCATGCATACTTTTCCATGGAAAGACCCTAGTACTTTGATAACTTTACAAAATTAATCCCTGAGATAGCTAAACTAAGCTATTACGGTCTCAGAAATATGAAAATTACTAAAAACAGGACAAGAATTCATACCTAATCAAGCCAAAATATTTTAGTTGAACTCTCCACCCATAACTAGGGTTTCCAAGTCTTTTAATTTTAGGAAAGATGATAAAATGATGATATTTTCAATTATTTTATTATTTATCATCTTTTATCTTTTCTCTTTCCAATTTAGTCCTTTTTTTATTTAATTTTCCATAGATGACTAAGCATTCTCATTTGACTAAGCATTCTTATTTGCTAACTCCTATAAATGGCCTATTTTCCATATAATGACCTCAAATTTTAAATCCCATAGCTATTTGATCCCTTTAGCTATTAGAATCCAACTTTTTCACTTTATGCAATTTAGTCCTTTTCATCAAATTAAATATGAAATCGCTAAAATTTTCTTAACAAAAATTCCATATGAAATTTCCAACATTCTACAGACCATGAAATAATATTAAAATAATTTTTCTTCTGAAGTCGGATTTGTGGTCTTGAAACCACTGTTTCGATTTAACTGAAAACGGGTTGTTACAACACTCCTCTCTTAAAAATTTTCGTCCTCGAAAATCTTACCAGTAAAGAGGTTTGTATATTGCTTCCTCATTGTTTCCTCTAGTTCCCAGTTAGCTTCTTCTAATCCGTGTCGTTGCCAAAGAACTTTTACTAAAGCTACCTTTTTATTTCTTAACTCATTCATCTCACGTGCCATAATTTTGATCGGTTCTTCACTGTAAGTCATTTCAGGCTGAATCTCAACATCTGTTGGAGAAATAACATGTGAAGGGTCTGAACGATATTACCGTAGCATAGACACGTGAAAGACATTGTGAATCTTTTCTAATTCTGGTGGTAAAGCCAATCAGTATGCAACGAGTCTGTTTCTTTCAGTGATCTCATAATACCCGATAAATCATGGACTCAGTTTTCCTTTACAACCAAATCAGATAACTTTCTTCCAAGGTGATACTTTTAAGAATACCTTGTCACCAATTTGGAATTCTATCTCTTTTCGTTTAAGGTCCGCATAGGATTTTTGACGATCAGAGGCTACTTTTAATCTATCTCGGATTACTTTAACTTTTTCTTTAGTTTCACGTATCAAATCAACTCCATGTATCTTTTTCTCACTTAGCTCAGTCCAATACAATCGATATCTACATTTATGATCATATAGAGCTTCGTGCGATGCCATCTTTATGCTTGATTGATAATTATTATTATATGCGAATTCGACTAATGAAAAATATTTTTCCCAATTACCTTCGAATTCTCATAAACAACACCAAAACATATCTTCAAGAATCTGAATTACACACTTTGATTGACCATCAGTCTGAGGATGGAATGTAGTATTGAAATGTAGTTGCGTACCCAGAGCTTCTTGTTACTTATTCTAGAATCGGGATGTGAACCATGGATATCTGTTTGAAGTAATGGGGACTGGCACTCCATGTAGCATGACAATCTCAGAAACATACAACTTTGTTAATTTGTCCAAGGAAAAATCTGTACGTTATAGAATAAAGTGTGCAGACTTCGTTAAACGGTCGACGATTAACCAAATGGCATCTTTCTTTTTCAGAGATAGGGGTAACCCTAATACAAAGTCCATGGTAGCTCTTTCCCATTTCCATTCCGGTATCGTCACTGGCTGTAACAATCCCGAAGGTACCTGATGTTCAGCTTTAACTTGCTGACATGTCAAACATCTAGATACAAATTCAGAAATATCACTTTTCATTCCTGGCCACCAGTACATTTGTGTCAAATCATTATACATTTTGGTACTACCTGGATGTATAGACATAGTACCGTTATGAGCTTTGTGTAAAATCTTCTGTACAATCTCTGAATTCTTTGGAACACAAACTCTGCCTCTAAATAACAGACAGTCATTAGGTCCAATATAAAATTTTGAATCAAAAGTTGATTTACACTGTACCCTTTTAGCTTTCAATTCATCATCATTTTTCTAAGCTTCACAAATTTGCTGTAGAAATGTCGGTTTGACTTTCAACTCAGCTATTGAACCATCATTAGACAACGACAATCTGGTATTCATTGCTCACAACAAAAATAGAGACTTTCTGCTCAGAGCATCTGTAACCATATTGGCTTTTCCCGGATGATAATCGATAATCAGATTATAATCTTTCAATAATTCAAACCACATGCGTTGTCTCAGGTTCAAGTCTTTTTACGACATTAGGTACTTTAAACTTTTATGATCGGTGAATATATGAAACTATTCACTGAACAAATAGTGTCGCCAAATTTTCAGAGCAAATACAATAACTGCCAATTCTAAATCATGTATCGGATAATTCTTTTCATGTGATTTCAGCTTTCTTGAAACATAGGCTATTACTTGACCTTATTGCATCAAAACACAGCCCAAACCATTCAATGATGCATCATTGTAAATTACAAATTCTTTACTCGATTTAGGCTGAACTAGAACTGGTGCTTCAGTCAACAAGGCTTTCAATTTGTGAAAACTCTGCTGACATTTATCAGTCCATTCAAATTTCACATCTTTTTACAACAACCGTGTCATCGGAGAAGCTATCTTCTAAAACCTTTTTACAAATCTCCGTAGTAACCAGCTAATCCTAGGAAACTTTTAACTTCAGACACATTTTTCGATGGTTTCCAGTAAACAATTGCTGATATTTTATTCAGATCCACTCTAATGCCTTCAGCAGACACTATATGCCCCCGAAAACAAACTTCACAAAGCCAGGATTCACATTTACTAAATTTAGCATACAACTGTTTCTCACGCAGAGTTTGCAGAATAATTCTCAAATGATCAGCATGCTCATTTTCATCTCAGGAATATACCAGAATGTCATGAATGAATACCACTACTAATCTATCCAAATACAGTCTAAAAATTCTATTCATCAAATCCATAAACACTGCAGGTGCATTAGTTAAGCCAAACGGCATCACAAGGAACTCATAATGTCCATACCTGGTTTTGAAAGACTTTTTTTTCCCGTAGCTTATAATAACCAGAACGAAGATCAATCTTTAAAAACACTGTAGCACCTCTCAACTGATAAAAAAGTCTTCAATATGAGGCATTGGATACTTATTCTTTATTGTAACTTTTTTGAGCTGTCGATATACAATACACAATCCCAAGAATCCATCCTTTTTCTTAACAAACAGAATTGGTGCACCCCAAGGTGAAGAACTAGGTCGAGCAAAACCCCTATCAGTTAGTTCTTGGAATTGTGCTTTTGGCTCCTTTAATTCTGTTAGAGGCATTCTATAGGGTGCTATAGATATTAGTGTTGTTCCCAAAACAAGATCTATAGAAAATTTGTTCTCGAAACAAGATCTATAGAAAATTCCACTTCTCTAACCGGCAGTAATCCAATAATTCTTCCAAAAACACATCAGGATATTAACATACTACTAGCACTGATTTAATTTTCGATTCAGATACTTTAGTATCCAACACATAGGAAAAATAAGTATCATACCCTTTTCTGACATATTTCTGTGATGACATGGCTGATATCACATTACACAACCCATCCAAATTATTAGATTCAATGCAGAGCATTTCACCCTTCTGACATTTCAACATAATATGCTTTTGCTTGAAATTTACCACAACATCATGCTGAGTCAACCAATTCATACCCAAAATTACATCAAATTCATCAAACGACAATAACATCAAATCGGTTGGCAAATAGTAACCTCGTACAATTAACAGAAAATTTTTGCAAATTTTATCCACCATTACATACTGGCCTAGGGGATTTGATACTTTGACCACGAATTCATTGGACTCAACAGGTAAATTTTTATTATTCACTAGATTCATGCAAATATATGAAAGTGTCGAACCAGGATCAACCAAAGCAGATATATCAGTATCAAAAAGAAAAAAAATACCAGTAATAACGTCGGGTGCAGAGGCATCCTCACGTGCATAAATAACATATGTACTGGCTGGTGCTTGTGCTTCAGATTTCACAATTGAATTTTGTATTGTACCCCAACTACCACTCACATTGCCAAAATAATGAGGTGGTCTACCTCTCGGGGTAAGGTTACTCGGCCTTGAAGTTTGTACGGTATCTTTCTCAGGCTTTTCTGGGCAGTCTCTAAGATAGTGGTCAAAGGAACCACATCTAAAACATGCTCTGCTTCTCATGCAGCACTCACCAAAATGCAGTTTATTACAATGTTTGCATTTGGGTTTGGGATTTCCAACACCACCTGTACTTTCTACAAATGTAGCCTGAGATCTCAGATTAGAGTGTTGAATACTTCTGTCTTTCCCAGAATACCTTGTAAAGGTATTAAAATGGTCATGATATTTTTTCGATTTCTTTGAAGCCGACTGTTATGACTTTCCCATAAATCTTTTACTAGAAGTTCTGGCTTCCATCTTCGCCTATCTCTTTTCTTTACTCAATTCTTCAGCTTTATGAGCTTGGTTGACCAATACCACAAATTCTTTTAATTCCAGAATGCCAACTAACAACTTGATGTCTTCATTTAAACCCTCTTCAAAATGCTTACACATGGCAATTTCAGTCGGGATACATTCTCTGACATACTTACTCAGTCGGACAAATTTCCTTTCATATTCAGATACTATCATATGCCCCTATTTGAGCTCTATAAATTCCTTCCGTTTCTGGTCAAGAAATCATTGGCTGATATACTTCTTTTTAAACTTTGTTTGGAAAAATTCCCAACCCTTTCTTTTGGTACAATAGAAATCAGTGTATTGCACCACTGGTAAATCGAGAGTTGTAACAGCCCAAATTAGACCCTAATCAGAACGGTGGTTTTGGGACCACGAATCTGAGTTAAAAAAATATTTTAAAATTATTTTCTATGTTTATTTTGTGTGACTTTATATTTGTGAAATTTTCGCGATTTAATTTCGTCGTTTAAGTGTCCGATTAAATAAAAGGATTTAATCGCGTAAATTGAAAATTTGGTAGTTTAATATATAAAGGGTCAAGTTGTTAGTGGCTTTTAAAAATGAAGGGTTTAAGTATTAAATAATCCATTGACATATTGAATGGACGGCTATGGGCATATATTATGTGAATTTGTTATAATTTAAATAAGGTTAAAAAAGTAAACTAATAAAATAACTTAGTATAATATAAAATATATCATAAAAACAAAGTGTTCATACTTTTATGTCCACCATTTCCGAATATAAACAAAGAAAAGAGAAAAGAAAAACCAAGCTAGGGTTCGGTCAATTTGAAACTCAATCAAGGTATGAGTTTAGCTCTGTTTTTTTATAATTTCTACGTTTTTGAGATCGTTGCTTCGAATGCTACAAAACCCAAGCTTTAATTTTTGACTTTGATGAATATTTTGAGTTGTTCCATTGTTGATAACTTGTGATTTTTTTGTTTGATGATGAAAAATGAAAGATATGTTTTAGATTAACATATTTTGTATTGGAGTTTTTGATGATTTTGAGTAATTAGAACTTAATTGCAAAAATAATAATTTAAGGGACTAAAATGAGAAATCGATGAATTATATGGGCTTGTATTGACATGGGTAATATTCGGCCTAGCTTGGGTATGGAGAAATTTGGTGTATTTTGTGTTTTGTGCAATAGGGACTAAATTATAAAAATTGTAAATGTCAACGATAAAATGTAATTTGCCTATTTATGTGTTTTTGGATCAAATTATGAAAATTTGTTTAAATGAGCTAAATTTGAATATGTTTAGGTCAAGAACCAAAAAAATCAGAATTGGACCGGGGAAAAACGAAAGTTGTTGACTAGCAGCTCCGTCTTGTTTTACGACGTCCGAGGTAAGTTTATAAGCAAATAGACATGCCTAAATGTAGTTAAATGCTAAATATATATGCTGGTAATTATTGTATGAATTTATACATGTAAATGCCAAATGTGTATAAGCTTGATAACTATGTTCGAGCATTTGTTTCGATCGAGATACGACGTCTGAAAGCCCCGTATGAACCTTAGGAACAGCTAGGATACATATGTCATGACATAGGATTCCGATATGTGTGTGCGAGTAAGACCGTGGCATCGATTTGTGATTCTGATATGTGTTTCGAGTAAGACCCTGTCTGGGACAGTGGCATCGATATGTGGCTACATGTAAGACCACGTCTGGGATGTTGGCATTGTACGATTTATATGATTATCCGAGTGTCCTATCCAATTCCAAATGGTTCATCGGGCAAAAGGTAAACTGTGTACTGATATGTATTACGAGTTAAATGGCCAGGTATGAATTAACTTGATTTTTACTTGGGATAAGGTAAGTAAGTACTATGGACTTTTGTTGTAAACCATGCACATTGCAAATAAAGAATATATGAGTATTTGATGTGTATATCCAGCTTGTGAATGAATAAACTTGTGTATCATTGAAATGTTTTTCATGTATGTGGATATATGATTTGGTATATTCGGCCACCTTGTTTTAGTTAAATTTTATTTATAACTTACTTGCGTATAAGGTACATATACTTCGGACATTATGATAGTTAAGTTTTTGCATGTTATATATGTGCAAATATATGAGCTTATGTATTGTTTGATAAGTATAGTACACGTGCTTGGTTGTATAAATCCATTTGATATTTGTAAATTATTAGATATGAATAAATGGTTTAAGTTAGTTAAGTAGACTCTGAAATGAAATGGGTTACTTATAATTGGATGCTTGTTATTTTTTGAGTTAATATATATATGTATGAATTTTACATGGACTAACACATTAAACAGCAACATCAATTAAATAGGTGGTAATAAAACCTAGTTCAACTGTTATATATAACTGATATTTTTACAGTACCTAGTATATATATATAATATAGGGTTATTAGTCAAAGAATGAAAATATTGTTATGATATATGTTTTGTATGTGTATTTAAATTAAGTTATAAGCATTAACGCGATTTAAATCTCGAACGGTATTGAACGTATGATTTACCCTAGTAGTACATATGTGCTTACGACTTGAATTGCTATGAAATATTCAAAACTGTACATTCATTTAGTAATGCCTCGTAACCCCATTCTGACGACGGAATAAGTGTTAGGGGTGTTACATTTTATTGGTATTCGAGCTACGGTTTAGTCAGTTCTAGGACTACGTGGCGTGTGTGAGTTTAGCTATACATGCCATAATTATATACTGTGATAGTGTGATGAATTTTGACATTTGAAATGTGTTTTCATATAGTAAATGGATCCTGACAGAGTTATAGTTGATGATGTCGAAACTATAGCACTTGCTCCAACGCAAGGGACAGCGCAAGCTGATTCTCGACCGACTTTGAGTAATCCAAAAAGTGAGGCTAAATAAGACTTCTATCAAATGATGAATGACTGGTTCACTCAATATATCCGGACTAACCCGGCTGCACAACAACCTCCACCCCCGATTAATCCATCTTGCATGCCTGGTGTACCTCAAGTAAGTGATTCGTTGCGGTTAAATAGACCACTTGTTGATAAAATCAGAAAACATGGAGCTGAAGAGTTTAAAGCCACTGATTATGATGACGCTGAGCGGGCTGAGTTCTAGCTTGATAATACCATTCGTGTGTTTGATGAGCTGTCCTGTACCCCAAATGAGTGTTTGAAATGTGCCATATCTTTACTTCGAGACACAACATACCACTGGTGGAATACCTTAGTATCAGTAGTTCCAAAAGAGCAGGTGACTTGGGAATTCTTTCAGACTGAGTTCCATAAGAAATATATCAGCCAGAGATTTATCTATCAGAAGCGTAAAGAATTTTTAGAGCTGAAACAGGGTCGGATGACGGTGACGGAGTATGAGCGGAAATTCGTGAGACTCAGACGATATGCCCGAGAATGTGTTTCTATTGAAGCCATAATGTGTAAAAGATTTGAAGATGGGCTGAATGAAGATATCAAACAGTTAGTTGGCATACTCGAGATAAAAGAGTTTGTGGTACTTATTGAGCGAGCCTGCAAAGCTGAAGAGCTCGAGAAAGAGAAAAGAAAAGCTAACTTTGAAGCTAGAGATGCATGCAAAAGAACATCCGATAAGTCATTCTAGTCGACATCAAAGAAGTTCCGAGATGATTTTAGCCGTTCTAAAGCCACTTTAGGTTACTCCAGACGGGATCAGAATAAACCACCAGTGAGATCGAGAGCTACCTCAGTAGTGAGTGTGGGTAATGTCAGATCAAATCAACCCGAGTGTAAGCACTGTGGTAAACGACATCCCGGCAGTTGCAGGTTGCATGATTGGGCCTGTTTTACTTGTGGATCGACGGATCATTATATTCGAGACTACCCGATGTTAGATGTGGAAAATCCAATGCAGAATATAAGATAGGGTAACACTACAGTTCGAGGTAGACCACCCAGAAATGCTAAATAATACGAGTGGCAGTCAGAGAGGGATTGAAGATACGACAATCAGATCTGAGGCTCGTGCACCAGTCAGAGCCTAGGCTATACGTGCACGAGAGAAGGCTTCATCCCCAAATGTTATTACTAGTACATTTACTCTTTATGATACTAATGTAATTGCATTGATTGATCCTGGTTCTACTCATTCTTATATATGTGAGACATTAGTATTCAGCAAGACTCTGCCAATTGAGTCTACTGAATTTGTGATTAGAGTGTCAAACCCTTTGGGCCGGTGTGTTATGGTTGATAAAGTATGTAAGAATTGTCCCTTGATGGTTCAACATCTGTGCTTTCTAGCTGATTTAATGTTACTGCCATGAGTTTGACATAATTCTGGGTATGGACTGGCTGACTTTACATGATGCTGTTGTGAACTGCAAAAGAAAGACCATTGATCTATAGAGCCAAAATGATAAGGTTATTTGGATTGAATCTAGAGATTTGTATGGTTTACCAGCAGTGATTTCTTTGATGATAGCTCAGAAATATGTGAGAAAAGGGTGTGAAGCTTGTTTTACCTATGTGCTCGACAGTAAAGTAGCTGAAAGAAACATTGGATCAGTACTTGTTGTATATGAGTATCCGGATGTGTTTCCAGAAGAATTACCAGGTTTGCCACCTATTCGGGAAGTAGAGTTTGGTATTGAGTTAATGCCTGGGATGACTCCGATATCTATAACTCCATACATAATGGCACCTACATAATTAAAAGAATTGAAAGCTCAGTCGCAAGAATTAACAGATAGAGGTTTCACGCGACCGAGTTTCTCTCCGTGGGGTGCACCTGTGTTGTTTGCGAAAAAGAAAGATGGAGCTATGAGAATGTGCATGATTACAGACAGCTTAATAAGGTGAGTATAAAGAATAAGTATCCTTTGCCACGAATTGATGATCTGTTTGACCAACTGAAAGGGGCTACAGTATTTTTGAAGATAGATTTGAGATCATGGTACTATCAGTTGCAAGTTAAAGATTCAGATGTGCCAAAGACTGCCTTCAGAACAAGGTACGGACACTATGAGTTTTTGGTTATGCCTTTCGGACTCACTAATGCACCTACCATTTTCATGGACTTGATGAATCCGATCTTTAGACTGTATCTAGATCGGTTTGTGGTTGTGTTTGTAGATGACATTTTGATTTACTCTCATGATGAAGCTGAACATGCTGAACATTTGAGACTTCTGTTGTAGACCTTGCGAGATAAGCAATTGTATGCGAAATTCAGTAAATGTGAGTTCTAGTTAAGTGAAGTCAATTTTCTGGGCCATGTGGTATCAGCATCAGGTATTCGGGTTGATCTGAGCAAAATTTCAGCTATACTAGATTGGAAACCTCTAAAGAATGTTTCTGAAGTCCGAAGCTTTCTGGGGCTTGCTGGTTATTATAGACGGTTCGTGAAAGGTTTCTCTATGATTGCAGCCCTGATGACAAAGCTATTGCAGAAATATGTTAAGTTTGAGTGGTCAGAGAAGTGCTAGAAAAGCTTTGATCAGTTAAAAGCCCTTTTGACTAAAGCTCTAGTGCTAGTTCAGCCAGAATCGGGTAAAGAATTTGTTATTTATAGTGATGCCTCATTAAATGGTTTGGGTTGTGTTCTGATACAAAAAGGCAGAGTGATAGCTTATGCCTCGGGACAGTTGAAGCCACATGAAAAGAATTATCCGACACACGAACTGGAACTGGCAGCCATTTTGTTTGTGTTGAAAATATGGCGTCACTATCTGTTTAGTGAGAAATGTCATGTTTATTCTTATCACAAAAGCCTGAAATACTTGATGACTCAGAAAGATTTGAATTTGAGACAACGTCGATGGTTAGAATTTCTAAAAGACTACGGGCTTGTGATTGACTATCACCCAGGAAAGGCTAACGTTGTTGCTGATGCTTTAAGTCGAAAGTCACTATTTGCTTTGCGTGCAATGAATATGCATATGGCCATGTCTGATGATGGTTTGATAGTAGCTGAATTGAAAGCTAGGTCGTTATTCGTTCAACAAATATGTGATGCCTAGGAGGTTGATAATGAATTGATTGCAAAACGAGCTCAGTGTGAGACGGATGCTGATTCAGAGTTTAGAGTTGATGCTGATTACTGTTTGAGATTCAGAGACTGGATATGCATTCTGAAGAATTCAGAGTTGATTCAGATGATATTGAATGAAGCACATAGTAGTCGGTTATATGTTCACCCAGGTAGTACAAAGATGTATAATGATCTGAAAATGCTTTACTGATGGCATGGTATGAAACGAGACATCTCTGACTTTGTTACAAGATGCTTAGTCTGTCAACAAGTAAAAGCTGAACATCAGGTGCCTTCAAGACTATTTCAGCCTATCATGATACCTGAGTGGAAGTTAGACAGAGTTACTATGGATTTTTTATCTGCTTTACCGTTGACACCAAGCAAGAAAGATGCAATCTGGGTTGTTGTCGATATATTGACTAAATCGGCTCATTTTGTTCCGATACGTACAGACTACTCACTCGATAAGCTGGCTAAATTGTATATTTCTCAGATTGTGAGATTACATGGTGTGCTTATATCTATTGTTTTGGATAGAGATCTGAGGTTCACATCGCGGTTTTGGAAGAAACTACAAGATGCACTAGGTACAAAGTTACGTTTCAGTACTGCTTTCCATCCGAAAACAGATGGTCAGTCTAAGTGAATTATTCAGATACTTGAAGATATGTTGAGATGTTGCATTCTTGAGTTTGAAGGTACGTGGGAACGACATCTACCTTTGATTGAATTTGCGTGTAATAATAGATATCAATTGAGTATCAAAATGACACATTATGAGGCTTTGTATGGTCGTAAATGTTGTATGCCATTATACTGGACTGAGCTCAGTGAAAATAAGATACACGGGGTTGACTTGATCAAAGAAACTGAACAGAAGGTGAAAGTGATCCGTGGAAGTTTGAAAGCAGCATTGGATCGTCACAAATCTTGTGCAGACTTAAAATGTAAAGATATAGAATTTCAGATCGGAGACAAAGTTTTCTTGAAAGTCTCACCGTGGAAGAAAATACTCAGATTTGGTCGTAAAGGTAAATTGAGTCCGAGGTTTATTGGGTCGTATGAAGTTATAGAGCGTATCGGGCCAGTTGCTTATAGATTATTGTTGCCACCTAAGTTAGAAAAGATCCACAATGTATTCCATGTTTCGATGCTTCGAAGGTATCGATCTGATCCTTTGCATGTGATTAGCCTGTCCGAGATTGAAATTCAGCCTGATATGACCTACGAAGAAAAATCGATTCGCATTTTGACTCGAGAGGTTAAAGAGTTATGGACTAAGAAGATTCCATTAGTTAAAGTATTGTGGCATAAGCATGGATTTGACGAAGCAACATTGGAGCCAGAAGATACTATGAGAGAACGTTATCCGAACCTATTCACCGGTAAGATTTTCGGGGATGAAAATCCCTAAGGGGGAAAGTTGTAACAGCCCAAAGTAGACCCTAATCGGAATGGTGGTTTCAGGACCACAATTCTGAGTCAAAAAAATATTTTAAAATTATTTTCTGTGTTTATTTTGTGTGAATTTATATTTGTGAAATTTTTGCGATTTAATTTCGTCGTTTAGGTGTCCGATTAAATAAAAGGATTTAATCGCGTAAATTGAAAATTTGGTAGTTTAATATATAAAGGGTCAAGTTGTTAGTGGCTTTTAAAAATGAAGGATTTAAGTAGTAAATAGTCCATTGACATATTGAATGGACGGCTATGGGCATATATTAAGTGAATTTGTTATAATTTAAATAAGGTTAAAAAAGTAAACTAATAATATAACTTAGTATAATATAAAATATATCATAAAAACAAAGTGTTCATACTTTTATGTCCACCATTGCCGAATATAAACAAAGAAAAGAGAAAAGAAAACCAAGCTAGGGTTTGGTCAATTTGAAGCTCAATCAAGGTATGAGTTTAGCTTGGTTTTTGATAATTTCTACGTTTTTGAGATTGTTACTTCGAATGCTACAAAACCCAAGCTCTAATTTTTTATTTTGATGAATATTTTGAGTTGTGCCATTGTTGATAACTTGTGATTTTTTTTTGTTTGATGATGAAAAATGAAAGATATGTTTTAGATTAACATATTTTGTATTGGAGTTTTTGATTATTTTGAGTAATTAGGACTTAATTGCAAAAATAATAATTTAAGGGAATAAAATGTGAAATTGATGAATTATATGGGATTGTATTGACATGGGTAATATTCAACCTAGCTTGGGTATGGAGAAATTTGGTGTATTTTGTGTTTTGTGCAATAAAGACTAAATTGTAAAAATTGTAAATGTCAGGGGTAAAATGGTAATTTTCCTATTTATGTGTTTTTGGATCAAATTGAATGAAAATATGTTTAAATGAGCTTAATTTGAATATGTTTAGGTCAAGAACCAAAGAAATCAGAATTGGACAGGGGAAAAACGAAAGTTGTCGACTAGCAGCCCCGTCTTGTTTTACGACGTCCAAGGTATGTTTATAAGCAAATAGACATGCCTAAATGTAGTTAAATGCTAAATATATATGCTGGTAAGTATTGTATGAATTTATACATGTAAATGCCGAATGTGTATAAGCTTGATAACTATGTTCGAGCATTCGTTTCGACCGAGATACGACGTCCGAAAGCCTCGTATGAACCTTAGGAATAGCTAGGATACATATGTCATGACATAAGATTCCGATATGTGTATACGAGTAAGACCATGGCATCGATTTGTGATTCCGATATGTGTTTCGAGTAAGACCCTGTCTGGGACAGTGGCATCGATATGTGGCTACATGTAAGACCACGTCTGGGACATTGGCATTGTACGATTTATGTGATTATCTGAGTGTCCTATCCAATTCTGAATGGTTCACCAGGAAAAAGGTAAACTGTGTACGGATATGTATTACGAGTTAAATGGCCAGGTATGAATTAACTTGATTTTTACTTGGGATAAGGTAAGTAAGTACTATGGACTTTTGTTGTAAACCATGCACATTGCAAATGAAGAATATATAAGCATTTGATGTGTATATTCAACTTGTGAATGAATAAACTTGTGTATCATTGAAATGTTTCTCATGTATGATTTAGTATATTAGGCCACCTTGTTTTAGTTAAATTTTATTTATAACTTACTTGCGTATAAGGTACATATACTTCGGACATTATGATAGTTAACTTTTTGCATGTTATATCTGTGCAAATATATGAGATTATGTATTGTTTGATAAGTACAGTACACATGCTTGGTCGTATAAATCCATTTATATTTGTAAATTATTAGATATGAATAAACGGTTTAAGTTAGTTAAGTAGACTCTGAAATGAAATGGGTTACTTATAATTTGATGCTAATTATTCTTTGAGTTAATATATATATGTATGAATTTTACATGGACTAATGCATTAAACCACAACATGAATTAAATAGGTGGTAATAAAACCTAGTTCAATTGTTGTATATAACTGGTATTTTTACAGTACCTAGTCTATATATATAATATAGGGTTATTTGTCAAATAATGAAAATATTGTTATGATATTTGTTTTGTATGTGTATTTAAATTAAGTTATAAGCATTAACGCGATTTAAATCTCGAACGGTATTGAACGTATGATTTACCCTAGTAGTACATATATGCTTACGACTTGAATTGCTATGAAATATTCAGAACTGTACATTCGTTTAGTAATGCCTTGTAACCCCATTCCGGCGACGGAATACGTGTTAGGGGTGTTACAAGTCTTTTAATAGGGATACAACACATTTCAAACATTCGGCTAGTGTACAAGACAATTCATCCAAAACTTTAATAGTATTTTCCAACTAGAATTCAACCATTTCTGGATCATCTTCAGTGGTAGCTCTAAATTTTTTGCCCTATATTTACGAATTTTATCTACCGGAGGCTTACCAGTTCTAACAAGTTCTGTATCTTGTGGCATATCAAGAACCGGTTGAGAGATAGGAAGCGGAGGTTGTTGTATAGCCGGATTTGTTATAAATTCTGTAAACATTCATTCATCATTTAGAAAAAGGCTTATTTAGCCTCTCCTCATCGGCCCTCAGATATGGGCCTTCTACTACTACATGCTGCTATTTGAACTGAAGCTTGAGCATTGCTCTCAACTTTTTCGGATTTAGCTCGGTTGGACGACATTACTATATGAAAAACATGTTTAAAATGGTCATGAGATATCACACTATCACAGGTTATAATGGCATGTATAGCTAGACTCGTACATGTTACGTTAGTCTGAGAATCGACTAAACTGTAGCTGTGATACTAATAAATGTAACACTCCTAACCCTTATTCGTCGCCAAAATAGGGTTACAAAGGATTATCAGGTTTTACAGATCAAATACAAATAATTTCATATCATTTTGCTTTCATATAATAAACCTATAATAATCAATTAGAACATCCCTTATGTGAGCCCTCGAGGCCCAAAACATGCATGAGAATCAAGTTGGGACTAAAATAGGTACTTAGGAAATTTTTCGTAAAACTTCAAAAATTTTCCTAGGTGTAAGGGACAAACGTCGGTGTGGCCAGGCCGTGTGTCTCACACGGTTAAGAGACACGCCTGTGTCTCAGGCTGTGTGGGTATTTGAAATAGGGACACACGGCCAAACCACGCGCCAGTGTGCTAGGTCGTGTGAGCATACTAACTTGCATTAATTAGGTATAGGGGGCACACGGGCAAGCCACACGCGCGTGTGCCAGGCCGTGTGATCAACTATGAGCATTCTTTTTTGAAATTTTGAAGATGCAGGGCATACACGGCAAAATCACACCCCCATGTGCTAGGCCGTGTGTCACACATGGTTGGGACACACGCTTGTATCTTTGCTTGTGTGGACAAAATAAGGCTATTTCTGTAACGCCCCTAACCCGAATCCATCACCGGAATAGAGTCACGGAGCATTACCGGAATTATCGATTTATTTATCAGATATTTTATTTCATCTAACTTTAATATTTGGAACCAATTAAAATCAAACATATTGCCCCTTAAACGTACTTATTTTTCTCGACATGTTTTACTTAAATTTATTACTCGTCTCAATATACTTAATTTTCTTGTATCAACGTATCAAAGATAATCACATATTTACATGTCATGATAAATATCATTCTTTTGCCATTTATTCATAAACATAAATCACGTAATTCATTATATCGATATTTTATGCAGTTAAAATACAATTCAAGTTACACTAACTTACCTCGTTGCTTGTTCATGTTTATAATTTCATTAATCCAATATCTTTTCTTTTTCACGTTCAAGTATCGTATTCAAGCCATCCTGATCTTTATAAATAAATTTGATTTTCGTTTTCATTTATTTCATGTTTTAATACATTCAATTAATGCTCCAAACAAAATTATCATTTTACCCCTAAACTTTTAATTAATGACTATTTCATCCTTAGGCTCAAAAAAATAAAATTCTTGCAATTTAATTCTTATTTCCAACCGTTATTCTCATACAAATTGATAACAACCTATGAATTCTATAAAATATCAGAATTTTTCATAATTTCAGCACTTTTCTATTTAATCCTTAAAACATGTTTTTCCCCGATCTTGAACTAAATTAATAATTTCACTCAATTTTTCAATTTTAAATAATAAAATAATTCATTTCATGCAAATTGGTCATTTCTAACATTTTCACAAAATTCCCATAAAATTTTACTTTTATTCAATTTAGTCTTTGAGCCGAAAACATGCAAATTAGCCATGCTAGCTGAATATTCATACATATATTCCTCCTCTCCATTCCACATCCTTAATTTATATAGCATGCTACAAGTAACATTACCAATAATTTCACTATTTACTTATATGTATATTCAAAATTGTACATTTGCATCATAGTCACTAAATTATTTATATATTGAGCTACAGAATTCGAAATTAAGATCCACTAATTTTCCATGAAACTAGTCTTACATATCTTCTTACCATAAAAATTTCAGAATTTTTGGTAAACCAATAAGTACAGTTTATTCTTTAAATTCACCCTTATTCTGCTGTCTGACAGTTCTAACCCTTCTTTACTAAAAATTAGTTATCTCATTATACAGGATTCAGATGATGTTCTAGTTTGTTTCTATTGAAAATAGGCTCATTCAGTATTTTAAACATATAACTTTAAGACCTAATTATTTTTCTCCAATTTTTTATGATTTTCCAAAGTCAGAATAGGGGAACCCGAAATCATTCTAACCTTGTCTCACAAAATTTATTATATCTCATGATTCACAATTCCATTGCTTACACGGTTTCTTCTATAAGAAACTAGACTTAATAATATTTAATTTAATATTTTATTCATTCTCTGATTCGATTTCTAAAATTTTTGGTGATATTTGAAAGTTAGACTATTGCTACTGCCCAAAACTATTTTAGTGCAAAATATTAATTATTAAGTTTATAACACCCTTATTTCCTTTCCCTACAATATTTCCCACCACTTTATCTTATTTCTCTTCACTAATACATCAAGAACATCGAACCATATGTAAGAAAAATCTACTTTAGCTTCATTTCCTTGCTTTTTCAATAATATCAAACTTAAAAATATATGGAAATCTTGATGTTCTTACCTTGTCTCATTATTTACAATCTTTTAACTTAATTTTCTCTCTCCTCTAGCTTCTATTTCTTGAATCTAACTTGATATTCTAGCTTCCCATAGTCTCCTTATTATTTTTCTCTCTTGGTAACCATGAAAATTCTTTTGATTTCTAGGTGAAAATGGTGAATTTTTGGTGGAAGGACTAAATTGTAAAGAATGAAAAGTTTCTTTCTTCTCTTCTCTTCTTTCTAATGTGGTATGCATGGACAATGATGGATGGTGTGTTGATTTTTTCCACACACACACACATATATATATAGACTAAATAAAATAATAGAATATCTTATTAAAATATTAAATAAATAATAATTATCTAATTAAATAATTATAAAATATCACCAACATCATCATTACTTTATAGATTTCTCTCTCTTCCAATTGACCATTTTGCCCTTTGTGATCTTTTAAAATTCCATTCTTAAGTCATCACTTAATTTGGTAAAATTGTAATTTAGTCCCACATAATTCTTCACCTATTCAATTTGGTCCTAATTCATCAATTTTCCTTAGTTTCTAGATCATTCCACCCTTAAAATATTTGCACTATTAGTCCTTCAAATTTTTTATATTTACAATTTAATCCCTCAAATTTTGAGTATTTACTCTTGGGCCACGAAACTTTTCTCACTTTTACAATTTAGTCCTTTCTTGAATCAATATGTCATAATATACTTCCGAGCGACATAACTCAATTTTCCTATTCTTGTTACTTTATTTTTTTATTTTACTATATTAAAGATAATATCATACTGTAGAAATTTTCAGAGTGTTACTATTTCCAAGCCTTATTTCTCACCCAACTTGTATTTCACCTATATCAACACTTTAACACTTTCACAAGCCATTATAAAACATTCAAACCAAGCCAAAACTAAGTCTTATACATGACATATCAACTCATATGTTTAATTATCCAAACTTACCAAAACAACCATACATACATATGAGCATATTTTACCAAATTTATACTATCACAAGCCAATCATCATCATATTAAGGCCACTTTTTACATATCAAAACATACCAATTACAAGCCATACCAAATGGCTAATTTCAACCAAACACATACATACAATCCATGACCACTTTTAGCCTATATATGCCATTATAACCAAAATGTAATTATTATATATACCGAAATGAGTTGATGGATAGTGTGATGATATCTCTGCCAAACCTCCAACCCAACGAGCTTCTAAATTACTATAAAATAGAGGAAATAAAATAGAGTAAGCATTTAATGCTTAGTAAGTTCGTATAACGTGAAATTTAACTTACCATTATTTCACACATAAAGTAAGCATATAAATATTTATCCAAAGAAATATGACAATTTTCCTAAACACATATAATCTCAAGAAACATGTTAGTCATGTACTTCATGTGAATATCAAGAAACAAGGATGAGCTCATTATGTAAAAATTTTCATATATATTTGCTTTCCACATCAAATATTCATATAACATGTACAATTCCATAATAATTTATCTCAAGTTCAGATTATCCCATGTTGGAACTTTGCCCATTGAATTTACTTGAAATATCGATGGATACACAGGTAGTACACTTTAAGTGTACAAAATTGTAATTCGTCAATTCATATTCAGGAATGCTCATACGAGTACATAAATAGGAAGCCATCTCTCGAGCCATATAATGGGAAGCTCATGTGAGCCATATAACTGGAAGCTTATCTGAGCTGTATAGCGGGAAGCTCATAAGAGCCATATTCAGGAAGCTCGTGTGAGCCAATAACGGGTAGTTCCGAAGAGCCATTAATTAGAAAGCCCCGGATAACCATATATTGGGAAGTTTTGGCGAGCCTTATCGGGAAGCTCTAGAGAGATATTAATTAGGAAGCACACAAAGAGCCTTTAATTTGGAAACTCACAAAGAGTCATATATCGGGACGCTTATAAGAGCTGTGGTGTGTCTACAACACATGCAGAATCACAACCAATCAGGATGCTCTAAAGAGCTATTATTAGAAAGCTCGCAAGAATCGTAGAATGGGAAGCTCGAGAGGGCTAATAACAAGACGCTCTTTCGAGCAGTGGTGTGTCCGCAACGTATGTAGAACCACAACCAGTTCGAGAACCCTGTATCCATCGAAATTTCATCTATTGAAACGGAACTTAACATTTATTCGGCTTTTTCGGATATGTAATCAATTTCATATAAATAGCAATTTCACAATTCACATATACAACATTCAACTCAAACATATAAATATACACAATTTAGTTACACGAACTTACTTCAACAAGTGTTCATGTGTTTGTAATCTACTAATCCGGTAGCTTCTGTTTTCCTTGTTCTAACTCCGTATTTGGTCCATCTGGATCTATATGAATGAATTTAATATCAATTCATATTCAATTCAAATCAATTCAAAACTTTGGGAAAATTACCATTTTACCCTTATACTTTTAATTAATTCTGGTTTCGACCTCAGGCTCGAAAATTAAAATTCATGCAATTTAATCCTTATTCCAAGCCTAACTGATATTTACATATAACAGTAGCAGCCCATTATTTCACAAAATTCAAATTTTTTCCTTGAATTTTACATCTTTACAATTTAGTCCTTAAATCAAAATTTCATGAAACTTTCCTTTACAAAAGTTGTTTATCTATAAAAAAACCTTTCAATTTCTAACATAAAACTTCGTAATTCATGCATAATAATCCATGGAAAGACCCTAATACTTTGATAACTTTACAAATTAATCTCTAAGATAGCTAAATTAAGCTATTACAATTTAGAAAATATGAAAATTACTAAAAACGGGACAAGAATTCATACCTAATCAAGCCAAAATAGTTTTCTTGAACTCTCAACCCATAACTAGGGTTTCCATGTCTTTAATTTTAGGAAAGATGATAAAATGATGATAATTTCAATTATTTTATTATTTATCATCATTGATCTTTTCTCTTTCCAATTTAGTCCTTTTCTTTATTTAATTTTCATAGATGACTAAGCATACTTATCTACTAACTCCTTTAAATGGTCTATTTGCCATATAAGGACTTCAAATTTTGAATTCCATAGCTATTTGATCCCTTTAGCTATTAGAATCCAACTTTTGCACTTTATGCAATTTGGTCCTTTTCATCAAATTAAATATGAAATCGGTAAAATTTTTTCAACAAAATTTCCATATGATATTTCTATCATTATGCAGACCATCCAATAATATTAAAATAAATTTTCTTCCAGACTCAGATTTGTGGTCCTGAAACTACTGTTCTGATTTCACTAAAAACAGGCTATTACAGGAGTCCTTTTGGTTTTAAATATCAATTTACAACCAATTGGTTTTGCACCTTCAGGTAATGGGACAAGTTCCCAAAATTTATTTTCTTGCATAGACTTATACTCATTTTTCATAGTATCAATCCACTTTTGAGAATTAGAACTTTTCACGGCCTAATGAAAGTTGATTAGATCATCTTCTATCATTCCATTATCATCCTTATGTTTTTAGAGAAATACAACATAATCGTCTGGAATAACATTTCTCCTTTCTCTTGTGGACCTCCTTAATAGCACTTGTTCTTAAGGTTGTTGAGTCTGTTCTTATGGAACAATTACCTCATCTTGAATAGGGAGTTGTTCAACATTGTCTTGTTAAGGTTCAGGATTCACTTCTTGAATAATGATAGGTATGAGAACTTGAAAATCGTCAAAAGTGATAGTAGTAACTGAGTTAGAATCTAATTCCTCCTCAAAAGCAATGTCTCTAACCTTATTTCTCCCTCCAAACTCAACATCCTCAAAAAATGTTGCAATTCCCGTCTCAAAAATATTCCTAATTATGGGATCATAAACTTATAGCCCCTAGATTGCTCAAAATAACCAATAAGTAGTTGTTTGTTGTTTTGGAGTCCAATTTCTTTTCACGTGGTCTATAACTCCTACCTCGGATAAACATCCCCAAATGTAAAAGTGCTTTAGACTAGGCTTTTGGACAGTGTTTTTGCAACTGCTTTAGTGGGTACTCTATTCAGAATGTAAGCTGTTGCCTTTAATGCTTCTACCTAGAGGGACTTAGGTAAGGTCGAATGAGCAATCATGCTCCTTACCATTTCTTTAAGAGTCCTGTTTTTTCTTTTAGCTATGCCATTCATACTACGTGATCTTGGCATGGTGTACTGTGGGACAATGTCGCATTCCTCTAGGAATTTTGCAAATGGTCCTGGACATTTTTCACCTGAGCCATCATATCTACCATAGTACTGGCCACCACGATCAGATCTAACGTTCTTAATCCTTTTGTTGAGTTGATTTTCAACTTAAGCTTGATAAGCTTTGAACACGTCTAGAGACTGAGATTTCTCGTGAATCAGATATAGGTACCCATAACATGAGTAATTGTCTATGAATGTTATGAAATATTGTTGACCATTCTAGGATACCTTAGGGAATAACCCAAAAATATCTGTATGAATTAATTCTAAGACCTTTGAAGATCTGTTTGCACCCAATCTCTTGGTTTTGGTCTGTTTTCCCTTAATGCAACCAACATAGATATCAAAGTCTGTGAAGTCAAGGGACTCTAAAATACCATCAGACATAAGGCGTTCAACTCTAACTTTTGATATATGACCTAAGTGCTTATGCTATAATGATGCTAAATTTTTCTTATTTAATTTGTGTTTAATACCACGTGATTCCACATGTAGAGTTTCATTATATGATGCAACTATTTCTAAAAAATAAAGGTTGTCATAAGCATTTAAATAACCAGTTCCAACAACATTCGAATTTAAAGACAAACTAAATTGATTATTTTTGGATGAACAAAAATATCCAAATTTGTCCAACGAAGAAACAGAAACTAAATTCCGTTTAAATGACGGTATAATAAAAGTGTCTTTTAAATCCAAATAAAAACCAATTCCTAATAACAACCTAAAATGCCCAATTGCTTCCACTTCTACCGATTTTCCATCGCCCACAAAGATGTGTCTTTCACCATCACCTAGCTTTCGGTAACTTAGGCAACCTTGCATAGAAACACTTATGTGAATAGTAGCACTAGAATCTATCCACCAAGTGTTTCTAGGTACTGAAGCTAAATTAATCTCAGAATAGACCAAATTAAGAATTATACCTTTCTTAGCACGCCAGACATGATATTTGGTACATTCTTTCTTCATGTGCCCAGACTTGTTACAAGAGAAAAAACTCTCTGTAGCTTGTTGTTACTTCTTTTGAGCTGGACCCTTAGCAGCTTCATTCTGATATTTTCTTTTCTTGCCTTTGTCTTTAGGGGCATTGGCCAAATTAGCACTTTTAGACTTATCACACTTCAACCTTTCTTCCCCTTACACATAATGAGAAATGAGCTCATTTATAGTCTATTTCTCCTTTTGACAATTATAACTAATTTTAAATTTATTGAATTGTATAGGAAGCAATACCAAAACCATAAGAACAAAAAATTCCTCAGAAAGCTCGATCTTAAATGCTTTAAGCCTTGAAGCAACATCTCCATAATGTACTCCGTTACATTTCCTTGACCCTTATACTTTATAGTCATTAAAGAAGTTAGAAGTGATGTCATCTCAACCTTATCATTTTTAGCAAAATATTTCTCAATTTCGTCAAGGAAACCCTTAGTCTGAGTAATCTCTTCAGATTTTATACCCCTAAAGGCTTCTAAAATGTTATGTTTCATGATCATTAGACTCATGCGATTTGAATGATCTCACCTCTCAAAATCCCTCTTAACATCAATGGTGCTTTCCGCAATGAGAGGTGGAGGTTATTATTCTTTCAATGCAAGGTCTACATGTAACACCCCCACGCCTGGAACCGTTCCCGGAGTCGAGCTTGAGTAGTTACCGAACATAATTTATCAAATTAAGAACTTCAAATCTTTTGTTTCTACATTCACAGCTTTCTAGCTACTCGCATCACAGTTACAAGAAAAATCATATCTCGAGTTACGAAACTTAAAATCAAGCTCCGTAAATTTTACCTAAATCTAGACTCATATATCTATTTACTAATTTTTTTTCTAGAATTTTTGGTTAGGCCAATTAGTACAGTTTATTAGTTAAAGTATCCCCTGTTTCAGGGTTCGACTGCTCTGACATCTGTGTATTACGAATCAGATATCTCTCTATAAAGAATTTCAATGACTACAAGGTTTGTTTCTATTAAAACTAGACTCAATAAGGAATCTGTACATATAAATAATTACTTCTAATTATTTTTTTACAATTTATTATGAATTTTTAAAGTTAGAATAGAGGATCCAAAAATCACTCTGGCCCTGTTTCACAAGGTTTCAAATATCTCATAAAGTATAATTTATATGCCTGTTTTTTTTATCCATATGAAAATAGACTCATTAAGCTTCAATTTCATAACTTTCTCATCATTTAATTCCATTTATACTATTTTTAGTGATTTTTAAAAGTCATGTCATTGCTGCAGCAATATTCTGTTTTAAGGCAAATTTCATCTTTTCATGAGTTGTTATGAACTAGATAACCTATTAAACTTCCATGATATCAAACATGATCTAAATTTAACCATCACCATGACTTATCAATATCAAACATTTTCTCAACCAATCATGGCCATATCATAAAATTATTTACACAAAATAAATATATTGCTATACATGCCATACTTAAGTTTTACAAGCCATTTACCCAGATGAAAGTCCTTTGGATAGTGTGATCGAACCTTCGACCCGTCCCGATTCCCGAGCTAGCTTGTTCAAAACTACAGTAAATAAAGAGGAGGGAGTAAGCATAAATGCTTAGTAAGTTCATATGTAAATAACAAGTAACATAACAATACAAATATACCAAACAACTTTAGCATAGTATCACCAAAACATATATCATATTTCTAAACATCATTCATCATCTTACTACCTTATCGTTGTTGTATCTATTATCAACCCGAGGGTTAAGAACATACCTGTCCAAAGTGTCCATTTGTGACATCCCTAATTTGACCCTAGTCGGAAAGTGGTTTTGGGACCACAAAACTGAGTCATAAAAATAATTAACTGTTAAATTCTATGTTTATTATATGTGTAAATGCATGTGTGAAAGTTTCATGCTTTGATTTTGTCATTTGTATGTAAAATTTATAAGATAGGACTCATGTGATAAAACTTGAAAGTGTGATAGGTAAATTTGTAAAGTGTCAAATAATGCATGAAATGTTAACATGAGGGATTTGCATGTCAAATATTCCTTTTTGTTTATAGTGGCCGGCCATGATGAGGAATTTATATTAAAATATAGACATAAATAATTACTTATGATGGGTGTATACTTTTATATTGTTAAGGAATAAAAAAAAGAAGAAGAAGAAACAAATAGCTCAGTGGAGAGAGGGAATGAGTTTTAAGTTTCATTTTTCTGTGCATGTTGATTTGGGGGAAAGGAGAAAGCATATTCGGCCATTGTTGTTTTAGTTTGAAGCTCAAATTAGTTGGTATGTTAATGATCCTTTTTGCTTATAATTTATATTTTTGGAACCTTAGGATCGTGAACTAGCATACCCATGTTGAAATTTGTGGAATGATTGTAGTTAATAGAAATTACTACGGTAGAAAATCTAAGTTCTTAATATTATTATGGTAGATTTTTAAAGTTGGAAGTGAAGTGAGATGATTTGCAAAGTCAATTCATGAAATTTCACATTGAGGATTATTATGGAAAAATTTAAAAATATGGTGGATTAAATTGTTTATTTATGTGAAATTATCAATGTATAAAAAAAAATACGTCATTGACATAATTTGAAGTCTTTTATTTGAAGGAGTTTTGTTTGGGTGCTTGATGTTGAATTTGTGTTATTTTATAGAGTAAATTTTTACTACATTTAAAAATTAAGGATTTAATTGAGTAAATTATAAATGAGAAGGATTTTATTATAAATTAAAGATATACATATATACGCTGTATATTAAGGGTTAAGTATTTGGCAATAGTGGGTTATGTGTTAATTGTGGAATTAACTTGGTGGATATGACGGATTAAATTGTATAGGATGTAAATGTTTTGGGGAAAATGTGTAAAAGTGTAAATAAGTAGCTAAATGTTTTGAATTAAATGGTATATGAAATTGAGATTAATATTTACATAGTCATTTTAGAAACGAGTAGAATGATAGTTTGATAATTTTTAATTATTAGTGTTTAATTAAGTACAATGAGTAACTTAAGTGGGAGATAAATTAGTAATTAGTATTAAATTTCAAAGTGAGATTATAATAAAGGATTATTTAAATAAATAGTCCATTAATTTGATGAGTTTTGGTTAGTGGTTAATGGGCAATCGGTCAAAGTGGTTAATATGCATTTGTATATGTTATAATGGCCGATTGTAATCAAGAATAAAGATGTGAATGAATGGATGTTAATGAGTTGTCGTATGTTTCTTATTAAGAAAAATTATTAATGTTTGAATCTAAATAAATTAGTTAAGTAATTAAACAAACTAATTTATTTTACCTAGCTCAAGAGCGAAAGGAACTTAACTCGGAAAAGGGAAAAGCGAAACAAATGGAATAGTCGATTTGTAGTTGTCCGACGACATTTAAGGTAAGTTCTTAAGTATTTGAGTTTGATTCCCTTGTAAGTCTTAAGTTTTAAAACGGGATGAATATGATATTATGTTTTAAATATGTGAATGAGAACTTTACAGAGTAAATTGTATAAATCTGCTAGGGACAGCAGCAGTAGCGTGTTTTGGAAAAATTACCATAAATTGTGGGAGTTGAGTTAAAAGCTGGATAAATTATGTAATTAAAGCTTAATGAGTCTAGTTTCTTATAAAAGAAACCGTGTAAGCAAAGAAATTTCCGATAATGAGATACTTCAAGTTGTGTGAGACAGCGCAGAATGACACTGTAATCCTCTGTTCTGTTTTTAGAAAATCATTATAAATTGTACAAAAATGGTTATAAGATAAAATTTATATGCTGAGACTCCTTAATGAGCCTAGTTTCAAATGAAATCAAATACAACACATTTTGAATTCTGTAAAATGAGAAATTTGATTCGTAGTGAAGAGTGGTCAGATTAGTCAAACAGTGAAACAGGGGAAACTTTAAGAAAAATCTGGTATTGATTGGCCAAACCTAAAATTCTGGAAATTTTATGGATGGAAGATATACGAGTCTATATTCAGGAAAAATTAACGGCAAGTGATTTGGAGTTTTGTAGCTCCGGTTATAAATAATTCAGTGACCATTGCTCAGGAAAACAGCTCGTAGTGAATATGTGATTTTGTTGTAAACATGGATAAAATTTGTTTTAGTTGCTCATAAGCTAGTGATTAAACCCATACTTGAATTCTAAATCGTGATATTGTAAGCTTATGAGTATTCTAATATGAAATGATAGTATGGCGTAAAAATTGAATTATTCATTGGAAAGTGATGGATGTAGATTCGGCCAAGACCAAGTCTGTACATGATAGTATATGTGGTATGTGAAGTATATTTGAATGAATGTGAAAGTGTATATATATATGTGATAAGGCCTAATGGCCGACGTGATGAATGTGAGAGTGTATATATGTGATAAGGCCTAATGGCCGATGTGATGAATGTGAAAGCGTATATATGTGATAAGGCCTAATGGCCGATGTGATGAATGTGAAAGCGTATATATGTGATAAGGCCTAATGGCCGATGTGATGAATGTGAAAGCGTATATATGTGATAAGGCCTAATGGCCGATGTGATGAATGTGAAAGTGTATATATGTGACAGGGCCGAGTGGCCAACGTGATGGATGTGAAAGTGTATAAATGTGATAAGTCCCGAAGGGCATTTGTGTCAGTACTATATCCGGGTTAAAACCCCGCAGGCTTTATGCGAGAATATTATCATTGATTAATGTCCGTAAGCTTCGTGCTCGTACTATATCCGAGCTCTAAAGACCCGATGACTACGTGTGGGAATTTTGTCCGGGTAAGACCCGATAACTTCGTGTGGAGATTATGTCCGGGTAAGACTTCGTAATAAGAATTGCTTATAAATATATTCAATGCGAAAGGTTAAACAGGTATGTACTCCAAGTTTATATGTGAGCTTGATTTGCACTAAATCATAAGGTAGTTATGTGATGCATACGAGAGCAATCTATGAGACTATTCCTATGATTATGTGACATCGGATCAGTGTGAGAGGTGATGTGAAATCATACGATATATCTATGTCACATGAGCTCACTTTTATGTGAAAGTTTATCTGCCTATTGTATATGATGAGATGTGCATATTCGGTAAAGGGATGGTATGCCCGAAGGAAGAGTGAAATAAAAATACGAACAACTATGTTATAATTTGATTGTTATCTGTTGACACTGCTTAAAACTTACTAAGCATTGTAATGCTTACTCTGTTTACTCTGTTTCCTCTGTTTTATAGATCTCATTGTGAAGCTACAGGCTCGGGGATCATCAGCAACTAGTCACACTATCACTATCCACTGTTTGGTACTGCTATGTTTTGGATTATCTTATGGCATGTATAAAATAGACTCGTGGCGGAAGAATATTTTGGTTAATGTATATAGCCATGCGAAAATGGCTTATATATGTTTGAGCATAATGTTATAATCATTTGGTATGGAATGGTTAATCACTATCATAATTTGTGCTATTTATGCTAAAAGGGCTAGTTGAATCATGGAAACTATGAAATAGGTAAAGTCTACCTTAAAGGCAGATGCTGGCAGCAGCAGTGATGTAGATTTGGAAAATCACTAAAAATAGTAGGATTGGAATTAAATAATGAATAAATTATGTAAACGAACCTTGATGAATCTATTTTCATAGGAAAGTAACGAAACGATCATATGGACAGTATGTTAAGATATATTCAGGTTCTCGTGAGACAGGGCCAGAACAGTTTCTGGATTCCCTATTCCGTCTTTGGAAATTCATTATAAATTAACCAGAGATAATTAGGAGTCATGCCATACATGTATAGATTTCTATCTGAGTCTAGTTTCTATAGAAACAAACGGCATCAGTATTGAAGCTCTGTGCAGGGAGATATCCAAGTCGTAATGCGCAAAGGTCAGTGTAGTCGATCCCTGTAACATGGGAGACTTTGACTAATAAACTGTACTAATTGGCCAGACTAAAAATTCTAGAAAAAAATATGTTGATGGGCATATGAGTCTAGTTTCAGGGAAAAATTACGAAACTTATTTTCAATTTGTGAAACTCAAGATATGATTTTTAAGGTGACAGTGTCACAGTTAGCCAACTGCCTGGAAAATTTTAAAATGGACTGCGATAGTAAGCGAATTTAGTCTGTGAACCCCTCGTGTCCGACTCCGGCAACGGTCTCGGGTACGGGGTGTTACACCATCTCACAACACTTACCAAAACGTCGCTTGCATCTTAAGTGTTCTTTCATTTCACTAGAAATTTCACCCGTTGAACACATCGGAATACAACTCGGATACACGGATAATTTGCACATAAGTGCCTCATATGTAATCAAGAAATCATGTAACCCGCCCCTAAGTGAACTTGGACTCAACTCAATGAGCTCGGGCGTTCGCATCCATAAGTGAACTCGGACTCAACTCAACGAGTTCGGACATTCGCATCCATAAGTGAACTCGGACTCAACTCAACGAGTTCGGATGCTCAACCATCCTAGTGACATGTCACTTGTATCCTAATCTATTCCTAAGGTTCAAACGGGCTTTTTTCCTCAATCTCACATTGCCGTCTTCCATGGAATATTGGAACCGATACTCGGTAGCAATTCATATTTATCAAGTAGTAAACATAATTTGCATATTACTCAACATTAACCACAAAGCATAATATTTCACGATAAAAAAATCAGCATATCATATAATTAACATCAATAACTTAAAAATAACAATTATGCTACATTATTTACACATGAACTTACCTCGTATACGAAAATGGCTACTTTTACCATTTCGTCCACAACTTGGTATTTTTCCATTTTAGCCCGAATTTCAGTTTTCCTTGCTCTATCATTTAAAATATAGTCTAATTAGGACTCACATTATTCAAATTGACCCAAAATCATATTTTGGCAAAATTACAATTTTGCCCCTAAAATTTTGCATATTTACACTTTTGCCCCAAAGCTCGTAAATTAAACTTCAGCCTATTTTCTTATGTTTTATGACATGCTGATCATTTTTCCCTTCTATGGAAACATCAAATTCTCACTCTAACATGTACTTATGACTATTAGGTATTTTTATCGATTAAGCCCTTTTGCTAGTTTTCGCTTAAAACCGAGTAGCACAAGTTGTCTAACATAACTTAAAACCTCATATTCTATCATAAAACACCAAAATGCACAAATTTCACCTATGGGTATTTTTCCAAATATGAACCCTAGGTTGAATTATTGCTAGCATAAGCTTAATCGAGCTACCGGGACTCAAAAAACGTAAAAATCATTAAAAACGAGGCTAGAACGGACTTACAATCGACCTTGGAAGCTTGAAAAACCCTATCCATGGTTTCTCCTTGCTATATTCGGCCATGGGGTTGAAGATGAGCAAAATTGGCTTTTAATTTTGTATTTTAATTCATTTTACCCCTAAATGACCATAATGCCCTTACTACTAAACTTTCCAAAAATTCCATCCATGTCCAATTTTTGTCCATAGACTTAGAAATTGGTAAAATTTCTATTTAAGACCTCCTAATTAATATTTCAAAACAATTTCATACTAGAAACTTCTAGAATGCAAGTTTTACAAATTATTCGATTTAGTCCCTAATTTCAATTTAAGCACTTTATGCATAAAATTTCTTCACGAAATTTTCAAACAATCATGCAATCATATCATAGACCTCAAAATAATCATAAAATAATTATTTCTATCTCGGATTTTGTGGTCACGGAACCACTATTCCGACTAGGCGCAAAATCAGGATATCACACTACGTCCATACAGCCAAACACTATAAGTAAGTGCCTTTTCCATTCCTTAAAATTAGTCTTATTAAGCATAGGTATAAAGTTTATATTTGCAGATACTGTGGCAACAAAAGATGAACTTGCTGAATATAGAACAAATAAAATAAGCTCACATCAATATTAATAAGTAAACAATAAATTCAAGATAATAACTAATCTTATCTCAAGATATCAAATGCAACATTAATATCAAGTCTTTGGACAATAATATTAACAGGAAGCTATACTCTTGTTGTAGCAATCAAACATTGACAATAAATTATGTCAAAGAATTAATTAATCTTTGGACTAACTTATTACTCACATAAAACACCTTATGATTGTCACCCATTTATCACCACAGATGTCGTTGAAATTCTACCAAATATTAACTTACCTTTGGATCAATCTATAAACACATGAATCACGAAAACATATAATCATCTTCATATTTTAAATAAACTAATCTATGCAAAAGAGATCACTTTGGTGGCATTTTGTTTCAACTAATCTATTTAAAATATTAGACATCCTTATTAAAAGATAAAATCTGAATTTATTTGTTTCTAAATATTTTTCTTAATCTCATCTTTCAATCAAATTAAAAGATAATCATATATATATTTATATACTTTTCCAAAACAACATGCATATATTATATATGTATATATAATCAAAATGTATATGTCGAAACCATTTTTAAAACCGAGTTTTAGGAAAATAGGAATCGACTTTAAAAAACGAAAACGGGAGTCGCCACCAATCTTTTTAGGTGTTATTGGATCACCTTTAAAACATTTTGTTTTAAAATTATTAGTTTTGGTCTACGAAATAAAAGAACGAGGTTCGGGAGTTGGTTACGTACGAGGAAGGATTAGCACCCTCGTAACGCCCAAAAATTGGTACCTAATTAATTATCAAATGTCTCTAATGTCAGAAATTTAGAAATTTTAAGATGCAATCCTCTTTAAAATGTTTTGATTTTGAAAATTGGGGTTCACTTGTATCAAAATATTGATACCAAGCTAGCCTTTTTGGAAAACCATATCTTGAAACAACATAGCGCCATATCCAGTAAGTTAGGACACATCTCCTTGAAATTCCAAGACAGTCGCTTGCATTTTGAAAACTTTTAAAACTTAGAAGGGTGCTTAACTATTCGAACTCAACGAGAAAAGTTGCAACCCAATAAGTTAGGGCACTATTTTTTCTCGAAATTTCCAAACACCAAGCATTACCTTTATATTTTTTGAAAACATGGAAAATTGATGCATGAGGAATCGCATTACATTATAAATCATGCATGATAATATATTATCGTAATAGGTAAATAAAACATGCACTTACACAAAATGATAGCTATAATATAAAGATCATGCATTAGATGCATACGTATAAAAAATAATAAATATAGCAAATCTTAACAACATACGTACAAAGATATACATAGCATATATTGAAGATGAATAAGCAAAACATACAAAGTAATAATTAAAAAATGCATGATATACAATTTAATATATATATATATAAAAAAAGGTAATCTAGTATCAATATACACATTCATATATCATCAAATTATAAAATAACATTTAATACCTAAATGATATACACAATATAAAAATATAAAAGAGTTAGTATATATAAAAATATAAAATAAAGTGAATAATTGTTAACAAGATATACATATAATACAAATAACATATGATATTTAATAATAATTTTAAAGTAGTATTTAATATACAATATATAATATATATTAACAAAAATTTATAAAAGAATAATAATTATATATAAAATAAAAAAATATATATTGGTTTAGAAAAATAATGTATAAAATACCAAATGTGTAAAAGAATTTATAATTATAATAAAATAATTATATAATATATATATAAATATAAATTTAGAATAATATAAAATAAGTAATTAATGATAAAATATATGTATTATACAAATTATAATATTATAATATCTTCAAAAATGTATAATAATAGAATATAAGTAAAGTAATTATTAACATATAAATAAAAATAAGTATATAATACAAGTTAAAACCTTTAATGATAATAATATATAGATAAAAAAATATATAATAGTATAAAAATAACATAATATAAAATAATTATAATATATAATATGAAAGTATATATGTAAAAATAATATATAATATATATAAATAATTAATAAATATATAATACAAGTAAAAAATATAATGTAAAATAATAATATTTTGTGAAAAGTAATATATAATGAATAATAATAATATAAATAATAAAAATAAAATAATTATGTAATATATATAATATAAAAATAAGGTTAAAAATAAAACAAATAATAATAAAAAAATTATATATTTATAATAATAGGGTTAGATTTGAAATTCAATTAAATTACTGGGGCGAATTTTTTTTAAAAAAATAAAGCTGAATTAAGGTCCTAATTAAAACACACATAAAACGAAAGGGACTCATTAGGCAAAACGCCCTATTCCCAAAACGGCAGCGTTTTAACTCTGGACTTAAAATAGCTATGGCAGGGACTAAATCAAAACTGAAACAAAATATCAGGGCTAGATCATAAATAAAATAAAACATAATTATAAACACAAAAAAGGTGGAAGGACCGATTGAATAATTAACCCAATCCTCAAAAACACGAGGATCCTTCCCGGGTAATCGGGTCAACGCGCGGATCCTTAGTCTTAATACGACGTCGTTTTAAGCTTATTAGATTAAGCTAAAACGGTGTCGTTCTGTTAAGGCTATATAAGCCAAATTTTTAGTTTTATATTCATTTGAAACTCGAGTTAAAAAAAACTTTAAAATTTCCTCTGAAAGAGGGGAGAGGAGAGGAGCTCCGGGTCTGTCCACCGTAGGCCACGCTCCGGTCATTAGTCCTACACGCAGCCCACGCGCCGTCGTACACGGTGGTCTGAGGGTCTAAAACCTTCGTCCTTCCACAGGTAACTCCCTTTTCTTTCGAACGTTACTTTTTTTTTAAAAAAACGATTTATATGTTCGTAAAAGAGAAAAGAAAACAAGTTATGAAAAAAAAAATAATCACCTTCTGAAATATTATTGCAAATGTTTGGTGTACAATGCTTTTGTGTTGTGTTTTTTCCTATCTCTCTGTGTATTAGCCTCTGTCCCCCTTTTTTACAGATTTGAGAAAAGGCTTTATAGCCTTGATTTACTGCCTATTTTGGAAAGAAATCGAAATATTTCTTTCCAAACTCTGTTCTAATCTATTTACTGCAATCTTGCTTTGATTTCTTTCCTTTTCTTATGGGTGACCGTGAGGATCTCGGTGATTCAAGGTTTGCTGGCGTTGATTGAGGCCTGAAGTCTGGTGGTGAGGATTCGTGGTGACGGTGAGGCACTGATTACGGAGGCAGAGCCTTGAATGGTGGCCTCGATTCGGGAGCTGGACAGACGCTCCCTGAACCTTCTAGAATCAGTGGCAGCTCGAGGAGAATGAGAGCTAGGGTTTCTAACCCTATCTGAAAGTCATTTGGGCCCCTACTATTTGGGCCTTTGGGTTTGGGTCTGCTGTAGGTTAAGTTTGGGTTTGTAAGTTATTTGGGTTAAGGTTGTAACTGGTATAGGGTAATGGGTCTAAGGTATTTGGGCTTAACGGGCCTTGGCTGTAAATGGACTGTGGACTGTTAAATAAACATTTATTTATTTATCTATTTTCTTTTTCCTTATTCAAGCCCGGTCAAGTTTGGGCTACTACAGCTGCCCCTCTTTGCTCATTGCTGTGTAACAGGAATCGAGCAAAGACTCCTAGAAAGACCAAATTTGACCGGTCTTATCAAATAATGGTCTTCAATCTGCCTCTTGTGAACTTGTGACTGTCATGTTGATATCTTCGATCTGCTCTCCGCCGAACACAGAGACGCCAAATTTGCTTCTTCGATTTGTTCTCTGACAATACAGAGATGCCAAATCATCTTAGATTTGCTCCAGCGTAAGCACGTGAAAACTAAATCATCTATGTCTTCGATTTACTCCTTGTAAGCACAAGGATACCAAACCATCCTAGATCAGCTTCAGTCTAATCATCTGAAGGTTAGATCTGCTATGTGTCTGCCCTTCGTCGAATATGAAGACGCTAAACTTTGATTTGTTCTCTAACAATACAGAGATGCCAAATCATTTTAGACTTGCTTCAATGTAAGCATGTGAAAGCCAAATCAGCTATGTCTTCAATTTGCTCTTTGTAAGCACAAGGATGCCAAACCATCTTGGATCTACTTCAGTATAATCATCTGAAGGTTGGATCTGCTATGTGTCTGCCCTCTGTCAAAGTGGAGATGCCAGATTTCGATTTGTTCTCTGACAATACAGAGATGCCAAATCATATTAGATTTGCTTCATCGTAAACACGTGAAAGCCAAATCAGCTATGTCTTTGATTTGTTCCTTGTAAGTACAAGGATGCCAAATCATCTTGGATCTGCTTCAATGAAATCATCTGAAGGTGAGATCTGCTATGTGTCTGCCCTCCATCGAATATGGAGATGCCAGACTTCGATTTGTTCTCTGATAATACAGAGATGGCAAATCATCTTAGATTTGCTTCAACGTAAGCACGTGAAAGCCAAATCAGCTATGTCTTCGATTTGCTCCTTGTAAGCACAAGGATGCCAAACCATATTGGATCTACTTCAGCCAGATCTGCTATGCTGTGGCCTATTACCCTACTGCTTAGGGGATTAAGGCGTGTCATCTTTGATAACTTGTAGAATAATTATGCCTGATAATTAGGATGCTATGATCGAAATGATTCGAATGTTCCTAACATGTTATGATGCAAAATTTTGTGAACATGTCACCACTCATTCCTTCATTTGTCTTTTCAAAGCATTATTCTTGCTCAGCCTGTACGCCTGTACCCTTCCTCCAATGCTACGATCCACTGAGGATGTCTGTAAGAAAATCTTTCCTTAGAATTGAATCGTTGGTTTTGTCCATTTTCCTTTTGGACTGGAAGAAAGAAATTCCTCGAGTTCCTTTATCCCTTACTGACGTGAATTTCTCGAAAAATTGTCCTGTTTTAGTTTCTTGTATTATCTAGAAATTCCAGAGTAATGCGCAAAACTTCGTTTGTGAACATATTTAGTTCATCTATCATTATTTCAATGTAACATACTTAAATAATAATGGAAGATAAATAAATCTCTAAGAATAATTGGATTTGAATGAATTATCGGAAAAGATACAAAAGAAATTAATCTGAAAGCCTATCTTTGAGAAAAGAGAAAAAAAATCTAAAGATAGCAAATAGGCCAAAAATTAGAAGCCCTAGATATCGCCGCTTGAGCGCTTATACATCAACTTCATGAAAGCATGTGTTTAGAAGATTCAAAGTACTCTATCGATGCCCCAGTATGCAACGTTCTTCATTCTTTGTTAAGCAAGATTACCGGATGCTTCAAAATTTGAGTCGCCCTTTTGGGTTTTCAACTCAAAACCCTTTTGGTCACAAGGCGCCCTTTGCGGGTTTTTACCTTGGCCTCTCCATTTTTCTCTTTTTCCTCTTCCTTTTTTTTTTTGAAACTCCAAAGCGCCCTTTGCAGGCTTTCACCTTGGATTCTCTTCTCCTTTAGACAAAGTATTTGTTAACTGAGTCTGAGTTCACTGGGTTGGGTAAACTTTTCCCATCCATTTCTGTTAAGATCAATGCACCGCCAGAGAAAGCTTTCTTTACGACGTACGGCCCCTCCCAATTCGGCATCCATTTCCCCCTAAAGTCTTTTTGAATAGGAAGGAATACAAGGTCTCCCTCGTGGAATTCTCTTGGTCGAACTTTCTTATCATAAGCTTACATCATTCGCTTCTGATACATCTGACCATGTCGAATGGCTCTTAGCCTCATTTCCTCAATCAAGTTCAACTGGTCATATCGGGATTGAACCCATTCAGCTTCATCTAACCTTATCTCCGTCAAAATTCGAAGAGAAGGTATTTCTACTTCAATAGGTAACACTACTTCCATCCTATAAACTAACGAGAATGGGGTTGCCCCAGTAGAGGTTCTGAAAGATGTTCGATAGGCTAGGAGTGCAAACGGTAACTTCTCATGCCAATCTCTATAAGTCTCAGTCATCTTCCCCACTATTTTCTTAATGTTCTTGTTGGGCCTCCACTGCCCCATTCATTTTTGGACATAGGAAGAAGAATTGTGATGCTTGATCTTGAACTGGTCACAAACCTCTGCTATCATTTTGTTGTTCAAGTTCAATGCATTGTCGGATATGATCTTCTCAGGCATTCCATACCGACAAATGATCTCCTTCTTCAAGAATCGACTCACAGTTAACTTAGTAACATTCGCATAAGAAGCGGCCTCTACCATTTTGTAAAGTAGTCAATTACCACGAAGATAAACCGATGTTCATTCGAAGCTTTCGGTGATATTGGTCCAATAACATCCATGCCCCACATGGAGAAAGGACATGGAGAAGTCATAACATGCAAAGGAGAAGGTGGTATATGAATTTTGTCTCCATAGATCTGACACTTATGGCATTTCTTGGTATAGTTGATACAGTCCCCTTCCATAGTGGCCCAATAATAGCCAAACCTCATGATTTGCCTTGCCATCGTGAACCCATTTGCATGTGTCCCACATACCCCTTCATGAACTTCTTCTAAAATTAGCTTAGCTTCCACAGCATCGACGCATCTCAAAAGTACTTGGTCTTTCCTTCTCTTGTACAGGATATCCCCGTCCAAGACATAGTCACAAGCTAACCTTCTCAAAGTTCATTTTTCATTTTCATTAGCCTGTTTAGGGTATTTACGATCTCTCACATATCGTAATATATCCTGATACCAATGGTTATCATCCTTTTCTTCCTTCTCAATGTTACAACAATGACCTAGAGCCTCGTAGACACTCATTTGAATTGGTCTTATCTCTTCTTTTTTATTCGCTTTAATCATTGAGGCCAAGGTTGCTAAAGCATCTTCCATCTGATTTTCGTCTCGTGGGAGATAATTGAAGGTGATGTCATCAAACTTCTTAAGTAACCCCAAAACTATCTTTCGATAATTGATCAATTTAGGGTCCCTTATCTCCCATTCACCTCTAAGCTGATAAATTACCAACGCAGAATCTCCATATACTTCTAGGGTTCTTATACCTCGCTCTATAGCTGCTTGAAGCCCCATGATGCACGCTTCATACTCAGCCATATTATTCGTGCAATCAAAGTACAACTTGCACGTGAATGGGTAATGATCGCCATTCGGGGATACCAAGACTACCCCAATTCCATTTCCGACTGCATTAGAAGCCCTATCAAAATTTAGCTTCCAAGGAGAATCTTCAGTCGTTGCTACACACATTAACTTTTCATTTGGAAAATCAAAGTTCAATGGCTCATAATCCTCTAGAGCCCCACTGGCCAAAAAGTCTGCTACCGCACTTCCTTTTATAGCTTTCTGACTTATGTAGACTATATCAAACTCTGAAAGCAAAATTTGCCATCTCGCCATTCTCCCATTTAGAGCCGTTGACTCCATCATGTATTTCAATGGATCAACCTTTGAGATGAGCCAAGTGGTATGGTATAGCATGTACTGTCTTAATCTCTGAGTTGTCCAAATCAACGCACAGCACAACTTTTCAATTGGTGAATATCTCATTTCACAGTCAGTGAATTTCTTACTGAGATAATAAATTGCCTTCTCTTTTTTCCCTGACTCGTCATGCTGACCAAGCACACATCCTATAGAATTACTGAATACTGACAAGTACAGTATTAACGGTTTATCTAGGCTAGGTGAAGATAATACCGGAGCATTCAACAAATACTGCTTGACTTTTTCAAAAGCATTCTAGCACTCCTCATCCCAAGTATCTTGATTGTACTTTCTGAGGAGGCGAAAGATAGGATTGCATTTCTCGGTCAGTTGTGAAATGAATCGAGCGATGTAATTCAACTTTCCTAGGAATCCTCGAACTTCTTTTTGAGTACGTGGTGGAGGCAAATCTCTTATTGCCCTAACTTTGTCTGAATCAACTTCTATTCCCTTTTCACTGACTACAAAACCCAATAGCTTTCCTGATCTAGCCCCAAAGGTACACTTCACTGGATTGAGCTTTAACTGAAATTTTCTTAATCTCAAGAACAATCATCTCAAGACCTCAATGTGCTCTCTTTCTGTACGTGACTTGGCAATCATATCGTCAACATACACCTCAATATCCTTATGCATCATGTCGTGGAATAAGTTTACCATGACCCGTTGGTATGTTGCCCTTGTATCCGAAAGGCATTACCTTGTAACAAAAGGTACCCCACAAAATTATGAAGGTGGTTTTATCCATGTCTTCTGGATGCATCTTTATCTGATTGTATCCTGAGAAACCATCCATGAAGGAGAACAACGAATATCCTGCTGTGTTGTCTACCAAAGTCGATGAGAGGCAAAGAAAAGTTGTCTTTTGAGCTAGCTTTATTCAAATCTCTATAATCAACACACATTCGTACCCTCCCATCTTTCTTAGGCACTGGTACAATGTTAGCTACCCATTCGGAGTACTTCACTTCTTGCAAGAATCCTGCATCGAACTGCTTCTTGACTTCATCCTTTATTTTCAAAACAATATCTGGCCTCATTCTTCGCAACTTCTGTTGGACTGGCTTAAAATCTTGTTTTATTGGGAGACGATGCACCATAATATTAGTATTTAGACCTGGCATATCTTGATAGGACCATGCGAAGATGTCCTTGAACTCATGAAGCAAATCAATCAGTCTTTGCCTTGTGTCTTCGTCAATAATCGTGCCAATTTTCACCTTTTTTCCTTCCTCTATGGCTATATTCTCTAGTGCCACTTTTTCATGCGGCATAATTCATTTTTCCTCCTATTTTACCATTCTTAACAGATCAAGAGACATATCACAATCTTGAACATCTTCAAAATCTTGAGATTCCTCTAAACACATGTTTTGCTCGCAAGAGAAATCAGGAGCTGCAGTATCAGTGCTCATATCATTGATATCTAGAGACCTGTGGGGGTATGAAAGAATATACAAAGAATGAATGAATCTAAGAATGATTGTTTATGTGCTATGAATAAAAGAATAAGAATTGCCAAAATTTAAGGAATATTGGTTGATAAAAATGAAACCATATTCGTCCAAATTGATAACATAGTTATGTTTTATTTAAATAATAATATATTAACATAAGCCTATTTTCACAAATGTAATCTTACTACTCCTAGGCCTTAGAATAATAGACATGTTTCGAGAATTACTCTAAAAAATTCCTAAATACTACAGGAAGGTCCTCCGTAGTCCAATTGTTCAGAGAGCTCCCCGGTTCGTAAGGGCGAATGCCCTCGAGGCTTCCTTGCTTCAATCCCTCATTGTGTACAGCATTAATTTGATGACTTTCTTCTACCAGTAACCCTCCTGACCTAAAAGATTTGGATATAGGTGGGAATGTCATCGGTTCCCACTCCGCTTTTCCTCCGTTCAAACGCGCCTTCCTTCTCGCTTGGCGCTTCTCAATCTCTTACCTCTTGTGCTTATGGTCTGGCTTGAAGCCCAAACTAAAGCGACCTTTCTTCTCAATCAGTTTTGGGATTTGAACCCCTCCTTGCAACTGTCTTCCTAGTCCTTTTCCTGACAATGCTCCCTTCCCCATCATCATTTGCAGGGCCATCCTTGTGGCTCTAGACATTTTGGGTACCATCACCTTTCTTCTTTCCAGAATGAAGGTTGCATTGATGATTTCTAAAGAGCAGAAAGAACACTCAATAGCCTCTTCATTCGCATCGATATAAGGGGCCTTGCTAGTGACTACTGCTATAATGTCTTCCTCCGCATTGATGGTTATTAACCGTCCATCTGTCACTAACTTTAATTTTTTGTGCAATGAGGAGGGCACCGTTCCTGCCAAGTGTATCCATGGTCTCCCCAATAAACAATTATAGGAGGGCTTGATATCTATTACCAAGAAATCAACTTCATATGTATTTGGCCCAATTTCCAAAGGGATGTCAATTCGTCCCATCACTTTCCTTTCGGTTCCATCGAAGGCTCTTACCACATTGTGACACGTTTTCATATGTGAACTGTCAATGGGTAATCTGTTTAATGTGGATAATGGAAGGACGTTCAAAGCAGACCCGTTATCAATGAGTTCACTTGAAAGCGTGTATCCCTTACACCGAGTAGTGATGTGCAAGGCCTTGGTTGACCCTATGCCCCCAGGTGGAATTTCATCATCATTGAAGTAGATGAAATTGTAGGCATTGATGTTATTTACCAACCGGTCTAACTTGTTAACGGATATGTCATGGGTGACATATGTTTCTTTAAGTACCTTCAACAATGCATCCCGATGTACCTTAAAACTTAGAAGTAGGGCTAATACTGATATACGTGCTGGCTGCTTACGTAACTGCTCGACCACACTATACTCGCTATGCTTAAGGTACTTTAAGAACTCCTTAGCCTCCTCCTCCTTTACTGACTCATTGATGGGTACTTCGGTCTCTTTCTCCTTCTCAACCTTGACACCTTTTGTCTTTGTAGGCTCCACTCTGACGCCCCCTGTATCATAACGTTTCCCACTCCGCGTATGGGAACCTTCATTTTGCACGCCCCTAGATGCACTGGCTATGCTCTCCCCCTCAGGTACCGTTACACTGCAATCATAGCTCTATGGCACCCTCTTGTCATCCTTGTAAGAGAAAGGAGTGGGTTTATGAATGACGACCTTGGGCCTGGTTTGCGCCCCAACTTCATTATTCCCCAGCAAGGAAATAATAATTATTGGTCGGCTGGTTCCTTGTCGTTCATTTTTCAACACACATATATGTCTTTTGCAAGAACTACCCTCAAAAATCTGTAGCTCTTTGTTAACCATAAGGCCTTGCGCCATGGCCTTGACCTCCTCACAATTTTGGATCATATGACTCATCTCTCCATGGAATTCACAATAGTTCCCCATTCTTTCTCTACCTTTTCTAGAGGTCAACATACCTCTCTTTACCATCTCCTCCTATATTACTTTCATGGGTGTCTTCACCTTAGCAACATCTTCCTTGATTCTTCCTTCCCTGGTTTCATCAATGGCTTTCGCTCCTTGATTGCCATGATCTGGTAATGGATTTTCAGCATTAAGGGTACTGTCGAACTTCACAACCCCCATCTTGATAAGCCTCTCCATGGCCTTCTTGAATCTGGTGCAGTTTTCAATCGAATGCCCTGGTATTCCCGCATAATATTCGCATTTAGAATTTGCATCATACCATTTGGGGTATGGTGGCTTTAGTGGTTTCAAGTAAAATGGAGCAATAGCGTGTGCATCATACAAGCTTTGATAAAGCTCACGATACGTCACAGGGATAGGCGTGAATTGTATCCTTTCCGAATTCTGTCTTGTGCCCGATTCCTGTCTTTGAGTACTTTGTTGCTCGACTACAGCTGCTTTGAGTTGAGCAACTATGATTGCTCTCTAGTTGAAACTATTCATGTTATTCACCTCGTTGTCCTTTCTCCTTGGGGCCGATCTTTTAGCCGTTTCCCCCTCAATTTTACAGCCCCTTATAGCGTTCTCAATCATCTCTCCTGCCATAACTATATTCGCGAAACTTTTCGTGGTGCTTCCAATCATGTGAGTGATGAACGGCGCTTTCAAAGTGTTGATAAACAACATGGTAGTCTCATTTTCTAACAGCGGTAGTTGTACTTGCATTGCCACTTCCCTCCATCGTTGTGCGTATTGCCTAAAACTTTCATTAGGCTTTTTCTCCATGTTTTGAAGCGTGATCCTGTCTGGCGTCATGTCAGTCACATGGTTGTACTGTTGCAAAAAGGCTTGTGCAAGATCTCTCCATGAACCGATTCTTGCACGGCTCAACTGGTTGTACCACCTAGCCGCTACTCCTATTAAGCTGTCTTGAAAACAATGGATCAATAGTTGATCATTGTTCACATACCCAGTCATTCTCCTACAAAACATTGTTATGTGTGCCTCTGGGCAAGTAGTTCTGTTGTACTTTTTAAACTCCGGCATCTTGAATTTGTGAGGAAGTACCAAGTCTGGAACCAAACTTAAGTCTTTGGCATCAATCCCATGATGATTGCCAGTGCCTTCTAAAACCCTAAACTTCTCCTCCAACTACTTGCAACGATCCTCCAACTGTTTTGAGGATTCGATTGCCATTCTTTCCTTCTCCATCAGATTCAGATCAGGAGTGATAGGGTTGATCGGGCTATCGCCTAAATTATTTCCCGACCCAGATGGGAAATTCACGGGGATTCCAACATCAACCGGCCCATGTTGAGGTCTCACAGTGACAGATGCCCTTCTAGGAGGTGCTTCAGTTTGCAGTGGCACATGAGGCGGAGTAAAACCTGGAGGAGGACCCTCATTCTCCTCTTCAGTGATTGCCATAGGAACTTTTCCTTTATCAGTGGCCCTTAACAGCTGAGCCATTTCAGCCATCATATTCCTCTGAGCCTCTAGCATTTGCTCTCTCATGTCATTCTGTATTTTGGCCAACTGTTCTTGCAATTGGTCTTGCATATCCTTTTGCAATTGTTCGAACCTTTGATCCATACTCTTAGTTTTAGTGCGAGTGCCGTAAGGATGTGTGATTTCCAGATTTTCTTTTCTACCTCTCTGGAAGTAAACTTTAACTAATTAGGGTCTTTCTATAACTTTGAATGCATATGATGTGGTGTAATGCAAATACATGAATGCAAAAAGGCATCGATTCTGATTCAATTTCATTTAGAAAACTTTATTTAGAAAAAGAATATCTTTACATATAAGAGGATTACAAATACGCTTTCGCCTTAGTGCCCAAAGTTTTAACTCTATCTAATAAAAGGGCTAACTCTCGTCCTATATCCGACGATGATCCATACATCAGACTTAATACATCAGCTCGTATTGCTAAGTCTTGTACATATTCAACAACCTCTCGAATCTGGACCAATGACGTGATCCCTTTCTCTGACCTGCCTTCTAGACTGATGAAGCTCTCCCTTTAGATAATCTTCTCGAGCCTCGAGCTGCTCAATCCGAAGTTCACCATCATGCAATGCCACATCCAAATCTTCAACCTTACTTTTTAGCTCTTTTAACTCAACCGTAGGATCATGGTTTCGATACCAACAAAAGGATCTTCCAAGCTCAGTTACCTTGGTCTTCAACCCTTTATTCTTTTCCTCTAATGCCAAATTCTGTGACTGCATCTCTTGGAACTTCCTCTCCCAATACTCGGCTCTAGCTTTTTCCTTTTGGATCTCTTTCTGCAACTGATCTGAAGACCCTTCTACTCTCACTCTCCTCAAGGATACTTGTGCCTTTTTGTAATGCTCCTTTAGATCATCTCGATCTTCCTCTTTTCTTTTCTCTCTTTCTAGACCTCCATCCTTTGAACATCGACGTCTAAGCTCAAGTACATCTTTTCTTCTTCAAGCTTTGCTATCCTCTTTTCGAGCTCCAAGTTCTTTCTCTCGAACTCTTGCTTCATAATTTCTAACTCCGATGGTATCACTTGCAAATATTCCTCTATCGGTCGAGCTCCTTCCACACTTGGTTAGGCATGTTATCATTAATTCTTCTGCCTCTCCATTCAACATACTCCGGAGTCATAGCAGGGCTAATAGCTACTCCTTTTAATCGACAAGTCTTATTCCAAGCACTAGAGATCTCACTGACTTTCCTCTTGTAGTCAGCTTCTCTATACACGAACTCACTTTGAGCCAGCCCATGAGTTGCTGGTATGAAATGCCTCAATCCAATCTACCTCAACACAAGCAAAGGAGCATAGCCAATGGCACCCCAAATTCCCAACAGAGGAACCCAATCAAAACTGCCGCATCGGTAAAGAATATCACCAGAAATCATCCACGGAGCCCTCCACTCAACATCTTTTGACTGAAGGTTCTGAAGTAGCGTTATCCAATTCTCTTCTGGCACATCCACTTTCCTAGATGAGGCTACTATATCTTTCAATGGTGAGTAATCCTCGAAGAAGACCCGACAAACCACTTTGTCTATCAATCAAAAGTGACTATAGAACCAAGCTAAAAGTAACAGAGCACAACCAACAAACCTGCCTGCACTGGCCCTCCTACATGCATTCAAGGACCTGAATATCTCTGCCAAGATTACAGGAACAGAAATGACCTATTTGCTAAATCGATGATAGAGATCCGTGGTCGCCTCGTCTACATATCCCAAGGCCCAGGGGAAAACCATCAATCCATATAAGCTTAAGGCAAAAATGTCTACCCTCTTCGCCTCGTCTGGATGAGTCTGGATCAGTTCTTTCAGAGCCCCCTACGGAATGCATTTACTCTCGCCCTTTTCCTTGATTCTAGCCATGATCCACTGCTTACTTATCCCCGTAATGGTCATCAGCTTCTTACCAAAGGCTGAGACACAAACAGCTCGAGAATAAATCCTATCAAACTGAAATCTAGGACACCGAAGTAAGGCGGTGTACTCCTCCACAATAGGCACTAAATCCACCTCTCGAAAGGCAAAACAACTGTATGGAGGGTTCCAAAACTGAACGAGAGCTCGAAACAAGTGCTCATCAATTTGAATATCAAGTAAGTGAGGTAAATCTCCGTAATTACCGTAGAATGACTGTTTAGTCTCATTGCCCCACTGATCCCAAATCTCCTTAAGCTCTTGCAGATTATTCTGTGTGACACTGATGCGAGTGTAGTCTGACAGCTCCGACATATACCCCACAGCTATACCATCCCCCTTTTCTAATTGAGTTTGCTCAGACCATCTATGGACGTTAGCGTTGCCCTCCACTCTATCAAGAAGTCCGTTCTCCATAATAAAACTTCCTAACTTAGAAACTGACCGTGAACTGATACCTTTGTAAATGCAAAATGACATGCAAACAAAAGAAAAGAAATAGTCAGTATCACATGATATCAATAAATCTCAACGATAGTTTATAAGGGTAATATCTAAAGTTTAACTCTAACTAAGTTGGGCTCTTACGATTTTTCTATATGAGGTTGTTTCTAAAGTTTGAGGTACCCAAACCAGCAGATTCCTCGATTCTCACCCATTATAGGCTCATTTGAATCGAGTTCAGTTCAGGGGAATACATTTCCCTATGGCTACACGGAGATGAAAATCTCACGAAACCACAGGTACGGATGTATCCCGAAAGTGATCCACTATCCTGCACGGAGGCGAAAACCTCACGAAGGCGTAGTTTCTTACTCCCACTTAAGGGTGTGACCACAACGGTCATGCAAATGCAATGCGTATCAGGATATAGCAACACATGCAATAATATAAACACATGTAATGCAAAGAGGATTAAATTTTAAAATTTTAAATTTCTGACATTAAGACAAGAGATAATCAATTACATGGCTTGAGTCTCTTATTCATCCCCGCGGAGTCGCCAAGCTGTCGAAACCATTTTTAAAACTGAGTTTTAAGAAAATGGGAATCGACTTTAAAAAACGAAAACGAGAGTCGCCACCAATCTTTTTAGGTGTTATTGGATCACCTTTAAAATATTTTGTTTTAAAATCATTAGTTTTGGTCTACGAAATAAAAGAACGGGGTCCGGGAGTCGGTTACGTACGAGGAAGGATTAGCACCCTCGTAACGCCCAAAAATTGGTACCTAATTAATTATCAAATGTCTCTAATGTCAGAAATTTAGAAATTTTAAAATGCAATCCTCTTTAAAATATTTTGATTTTGAAAATTGGGGTTCACTTGTATCAAAATATTGATACCAAGCTAGCCTTTTTGGAAATCCTTATCTTGAAACAACAAAGCGCCATATCCAGTAAGTTAGGACACATCACCTTGAAATTCCAAGACAATCGCTTGCACTTTGAAAACTTTTAAAACTTAGAAGGGTGCTTAACTATTCGAACTCAATGAGAAAAGTTGCAACCCAATAAGTTAGGGCACTATTTTTTCTCGAAATTTCCAAACGCCAAGCATTGCCTTTATATTTTTCGAAAACTTGGAAAATTGATGCATGAGGAAACGTATTACATTATAAATCATGCATGATAACATATTATCGTAATAGGTAAATAAAACATGCATTTAAACAAAATGATAGCTATAATATAAAGATTATGCATTAGATGCATACGTATAAAAAATAATAAATATAGCAAATCTTAACAACATACGTACAAAGATATTCATAGCATATATTGAAGATGAATAAGCAAAACATACAAAGTAATAATTAAAAAATGCATGATATACAATTTAATATATATATAAAAAAAGGGGGTAATATAGTATCAATATACACATTCATATATCATCAAATTATAAAATAACATTTAATACCTAAATGATATATACAATATAAAAATATAAAAGAGTTAGTATATATAAAAATATAAAATAAAGTGAATAATTGTTAACAAGATATACATATAATACAAATAACACATGATATTTAATAATAATTTTAAAGTAGTATTTAATATACAATATATAATATATAATAACAAAAATTTATAAAAGAATAATAATTATTTATAAAATAAAAAAAATATATTGGTTTAGAAAAATAATGTATAAAATACCAAATGTGTAAAAGAATTTATATTTATAATAAAATAATTATATAATATATATAAAATATAAGTTTAGAATAATATAAAATAAGTAATTAATGATGAAATATACGTATTATACAAATTATAATATTATAATATCTTCAAAAATGTATAATAATAGAATATAAGTAAAGTAATTATTAACATATAAATAAAAATAAGTATATAATACAAGTTAAAACCTTTAATGATAATAATATATAGATAAAAATATATATAATAGTATAAAAATAACATAATATAAAATAATTATAATATATAATATGAAAGTATATATGTAAAAATAATATATAATATATATAAATAATTAATAAATATATAATACAAGTAAAAAATATAACGTAAAATAATAATATTTTGTGAAAAGTAATATATAATGAATAATAATAATATAAATAATATATAATAAAATAATTATATAATATATAATATAAAAATAAGGTTAAAAATAAAACAAATAATAATAAAAAATTATATATATATAATAATAGGGTTAGATTTGAAATTCAATTAAATTACAGGGGCGAATTTTTTTAAAAAAATAAAGCTTAATTAAGGTCCTAATTAAAACACACGTAAAACGAAAAGGACTCATTGGGCAAAATGCCTTATTCCCAAAACGGCAGCATTTTAACTCTGGACTTAAAATAGCTATGGCAGGGACTAAATAAAAACTGAAATAAAATATTAGGGCTAGATCATAAATAAAATAAAACATAATTATAAACACAAAAAGGTGGAAGGACCGATTGAATAATTAACCCAATCCTTAAAAACACGCGGATCCTTCCCGGGTAATCGGGTCAACGCGCGGATCCTTAGTCTTAATACGACGTCGTTTTAAGCTTCTTAGATTAAGCTAAAACGGCATCGTTCTGTTAAGGCTATATAAGCCAAAATTTTAGTTTTATATTCATTTGAAACCCGAGTTAAAAAAAACTTTAAAATTTCCTCTGAAAGAGGGGAGAGGAGAGGAGCTCCGGGTTTAGCCACCGTAGGCCACGCTCCGGTCATCGGTCCTACACGCGGCCCATGCGCCGTCGTACACGGTGGTCTGAGGGTCTAAAACCTTCGTCCTTCCACAGGTAACTCCCTTTTCTTTCGAACGTTACTTTTTTTAAAAAAAACGATTTATATGTTCGTAAAAGAGAAAAGAAAACAAGGTATGAAAAAAAAATAATCACCTTCTGAAATATTATTGCAAATGTTTGGTGTACATTGCTTTTGTGGTGTGTTTTTTCCTATCTCTCTCTGTATTAGCCTCTATCCCCCTTTTTTACAGATTTGAGAAAAGGCTTTATAGCCTTGATTTACTGCCTATTTTGGAAAGAAATCTGCTGGTGAGGATTCGTGGTGATGGTGAGGCGCTGATTACGGAGGTAGAGCCTTGAATGGTCGCCTCGATTCGAGAGCTGGACAGACGCTCCCTGAACCTTCTAGAATCAGTGGCGACTCGAGGAGAAGGAGAGCTAGGGTTTCTAACCCTATCTGAAAGTCATTTGGGCCCCTACTATTTGGGCCTTCGGGTTTGGGCCTACTGTAGGTTAAGTTTGGGTTTGTAAGTTATTTGGGTTAAGGTTGTAACTGGTATAGGGTAATGGGTCTAAGTTATTTGGGCTTAACGGGCCTTGGCTGTAAATGGACTGTGGACTGTTAAATAAACATTTATTTATTTATCTATTTTCTTTTGCCTTATTCAAGCCCGGTTAAGTTTGGGCTACTACAGTATATATATAAAGCCATGCGTATATACTATTAACATTTTTTTTAATTAAATGCCATATAGGATTAAAATAATAATAATCACATGACTTGCAAATACACAGGACTTTAAAAATCAAAACACAAATCATGAAGAAAAACAAAACCCATGATTGATATATATACATATATTCATATAACATAATATACATATAACAAAAGCACTGACTTGACCGTCATGCAATCACCAACTTGACCTTCATGCGATCTTTATTTATTTATTTATTATAAAGCTAAATGCAATATACGATTGTAAAAAAAATTGAATCGTAAGATTTGCAAATAAAGATTAAAATGCAGGTATCAAATAATATTACACAAGTATTCTAAACTCTATAATTGAATCCATCAATTCGAAAATCACTCAAATTAAAAAATTAAAAAAAAACCCTAAAATTTTAATATGAATTCAAGATAATCAAGATCTAAAAAATACTTTAATATAAACCTTCAAATATCAACATATGCATCTGAAATATAAAACCCATGAAATTTCATGAATAATCATTCAAAGAAAGAACATTTCTCAATGATTTGACATGATGAGGCTCTGATACCACTTGTTAGAATCATAAATCAAAATATGATATAAAACTTAATAAATCATAAATCATGATCTATCATGCTAAATCATTAAGAACAAAATGATAACAGAACTAGATGCGGAAGCGTACTTGAATCCATGGGTTCCTTGAATTTTTTTTAAATATTGGGGTTTTGATCTTCCAAATTAGTACACAAGTAATATAAAGGAAGTGACTCTCTCTTTTCTAAAGATGAGATATTAGAAAAGTTAGCTTGTTTGTAATTTGGGAACCATAACCCTAATATAATTATAACTTTGACACATTAGCCCTAATTTCTAATCAACCCATCATCAAGTAGAAATTAGTTACTAGTATCTACACATATTTGACCTATACTTTATTTAATAATTAAAGCCCAATAAACCTTAACTAAATTAGATCACTTCTAATTTGGGCTAACCTATCATGATAGTAAATAATAACATGTAATTACCCTTATTACATATGTGGTGTCTATATTTTCCAACACCTTAAAGTTATTCTACTTATGTCCTATTAATAGAACATCATAGTACCATTTGAATGAAGTATCACCTTTCATTATAGTTGCCTAGGATGTGAAATTTCTGACCTGTTTTTAATTTATACACAATTTAGCTTATAATTACTAAAAATAAAACGAAAAGTGTAATACTCTTACATATTTCATTACCTAAAAATACAAATATAACTAAAGTTTAGATGTGTATATTTTGTTGGCAAAGTAGGTTTCCGTAGGAGAAATTATATTCTTAGTGTGTGCCGTGAACTCCGCTATTGCGGTAGGAACAATGGGGATGAAATAAAATTAGTGTATTTTCAAGTTTGTTAGTAGACATTTATAAATAAACCATTGAAAGGGATTTTAAGGAATGAATAAAGATAAAATAGTTTTGTAAGATCGTAGATGTTTATGAATTCTTTTAAATTTTCGCTACTAATGTAGAGGATAACTTGTGCTTATCTCTATAAAGGTAGTAGGAAACTACATTAATTTCTGATTGCATAGAAATTAGATTAAATATGAAATTTAAATTTCATATGAATGTAATTTAACAATAAATTTTCTAACATTTGTGGAAGTCACAACTCACCATAACAATTTCATTATGCTTCTCCAAGAGTGTATCCTCAATTTGATAAATAGATGGTTCTCGAAATGTGATATCGATAAGATTATCACTTATTGAGTCTTTAGTTTTTCAAACCTTTGAAGTTATATTTGTTATTCGAAAGCTTTTTTGAACTGTTTGTTGGAACACTTTGGTTCATGTCTTGTTCGGACATCTGTTTGGATAGACTTTTGGGATAGTCTTAGTGCGGTACAAGGTTAAAATTTTTTACTTTGATTTTCATCGTGTGTTATTCAATCAGCAAATTACCCTCAAAACATGTTGTACCGCCCAAAATGTTGTTTTCAGATTTGTGCCAAATCTATACAAGTTCGATAAAAAAGTAAATTAAATTATTTTGATGATTTAGGATTAAATGATAAAATTTAGATTTTCAGTATTCTCAGGATTACAAAATTATTTGAATTTCTAACTTGATTTCGTAATTAAATCGTAATTTAATTTTGTTTTAAAGATTAAATTGAGTTTTCAAAAATTTATAGGAGATTAAACTTGTAATTAACCTTTTATTTTTTTAATTGGGCAAGTAAGGTGGCGTGTGTTGCATTATTATTATTTAATTTTATTAGATTAGTATTTTTTTTAGACTATGATTTTTATTCTATTTTAAGACTTTGAGTTTTAATGGGATTAGGGTTTAGGTAAAATAATTTTATAATAAGTGGAAGTTTTAAAAGTTTAGGGACTAATCTGAATAAAGGTAAAATTGTGGAGGCTTTACGTTGTCAAATGCCCAAAGGCCTAAATGCCAACTGCCCTCGGCACTTAACCCACAAAATTTTCCTTTGTTTTTTCTCGTTTCCTTTGCCGCCAGCACTAATTTCTATTTGATATACAGAAGTATGTTTTTGCTATAAAAATGGGGTTTCTTTAATTTGACGTCCATCTTTAATGCAAATTCTTTTCCCCAAAGTTTTTGGGCCCTAGGGAACGGTTTTGCATTTTCAATGAATGAATTATATTTCTTCTTCATCATTTCTCTTCTTTTTCGATTTCTTCTTCTTTTTCTAAATTTACTCTATCAAAAATATCAAAGCTTACCGATCCTCCATGACCGATGATACAGCAAGAACTCGACTTCAAAAAGAGATGGGTCATCTTCAATAGAAAAGTTACTCAACTCCAAATTGAGTTATCTCAATGGGACACTAAGCTTGCAACCTTTTGAAGGAACTCAGAGATGATTTTCTTGGTGAGATCAAATATGAGTTACAAAACTTGTTTGAATAATACATGGTTCATCCATGTAACGACCTGAAAGTTAGTAGTGTCGAAAAATATGGTTTCTGGACTCTATTAACGTAAATCGAACCCGTAAATATTTTTATTAACTATTTACGAAGTTATATTAGAGGTGAATTAAATTTTGGATAAGTAATTTTCATAAGTTAGGAGTTATTAAGATATATAGACTAATCACGTCAAAGTTAAAAGGTTGAATTATAATTAAATCATAAAGTAAAATAGAAATAAAGGACTTAAAAAGCAATTATACCTTTGCTTAATTGTAGTGGACGGTCATTAATAATATGATTTATATTTTATATATATAAAAGTTGTATGCATTATGTCAACCTTAATAAATATTATATCAAATTATATGAAATATAATATAATAAAAAAATGAAAAACAAATAAAGACAATTGGAAGATAATGGAATGAAAGAGAATTCTTTCATGCAACCATTTTGTTAGAAGCTAAGAAGAAGAAGAGAAAGAAACGCACGGCTTAAGGCCGTTAGGTTCTAGCTTAAAATTGGTTAGTGCAATTTAGTCCTTTTCTTTTTCTTGTAATTTTTACGTTTTTAGAATCTCGATACTTAGAGCTAGCCGACTCAAGCTATAATTTTTAGTATTATTTAAAATTGAAGATGTTATACCATTGTTGAATTGTTAGAGTTTTAGAGATTAAATTGATAGATTTTTATAAGTGGAAAAGGACTAAATTGTGGAGTCAATTATTGATTTTGAGCAATAGAGACCAAATTGTGAAAAATTCAAAATTAAGGGGTAGAAAGGCTTAGAGTGAAATTAGTATAAAAATCTGAGGTTAAATGTGGGGGTTAAATTAGTCTCGGTTTAGGGACTAAACTGAAGTTTAAGCAAATGTAGTATAAATTTTGAAATTTAATGAGAATTGAATTGTGTATTATTAATTTATTCTAATTGTTTTGTTCCGTAGCTAACGTCATCCCGGAATCATTGAGTAAGAAGGGGAAAGACTAGGTCGACGTCGAGTAGCTTGGAATATAAGGTTTATGTTTCTATAATCCGAACAAAATTATAAATTGCTACATAATGATTTAATTGTCATGGTAAGTATTTAAGGTGAGAATTTTATTCAACTGGACTTACGTGAATCGATGATTGATTATGAAGACTCAATTGTGCATATTTGAGATATATATATAATCGTATAAATGTATGAGTTGAGTATAAATGTTGGAATAAATAAGGTTGTTACTAAGTTGAGTAACGTATATATACATATAAATATTGAAAATAGATGTAAATTTGATATGTTGGTTGGTATTGAGAATACAAAATAAGAACCGTATTAACTATTTCGGGCTAAGTAGGATATAGATGGCATGCCATAGGATAGGATGAGTTCAAGGATTACTTCGACTTCAAGTCGATGAGACACTGGGTGCCAATTTGCTTCGGTTAACTTATGAGACACTAGGTGTCAACTTATTACAGCGTTGGGCGCAGTCGTGACTTCAGATTTATCTGATAAGGCACTGGGTGCCAACTGGTGTGTTGGTTGAATCCACGTATCCGTCCGAGTCCAAATTGTGTTAATTGGGAAATAATTGTGAATGGCGAAATTTAAATATGTGAAATGGAAACATAATATACTGAATGAAATGAAATGGAATCTTTGATTGAGATATGAACATAGATTAATTATGTTCAATTGGAATATGATCTATAATGTGAATTGGATTGTGTCATTGCATGATTAAATTATCAAATGATTTTTGAAAGGCTATTGACATAGCAAGGGTTGTGATTTGATATGTATGTTAAAACCAAATTGGAAATGAATATCTAAATAAAGAAAAATAGGGTTACCATGAAATTGCACATTTAAATTGATAGAAAAATTTAATTTGAGCATTTACATGTATATATATATTGTTTTTAAATGTTCCGATTATTGAATTACCACTGTGTTTTATAAAAATGATTGAAAGCAAAATCTTAAAAACAATTTCATAAAAATTATAAAATTAAAAAAAAAAATTTCTTAAGAATTTGAGAGGATTATAGATGATATAAAATTGGGTAGAGTATTTATAGAACTTCCACTCAATAAAGAGGTTGGTTCAGACAACAAAAAAATAAATTCTCTAGTAAAAATTCAAAATCTTGAACTCGATAACCACAAGTGTCGAGGTAGTGTTGACTACACTTCCTCGATCTTTCGTCATGGCATGCATGGCATGGACTTTTTAGATGATTTGACATAACCTTGAACTGTACAACCTCATGCATCAAGTATTCTCCAAAAAAATATATTTTTCGAGAAATAAATTTTGGAAACACTTAATTAATTAAATAATATTAAAATAGGTTATATTTAAGTCAAAATATGATCTCCCATGAATAATTATTAAAAAAGGTTAAATTCTTGTACTAATCCATATACTTTATAAAAGTTGTGAATTTAGTCTCTGTACTTAAATTTAATCATTTTTAATCCATGTACTTTTCAAATTTTAAAATTTCAATCCTCAGCAAACGATTAAATTCATTAAGTTCTGCCATTTCCAAAATTTGATAATATGTGTAATGCTATGTCAGCTTGTTATTTCTACGCATTAATCACTAAAAATCCAGTTAATGGAGGAATGACTGTCATTTGCGTCAAGACTGAAAGTTCAAAAATTCTAGAAGTATAGAGACTTAAACTAATTCAATTGGAGAATATTGACTAAATAAAAATTGTATGTGTAGTACAGGACTAGTAATTGAATTTAACCAAATGAGTTTAACTGCTATTGTTTGGGTCAGGACTAAAATTTCAAAATTTTAAAAAGTATTGGTACTAAAATTGACCAATTCGAAAAGTACAATGACTAAAATTAATCAAATAATAATCCCCATTCCAACACCTATAATCCAGGGTGGAAGCAACATCCAAACTTTGGTTGGAAGAATCACGGTACAGAGAATTTTAAAATTGATGCAAGACAAAATGCCATCAGTGCAGCACCTGTTTATAATCAACCTATGCCAAGGCAAAATGTCCAACAAGGTCAGTCATCATCATCACCATTTATTGAAGACTTGTTGAAAGAACTTATGGCCAGAAATGATGCCATAATTGAGAGTTAAGCTGCATCCCTACAAGCTTTTGAGAATCAAGTGGGGTAGATAGCAAAAGCTTTAAATTCGAGGCAACAAGGAGCATTCCCTAGCGATATCGAGAATTCGAGAACACAAGGGAAAGAGTAGTGCAAAGATATCACTCTCAGAAATGGGACTTAGTTGGATGATATTGTTCAAGATACCACAGCAACGGAGGACGCGAGACTCAACCATATAAAGACCCTAAAGCCATCTGAAAAGCACACTGTACCTGAAAAGGGTAAACAACAAAATGTTGCAGCAAAATCAAATCGTGTTGTCAATAAGAATGCCACAGCAAAACAATACCAACAACCGGAAGGATGACCACCTTTACATTTTCCTCAGTGATTTCACAATTCCAAGTAGGATATTTAGTTTAAAAGTTTTTTGAAGGTTCTGAAGCAGCTCCATATCAATATACCGCTAGTGGAAGTTTTGGAGCAAATGTCCAACTACGTGAAATTTATGAAAGACATATTGTCAAAGAAGCACAAATTAGTAGAATTTGAGACTCTAATATGAGAATAAAGTAAATAAAGATTTCATGTCTGATTAATGTAAGTGGTGAAATGAGATGTACAGTTATGTAAAATGACCTTTAAGATGTGAGTTCACGCCAGTGGAGTAGTACACTCTGAAGCCATTATAGTCCTCAGGCAACTAAATTGTGAGGAAAGTTGTTTAGGAATTAACCAAATGTGAATTAGAAGGGTAAAGGCTAAAGGAGTAATCGAGTAAGTTCTTAGAGGTGACAGATGTTGATAAGGCTACAGTTTTGATGTGACGTTCACCAAGTTCCTATAGAGACTTGAGTTAAGTTAAAAAGGACACTCCAGTTGGGTTGAGAAAAAAGGTTATCTTATTTCCCTTTTTCCTTTGAAAAACAAAAAGGATTTAGGGCGAAAGAGAGATAGAAACATTACTCTGAGTTGAGTTCGAAATCCTGGATATTTTTAGTGATTTTCTTCACTACAAGGCAGAGGAGGTTGTAGCACCCTGCTAAATGATAGATTTGAAGGTTAAGCTTCCCTTTTGAGGTCATCAGATAAGTCCCTAAACTTACTTATGCATGCATCATATTCCTTATAGAAACTTCTATGCTAAGTAACTAAATCGTGAAATAAAAACTAGTAGAGTATGATGTGATGACTTTGATGAGTATTATAAGATTGATGAACTTGCATGTACGGATAACATGAAGTTCCATGGTCAAAGTATGAAACATGAATCTTGAGGTTAAATGATGCTTGTGTCTAGATAACAAAAATATGTTAATGTGTCTAAAAAGTTTGGATGTGTCTGTTACGAGTAAGTCAGGACATGATGAGTTCATGATAGATGGATCTAAGTATGAAAAGTCTGTGTCTATCTCTGGAGTCGTCAAAGCAGTCCGTCAGGACTAAAAACATGAATCTCTGAAAGGACAAGTCCATGGCCATAGCATTGAAAGAAGACACTATTGTATAAAATCGTAACTGAGCAAAGGCAAAAATCACGAATTAGCTCGATCGTATTTCTGCACTCTAGTTGTCAATGTAAGTTCATAGTATTTAAATGTGTAATTGGATTTCTACTTGTATTTTCATATTATAGTTATTTAACTAAATGCTTATAGTTAATTATTCCCTGAATTACACATACGTGCCCATGTTTATTATGAATAATGTCATGCAACTTAAACGTTTGAATTAGAAATATTAACCCATACCACGGTTCTTAATACAATAAGATGAAACCAACAACAACAATAATAATGGTACTAATAATATTTTGTTTTAATAATTAGTTTTATTATTTATTTATTTATTTATCATGTCAGGTATGAGGTGTTACACTTATTATCACATACTCTTAGGAAAACTTTGAACCAAAAGTTATCTCATCGGTTCTATGGATCTTATCCGATGGAGGCCAAAATTGGCAAGGCAGCTTATAGCCTGAAGTTGTCTGCTGGAGCACAAATTCACCACATGTTCCACGTCTCATTACGCAAGAAACATATAGGTAAGTCTTCTAGTCAACTAGACCTACCTCATATCGGACTTGATGGGGCTCTACCAAAGAAACTAGTTCATGTTTTGGACCGAAGGATGGTTAAGAAGGGCTCACAAGCTGTGACTCAGGTGTTAGTCCAATGTACAAATACATTTACTAAGGATCGACCAGATCTGGGACAGCGTGTTTCAACCTTCAATCCTTGAGGACAAGGATCTTATTTTGGGCAAGAGGTAGTTGATATGGAACGATTTATGAAACGACTATTTTGGGTTTTAAGTCCTATTATTTTTTTTATTTTATTTCTATTATTTATTTTTGTCTAAAGGATATGTTTCACCAAGTGTTATAATGAAACACTGCGTAGAGGAGCTGGCCTAACGATCCACTAAATACGGGTTGTACACCTGTTTTGGTTTTCTCTCCTTTCTTATATGCAGCATGCTTTAGATGCTACAATTATGAAATTACATATGAATTGATTTATCCCATCTCTCAATTCTTTCTATTCATTCTCTAATTTTCTTCTCCCTCTTCTATTTTCTTTTTTCGGAAAATCTACCACATCACACTTCCTCACTCCCTTTCTTAAGTCATATTCCATGAAAAGCTACTCAAAATCTTCAAATCTTGAAACCCATTTTCAAACCTTAATCCCTCTAATATATAAATCCAACTGTTGAATCTCTTTGGGTTCGAGGTAGGATATTTTCCGTGTCGGAATTCCTTTCTTCACCCTCGAGATTGTTCTAAAACATCTTGGAAACCACCAAATATGTAGCGGAGTGGTCTTCTTTTTTTTTCTTGGTTTTTTTTTGTTGTTGTTGCTTGATGATAAATGATTGTTGGTTTTAGGGGTTATGTGAATTTGAGAGATGGTGATGGGTGAAGCAATGGAGGGTAAGGGTGGATAGGTTGTGGGTAACGGTGAGGTCAAGAGTGGGTTGAGGGGAGAGCAACGATAACCATGGGTTGCTAGCGAGAATGTGAGTTTGAGAGTTGAAAGAGACAGTGGTCAAAGAACCGGTGTAGTTATGATTGTGGTGATAGTAGTGGTAAGGGTGAATGGAAAAAGATGGTGGTGCTACCAAGGGGCTTGGTAGGGGTGAGATTGTAAGTAATTATTGGCATTTGGATTATTTTTTAGTTTACCAAAAATAAAATAAAGTAAAAAAAGAAGAAAGGGTTATAATTTGTTTAAATTATATGGCGAAGAAATGGAAGCAACATCAGTATTTCACAACACAATTTGTGCCATGTCTAATTTCTATTACACCTTTAACGGTGGTTAATGGCACAATGATAAACTGTTATAAATTGACAAGTCCATGTCCATAGCGTTGAAAGAAGACACTATTGTATAAAATCGTAACCGAGCAAAGGCAAAAATCACGAATTAGCACGATCGTATTTCTGCACTCTAGTTGTCAATGTAAGTTCATAGTATTTAAATGTGTAATTGAATTTCTACTTGTATTTTCATATTATAGTTATTTAACTAAATGCTTATAGTTAATTATTCCCCGAATTACACATACGTGCCCATGTTCATTATGAATAATGTCATGCAACTTAAACGTTTGAATTAGAAATATTATCCCATACCACGGTTCTTAATAAAATAAAATGGAAACAACAACAACAACAATAATAATGGTATTAATAATATTTTGTTTTGATAATTATTTTTATTATTTATTTATTTAAGAGTTTAATTAGGATTAAATGTTTTATTAAATAAATATTTAAGATTTATATTTGAAGCGTTCAATTAAGAGTGAAACACTTTTTTGGCATATGACAATTAAGGGGATAGGGGATTTTTATTTTTTACATTTTCGTTGCGTAGGTTGGAAATTCTCTACCCTTGTTTTTTGTTTTTTAATTTTCAATAAAAGTTTTCTTTTCTTATTTTTATTGTTATTTTTTTATTATGCATAGCTAAATTTCAATTCTAATTTTAGGCCAAAAATTATTTCAGTGTTAGAACTATTAAATTTGAAACCATAATTATATTCTTTACTTTGGTTTTCATTAACTCTCTAGTTTATGAGGTAGATTCGATCATCTCATAATGTCATTTTAGGATCAAATCAAGAAGGGCGCCCTTTGATTCAATGTTGGACATCATACTGTCAGTGAATCAGTATGATCTATAATTTTCGTATTCATCTCACTAAATAAAAAATTGACATGACAAATTGAGAGAGTAGTTTGATCCGTCAAGGGAATTAATAATCAAGTTTAAACAATTAGAGCAGTTGAGGCCGTTGATTTGAGTCGAGTTCTTCTAACCCGTCAAATTGGCATGGCAAATTGAGTGAGTAGATGGGTCAAAATATGAAGAGTCTGTGTCTATCTTCGGAGTCGTCAAAGGGGTTTGTCGGACTAAAAACATGAAACTTTGAAAAGACAAATCAATGGCCATGGCGTTGAAAGAAGACCATATTGTATACCTCACATGTCAAGTATTCTCCAAAAATTTGTTTTTCAACAAATAAATTTTGGAAACACTTAATTAAGTAGATAATATTAAAATATGTTATATTTAAGTCAAAATATGATCTCCTATGAGTAATTATTAAAAAAGGATAAACTCTTGCACTAGTCCCTATACTTTGTTAAATATGGAAAAAATTAATTGAAGAAAAATATAGGGACTAAATCCACAAATTTTGTTAAATACAGGCACTAATAGCAAAATTTAACAAGAAAAACCCAGGTTGTTTTCTTCGAAACCTAAGATTGCGTGTGAAAGGCTTCTTTCTTTTCCTTCCTTAATTTCCATCATTATTTCCATCATGTTTCTTTGTAAAACTGCATTTTCCTTTCCCTGTTTACTCGTTTCAAGAATTTTATTATTTTATTTAATTCTTATAACATTCCCAGTCATTTCCTTGATTTTCCTTCCTTTATTATTATATTTAAATTTCAAAGTAAATCATGAAAATGTTCAATGGGTTTAGTAGGAAATCAAATCTGAAGGAAATATAATATACATTTAAGTTGCGAGTTAATTAATAGTTATCAAGAAGAAAGAAATTGCATAATAAAAAAAGAACAAAAAAGTTTGTAATTTCCTGTTATATTTCCTTCTTGAGAGAAAATTGCATGGATAATTCCGGTCAACTTTCCTTTCATTTGTGTAGAAATTGTGTTCTTCACTACGTTGGTCTATAAATACCACAAATCAGACATCTAACCCAAACTAACCACTTTGTTCTTGAATAGCAATAAGCTATAGATATAGCAGACAGAAGATGGAAGAAAAAGGCAAAGACAAGTTAAAGAAAAATTTCAAAGTTAGTCCCTTCCCTTCTTTAAGAACTTAGGCATAGCATATTACATTTTTCTTTAACTTGTCTTTGCCCTTTTTCTCTGCTATACTTCTTTAACTTATTTTCTCAACATCGTATGAATATACGTCGGAGGTTCAGTATTGGGAGAGAGAATGACTAAGGCAAGTTAAAGAAAAAAATTTATCAAATTACCCAAACAAATTCATTTAAAAAACAAATCTTTTTCTTTAACTTGCCTTTGTCATTCTCTCAATCTACTATTTCTTTCATAAAAAAGTGTTTAGGTTTAAATATTAATTCGCTTTTCTTGCAGGAAATGGTAAGCCACACACACATGTTAGCTCAAAATCAATCATTTTCAGACCTTATATTTATATCCCACTACTTAAATTAATTTGTTCAAATATACCTTTCTTTTATTTTGTTACATTGCAAGTAACAGTAACATATAAATGGAGGAGCTCTTATGTCAAAATTGTTTTATTATAAGGGCCATAACAAAATGTATCAATAGGTTCACCATATGCTGTTAAATACAGCAACCCGTTGATATAGATACACTTTAACTAACGAAATTTGACCACTAGTAAAAATAGACGTTGCTATATGACAAATTTTTTGTAGTGAGTGGGAAGAAAGTTGTTCTGTTTTTGTATCCAATAGTTGATCATGTGCTTAATTGACTTTTTTGTGATTAATTTTAATTAATTTTGAGGCATGTATACTATTAATTTTGATATTTTTTTCTATTTAAGTGCAACACATGTCCCTAATATTGGAATGCAAGTTGAAAGGTGAATTACTTGGACAATTTGACATGGAAGCAAAATTGGTGAAAGAGTTTCATAAAAAAAACGGCATACTAACTTATTAGCGGGGTTATTTCGTTTTAATAATTATTTTTTATTCGTATTTATTTGTAAAGATATTTATTTAAAAATTTAATTAGTATTACTTTTTTATTAGATAAATACTTATGATTTGTAACCTCCTTGACTCAGTCTAGACGTTAGACTCAATTCGAGAAGATCACATTAGTCATCGTGGTGGCTCAGTCTTTATAAAAAATAATTTTCGTTTTAAAACTTGTTTTATGCTAGTGAATATCTCTTTTTTTTTTCAATTTAATCTATCATCATTATAGCAGCGGAGTTTAAACAATCATTTGTAAATCTCTTTTTAAAAATAAAAAATAAAATCAACCTATTTTTATCACATAATAATAAGTACCTTCTTACATCCTTAATTGTATAGAATAAATATCTACTTAAAAACCCTTTTCATTATGAATAATATCATGCGACCTAAATGTTTGAATTTGAAATCTTATCACATACCACGGTTTTTAATAAAATAAAACAGAAACAACAACAACAACAACAACAACAACAACAACAATAATAATGGTACTAAAAATATTAAAGGTGAGAATAAGTTTGAGACCCTCTGCATGTCAAATCCAAACATTCAATTATGACCATCAAGAAAAACAATCAGTTCTGTAACACCCCTAACCCGTCTTCGTTGCTGGATTTGGGTTACAGAGCTTTACCGTGCAAATCAGAACAATTAACTTCAAAACAAATCAATAATGTCATTTAATATTAATTACCAAAAACTCATTACAAACCTAGCAGCATACACATTTGGGCCCTAAATTGAGCCTTCGAGGCCCTAAAAATAGTTCAAGAACAATTCGGGACTAATTTAAAATAAATCAAAAAAGAAAAAGTTGAAAATTTTGAAAATGGGGTCATACGGCCGTGTGGCATAGCCTAGGCCATGTGGACATTCAAAGTTAGGACACATGGTCGTGTCTCAGCCCGTGTGTCCACTCATGTGTATATTAAGTTAGGTTACATGGTCATGTCGCCAGGCCGTGTAACTCTCTAAGTCCGTGTGGTTCATCTTGCACCTAAAATTTCAATGTCACATAGTCGTGTGGGGTGACCGTGTGTGGCACACGGCCGTGTGACAGCCCGTGTCCTAGGCCATGTGCTCCGAATTTAACTTTTAAAACAAGTCATCTTAAATCCTATACTTGCACATCAAGACACACCCCCACACATTTTCACATGACTAAAACACACCCTAACACATTCAAAACATACCAATTCAAGCATCCTATATGTTTTAACCAATATGTCATTCAAAGGCACCAGATTTCATATTCAAAAGCTATTCGTAAATAAGATTACAATACCATAAGCCAACCATACAACATGGATACAAAAGATCACTTCTTTTCAATCTATACCATCACAATTTACCAATTTAGCTAGGCATAACCAACATGACCATATTCAAAAGTGTTTAGTCATATACAAACCAAAGACAAAAGGCATTATGCATATCAAGGTTTGGTACAACTCAAAAACATTACCATATTGCCAAATTAGCAACAATTCCTATACATGTCATAACACATATCACACACACACACACATTCCATTTAGTTACTACATTATCAAATTATACCACCTAGCCATACTTTTTCACAAAACACACATAAAAGTCCAAACAAACATATACCAACTAATTTCAAAACACATATATACGCAAGTAGGTTAAGTATTGGCTCGAAACATATCAAATTAACATACAACCCTATACATGCCATTTATAACCATGTCAATATATTTCATAGGTTACCAAAGTGGATCGATGGATAGTGTGATCATAACTCGAGGTTAATTCCAACTATTTGTGCTTCCTAATGAACTATAAAACAATTAAAACAACTATATAAGGTACTAATGCTTAGTAAGTTCGTATAAAGGAGACTCAAACTTACTGAATGCATTAAATTAAGAAATCAAGCATAATTTAGCTTAGTCATAGTCCAAATTTCCTTTCCTATAAACAACACCTCATATGGTTAGTTAATGAAGCAATACACATATAAATCCAACCAAGACATGATACAAAACATGTCAACATTTCCATTTCATATTTCATATTTCATCACTTATACATGTATAATAAACCATCATTTCCTTTTAATTACACATATCATTTTAATCCATTTCATTATCCAAAATCATGAATCATTTTATATATTCATATACCCATTTAAGTTTTGTTTACCCATTGAACCAAATAGAATAACATCGGATACCTGAGAAATGCTCACACATAGGTGCCTTTTCATGCAACTGTAACCATAACCTTTCCAATAGTGCTCACAAGCTGTGGGTCGGGGTGTTAGCTACACGATGTTGCCCACACAAGCTGTGGAGAATCTACAACAAATGCTGGACCTCACCCATTGGTAGGACATCCAGGACAAGCACTTGAAACCATATAATCCCTAATGACATGTCATTTGTATCCTAAGTATCCACAAGGTTCAAATGGGACTCTTTCCATATCATTATCCGTGACCTTCATTTTCATATTAGCATTTCAATATATTTCCATGAAGTTCACATTTCAATATATTTGATAAATACTTATGATTCGTAACCTCCTTGACTCAGCCTAGACGTTAGACCTGATTCGGGAAGATCACATTAGCCATCGAGGTGGCTCGGTCTTTAACAAAAATATTTTTTAAACCTATTTTATACAAGTGAACATCTCATTTTTTTTTCAATTTAATATATCATCATTATAATAGCGGTGTTTAAACAATAATTTGTAAATATCTTGTTTTAATAAAAAAAAATCAACCTATTTTTATCACATAATAATAAGTACCTTCTTACATCCTTAACTATATCGAATAAATATATACTTAATTCTCTTTTCTTACCTGAAATGGTAAGCCACACACATTCCACATGCATATGTTAGCTCAGCTCAATTATTTTCAGACCTTATAGTTTTATCCCATTACTTAAATTAATTTGTTCAAATATACCTTTCTTCTATTTTGTTACACTGTAGGTAACATTAACATATAAATGGACAAACTCTTCTGTCAAAATTATTTTATTATATAGGCGACAACAAAATGTATCAATATAGGTTCACCTTATGTTGTCAAATGTAGTAACCCATCAATATAGGTGCACTTAAATTAACAAAAGTTGAGGTCGTTGATTTGAGTCGAGTTCTTCTAACTCGTCAAGCTGTTGAGGAATTAAATTGTGGCTTAGTTCGGGAAGATCACATTAGCCATCGAGGTGGTTCGGCCTTTATCAAAAATAATTTTCATTTGAACACATGTTTTATGCAAGTGAATATCTCTTTTTTTTAATTTAATCTATCATCATTATAGCAGCGGAGTTTAAACAATAATTTGTAAATCTCTTTTTAAAAAAATTAAAATCAACCTATTTGTATCACATAATAATAAGTACTTTCTTACATCCTTAACTATAGCAAATAAATATATACCTAAATGCCCTTTTCATTATAAATAATGTCATGCATCCTAAATGTTTGAATTAGAAATCTTATCCCATACCACGGTTCTTAATAAAATAAAAAGGAAACAATAATAATAATAATAATAATAATGGTAATAATAATATTAAATGTAAGAATAAGCTGAGATCCTCTGCATGTCAAGTTCGTGTCCTAGTCTGTAGAGTTATCTGAAAAGATGAAAAATAAGAGAGAATAAATTATAAAAACTCAATGTGAGTCCCTTTACAATAAACCAATCCAAACATTCAATTATGACCATCAATAATAACAATCAATTCCACATAAATCAATTCAATATGGTAGTTTAGCTTTGCTACTTAGACAAGGAAGCATTAACATCAATAAGACGAATTCAATTATAGAATTAATATATTGTTCATAACAATTATATGCACATTAAATCGTTCAATCATTTCATCTAATGTTCAATCATTTCATCATGTACTTTTTATTAAGCATACATAATATACCTTGCAACATTCATTTTAATAATTCGTTTAACATTCGGTAATCCTATCCCACCGATACACTCTAGGATAGGGGTCCCTCAGAACTCCTTTCGACCATCACACCAATTTGTGGACTTAATACCACTTTCTGATTTGGGTAATTGCAGCTATAAGTTGTCGGTAACTGCGGAATCACTGTCATCTCGCAGATAAGAGCTATTAGAAAGACCATGAGAGCACAGTAAAATGGACACATTTGGAATTTGCTTTTGATGTGGATACACAACACACAATTAAATGCAGTTATACTATCATATACTCCCTTCAATCATAATCGCCCATCCCATGCAAAGTAATACAATCAATTTAGAAGCATTCAAACATTCTGATGAAAGAGTAAAACTTAAAAGTTAAAATATGTTGTTAGTCTTTGTATTTTTATACAACTTGACACTTAGCCTTTGTGCTTTAAAAATTAAAAGTTCAATCCTTCTACTTTTTCAATTCAAAGATTTTAGCCCAATCATTATCATTGTTGGTAGTTTCAATTAAAATTTACCAACTTAACATGTTTATTTTTTGCCAATCGTATGACATATGAGAATAGCCTTATTAACATATGAAGTTTAAATTTTTTTACAGGAATTACTAACAACGATAATGATTGGATTTGGATTTTTAAATAAAAAAGGACTTAATTTTAAATTTTATCAAAGTATAGAGACTAACAACTTAGTTTAACCAAACTTAATATGCCATTGGAGTTCTATTTCAATGTTGTTTTTCATCTCCCTTTGAAAAGATCAATGCTTATTACAAACTGTCTAGCAATAAATTATGAAAAAGGAAAAGAAAAATTTAAAAAAATAGATTAATAATATAAATGGAGCCTTCCATGGTTTCAAGGCGTTTACCTTTCCAAACCGTGTAATCTGACCTATGTGTGAAAGACTTTTACGTGGAGTTTTTTATGGTTTTCCTTTAAAATAATTTTATATATATTATCTTATATATGGAGAATTATCTCTTATATATATAGTATGCAGAGTAAGGGTGTGACATATGCCCAATAAGACATAGTTCATTTTTAAAGAAAATTGATATATATACAAACAAGACACTATTTATATTTTTAAGCATGTTTGTGAAACCTAAAACATTTACAATGTGTATCAAATAATTACTTATCATATGCCATGCATGTAAATTTTTTTATTGATCTGATATTTATATTATATCGATCTAAAATATTTTTTATATTAATATTTATTGAGTGATAGTGTAACACCCCAAACTAAACCTAGACGTTATAACTGAATCCGGAGATGTCACAAAGAATGAATCTTGAAAATGGAGTCGTTGCGTTAAATCATCTTTATTAACTCTTATTCTTTTATAACCATTACCGAAAATGTAATTTTTTGGTTTATTTGCCAAAAACATATTTTACAGTAGAATTCTAGTATAACCATTATATTTTGGAAATCCAACTCGTATTTTCAGAAAAACCTTTTTCTTTGAGTAAATCTGTCCTTTGCTTAAATGTTTTGTTAAACAATGCAAGTAAACAAGCAACAAACCAAAAGCAAAAGTCTAAAAACAGTCCAGTCCAGTCCAGAGAGTCCCATAAATTACAAACTCTAAATCAACTCTAGAAAATATTAAGTAAAAACCATAAAATTTACAAAGCATAACAATTCTAGTTAGAGTGGTCACCGATGAGTCTCCATCACACCAATCCGTTTAAGTTTGTGGATTGCCTGAACAGAACAGACAATAGATGTGAGTTTTCATAAACTCAGTGTGTACCCTAACAGAATTAAGCAATCAAACGTATAGAAATCTCATATACAATCAGATACAAATTCGGGCTCATGCTCGTTTCAAATACAATTAACAGAATTAGATATACAGATCAAATAAACAGAATTTTACCCCCAACCTCTAAACACCATCTCTGACCATCCTAACACACCATATGGGGTTAAAACACCCATCCAGCCCTACATACCATATTGTGTCATTACGACACGTATCAGATAATATACAGCCAAGCTGTCAGAATATAGGCGAGGGTCGCCTATCAGAACACTTCCTCTACATATATCCAATCTCATCCCAAAACAGATACAGAAAATAGATGTAGAAATAAAAAATTAAACATGTTCAGTGTGCTTAAATACAGTTAACAGATATACGTCTAACAGAATAATCAGACATGCATAACAGTATCATACTCAGAACAGAATATTAGACTATTAAATTCAATGGTTTTAGGGTTTGGTTAGCCTTTACCGACCTTACGGTAATCCCACAGTCGATCGGAACGACCTGTGCGACCCTAGGGAGAATTTCAGAAAAATAGGCCCCATGCCCATGTGGGCCCACACGCCCGTATGGCCCACATGCCCAGATTGACCTTGTCCGTGTGGCCCACACAACCACACTCGCATCACCACAAAGTCATGTCTTGTGCACGGCCATGCCTTCGCCAATCACACGGTCGTGTCTCGCACACAGGCGACCACACGTCCGTGTGTTGTCGACAGAACAGTTTTTCAACTTTTATCAAAACCTCGTTTTCTGTATTTTGGGTACACACCTAGTACTTTTTTGATACGAAAACAATCCCAAGCTTCCCGAAACCTAAAAATAGATTACCCAACAATGAGTTTAGCAATCAATTCACAAACCCCACAAAACTAAATCGAGTAAACGCACTCATTTACCGCCAACACACCTGCTCACTCGCACAAATTAGACTATTGAAAAGGAATTGCTACTTCACTGACTTCTCCTACGCAAGAGACACAGTAAAGTTCAACCTTCAAAAAACAACGTTAAAAGAGAACAAACGAAAGCCCACTTACCGATTACACGAGAACCAAAGATTCGCAACGCCCAAAAGCGAGGATTAGTGACAGAAACAAATTACAAAGGGAATAGTTTAATTTTCGACAGAAAGTAGAGAAAATGAAAATAACAATAATGGGGATTTTGTTTAGAGGAAGAAGAACATCAAAAACACAGAGAAAATATTAGGAAAAATAAAAATGAAAAATGAAAAATAAAATAAAATTATTTAGATATCCCCCAACTTCCCACTAACACCTCAATCTCAACTATTTCAGAATTTAAACTTTACCTAAACTCTCTTAAACAACCGAGCAAAAATATAACATCCACCCTCGTACAGGGATTCGAACACACTAACCTCTTTACCACTTGAACCAATAGGCTCATTCTGATATGGATTAACAAACAGTTTAATATAAGCCCACTCAACAAGGGTAAGGCTTGGTTCAAAAATAACAAAAATTTGCAAACATGGGACTTAAACCCAAGACCTCACACACACCCAGAAAACTTAACCACTCAAGTAGATACACAGTTGTGTCAAAATTTACAGAAACAGAATTACATTTATCAGGGCGTTACAGATAGAAATATTTTTACATAAAATAAATAGTTAAAATTTTAATTTACATTAAATTTGACATACATGATATATATATATAAATGGAATTTAATATATGGCCATCAAATCGTTAAAATATTAATAATACATAAATATCAATTTTACAGTAGAAGAAGGCATATAATTGTGAGGTTATCTATTTGGCATATTATAGTAGTGTAGTCCACCAATTAACAGATTGAACTAATGTTTGGCCATAGAGTATTCGCCCATAGAAATATTTAAGGATTTTTTCTTGTAGTATTCCTCAATAGAAGAAAGAGTACGACAAGCTAAGAGTACGCCTCAAAATTTCTGGTTGAGTATAACACGTCATATATGAGTTGTCGCCATAATTATGGTATGCTCGATTTGTTTGAACAATGTGTATACGGGGTTTTGTAACATGATTGGTTGAGGATCAACTGAATGGTTTGACCAGTCAAATAGCACCGATACTGGATTTTCTTTTATATTTTCTCTAATTTTTGTAGGACATTAAGTGGACCACTTCTATATGCATTTGACACTTGTCAAGATCCATTAAGAGTTACTAGGTGTATATATATGGTGAGAAGGGATAGTCTGGATGGTTTTCCTTTCTTCAACATTACTCTCTAGTTATTTTTCTTAAACTTAAATGTCATTTTCTTCTTTGTTAAGTTGGAAGCTAAGGTTTTGAGCTAATTAGTGAATATTCCACCTCTTGGTAAGTCTGATAGCTCTGCATGTGAAGTTTTTGAAAGAGTAAGGATGTTAAAAATCATATAAACAGTAAGTTGTGAATAAGAGGCCCTGCATGGGGGTCGTCTGTAGTTGAGGTGATAGTAAATTGTCTGTTAATGGGTTTTTAATAATGGTTCTATGTTCTTTAAGCAATTGTTTTTGCTGGTTCGTGAAGGTTGCTCGAGTTTGGAACTTCAAGGTATAGTATAGGTGAGTATCAGGTAAGTCTCTACACTGACTCATGCATGTAAACTGTTTAAGTAGAGATATATGATTATAACATCTTAGATAAATAGTAAGTGTGTAAAGTATAGTAATGATGTTGCATGTTCGTATTTGAAGTAAATGAGTTGTTGTATGACTAAAATGATGTGCAATATAAACGCGTGTGAAATCAGGTATGGAAAGGTGAATTTTGTTAAGAGAATATGAACAAGTCGGGTATGGAAATGAATTTGGGTAAGTGTATACTATGTTGAATAAGTCAACAAGCACTTGTGATTCCTTCGATAAGGCAAAGACATTGCAAACCGGACTGGCAGATAATAATGATAACAAGAATATTCATAGTGATGCCTTTAGTGAGATGAAGACTATACAAGTAGATCATGACATGAGGATGTGTAAGTCCATGTAGCTAAGACCCATGGCATAATATGATAATGAGAATATTTATGGTGATGCCTTCAGTAAGATGTAAACCTGACAAGGAGATCACGACATGAAGATATGTATAACTCCATGAGGGAGAAACTCATGGCACCTTCTATGAAAGTCTGTTGGGATAGTAAACATGTGATTCTTTATGATGCATGAGCGGTGTGATCTGCTAAACCTTAGTGGTGTATTTTGTGTTGCCCTTGTAGAGAATTCTGAAATATCTTTGTAACAAGATTTGGGCAATTCCTGAGATTTCTTCGATAACTAACTCTATGATAAAGATCTGATAAGTCTAAAGATAACATGGTTTGGTTAGCTTGTGAGCAAATTAAATGAGCTTTAAGGGGTGTTTCCTGAAAGAAAGTATGCATCTGTATTTCTAAAGAGGTAATTCGCCATGGTAGTCTGTTAGTATAGGATAGTGGCGTATTCGTAGTTATGAAAGGTTTAATTATTTGTTGAACTAAGTTTGTCTACGCTCTATGTAGTGGTGAAATTTGAGTTATCTAGTATCCGCCATATCTGAATAGTTTCATGTCTCGTTTTGAGGTTATCTGGAATCTGAATTAATTGTCAAATTGGGTGTTGTCGCATTTTGTAACATAGTCATCTGAAGTTCCTTTAGATGATTTGGTACATTTCATTATCAGTATAAGTTATGATTTGGGGTTGATTCAAGATATGATCTGATAGGTAATCTGTTAGTTACCAGATTCAGCATGAGATTCTAACAAAATTAAGATCAATATAGAGTTCAACTTAAGAGATCCATTTACTATCTGCCAAGAGAAGTGTTTGTAAGTCATCCTGAGGGAAGAGGTATTCTATGTCTATCTAAAGGGGATTTCGTCAATGGTAAGTTCTGTATAGAAATTCTTTTAGAGAGGTACATGTGTCGAGAAGGAAATGAGATCTGTATTGGTTAATGAAATCTGGAATCAGTCCATAGAATGATTTGTGAATAGATTAGTCAAGTAAAGAAGATGATGAAAATGTATACGCTAATTAGGAAGGTATCTACCAAGGTCAAAAATGAAATCCAAAATCTGCAAGATGAAGAATTTAACTAGAAAGGCTCTAAGGTATTCTATATTAAAACTCACTAAGTTTGCCTGAACTTACAAATGTTTATTGTTGTCACAGGTTTGCGATAAGATTAAATTCACTAGGAGGGACCAAGCTAAGAATGGGCAAGGAAACGGCGAGTTGAGTTATTATACATAAAGGACATCATAAGAGTAGGGCATATAGTATACACGCCTCAAAGAGTTTGCTTTTAATAAAATTTTGTTATAAAATTGTATGTTGTTTAATACATTAATGTAATTATTTGATATTTTCTTTTATATTAAATAACAGTAAAAAAGTAATATGAAGTATGTATAGAATAGATTCACCTATTGTACAAATTTTTTATCAAGTGTTTTGTGTTGTAACATCTAAAATATGTATTCAATTATTCTGGTTGGGTAGAGGGTGTTACAAAACCCTTGGACGAAAAGACGATGAAGTTAATATAAAGGTATATATGATGGTAAACAAGTGTATCGCCAAGCCATTTAAAGGTCAACGAACACGTTAAGTGAGCAGAAATTGTAAAGAGGGATAGATGAGAAGAAAGGATAAGATTCGCTGATATAGCAAGGTGTTTATATTACAGCCAAGTGGAGAGTCCGACTAGAGGAAGTTTCGATAGTAAGCCAAGTAGCTCAAAGGATCGAGTGGTGTAACGCCCTGATTAATTTATTTATGTTTCTGTGAATATTTGACACAAGTGTGCATCTGCTTTAGTGGTTTAGTGTTCTGGGTGTGTTCGAGAGGTCTTGGGTTCAAGTCTCACCTTTGTTAATTTTGTTATTTTGGATCAAATCTTACCCTTGATCAGTGGGATTTTATAAATTGTCTATTGATCCATATCACAAAGAGCTTGCTGGTTCGAGTGGTAAGCGAGTTGATGTGTTGGAGGTCCTGTGTTCGAATCCTTATGCGAGCAAGGATGTTCAAGGATGTTATTTTTTTCTCGGTTATGTGTTAGAGTTTCAGTGGAGCCAAACTTCTGAGGTGGTTGAGATGTAGTGGGATAATGGGGGTTGAGAAGATAGTGGGGGAGTTATCAAAATATTTTATTTTGATTTTATTTTCAAAAAAATTTGTTTCTCTCTCCTCTAGGAAATTTTTGACGTGAATTCTCTTCTCCAGTTGTTCTTCTTCCCCAAAATTTTCTTTCTTTGGCTTTCTTTTTCTTTTTGCCTCCCACCTTTAATTTTCATTGTTTCTCTATTTTCGGTGGAAAACTTTTGTTCAACCATCACTACTAGGTTTTATGATTCGTTCAGTTGGTAAGTATGTTTGGCTTTCCATTAAACTTTCGGTTGGGGTTTTAGCAATGGCAATCTGTAGTAATTGATAGCTAGTGATTTGTGTTTAGGAGTAGATTGTGGAGCAAGGAATCGTGCTTCAACGATTTAGTTTACGTTAGAAGTGTTTTGTCAATGGTGGTAAGTCGGGTTCTTATCAATTCATGTGTTGGAATTGTTAATCAATCTACTAAATCGGTGTTGGGTATTCTGTTTAGGTCTTGGAAGGTTTGGGATAGTTTTCGCCTCAAGTCAATATTAGGTGTGTACCCGAAATACGAAAAACTAAGTTTCAGCAAAAGCCAAAAATGGCAACTATCGATGCCACACGGGCATGTACCGGTCGTGTGTAAGACACAACCATGTGGTTGATGTAGGCATAGCTATGTGTAATACAGGATCGTGTGGTGGCTCAAGTGTGGCCGTGGGGGCCATACGGGCATGTGGTCCCATTAATCTAAAATTTTTCCTAAGGTCGTATAGGTCGTTCCGATCAACTTTGGGCCTACTGTAGAGCCGGCAAGGGCTAACCAAACCCTAAAACTATGGATCTAATAGTTTGATATTTTGTTCTGATTTTTTTAAAATGCTATGCATGTTTGATTATTTCGTTATCTGTATTTAAGCATGTTGAGCATGTTTAGTCTGAACTTCTGTATCTGTTTTGCGGTGGGATTTGTATATAAGGAGGAAGTATTCTGTTTGGCGTTAATCCCCTATACTCTGGTAGCTTGGCTACATATATTCTTATATGTGTCTTAATGGCACCATATGGTGTGCAGTGATGGGTGAGTGTTTTTAACCCCACATGGTGTGATGGTATGGTTGGAGTTGGTGTGTAGAGGATGGGGGTAGAAGTTTGAATATCTGAATCTGAATCTATTATCTGAGACTATGATCTGAATCTAAATCTATATCTGACTGTGTACATGACTCTGTATGTTTGCATGCTTAATTTCGTTGGGTTACACACTAAGTTAACGAAAACTCACCTCTATTGTCTGTTCTGTACAGGTAATCCACAGACTTAGGCGGATCGGTGTGGTGGAGACTCAGCGGTGATCACTTGATCGTAAACCATTTTAAGTATTTAATTTATAGTTTTATTTACGATTTTGATTTTTTATTCTGAGAGTTTGTAATTTATGGGACTCTCTGGACTTTATGATTTTTAACTGTTGATTTTTGGCTTGATAATAATATGCATGCCTTGCAAAATTATTTTATGAAATCAACGATTTTTACGCAAAAGAGGTTTTTCTAAAAATACGAACTGGATTTCTAAAATGTATCGGTTTGTTAGGCTTTCGCTGTAAAAATAGGTTTTGGCAACTAAACTAATTAATTAACGTTTTCAGAAATGGACATAAAGTATATGAGTTAAATAAATGAAATGATCTTACGTAACTAAACCTATTCTCTGTGCATCTCCGGATTAGGCCAAAACGTCTAGGCTAGGTTTGGGGTGTTACAAGTGGAGTCCGCCGCCCTAATAAAGAAAACTCGCCTTAGACGAGTAGGCAGTTAATTTATGTTTATTATATTTTAAATTTACTACCCTCATATGATAGGGTTTAATTACGGTGCAGTGAAGGAACTCACTATGTTCAATCAAACTTACAAGTGGATGGCTTATGTTCGCAGGATTTGCGAGGGTGATCGAGGACTCAGAAGGAGGACCAAGCCAGATGGAGTGGAGATCAGGGATCGTTGTGGATCAAGTTATGCACATAGGAATAGGATACTACTAGGAATAGGATACTACTGGAGGCTTCACCTCAAAATCATTAACAATGAAGCCAAATAACACAATTAGAATCTGGATTTTCAAGACAAATAGTCCCTAACTAAATTTTAAGAATTTCCTTGTAAACAAACATATTGATTAGCAATAGAAATTTAAAAACCAATATTATTCAGTGGCTAGGGCCTTGGTTGTAAGATTTTTATTATTATTATTATTAGGTTATTTGACATAGTTTGTTTAATAGCAGTTGTTTGTTTAATAGTAGTTGTGTTAGCATAGATTCATTAAGTATAGGTGAACCTAATCCATTGTAACGCTTCATACCCAGGTCCAGCAATCATGTCAGGTATGAGGTGTTACACTTATTATCACATACTCTCAGGAAAACTTTGAACCAAAAGTTATCTCCTCGGTTCTATAGATCTTATCCAATGGAGGCCACAATTGGCAAGGCAGCTTATAGCCTAAAGTTGTCAGTTGAAGCACAAATTCACCACATGTTCCACGTCTCATTACTCAAGAAACATATAGGTAAGTCTTCTAGTCAACTAGACCTACCTCATATGGGACTTGATGGGACTCTACCAAAGAAACCAGTTCATGTTTTGGACCGAATGATGGTTAAGAAGGGCTCACAAGCTGTGACTCAGGTGTTAGTCCAATGTACAAATACATTTACTAAGGGTTCAACTTAGGAGGACCTACCAGATCTGGGACATCGTGTTTCAACCTTCGATCCTTGAGGACAAGGATCTTATTTTGGGCAAGAGGTAGTTGATATGGAATGATTTATGCAACAACTATTTTGGGTTTTAAGTCCTATTATTTTTGTTTATTTTATTTCTATTAATTATTTTTGTCTAATGGATATGTTTCACCAAGTGTTATAATGAAACATTGCGTAGAGGAGCTGGCCTAACGATCCACTAAATACGGGTTGTACTCCTGTTTTGGTTTTCTCTCCTTTCTTATACGCAGCATGCTGTGGATGCTACAATTACGAAATTACATATGAATTGATTTTTCCCATCTCTCAATTCTTTCTATTCATTCTCTAATTTTCTTCTCCCTCTTCTATTTTCTTTTTCAAAAAATCTACCACATCACACTTCCTCACTCCCTTTCTTAAGTCATATTCCATGAAAAGCTACTCAAGATCTTTGAATCTTGAAACCCATTTTGAAACCTTAAACCTTCTAATATATAAATCCAACTGTTGAATCTCCCTGGGTTCAAGGTAGGATATTTTCTGCGTCGAAATTCCTTTCTTCACCCTCGAGATTGTCCTAAAACATCTTGGAAACCACCAAATATGTAGCGGAGTGGTCTTTTTTTTTCTTGGTTTTTTTTTTGTTGTTGCTTGATGATAAATGATTGTTTGTTTTAGGGGTTATGTGAATTTGAGATATGGTGATGGGTGAAGCAATGGAGGGTAAGGGTGGATAGGTTGTGGGTGTCGGTGAGGTCAAGAGTGGGTTGAGGGGAGAGCAACAATAACCATGGGTTGCTGGTAAGAATGTGAGTTTGAGAGTTGAAAGAACAGTGGTCAAAGAACCAGTGGAGTTATGATTGTGGTGATAGTAATGGTAAGGGTGAATGGAAAAAGATGGTGATGCTACCAGGGGGCTTAGTAGGGATGAGATTGTAAGTAATTATTGGCATTTGGGTTATTTTTTAGTTTACCAAAAATAAAATAAAGTAAAAAAAAAAAAGAAGAAATGGTTATAATTTTTTTAAATTATATGGCGAAGAAATGGAAGCAACATCAGTATTTAAAGACACAATTTGTGCCATGTCTAATTTTTATTACACCTTTAACAGTGGTTAATGGCACAATGATAAACTGTTATAAATTGACAAGTCCATGGCCATAGCGTTGAAAGAAGACACTATTGTATAAAATCGTAACCGAACAATGGTAAAAATCACGAATTAGCTCGATCATATTTCTGCACTCTAGTTGTCAATGTAAGTTCATAGTATTTAAATGTGTAATTGAATTTCTACTTGTATTTTCATATTATAGTTATCTAACTAAATGCTTATAGTTAATTATTCCCCGAATTACACATACGTGCCCATGTTCATTATGGATAATGTCAGGCAACTTAAACGTTTGAATTAGAAATATTATCCCATACCACGGTTCTTAATAAAATAAAATGAAAACAACAACAACAATAATAATGGTACTAATAAGATTTTGTTTTAATAATTATTTTTATTATTTATTTATTTAAGAGTTTAATTAGGATTAATTTTTTTATTAAATAAATATTTAAGGTTTATATTTGAAGCGTTCAATTAAGAGTGACTCTTTTTTGGCATATGACAATTAAGGGGATAGGGGATTTTATTTTTTATTTTTTTAATTTTCAATAAAAGTTTTCTTTTCTTATTTTTATTGTTATTTTTTATTATGCATAGCTAAATTTCAATTCTAATTTTAGGCCAAAAATTATTCTATGTTAGAACTATTAAATTTGATACCATAACTGTATTCTTTACTTTGGTTTTCATTAACTCTCTAGTTTATGAGGTAGATTTGACCATATCATAATGTCATTTTAGGATCAAATCAAGAAGGGCGCCCTTTGATTCAATGTTGGACATCATACTATCAGTGAATCAGTATGATCTATAATTTTCGTATTCATCTCACTAAATAAAAAATTGACGTGACAAATTGAGAGAGTAACATATAAATGTTAATAAAAAATTTAATTCGCTTTTTCTTTAAAAAAACAAATCTTTTTCTTTAACTTGCCTTTGTCATTCTCTCAATCTACTATTTCTTTCATAAAAAAGTGTTTAGGTTTAAATATTAATTCGCTTTTCTTGCAGGAAATGGTAAGCCACACACACATGTTAGCTCAAAATCAATCATTTTCAGACCTTATATTTATATCCCACTACTTAAATTAATTTGTTCAAATATACCTTTCTTTTATTTTGTTACATTGCAGGTAACAGTAACATATAAATGGAGGAGCTCTTATGTCAAAATTGTTTTATTATAAGGGCCATAACAAAATGTATCAATATAGGTTCACCATATGCTTTTAAATGCAGCAACCCGTTGATATAGATACACTTTAACTAACGAAATTTAACCACCAGTAAAAATAGACGTTGCTATATGACAAATTTTTTGTAGTGAGTGGGAAGAAAGTTGTTTTGTTTTTGTATCCAATAGTTGATCATGTGCTTAATTGACTTTTTTGTGATTAATTCTAATTAATTTTGGGGCATGTATACTATTAATTTTGATATTTTTTTCTGTTTAAGTGCAACACATGTCCCTAATATTAGAATGCAAGTTGAAAGGTGAATTACTTGGACAATTTGACATGGAAGCAAAATTGGTGAAAGAGATTCATAAAAAAAAGGGCATACTAAACTTATTAGATTTCGAGGTTATTTCGTTTTAATAATTATTTTTTATTCGTATTTATTTGTAAAGATATTTATTTAAAATTTTAATTAGTATTACTTTTTTATTAGATAAATACTTATGATTTGTAACCTCCTTGACTCGCTCTAGACGTTAGACTCGATTCGGGAAGATCACATTAGTCATCGAGGTGGCTCGGTCTTTATAAAAAATAATTTTCGTCTTAAAACTTGTTTTATGCTAGTGAGTATCTCAACTTTATAAAAAAATAATTATTTGTTATTTTTAATTGCATGTGGAAGGGTTGTGTTCTATGGTTTGGCAAGCGTAGATTGAGGAAGAAGAAATGGAGTGAAGGTTTGTTGTGGCAAAAGGTTGGACACTTTGTTAGCACGAATACCGTGGTAATTCCTGGAAGACTGAGTCAACATTTAACGCATACTAGTTTTAGCCCAATTGTACTTTTACTAGACAAATCAGCCTAAAAAAAGGAGAAGATAATCCTAGGTTTTTGGTTTTTATCCTTGAGAAAAGAATTTAAAAAGAGGAGAAGATAATCTTGGGTTGTTGGATTTACCCTAGGGAAAATGCCAATAAACAACCAAAAGAGGAAACTCAAGAAGGGCGAACAACTGTGAGAGATCCTTATATCAAAATTGTTTTATTATACTGGCGATAACAAAATGTATCAATATAGGTTCACCATATGTTGTCAAATGTAGTAACCTGTCGATATAGATGCACTTAAACTAATGAAATTTGACCGTTGGTAAAAATAGACGTAGCTATATGAAAAAATATTTCTAGTGAGTGGGAAGAAAGTTGTTTTGTTTTTGCATTGAATATGAAATTTTTTTTAAAAATAATATAAATATGGATTCACAGAGTTAAGAGTTTGTATTCAATAGTTGATAATGCGCTTAATTTACTATTTTGTGATTAATTCTAATTAATTTTGGTATTTTTTTTCTATTTGGGTGCAACACATGTCCCTAATAATGGAATGCAAGTTGAAAGGTGAATTACTTGGACAATTTGACATGGAAGCAAAATTTGTGAAAAAGTTTCATAAAAAAAAAGAACAAAAAAAAAGAACGGCATACTAATTTTACTAGATTTTGGAATTATTTCATTTTAATAGTTATTTTTTTATTTTTATTTATTTGTAAAGATATTTATTTAAAAATTTAATTAGTATTACTTGTTTTTAATTACATAAATACTTATGATTTATAATCTCTCCGACTCAAGCTAGACGTTAGACCCGATTCGGGAAGATCACATTAGCTATCAAGGTGGCTCGGTCTTTAAAAAATATAATTTTCATTTTAAAACCTGTTTTATGCTAGTGAATACCTCTTCTTCTTCTTTTTTCAATTTAATCTATTATCATTATAGCAACAGAGTTTAAACAATAATTTGTATATCTCTTTTTAAAAATAAAAAATAAAATCAACCTATTTTATCACATAATAATAAGTACCTTCAAACATTCTTAACTGTATCGAATAAATATCTACTTAAATGCCCTTTTTATTATGAATAATGTCATGCAACCCAAATGTTTGAATTAGAAATCTTATCCCATACCACGGTTTTTAATAAAATAAAACGGAATAATGTTACTAATAATATTTTGTTTTTATAGTTATTTTTTTATTATTTTTTTAAGAGTTTAATTAGGATTAATTTTTTTATTAAATAAATATTTGGGATTTATAGTTGAAGCATTCAGTTAAAAGAGAAACCCTTTTTTCTGGCATTTGACAATTAGGGGGAGAGGGGATTTTTATTTTTTACATTTTGGTTGCTTTGGTTGGGAATTCTCCACCCTTGGTTTTTTTTATGATTTAATTTCAATAAAAGTTTTCTTTTCTTATATTTATTGTTATTTTTTATTATGCATAACTAAATTTCAAATCTAATTTTAGGCCAGATATTATTTTAATGTTGGAACTATTAAATTTGAAATTATAATTACACTCTCTACTTTGGTTTTCATTAACTTTCCAGTTTAGGAGGTAGATTCAACCATCTCATAAAATAATTTTAGCATCAAATCAAGAAGGGCGCTCCTTGATTCAATGTTGGACGTCATACTATTAGTGAATCAATATGATCTTTAATTTCGTATTCATCTCACAAAATAACAAATTGGCATGACAAATTGAGTGAGTAGTTAGATCCGTCAAGGGAATTAATAATCAAGTTTAAACAACCGGCACAGTTGAGGCTGTTGATTTGAGTCGGATTCTTCTAACTCGTTAGGCTATTGAGGAATTAAATTGTGGAAGATGCTGTTAAGGGTATTCACTTGATAAAGGTTAAATGTCGGATTGTTCCCACAATTAATTTACATACAGAAGGGCTGGTGGTATAAGACTGTTTCTCGATCACTATAAACAACTTATCAATTCGAGGAGAAAATTCATTATCTGAGATCAATTCAAAGCTAGAATCAAAATTGTGCCTGAAGCTAGAGCTTCCCTCTTATTAGTTTATTCAAATTTAATTCAGATTTGCTTATTTTTATTATTTAATTTCTATTATTTATTTACATTTAGATTTAATCCAATTTTTGTTTCATATAGATTTGTAAAAGAAACATTCTAGTTATAAAGAATTACGAGTTCAAATAGATCAGTCTTTGTAAGATTGACCCTACTTCCTATACTATTAATTTATATATTTTTTAGGCATAAAAAATTGTTTTTGATGAATTTGGCACCCATAAATAATAAAATGAATATACTTTATTTTGTCTTTCATATATTTGGAAGAAAATATGCTTAATGTACATAACGTCAAATTATATTTTTCATCCTTTTATTATTCTCAACTTTGAGAATTTAGTCTTAGTACTTTAAGCATAATATAAATTTTATCTGATCCTCTTTCCGGTAACAATGTTTAGTTCAAATCACTATAAAAAATCGATTAATCAACTTATATGAATTTGAAAAGTCAAAGTGTTGAAACTTTTTTTTCCTTTACCAATTACTGAATATAATCATTTCAATAATTATGGTTTTGAATTTCTTGGTTTAAAAATTTGACTGTAACACCCCAAACCCGACCTAAACGTTATGGCCGAATCGGGCGAAGTCACATGAGAATGTATTTAAAATCATGTTTACCCAAAAACCGTTCCAATTACCACCTTTTACTTAACTCAGAAAACATATATTGATTAATTTGCTTGAAAACATTTCTTAGTTCACGGAAGCTTAAGAACAAATAAAGTTGTAGTTCCAAAATCCATAAACAGTATTTCAAAATCCCGAACTTAAACCAAACAGTCTGAAACCAGAAATTATATAATTACTCCCAACTATAGCAATTAAAATAATAAAAGCATTAAAAACCTTTAAAACCAGAGTGTATGTAGCAGTGGTCACCGTCGAGCCCTTTCGCTGCACCAATCCACCTACTGCTGGGGATTACCTGACAGAGAAATGAAATAAGGGGTGAGTTTTTGTAAACTCAGTGCGTACATCCCCACATTAAAGCATGCATGTAAACGTATAGCAGTCAAACAGTCATAACGAGCCTGAGCTCTTAACAGAATCAATGTAGGCCTTAGCCCACTCAGAACAGTATCTGATACATTCGGGCCTTAGCCCATACTGACATACATGCATATCAATCAAAACAGCAATGCCCACCAACCCTGCATACTATCTTCGTCCAACCTAACACACCATGTGCAGATAAAATCGACCCACCTAGCCCTACACACCAAGTATGGGGATAGAACCAACCCATCCAACCTTACACACCAAATGGTACCGTATACGGCACGTATCAGATATATACAACATAGTTGCCAGATGACAGGCTAATAGCCTTTCAGTCTTCCTTCTCTTCAACAACAAACCCAAAAGCAATGCAATGCAACATAGATAATATGGCATGCTCATGTGCAGATATCAAATCATAACATCATCATCAAATCAGAATAGATGCACATGCTTTTACATACATCTTAGTGTCAGATCAGAGTATAGGGGTCTAAATAACGCTTACCGACCTTACAATCAGATCACAGTTGACTTGGGCGACCCGTGTAACCTTACAGATCATTTCAAAAAAATCGGGCTCACACGCCTGTGTGTCCTGCCCGTGCGGGCCCACACACTCGTGTGGCTCACATGGCTCAGATTGGCCTTGCCCGTGTGGCCCACAAAGCCTAATTGGTCAAGCCCGTGCCTCGAGCACGGCCTCGCCAACCTCACACGCCCATGTCTGTAGCACCCATGTGGCGTGCACACAGCCTACTTCGTCATCCACACAGCCGTGTCTCGCCACACGTCCTCTACACGGGCAGTCCACACGCCCCTGTGACGTCGACAGTATCATTTTCGACTTTTGTCGAAACGTAATTTCTGATCAATTGGAGTACACACCTGGTTTTGATTGAAGCCTAACGCAATCTCGAGCACTCCAGAACCTCGAGCGAAAACCAGTGAATACTACGCGCTTAATCACTATTTAGGAACAAAGAACAGCCCCTTGATCAGTACCAATGAGGAGAATGTCAACGAATCACAGAAGCCCATAAATACGAAATCAAAACGAATGGGAGGAAAGCAAAGGAAATTTCGGCAAAAAGAAAAGAAAAAGAGTGTGGAGAGGGGAAAATCGTAGAGAATTTCGGCAGAGAAAGTTCTTTTGGGGAAACTACTCAGAAAAATCTGATAAACCATACCACTTCAGTGTTTTAGTTCACCTCCAATTCTATCATGGCCTTAGTGGCAAAAATAATGCCCAAGCCAGGATTCGAACACAGGACCTCTAGCATAAACCCTTGCCACTTAACCACTAGACTATCAGGCCCATTCTGTTATGCTTTTACCAATAAATTCTTATAAGCCCATTAACCAAAAGTCAGGCTTTATTTAAATAAAAAACCAAAATTTTGCCCAAGTTGAGACTTGATCTTGGAGCTTCCCTAACACACCCCAAGGTAATTAAACACAAAAACAGATAGATATTATGAAAATTCATGCAAAAACATATTCAGATATTTTCCTATGCTACAATTTCACAAAAGCTGAAATTACAGAATTTTGGGGTGTTACAACTCTACCCCCTTAAAGAAAATTCATCCTAGAATTTTACCTGGTCAGAAAAGGTGAGGATACTGCTGACGCATTGAATCCTCTGGCTCCCAAGTAGCCTCCTCAATGCTATTATTCCGCCACAACACCTTCACTAAGGGAATAGACTTCCTAAGCAGAACTTTGATGTCGCGATCAAAAATTTGAACTGGCTCATCCTCGGATGTTAGATCTGGTCTAAGCTGAATTTCCTCCACAAGCACAATGTGCATGGGATCAGAGCGGTAACGTCTCAACATCGAGACATGAAAAACATCGTGAATACAATCTAAATCTAGAGGTAACTCCAACTGATATGCGACTGGCCCCACTCACTTCAGAACCTCAGAACCTTCTTTTATGGCAAGACCTTAAAGAAAACCAAGTCCCCCACAGAATACTTGATATCTTTCCTCTTCAAATCAGGATAGGACTTCTGTCTATCAAAAGCCACTTTCAATCGATCTCGAGTCAAACAGACCTTATTCTCAGTCTCTGAAACCAACTCCGGACCCAGAACACGTTGCTCACCCAACTCAGTCCAACACAAAAGGGTGCGACACTTACGACCATAAAGTGCCTCATAAGGTGCCATCTGAATACTAGACTGATAGCTGTTATTGTAAACGAACTCTACCAAAGGCAAGCACTCCTCCTAAGCACCTCAGAAATCTATAACACAGCCCCTTAACATATCCTCTAGTATCTGAATCATCGTCTCTAACTAACCATCTGACTGAGGATGAAATGTAGTACTGAAGTCAAGTCGTGAACCCAATGCCTCATAAAGCTTCTGACCTAGACGTTATGACCGAATCGGGCGAATTCACATGAGAATGTATTTAAAATCATGTTTACCCAAAAACCGTTCCAATTACCACCTTTTACTTAACTCAGAAAACATATATTGATTAATTTGCTTGAAAACATTTCTTAGTTCACGGAAGCTTAAGAACAAATAAAGTTGCAGTTCCAAAATCCATAAACAGTATTTCAAAATCCCGAACTTAAACCAAACAGTCTGAAACCAAAAATTATATAATTACTCCCAACTATAGCAATTAAAATAATAAAAGCATTAAAAACCTTTAAAACCAGAGTGTATGTAGCAGTGGTCACCGTCGAGCCCTTTCGCTGTACCAATCCACCTACTACTGGGGATTACCTGACAGACAAATAAAATAAGGGGTGAGTTTTCGCAAACTCAGTGTATACATCCCCACAATAACGCATGCATGTAAACGGATAGCAGTTAAACAGTCATAATCGAGCCTGAGCGCTTAACAGAGTCAATGTAGGCCTTAACCCACTCAGAACAGTATCAGATACATTCGGGCTTTAGCCTATACTAACATACATGCATATCGATCAGAACAGTAATGCCCACCAACTCTACACACCATCTTCGTCCAACCCAATGCACCATGTGCAGATAAAATCGACCCACCCAGCCCTACACACCAAGTATGGGGATAGAACCAACCCATCCAACCTTACACACCAAGTGGTACCGTATATGGCACGTATCAGATATATACAACATAGCTGCCAGATGACAGCTTAATAGCCTTTCAGTCTTCCTTCTCTTCAACAACAAACCTAAACCCAATGCAATGCAACATAGATAATATGGCATGCTCATGTGCAGATATCAAATCATAACATCATCATCAAATCAGAATAGATACGCATGCTTTTACATACATCTTAGTATCAGATCAGAGTATAGGGGTCTAAATAATGCTTACCGACCCTACGATCAGATCACAGTCGACTTGGGCGACCCGTGTAACCTTGCAGATCATTTCAAACAAATCAGGCTCACATGCCCATATGTCCTGCCCATGCAGGCCCACACACCCGTGTGGCTCACACGGCTCAGATTGGCCTTGCCCGTGTGGATCACACGGCCTGGCCCAAGATCCCACACGCCCGTGTGGCCCACAAAGCCTAATTGGTCAAGCCCGTGCCTCGCACATGGCCTCGCCAACCTCACACGCCCTTGTCTGTGGCACCCATGTGGCGCGTGCGCAGCCTACTTCGTCATCCACACGGCCGTGTCTTGCCACACGTCCTCTACACGGGCAGTCCACACACCCGTGTGGCGTCAACAATAGCATTTTTCACTTTCACCAAAACACGATTTCTAATCGATTAGGGTACACACCTAGTTTTGATTGAAGCCTAACGCAATCCTGAGCACTCCAGAACCTCGAGCGAAAACCAACGAATACTACGTGCTTAATTCGTTGTTTAGGAATAAAGAACAGCCACTTGATCAATACCAATGAGGAGAACGTCAATGAATCACAAAAGCCCGTTAATACGAAATCAAGATGAATGAGAAAAAAGAAAGGGAAATTTCGGCAAAAAGAATAGAAAAAGAACGTGGAGAGAGGAAAAATAGTAGAGAATTTCAGCAGAGAGAGTGCTTTTGGGGAAACTACTCAGAAAAATCTGATAAACCATACCACTTCAGTGTTTTAGTTCACCTCCAATTCTATCACGACCTTAGTGGCAAAAATAATACCCAAGCCAGGATTTGAACAGAGGACCCCTAGCATAAACCCTTGCCACTTAACCACTAGACCAGCAGGCCCATTCTGTTACGCTTTTACCAATAAATTCTTATAAGCCCATTAACTAAAAGTCAAGGTATAATATAGGTAAGTATCAGATAAGTCTCTACACTGACTCATGCATGTAAACTGTTTAAGTACAGATATATGATTATAACATCTTAGATAACTAGTAAGTGTGTAAAGTATAGTAATGATGTTGCATGTTTGTATTTGAAGTAAATGAGTTGCTGTATGACTAAAATGATGTGCGATGTAAACGCGTGTGAAATCAGGTATGGAAAGGTGAATATTGTTAAGAGAATATGAACAAGTCGGGTATGGAAATGAATTTGGGTAAGTGTATACTATGTTGGATAAGTCAACAACCATTTGTGATGCCTCTGATAAGGTAAAGACATTGTAAACCGGACTGGCAGATAATGATGATAACAAGAATATTCATAGTGATGCCTCTAGTGAGATGAAGACTGTACAAGTAAATCACGACATGAGGATGTGTAAGTCCAAGTAACTAAGACCCATGGCACAATATGATAATGAGAATATTTATGGTGATGCCTTCAATAAGATGTAAACCTGACAAGGAGATCACGACATAAAGATATGTATAAGTCCATGAGGGAGAAACTCATGGCACCTTCTATGAAAGTCCATTGGGATAGTAAACATGTGATTCTTTGTGAAGCATGAGCGATGTGATTTGCTAAACCTTACTGGTGTATTCTGTGTTGCCCTTGTAGAGAATTCTGAAAGATCTTTGTAACAAGATTTGGGCAAGTCCTGAGATTTCTTCGATAACTAACTCTATGATAAAGATCTGATAAGTCTAAAGATAACATGGTTTGGTTAGTCTTGTGAGCAAATTAAATGAGCTTTAATGGGTGTTTCTTGAAAGAAAGTATGCATCTGTATTTCTAAAGAGGTAATTCGCCATGGTAGTCTGTCAGTATAGGATAGTGGCATATTCGTATTTATGAAATGTTTAAGTATTTGTTGGACTAAGTTTGTCTACACTATGTAGTGATGAAATTTGAGTTATCTAGTATCCGCCATATCTGAATAGTTTCATGTCTCATTCTGAGGTTATCTGGAATCCGAATTGATTGTCAAATTGGGTGTTCTCGCATTTTGTAACATTGTAACATCCTGATTTTGGGCTTAGTCAGAATAGTGGTTTCGGGACCACAAATTCAACGTGGAAAATTTAATTTTTATTATTTTTTTATGGTCTACGATTTCACGGAATGATTTCGTGAAAATTTCGTTCAAAAAGTTCGACGTTTGGGCACTCAATTTCGTCAAAAGGACTAAATTGTAAAAAGTGCAAAAGTTGAGTTTTACATGTTAAAAGTGTTTAATTGTTATGAGTTTTTAAATCAAAGGTCCCTAAATGGTAATTAGACCATTTTTAAGTTTGTGGACAAAAATTGGACATGGATGGAATTTTTTTGAATGTTTAGTAGTAAGGGCATTTTGGTCATTTATATATTAAATGAAATAAAATGGGAAAAATAACACAAAATGGTCATCTTCTCCATATGGAGACCGAAATTAGCATGGGGGAGGCCATGGCTAGGGTTTTCAAGCTTTCCAAGCTCAATAATCAAGAGAAACGAGATTTAAGTCGTGATCGAAGGAAAAACATAGTTTACAAGGAATAGGCTCGATTGCTAATATTTTGTATCGAGGTAAGTTCGTATGATAATAATAATGCAATGTTATGTTTGAATTATATTTCTTACTATTATTGCATATATTGTATGATCTAATATATTGGAAAAGTTGATGGAATGGTGTTTATGATGTGGAAATATGACATGAAAGAATGTTACATTGAATGCAAGAAAATGATGATACATGACAAGTGATATATGAAATATGTGATTTATGTTATGTAAATTCTTAAAAGCTGATTTGCTATTTTAGTTGTGTCTTATTACACTATGAATGTACAATTGGTACTATGGATAGTGAGATCGACACTTCAAGTAAGTTCGTTTATAAATAATCTATCGATTCTTTTTATGTTAATATATTTTGATATCATATGAAATGTGGCTGCCTATCAAATGGTTATTTGATGTAAATTATGAATTTAAATTGATTACGGACAATTTAATAAAATGTTGAAAAGTGAGGAATTTCCCGATTGAACCTTCGAAATAGAAACAATACAAATGAGCTATTGTGAGGTCACGTGTGTAGTACTAAGTGCAGGCTACTACGTGTACCAGATTGTTGGTCGCATGTGTAGTACTACGTGCAGGCTACTATGCGTACCTGATAACTTCAATCACATGTGTAGTACTAAGTGCAGGCTACTACGTGTATCAGATGGTTAGGTCACGTGTGTAGTACTAAGTGCAGGCTACTACGTGTACCGGATAATTGGTCGAATGTGTAGTACTAAGTGCAGGCTACTATGCTTACCAGATAGCTTCGGCTACAAGTGTGGAAATGAGAAAATGTGCAGGCAATTATGTATCTGTTATTATTTCGATGAGTTCAACGGGAAATCGATTAAGTGAAAATAAATGTGAAAGTGATTATGTGATGAACAAGTGCAAGTATATGTTTATTTAAATTTATGAGCAATATGCTCGATATTTGAGCGAACCTCAGTAAAATGGAATGGATTAAGTGAAATTGTGCAAAAGTGAACTTTAGTAGTAAAACAGTATTGGACAGCAGCAGTGCATGAATTTCAAAATTTACCAAAAATTGTGGAAGTTGAATTAAATTTCAAATAAAATATGTAATTAAATTTTATTGAGTCTATTTTCACATAAAAGAAACAGGGGAGGCAAAAGAATTCCATATTATGTGATATTGAATTTTTGTGAGACAGTGTCTGAATGAATTCGAGATCCCCTGTTCTGACTTGGAAAATTTTTTAAAAATTATATAAAAATAATTTTAGGGTATAATTTATATGCCTAGAATCTTGGATGAGTCTAATTTTAATAAAAATAAAGGATAACATCATCCGAGTTTTTTACTATGAGATAAATAAATTTTAGTGAAGAAAGGTCGAAGCTGTTAAACAGCGAAACAGGGGAGACTTTGAATAATAAACTGTACTTATTGGCTGGACTAAAAATTCTGAAAATTTTATGGTGGAAAGATATATGAGTCTAGTTTTTGGGAAAATTTACGGATCTTAATTTGGAGTTTTTTAGCTCTAAATATAAATGATTTAGTGACTGTTATTCAAGAAAACAGCTTAACCAGAACATGTGTAAATGTACAAATGAGTTAGTTTTATTGTGGGAAGCATGTTAGTAAATTGCTTATTATTATTTCATGTGAGCTTACTAAGCATAAAACTTACCCCCTCCTTTCCATTTCTGTTAGTGTTGTCAGGTTAGCTCAGGGTTGGAGACCGTCGGAGGCAGCATCACACTATCAAGCCAACACCTTGACAGTATAAACACATATGCTAGAATTATCAAGTGAGTGGCATGTATAGGGACCTAATTTTATAACATGTGTTATTATAATTTGGCCAAATATATTGGTCTTTAGTGAGCTAATGATTCTGACTTATAAATCTAGTTATTTATGTTATGTTTGATATTGGTGATGTGTATATGCTTGGTTGTCATGCATGGTTGGTAATAAGTTGTTTAAGTTGTTTAATTGATGAATTAAGTTTAGTAACACTTCGTGCTCGACTCCGGCGATTGTCTCAGGTACGGGGGCGTTACAAACATAGTCATCTGAAGTTCCTTTAGATGATTTGGTACATTTCATTATCGGTATAAGTTATGATTTAGGGTTGATTCAAGATTGATCTTATAGGTAATCTATTAGTTACCAGATTCAGCATGAAATTCTAACAAAATTAAGATCAATATGGAGTTCCAATTTAAGAGGTCCATTAGTTTTACTATCCGCCAAGAGAAGTGTTTGTAAGTCATCTTGGGGGAAGAGGTATTCTATGTCTATCTAAAGGGGATTTCCTCAATGGTAAGTTCTGTACAGAAATTCTTTTAGAGAGGTACATGTCTCGAGAAGGAAATGAGATCTGTATTGATTAATGAATTCTGAAATCAGTCCACAAAATGATTTGTGAATAGATTAGTCAAGTAAGGAAGATGATGAAAATGTCTACGCTGATTAGGAAGGAATAGATGATGAAAATGGATACGATGATTAGGAAGGTATCTGCCAAGGTCAAAAATGAAATCCAAAATTTGCAAGATGAAGAATTTAACTAGAAAGGCTCTAAGGTATTCTATATTAAAACTCACTAAGTTTGCCTAAACTTACAAATGTTTATTGTTGTCACAAGTTTGCAATAAGATTAAATTCACTAGGAGGGACCAAGCTAAGAATGGGCCAGAGAAATGGCGAGTTCGGTTATTATACATAGAGGACATCTTAAGAGTAGGGCGTATAGTATACACGCCTCAAAGAGTCTGGTTTTAATAAAATTTTATGTTATAACATTGTATATTGTTTAATACATTAATGTAATTATTTAATATTTTCTTTTATATTAAATAACAGTAAAAAAGTAATATGAAGTATGTATAGAAATAGATTCACCTGTTGTACAAATTTTTTATCAAGTGTTTTGTGTTGTAACATCTAAAATTTGTATTCAATTATTCGGGTTGGGTAGAGGATGTTACAAAACCCTTGGGCGAAAAGATGATGAAGCTAATATAAAGGTATATGATGGTAAACAAGTGTATCGCCAAGCCATTTAAAGGTCAACGAACACCTTAAGTGAGCGAAAAGTGTAAAGAGGGAAAGATGAGAAGAAAGGATAAGATTCGCTGATATAAGAAGGTGTCTGGATTATAGCCAAGTGGAGAGTCCAACTAGAGGAAGTTATGTTAGTGAGCCAAGTAGCTCAAAAGATCAGATGGTGTAACGCCCTGATTAATTTATTTAAGTTTCTGTGAATATCTGACACAAGTGTGTATCTGCTTTAGTGGTCTAGTGTTCTGGGTGTGTTCGAGAGGTCTTGGGATCAAGTCTTACCTTTGTTAATTTTGTTATTTTGGATCAAGTCTTACCCTTGATCAGTAGGCTTTTATAAATTGTCTGTTGATCCATATCAAAAAGAGCTTGCTGGTTTGAATGGTAAGCGAGTTGGTGTGTTTGAGGCCTATGTTCGAATCCTTACGCGAGCAAGGATGTTATATTTTTTTCTTGGTTATGCGTTAGAGTTTCGGTGGAGCCAAACTTCTGAGGTGGTTAAGATGTAGTGGGATAATAGGGGTTGAGAAGATAGTGGGGAGTTATTAAAATATTTTATTTTGATTTTATTTTCAAAAAATTTCGTTTCTCTTTCCTTCAGGAAATTTCTAACGTGAATTCTCTTCTCCAGTTGTTCTTCTTCCCCAAAATTTTCTTCCTTTGGCTTTCTTTCTTTTTTTGCCTCCCACCTTTAATTTTCATTGTTTCTCTATTTTCGGTGGAAAACTTTTGTTTAACCATCGCTACTAGGTTTTTTGATTCGTTCGGTTGGTAAGTATGTTTGACTTTACGTTAAACTTTTGGCTGGGGCTTTAGCAATGGCAATCTGTAGTAATTGATAGCTGGTGATTTGTGGTTAGGAGTAGATTGTGGAGTAGGGAATCGTGCTTCAATGATTTAGTTTGCGTTAGAAGCATTTTGTCAACGGTGGTAAGTCAGGTTCTTATCAATTCATATGTCGAAATTGTTAATCAATCTGCTAAATCGGTGTTGGGGTGTTCTGTTTAGGTCTTGGAAGGTTCAGGCTAGTTTTCGCCTCAAGTCAATATCAGGTGTGTACAGGAAATGCAAAAAACTAAGTTTCAGCAAAAGCCAAAAATGGCCACTATCGATGCCACACAGGCGTGTGTCGGTCGTGTGGATGGTCATGTGAAAAACACGACCGTGTGGTCGACCTAGGCATAGCGATGTATAAGACACGATCGTGTGGTGGCTCGAGTGTGGCCGTGTAGGCCATACGAGCATGTGGACTCGTTAATTTGAAATTTTTCCTAAGGTCGCATAAGTCGTTTCAATCGACTGTGGGCCTACTGTAAGGCCGGCAAGGGCTAACCAAACCCTAAAACTATGGATCTAATAGTTTGATATTTTTTTCTGAGTATTAAAATGCTATGCATGTTTGATTATTTCGTTATCTGTATATAAGCATGTTGAGCATGTTTAGTCTAAACTTCTCTATCTGTTTTGCAGTGTGATTTGTATATGAGAAGGAAGTATTCTGTTTGGCGTTAATCGCCTATACTCTGGTAGCTTGGCTGCATATATTCTGATATGTGTCTTAATGGCACCATGTGGTGTGTAGGGATGGGTGAGTGCTTTTAACCCCACATGGTGTGATGGGATGGTTGGAGTTGGTGTGTAGAGCATGAGGGTAGGATTTTGAACATCTGAATCTAAATCTGTTATCTGAGACTGTGATCTAAATCTAAATCTATATCTGACTGTGTACATGACTCTGTATGTTTGCATGCTTAATTCCATTGGGTTACACACTGAGTTAACGAAAACTCGCCTCTATTGTCTGTTCTATATAGGTAATCCACAGACTTAGGCGGATCGGTGTGGTGGAGACTTAGCGGTGATCACTTGATCGTAAACCATTTTAAGTATTTAATTTATGGTTTTATTTACGGTTTTGGTTTTATTCTGAAAGTTTGTAATTTCTGGGACTCTTTGGACTTTATGATTTTTAACTGTTGATTTTTGGCTTGATAATAATTTGCATGCCTTGCAAAATTATTTTATGAAATCAACGATTTTTACGCAAAAGAGGTTTTTCTAAAAATACGAACTGGATTTCTAAAATGTATCGGTTTGTTAGGCTTCTACTGTAAAAATAGGTTTTGGCAAATAAACTAATTAAATAACGTTTTCAAAAATAGACATAAAGTATATGAGTTAAATAAATGAAATGATCTTACGTAACTAAACACATTCTCTGTGACATTTCTAGATTAGACCAAAATGCCTAGGCCGGGTTTGGGGTGTTACAGGTGGAGTCCGCCACCCTGATAAAGAAAAGTCGCCTTGGACGAGCAGGCAATTGATTTATGTTTATTATATTTTAAATTTGCTACCCTCATATGATAGGGTTTAATTATGGTGCAGTGAAGGAACTCACTATGTTCAATCAAACTTACAAGTGGATGGCTTTTGTTCGCAGGATTTGCGAAGGTGATTGAGGACTCAGAGGAGGGACCAAGCCAGATGGAGCGGAGATCGGGGATCGTTGTTGATCAAGTCATGCACATAGGAATAGGATACTATTGGAGGCTTCACCTCAAAATCACTAGCAACGAAACCAAATAGCACAATTAGAATCTGGATTTTCAAGACAGATAGTCCTTAGCTAAATTTTAAGAATTTCTTTGTAAGCAAACATATTGATTAGCAACAGAAATTTGAAAACCAATATTATTCAGTGGCTAGGGCCTTGGTTGTAAGAATTATTATTATTTTATTATTAGGTTATTTACATAGTTTGTTTAATATCAGTTATGTTAGCATAGATTCATTAAGTATAGGTGAACCTAATCCATTGTAACGCTTCATAACCAGGTCCAGAAATCATGTCAAGTATGAGGTGTTACACTTATTATCACATACTCTTAGAAAAACTTTGAACCAAAAGTTATCTCCTCGGTTCTATGGATCTTATCCGATGGAGGCCAAAATTGGCAAGGCAGCTTATAGCCTGAAGTCTGCTGGAGCACAAATTCACCATATGTTCCACGTCTCATTATTCAAGAAACATATAGGTAAGTCTTCTAGTCAACTAGGCCTACCTCATATGGGACTTGATGGGACTCTACCAAAGAAACCAGTTTATGTTTTGGACCGAAGGATGGTTAAGAAGGGCTCACAAGCTGTGACTCAGGTGTTAGTCCAATGTACAAATACATTTACTAATAATTCAACTTAAGAGGACCTACCAGATCTGGGATAGCGTGTTTCAACCTTCAATCCTTGAGGACAAGGATCTTATTTTGGGCAAGAGGTAGTTGATATGGAACGATTTATGCAACAACTATTTTGGGTTTTAAGTCCTATTATTTTTTTTATTTTATTTCTATTATTTATTTTTGTCTAAAGGATATGTTTCACCAAGTGTAATAATGAAACACTGCGTAGAGGAGCTGGCCTAATGATCCACAAAATACGGGTTGTACACCTGTTTTGATTTTCTCTCCTTTCTTATACGCAGCATGCTTTGGATGCTAAAATTATGAAATTACATATGAATTGATTTATCCCATCTCTCAATTCTTTCTATTCATTCTCTAATTTTCTTCTCCTTCTTCTATTTTCTTTTTCGAAAAATATACCACATCACACTTCCTCGCTCCCTTTCTTAAGTCATATTCCATGAAAAGCTACTCAAGATCTTCGAATCTTGAAACCCATTTTCGAACCTTAACGCCTCTAATATATAAATCCATCTGTTGAATCTCCCTGGGTTCGAGGTAGGATATTCTCCGCATCGGAATTCCTTTCTTCACCCTCGAGATTGTCCTAAAACATCTTGGAAACCACCAAATATGTAGCGGAGTGCTCTTCTTCTTTTTTCTTGATTTTTTTTGTTGTTGCTTGATGGTAAATGATTGTTGGTTTTAGGGGTTATGTGAGTTTGAGAGATGGTGATGGGTAAAGCAATGGAGGGTAAGGGTGGAAGGTTGTGGGTGTCGCTGAGGTCAAGAGTGGGTTGAGGGGAGAGCAACGATGACCATGGGTTGGTGGCGAGAAAGTGAGTTTGAAAGTTGAAAGAGACAGTGGTCAAAGAACCGGTGGAGTTATGATGGTGGTGATAGTAGTGGTGAGGGTGAAAGCAAAAAGATGGTTGTGCTACCAGGGGGCTTGGTAGAGATGAGATTGTAAGTAATTATTGGCATTTGGGTTTTTTTGTAGTTTACCAAAAATAAAATAAAGTAAAAAAAAAATAAAGGGTTATAATTTGTTTAAATTATATGGCGATGAAATGGAAGCAACATCAGTATTTAACGAAACAATTTGTGCCATGTCTAATTTCTATTACACCTTGGTTAATGGCACAATGATAAACTGTTATAAATTGACAATGTTAATAACCAAATTATAACAATTAAAATATCAGTGACCAAAGAGTAAACTTAAACAAATATAAATAACTATTTTTGTAATTAACCTATTCTAAAAAAAACTTTCATGTAAAATAAGAAACAATCATAGACGGAGAAGTTCATAGTGCGACAAGTGGCAAGCCACATTAATAGACATATCATCATTTTAATATTACTGTTATAGAAAAATTAATAAAACAATAAATAAAAGTGGATGAAAATACGAGAGAATTTTTCATTGTCGTATTTTCACTTACAATGTGCTATTTATAAGCTCATTTACATTCAATTAATAAATGTATTACATTTAATGAACTAGGTTTTCTTAATTACTCCATTTAATGATCTCTTGATTATAAATGAAGTAAAAAGTTTTATCTCATTACTTTAATATGCTTAGGGGGTTATAGACATCCATTTAATTTACAACACTCCCCCTTGGATATCTTTTAAGTAAGAATGTGCCTAATTAAAAAATTTATTAGGAAAAACCCTGTGGGATAAAAACCTAATGAAGGAAAAAGAGTACACAATCTCATATTACAAGTTGCCTCGTTAAAAACCTTTACCAGGAAAACCCAGTGGGACAAAACCTTGGTTAAAGAAAAAGAGTACAATGTGTTTTAGACTCCCCCTAATGACGATGTCACATTATATCTTTTAGTAGATGTATTCCAATATTATTTCGTAGTCTTTCAAATGTTGAAGTTGGCAATGCCTTGGTAAAAAGATCTGTTAAATTATTACTAGAACAAATTTTTTGAACTTCTATGTCACCTTTCTTCTCAAGATCATGAGTGAAGAATAATTTTGGTAAAATATGTTTCGTTCTGTCACCTTTGATATAACCACCCTTTAATTGAGCTATACATGCTGCATTATCTTCGTATAAGATAGCTGGAATATTTTCCTGTAAAAGGCAAATTATATATCTTTTGGATATGTTGGGTTAATAACCTTAGCCAAACACACTCTCGGCTTGCATCATGCATTGCAATTATTTTAGTATGAGTTGAAGAGGCAGCAGCTAATGTTTGCTTTGTCGAACGCCATGAAATGGTAGTACCTCCACATGTAAATAAATATCCCATTTGAGATCGACCTTTATGTGGATTCGATAAATATCCAGCATCAGCATAACCAACTAATAGGGATTTTGAATCATTTGAATAAAATAACCCCATATCAATGATCCCTCTAAGATATCTAAATACATGTTTAATTCCATTCCAATGTCTACGTTTTGGAGAAGAACTAAATCTTGCTAACAAGTTTACAGCAAAAGCTATATCAGGTTTTGTGTTATTTGCAAGATACATCAATGCTCCTATGGTACTTAGATATGGTACTTCAGGACCAAGAAACTCTTCATCATTCTCACAAGGACAAAATTGATATTTATTCACATCTAACGATCGTACAACAATCGGGGTACTCAATGGATGTGCTTTATCCATATAAAATTTATTTAAGATCTTTTTCGTATAAGTTGACTGATGGACAAGAATTCCATCTTTTAAATGCTCGATCTGTAGGCCAAGATAAAATTTTGTTTTTCCGAGATCTTTCATCTCAAATTCTTTCTTTAAATAATTTACTACATTTTGAAGCTCTTCAGGAGTTCCAATAATATTTAGATCATCAACATAAATAACAATTATCACAAAGTTTGATTCAGACTTTTTTATAAAAACAAATGGGTAAATTGGATCATTTTTATAATCTTCTTTTAACAAATATTCACTAAGACGATTGTATCACATATGTTCAGATTGTTTTAATCTATATAAACTTTTCTTTAATCTGATTGAGAAATTTTCCTGGGAAACTCTATATCCTTCAGGAATTTTAAATCCTTCTAGGATTTTCATATAAATTTCACTATCAAGTGTACCATACAAATAGGCTGTAACAACATCCATTAGACACATGTCAAGTTTTTCACATACTGCCAGACTAATAAGGTATCTAAACGTGATTGCATCCACCACAGGAGAATATGTCTCTTCATAATCAATGTTGGATCTTTGCAAA